>NC_060140.1:84865084-85482584 GCF_021461385.2 Schistocerca piceifrons
AGCGACGTCGGCATGGCGCCTGTTGTATTCATTCGCGATGCAGTTTCTGTGTTTCATCGTCAATGTGAAGGTCAAAGGGTTACAGTAAACCTCCCGCTGTCCATCGGATATTCTTACTGAAGTCCCACGAATGTTTCAAATCACAGACCGTTGAAAGGGTTACTCATCTGGATTGAATTCGGCATGTTGGGAGTTGTATTCAATCGCGAATCAGTTCCTCTTTTTCATCGTCAATGGGAATGTCCAAGTGTTACAGTAAACCTGCAACTGTCCATCGGATAGTGTTACTGAACTCCCAGGAATGGTTCAAAGCACAGACTGTGAAATCGTTTCTCGCCTGGACAGAAGTCGGCATGGCGCCTGTTGTATTCAATCACGATGCAGTTTCGGTGTTTCATCGTCAGTGGCAAGGTCGAAGGGTTATTGTGAACCTGCAATGGTGCATCTGAAACTACTACTAGACTCCCAGTAAAAGTCCCAACCGGAGACCGTATTAGGCGTTACTTGCCTCAACAGAAGTCTGCATGGTGCCTGTTGTATTCAACGGCGATGCAGTTTCTGTGTTTCACCCCAAATGTGGAAGTCCAAGGGTTACAGTAAACCTACCGCTGTCTATCAGATATTGTTACTGGACTCCCCGTAATGGTTCAAAGCACAGATAGTTTAAAGCGCTAGTCGCCTGGACAGAAGTCGGCATTCTGCCTGTTTTATTGAATCACGATGCAGTTTTTGTGTTTCATCGTCATCTCGAAGGTCCAATTGTTACAGTAAACATGCCGCTGTCCAACGGACATTGATACTGGACTCCCAGGAACGGTTCAAATCACGGTCCACTTACAGCGTTACGCGCCTGGACAGAAGTCGGCATGGTGCCTGTTGTATTCAATGGCGATGCAGTTTCTGTGTTTCACCGCCAATGTAAAGGACCAAAGATTACAATAAACCTGCCGCTGTCCATCGGATATTGTTACTGGACTCCGAGGAATGGTTCAAAGCACAGAGATTTTAAAGCAATACTCGCCTGGATAGATTTGGGATTGTGCCAGTTGTATTCAATCGCAATGCAGTTTCTGTGTTTCATAGTCAATGTGACGTACCAAGGGATACAGTAAACCTGCCGCTATCCATCAGATTTTGTTACTGTCCCAAAGCACAGACCGTTGAAAGCGTTGATCGCCTTGACCGAAGTCGGCATGGTCCCTGTTGTATTCAATCTCGAAGCAGTTTCCTCTTTTCTTCGTCAATAGGAAGGTCCAAGGGTTACAGTAAAACTGCCGCTGTCCATCGGATATGGTTACAGGACTCCCAGGAAAGGTTCAAAGCAATGACCATTTAAAGCGCTACTCGCCTCGACAGAAGTCGGCATTGTGCCTGTCGTATTGGTTCAAATGGCTCTGAGCACAATGCGACTAAACTTCTGAGCTCATCAGTCGCCTAGAACTTAGAAATAATTAAGCCTAACTAACCTAAGGACAGCACACACATCCATGCCCGAGGCAAGATTCGAACCTGCGACCGTAGCGTCTGTCGTATTCAATAACGATGCCGATTCTGTGTTTCATCGTGAATGTGAAGGCCCAAAGGTTACGCTAAACACGCCGCTGTCCATCGAATATTCTTATAGGACTCCCAGGAAAGGTTCAAAGCAATGACCATTTAAAGCGTTACTCGCCTGGACAGAAGTCGGCATTGTGCCTGTTGTATTCAATCACGAAGCAGTTTCTGTGTTTCATCGTCAATGTGAAGGTCCAAGGATTACAGTACACCTGCCGCTGTCCGTCGGATATTGTTACTGGACTAAAAGCACAGACCGTTTAAAGCGTTTCTCGCCAGGACCGAAGTCGGCATGGTGCCTCTTGTATTCAGTTGTGATGCAGTTTCTGTGTTTCATCGTCAATGCGAAGGTCCAAGGGTTACAGTAAACCTGCCGCTGTCCGTCGGATATTGTTACAGTACTCCCAGGAAATATTCAAAGCAATGACCATTTAAAGCGTTAAGCGCCTCGACAGAAGTCGGCATTGTGCCTGTTGTATTCAATCGCGAATGCAGTTTCTGTGTTTCTTCGTCAATGTGAAGGTCCAAGTGTTTCAATAAACCTGCAGTGGTGCATCGGAAACAACCACTGGACTCCCAGGAAGGTTTACAAGCACGGACCGTTTGAAGCTTTACTTGCCTGGACAGAAGTCGGCACTGTGCCTGTTGTATGCAAACGCAATGCTATTTCTGTGTTTCATCGTCAATGGGATATTCCAAGGGCTACAGTAAACCTGTAATTGTTCGTCAGAAACTACTGCTAGAGTCCCAATAAAGGTCCCAACCGCAGACCGTATTAGGCGTTACTCGCCTGGTCAGAAGTTTGCATGGTGCATGTTGTATTCAATCGCGATGCAGTTTCTGTGTTTCATCGTCAATGTGAAGGTGCAAGGGTTACAGTAAACCTTCCGCTGTCCATCGTATATTGTTACTGGACTCCCATGAATGGTTCAAAGCAGAGATCGTTTGATGCATTATTCGCCTGGAAAGAAGTCGTCATGGTACGTGTTGTATTCAAGCGCTTACCTTAATCGCTTCAGTAGCTACTGCTGAATGCACTTGCGAAGCAGTTGATGAATTCCATCTTCAATGTGATAGCGCCAATACTACAATAAACATAAAAAAGTACTTTTGTTACAAGTTATTTATACTCGCAAGAGGTTCATGAGCTTACCGTAATCGCTTCAGTACCAATAGAAACGTCGTATTAGATCATGTTGTATGCAATGGGGAAGCAAATACTGTGTCCCATCCTCAATCTGAGAGTGCCAAGTCTAGAGTAAACATGCAAGAGTGCATAGGTTACAAGTTACTCAGGACGGTGTCTCCTCTAACCGTAACAGCATAAGTACCAATTAAATCGACTGGTTAGACAATGTTGTTGCTATGGCGAATCAATTTCTGTGTACCATGATCTATGTGACAGTGCTGAGGCTAGAAAAAATGCAAAAGTGCATCAGTTACAAATTATTTACACCCAGGAGAAGTTTCAAGCGCTTACCGTAATCGCTTCAGTAGCATAGAAACGTCGCCATGGCTACTGCTGAATGCAATTGCGAAGCAGTTGCTGAATTCCATCGTCAATGTGATAGCGCCAAAACTCGAATAAACAAGCAAAAGTGCTTTTGTTACAAGTTATTAATACTCAGGAGACGTTTCATGAGCTTACCGTGCAATGGCGAAGCAGTTTATGAATTCCATCGCCAATGCGATAGCGCCAATACCAGAATAAACATGAAAAAGTGCTTTCGTTACAAGTTATTTATACTCAGGAGAGGATTAATGAGCTTACCGTAATCACTTCAGTACTAATAGAAACGTCGGGTCAGACCCTGTTGTATGTATGGCGATGTAGCTGAAGATGAAATGGGAGATACGATACTGCGTGAAGAGTTTGACAGAACACTGAAAGACCTGAGTTGAAACAAGGCCCCGGGAGTAGACAACATTCCATTAGAACTACTGACGGCCTTTGGAGAGCCAGCCCTGACAAAACTCTATCACCTGGTGAGCAAGATGTATGAGACAGGCGAAATACCCTCAGACTTCAAGAAGAATATAATAATTCCAATCCCAAGGAAAGATGGTGTTGACAGATGTGGAAATTACCGAACTGTCAGTTTAATAAGTCACGGATGCAAAATACTAACGCGAATTCTGTACAGACGAATGGAAAAATTGGTAGAAGACGACCTCGGGGGAGACCAGTTTGGATTCCATAGAAATATTGGAACACGTGAGGCAATACTGACTCTACGACTTATCTTGTAGACTTAGATAAAGCTTTTGACAATGTTGACTGCAACACTCTATTTCAAACTCTGAAGGTGACAGGGGTAAAATACAGGGAGCGAAAGGATATTTACAATTTGTACAGAAACCAGATGGCAGTTATAAGAGTCGAAGGGCATGAAAGGGAAGCAGTGGTTGGGAAGGGAGTGAGACAGGGTTGTAGCCTCTCCCTGATGTTATTCAATCTGTATATTGAGCAAGCAGTGAAGGAAGGAAAAGAAAAATTCGGAGTAGGTATTAAAATCCATGGAGAAGAAATAAAAACTTTGAGGTTCGCCCATTACATTGTAATTCTGTCAGAGACAGCATAGGACTTGGAAAAGCAGTTGAACCGAATGGACAGTGTCTTGAAATAAGGATATAAGATGAACATCAACAAAAGCAAAACGAGGATAATGGAAAGAGTCGAATTAAGTCGGGTGATGCTGACGAAATTAGATTAGGAAATGAGACACATAAAGTAGTAAAGGAGCTTTGCTATTTGGGGAGCAAAATAACTGATGATGGTCGAAGTAGAAAGGATATAAAATGTAGACTGGCAATGGCAAGGAAAGCGTTTCTGAAGGAGAGGAATTTGTTAACATCGAGTATAGATTTAAGTGTCAGGAAGTCTTTTCTGAAAGTATTTGTATGGAGTGTAACCATGTATGAAAGTGAAACTTGGATGATAAGTAGTTTGGACAAGAAGAGAATACAAGCTTTCCAAATGTGGTGCTCCAGAAGAATGCTGAAGATTAGATGGGTAGATCATGTAACTAATGAGGAGGTATTGAATAGAATTGAGGAGAAGAGGAGTTTGTGCCACAACTTGACAAGACGAAGGGACCGGTTGGTAGGACATGTTCTGAGGCATCAAGGGATCACAAATTTAGCATTGGAGGGCAGCGTGGAGGGTAAAAATCATAGAGGGAGACCAAGAGATGAATACACTAAGCAGATTCAGATGGATGTAGGTTGCAGTAGGTACTTGGAGATGAAGAAGCTTGCACAGGATAGAGTAGCATGGTGAGCTGCATCAAACCAGTCTCAGGACTGAAGACCACAACAACAACAACATTCTGTTGGAGGTTGAACTTGCCGTCATTTTCTAGGGGATGGGGGATTAGGTTAGTGGACGTAGCCCAATTGGTCTATTTTCTCGCCATTTTCGTGGTGTGACGCATTATCCTGCTGGAATTTGAAATTCTCGCCAATTTTTTTCTGGAGGGTTAGGTTAGTGGAAGTAGCCCAATTGACCTATCATCCCGCCAAAATCCGCCATCTTGGATGGCGTCATGCGCTGTTGCCAAGTCTACAGGCCGCCATCTTGGATGACGTCTTCGCCTCCATCTTGAATAAATGTGGCAACAATGGTATGAGGGGATATACACAGGTTGTCCCACTACTCTTAGGACCCATACAATATTGGCTACCAGTTTATTGTTTTTCAAGTATCTAGATCGCTCCCACATGAGCACAATGTGCTCCCTACAAAAACATTATTTATTACTAACTGGACATGAAAACGCAGATACTTCCACTTCTAACGACATCCTAACCAACACAAAGCAACCCATCCAATACTAACCCATGTTCCAGTGGAACACCTTGGTGACTGCAGCATAAGTCTCCAGGCGTGCATTGGAACAGAACCTCCTTCTTCCCGTGGAGAGCAAGAGCACTGCGTGGCTAGCAGTCGTCACAAGCCTTTTGCAGCGTGAGACTTTCTGGAAGAGAGTGAATAGGGTTCTGGAAGATACCGACGGGGAGGTGGAGCCATGCCGACTCCATCGCCATGGCCAGCAACACTAGGTTTCTGAGTTGAGGATCCATGGCACTTACAGCTCGATCGAGGCGGTCCTACATATTCTCCATTGGATTTAAATCCGGGGAGTTTGGCGGCCAGCACTCTCCCTAGTGCTCTTCGAACCACAACACGTACACAGCGAGATGTGTAACACATTGCAGTGTCCTGTTGGTAGATGCCTTCGTACTGAAGAAAAGCAAACTGCATGTACGGATGTCCATGGCCACCAAGGATAGATGGATTCTTGTGTTGATCCACTGTGCCTTCTAGAGTGACGAGATCACCCAGAGATTACCACGGAAATATTCCCCACACCACAAAGCTCCCTTGTCTGGCCTGGATCCTTCCGACAGTTGTTGCAGGGCCGTACACGCCAACAGCCAACATTCAGTTACGGTACTGACGTGCAAATTTTAGCCTTTATCGCCAATGAACAGTATTCAACATGGATGCACGAACCGGGCGCCTGCTGCAGGGGCCCATACTCAGCAGTGTTCGCTGAACGAACGTTGAGTAGACATCGTTGGTAGCCCCGTGGTTCACCTGGGCAGTCGTTAGCAATTGCAGGTCCATTCGCCCTTTTACATCTCAGCATCCGTCGTTCACCGTGTAATCTGCGGCCCTTGGGCACCATCGTGGACTCGGCACCGTTTTTGGATAGCACCATTTTGTCTTGCATGTTGTACATTACCACGGCGGCATTCGGACGGTTTAGAAACTTAGGCGTTTCGGAAATTGTTCCGCTCTTGGCCCGCAAGCCAATGATTGTGTCCTTTTGGAGGTCAGATAGATAAACCGCCCCGTTTCCGCATTAGAACAACGACTGCACTGTTTTCCGCCTCCCCCCCCCCCCCCGAAGTGCTTTGTATACCCTCCACTGCTAGTACTGCCAGCTGCAGTCTGTCATTGTTACTGCACGTTGACGTTGAACATAGGCGGTAGTCACATTACTGATACTAAAATGTAGACTTTCACGGTCGGAAATATCATGTCCATTATAATTATCCGGGCTGTTATGCCGTGGTCGGTTGGTGAATTCTGTGTCAATTCCCAACGTTTCGTCTCCGACTGCGGGAGACATCTTCAAGGGGGTCCGTAGGTCGATGGAAGGTCCAACACACCCACTGGCTCGCTACTGACTGCCGCTAAAGTCCGTGTCCGCGCGCTCCCGCGCCGCAGCGTGACGCCACGTGTTTTGAATGGAGGAAGAGGTAGACGGCAAATTACATTTCCTCGATGCGCTTGTTTTTAGAAACGAAAATGGTAGTTTGGGCCACTCAGTATACCGCAAACCCACGCACACAGGCCGTTATTTGCACCGGGATTCGAACCACCACCCACAACAGAAGCGGGATGTTATCAAGACGTTAACGGACAGAGCTAGAAATATCTGTGAACCTGGGTTGCTCGACGCTGAGATGGAACATCTCCACAATGCACTAATGAAGAACGGATATTCTTCCGTCGAAATAAAACGTGCGTTGAGGCAGCCACGCAGAAATCATAGTGAAGTACAGGCTACTGCAAAATCTAAGGTTTTCCTGCCGTTTGTTAAAAATGTAACGGAAAGAATAGGGAGGATCTTGACGAAGCGGAATATTACCGTAATTTACTAGCCCACCAGGAAGATACAGGAAAACCTTAAGCCTGCCAAGGACTCTCGCAAACCATTTGAAAAAGCTGGAGTGTGTAGGATCCCATGCAGCTGTGGAGATGTTTATGTGGGTACCACTAAAAGAACTGTTTCTAAACGTTTGGAAGAGCACAAGGGCAATTGTAGAAGAGGAGAAACGGAACGATCAGCTGTTGCGGAGCATGCTTTCCAGCCAGGGAACCACAATATTCGTTTCGAGGAGACGCAAGTACTAGCGGCCACAAGCGGATATTACGAAAGGCTCTACAGGGAGGCAATCGAAATCGCTAAACACCCTAATAATTTCAATCGAAAGGAGGAGGGCGTGAATTTAAACGGTATATGGATGCCGGTGTTAAAGAAGATGTGTACCACCCGTCCACTACTGGGTGATGGCAACGGCGATCGACGGCGACGGACAGTGGCCAATTGCACTGACGTTTTCAAAACACGTGACGTCACGCGGGAGCGCGCGGACACGGACTTTAGCGGCAGTCAGTAGCGAGCCAGTGGGTGTGTTGGACCTTCCATCGAGCTACGGACCCCCTTGAAGATGTCTCCCGCAGTCGGAGACGAAACGTTGGGAATTGACACAGAATTGATCAACCGACCACGGCATAACAGCCCGGATAATTATAATGGATAGTCACATTACTGTGACTGGACTGACAACGTTGATCATTTTTCCATATTTCGTATTGTGGATGGCTCTCTTGGAACTGTCCTCGCCACTTATAGTAACATAAACGCGAACTTTTTAACTCAGCACGTCAGCACTTACATCTTGTTTACCAGGTTGCTGAATAACAAACTGAAACTCACTTATTCTCAAAGCCCACCTTGTTAGTCTGGAACTTGGGTCCTCTAAGGTAAATGCCCATTTTAATGCGGCATGGTCTCTGATCACTGTAAGAGGAGGAGGATGAGATTAGTGTTTAACGTCCCGTCGACAACGAGGTCATTAGTGACGTAGCACAAATTCGGATCAGGGAAGGACGGGAAAGGAAATCGGCCGTGTACTTTCAAAGGAACCATCCCGGTATTTGCCTAAAGCGATAAAGGGAAGTCGCAGAAAACCCAAAAGGGGATGGTTGGAAGTGCATTTTAACTGTAATCCTCCCAAACGTGAATCCAGTCTGATAGCCACTGCGCTACCTTGTTTAGTGTGCTCATTGTAAATTTTCTTCCTGTCAAGAAATATCTGTCATGTGTTGCACCAAGAACTAAAGCACGAAGCTCCTTTCCTGTTGCAGTGTTAATACATGCTGCTTTATTTAATCGCCTGGAAGCATATGATGTTGGGTGTTAATGGCTGTCGGTTTCTTGAGACGAAATAACACAACAGCAAAGTTTGAAGGCTCTGTTGTGAGAATGAAGACCTTCCCGAAATCTGGACAGGCTAACACTGGAGCTGTGATTAGAGCGATTTTAAGTCCTCCCATTTCCTTTTTGCATTCTGTCGACCAACTAAATGTAGTTTCCTTTTTGAGTAACTGTGCTATATGCTATATTTGCATAACTGGCTATGAAACGTCTACAGAAATTCTCTAATCCCAAGACTGGTTGTAGTTCCTTTAAATTCTGTGGTTCAGAAAAGTTCTTGATAGCTTCAATTAATTTTGGATCAGGTAATCGCCTTCACTGCTCTTAACATATCGTATGTGGTTCACTTGACATATATCTATTGATAAACACAGATTTGCGCAACTTTTATGTTCGAAAATTGCTTGAAATACCTCAGTACGGTGCTTCGTGTTTACACTGAAAGCTATTACGTCGTCCAGGTATGCAAGAACCTGTGCTGATGTGAGCCCTCATAGAACTGAATTCATCAGGTGCTAAAAGGTGACTGGCGTATTGCGATGTCCAAATGGCATATGGAAGTATTTAAGTGTCCCTGTTGCTGTAACAGATGAAGTTTTCGCTTCGTCACCTGGACTCACTGTCAGTTTAACTTATCCACTTGTTAGATTGTAAACCGAAAAAATACATCTGCCCAAGTGATTCAGGGTATCTACCAAGTTCGTTAATGAGCAAATGTCTGGTGTGGTTGCTGCATTTAGAGCTCGGTAATCAACGCAAAAACGGAACTGTGATTCCCCATAAACGGACTTCTAACAATAACAGCTGGTGAAGACCAGGCTGGATCTGCGCGACCTTGCTTCTAGTAGTTCTTTAGTCATTTCTTCTCTTTGGCTGAATGGTACTCTGTAGGGTTTCTGAGTGATCCGCGCTGCATTTCCAGCATGTATACGACGCTCAACCAAATGAGTGACAGGTAAATTTGAAACTTCTCGGAAAAGATCGTCATACTCCAATAAAATAGGTGCTAAAAATTGCTGCTCTTCAGCTATCAAATGTTCTATCTTTCACCAAATCTTGTTCTTAATTTCGACTTCTTGTTGCAATTTTTCAGTACCACTATAAAAATCTGTCTTCGTAATTGCGACATTTGAAACCTCGTTTGGAATCTGTATCAAATCACTTTACTTATGCTCGACAATTTAGCAACCGTCATAACAGCGCATTTTGTCTGGTGACTCACAATTATCGGCCGTTTTTTACATTGGGGCGACTTGACTTCGACATAGATTGTTTTTACTGCTCCCTGGAGAATTTGCTGATGCTGATGAATTTGTACATCATCTCGGAGGGTTTGAACTGATGCATCGGTTGCGTGGTCCAGTACCACAAGTTGAGTACTGCTGCTCGTTTGCTACCAATCTGAAAAACGATTTTCTAGGAAGCAGTTACTACGCCCTGGTCTGACATTTCCTTCTGTGACAAAAGTCTCTGTCCCGTTAGCATACAAGAAATTAAATCCAAGTACACCACATAGCGCAGTTCATTATTTGGAACTACTTGTAGCCTCGCTGTTTCTTTTTCTTGACCTAAACGTAATTCGGGTTCCGCCATTTAACCTGTGTGCCTTCGAACATGGCAGTCTTAACTTATCCTTTTTGTCAATGTAACAGCACGTTAGTGAGGTCTGTGTTCCTGTGTCAGTAAGTAGCTTGATTTGTCATTCACACCGGCCTTGGTGGCCGAGCGGTTCTAGGCGCTAGTGTCCGGAACCGCGAGACCGCTACGGTCGCAGGTTCGAATCCTGCCTCGGGCATGGATGTGTGTGATGTCTTAGGTTAGTTAGGTTTAAGTAGTTCTAAGTTCTAGGGGACTGATGACCTCAGAAGTTTAGTCCCATAGTGCTCAGAGCCATTTTTTGTCATTCACGACATACAGCACCAACCACAAAGTCATTGTCGATCTCATTTGTGTTCGATCAAACAAGAAACACTAGTAATAGGGCAAACTATGTTTCAGGACAATTTGTTAGTGTGAGTTGCCTAGATTCAGGGACAACCCTATTTTTCTCTTTTGAATGACAGGTCCTTGTTCTGCTAAGAGTAGCATGACCCCCTGGGGATAAGCCATCCTTTTGATTGACAGATCCTTAACCTATTGTTCAGTTAAGTGGGTTTCATTGCCACCCCACCTCTCCCCCTCCTCCCCCACAACTCTGGAAAATCCATTCGCCGGTACAAGCACACTTTTGTTATCAATTTGATTGACTAATTAATTAAATCTATCAATTAATTAACCCCTCCCTCTCAGGGAATCCCCCCAGCCCTCCCCCACCTCGAAATTTGTGGTAAAAAGACTCAGTTGATCGACCATTTGGAGGGAAATCGATTGCAGTGTATGGAATATTGTTTATTTAAACACTTTATGGGTTACGAGACTGTGTATGGAACATAGTTTATTCATTTATGTAAGGGATTTGGCTGATGGCAGGTTAACGATTGCGGGGTATAGAATATTGTTTAAACATTTTAGACAATGTGTCAAATATTGTTCACATAAAAAATTTACTGACATATAGAATATTTAAACCACTGTGACGCTTTTTTATTCTGATCGTGCAAGGAATACAGTCATGTAACACCAATACACGTAATTACACTGTTAAAAAACTTTCGATCACGAAGCATTCACCGTCTACTGAACAGCTCAGAATACCATCCACTCTGGCTGCCTGAAGTCAGCAGGGTGCACCGGGGCCCCACAAAGCGACATGTCCGTCAACGGCTGCGCCACGCGCCGGTGTCCAAGAGATGTCCGTTCGGGCCTTGCGACTGACTGACAGGATGTTGCGCAAATCCCCGAACAAAAGCTTCAGGGGGCAGCAATCCTTTGACACCTGATACCCAAGAAATTCCTGTCAAAACGTGTGCTCTCTGTCTTTCTCCTCCTGTAACGTCTCACTGCCGGGCCAACATGCACCTTCAGTTGAGGTCAGACTGAACCACAAACAAAGCAGTGTTTACCTGGTAAAACCCTGTGGATTACCGACACACGTGAGAATTCCTACCAAGGCAATTGCCTGACTGACAATGGAGTCCACTGGGGGCTCTAAGCTGCCATCTGTGCTGCAGAGGACGGCTCTCATGACAGCAAATTCAATTATATAGCATAAGATATACTGTTTATTTATAAAATTTAATTCCCAGGGGCTGTATATCACTTTTATTTGGTGGGAAAAGCTCACACCCAGCAACTACATGTCCCAATTATGTAATTACTGCTGCAGATGGGAGGTGTCGTCCTTTGGAGACTTTTCATGTGTGTGCTCACCTTGACATGCAGTGATTAATTGAGCTAGTGGACAGTGTCACCACCAGAGACTGTCCCACCCCCTTTCCCTTCACCTCCTCGTTCCCCATCCATCTTAGAAAAAATTGGTAGGAAAGAGACTCATTCTGTGCTGCAGAGGAAGGTTTTCACGACACGAAATCCAAGTCAGTCAATAATATATTGATATATATTCTTTCTATAATTAGTTTGCAGGAGGTAGGCTTCCCCCACTTGGGTAGACATCATGGCAGCACCCTCCACCCTCGCTCCCCATGAAATAATAACCGTAATCACTAGGGAATGGAATGAAGTGCATTGTAGAAGCCACCGTCTGGGGTCTCCCGATTGTGTGTCTATCCTCAGGGCGCCGCCACGAAGATCAAAACAGCCCAATGTCCTAATTGCAGATCACGTTACTAAATACCATCAACTATGGGCCGGATACCGGCCTCTTTTGAGCTCATGATCCCCAAATGAAGCATCAAGTGGCGGCATTCTGTTGAACGACAAATTCCAAACTCGCTTCATGTCTCTGTTTCTCTCAAGAGGCCATGCCCTTATTGTCTGTGTGAAACATCTCCAAACACGAAGATGGAGGTTTTCATCTCTCCTCAAAATACAGTATTCATATTGGCTAATGCTGGAGACAAAGGGAAGCTGACGCAATTTCGATATCAAAAATAGAGTGAAATAATCCATTTGCACTACCCTGTCAAATTAATTGTTTAACAATTTACAGGAGTCAAATACACTCACTTCCACCTTACAATGATCCTTCTTCATAATGAAACATATTTTCAACGTTTGAATATAACATGCAAACCTTATGCAGATCAGATAATGAAATTTCCGTTAGAAATAGATCATAGCGCTAAATATATCCGAGGTCTTGTACACATAGATGTTTGAGAGCATAAACATCCTCCTCCACCACAACATTTCCAGTCAACATATGTGGCAAAAAAAAGTCCTGACGATCATGAAATGGGTCGTCCACTGACTTCAGGATAGCTCCGTCTGCGCCAGCTGGGAGAGGGAGACCCACACCTGCGCATGTCATGCCTGCCCGTACCAATTGCATGCATGCACCCAGTACAACTATCAGAAACCATAAATTGATCAATCAGGCATTTCACATCGTGATTGGGTTTTTAAAAATGTTATAGAGTTTCTAAATTAGTTCTCTCCACTACACTTGCAAGGAGGGAGGTAGGTTCAACTGCGTGATAGAATAGTGACAACAGCAAATACCACTGCAAGACAGACCCCACTGCAATGAATTGAGAAGCACTAGCGATATGCTGCCGTAGCTAGATGTCACAGATTGCTATCAATTGGGAATCTGATGTCGCGATTGGGTTTTCCCTAAATTGCTTCCTTCCGCTACATTTGGAAGAAGAATGAGGAGAAAGTTTCCACTGTATGACAGGGCAGAGACAACAGCAAATGTCACTGCAAGAAAGAGTCCACTCGATGTATTGAGAAGCGCTAAACACGACGCACTTAAACCATGACCCAGCCTGTAGCAGCAGTTACCATGGGTAGATGTCGGAGTACGCTGAAACACTGGAATATCTCGCGCACTCACCTCCCAGACGTCCGAACACAGTGCACCCGTCGACTCGTACACCAGCGCTGGCGTTCGGGGACCAGAAGAAACTGGAGCCGCAGCCGCGGATGGGCGTGTATGCCAGCGTGCACCATCCCTGGCGAAAATCAAAAGTATAGCAACAGTCGTTTCGTACCAATATGAAACTGAATACTCGATTTACATCCATGATGTGACAGAGAAATGGGCTACTTCGCAAACATCTTTGTTCGTCTAGAGGAGGGCACCGAAACAGGTTTTCCATCAATGGTCATGATTTGGAAGTCCTCTGATGACTGTGGTTTGGAATGGTTTGCTTTTAACGATCGCAGGTAGATAGTGCTCTAAGTCGCACACAGATCACACAATTGTGTATGAGTTGATTGCAGGTTGTACCACACAAGTGATGCGGCTCGAGAGAACAACGGTAAAAATTGTTAAATGCGTGATAACATCTCCCTCTCAATCGATCACTCCATCTACTTACTATCGTCCTTTAACGCAGATCCATGTAAGTTTAGAAGCAGATGGCTCTTTTTCGCAGGAAAACATCAAAGACAGCAGTTGACTTACAAGTATCAGTATAACCTCAATAGACATACTGTAGAATGTTAGCATACAGCTGACGCCGCAAGGTTGTGATTAGCGGAGAATACAGAGAAGCACATTGTAAATACTATTTGTTAGAGTTTCAAACATCTAAATAGTCCTGCACAGGATAAAACACGCAATCCATCCTGTAGCTGTGTACTGCAGTCGCCCCAAGCGGTAATACAACGCTCTTTAGCTCAGGAAACTTTATAAAAATTTATAAAGCGATTACCGCTAACTTTGAGGTCATACTTGGGCTCGTGAGCCGACATATATACATTTATTACTCTATATTTTATGATCATCCACGATAAGCATCTTACTCCAATCGTCTTATCACTGTTGATGCAGAATCACTGTTTGCCTGGCTCCGGTGCTTCCATGTCAATGTTTTTTCACATTCCTCTTTCTGTCGCATATTCCTTCCCCTGTACAAGAATTACCCACACCAAGCAGAAGACATGCAAGGACTCCCGCATTTCGGCGTATTTTCCCTCCATTTACACGTATTATCCGTCCATTTTTATCCATTTTATATCACATCTACACATGCAATCATGACACCACTCCTTGTTCCATATTCTAAAATTGCTTGTAAGTGTAGTACAGTTGCCAAACCTTGCGTAAATGCATTATCTTTCCCGTCAGACGGTATAGTACAGCACTGTGCTCAAGTTCATCCAGTTATCTCCAACCTATCCTATATGCATGCAAGTGGATCATCAGGGAGAGGGCAAGTCATGCATCTCTGGAGTCCTTTGTAGTGTTTGGGTTACAGAGAATCGATGTTTCCTTTGATATGTAAGGTAGTGATTTTATCACTTTACAGTTTGCCGCCATAGTTTATCGTAGATAAACTTACTTGAGGAATGTATATCGTGCGCTGGGGATATATTTCTTACATTGGAGTATTAACAGCGTTCAATTCCGTATGATTAATAGGACAGAAGCTGCACTGCTTTAGCGTTATAGCACGTTTTAAGTGCAGAACTGTGTTGCCTTAGGAATGCATGTATTTGTTATCTCTTACCAATACCTTCTTGGTACTGACCTCACACACTAGAACAATTCTTCTAAATCGATAGCGCAGTAGATTTACGTAAAATGCTTCAAACTATGTCCGCCTAGCGCTCCATCATGCGTATACCATATGCTTCTTCTTCATAACAACCTGTTATATCATCACAACACTTTCGTATCTACTACACACCGATAAGAGATGCTACCCTCCTCGATATGTGCGGATCTGCAGACATCTTGTGCACTTAGTAGGGTGCTGAGATTGGTGCGGAACAGTAGTTACAGACTCGGCTTGCTCTGCTCCTTTACAGGATGTGGAATGCGGCTGTTTACTTCTAGTCAACTGCAAATTAGATCGGCTATTATCCTAAGAATGCGAGAATGCTTTGTGACTCCCATCCACATAGGGAAAGACGGGCGATCGTAATTGTAAATTACGCCCTATTATCGAGGTGCTAGAAATATGTAGATCGCTGTCTGGTATATTTTGGAGTGTGTGTATGTGTATATACAGGGTGTTACAAAAAGGTACGGCCAAACTTTCAGGAAACATTCCTCACACACAAATAAAGAAAAGATGTTATGTGGACATGTGTCCGGAAACGATTAATTTCCATGTTAGAGCTCATTTTAGTTTCGTCAGTATGTACTGTACTTCCTCGATTCACCGCCATGATTTCATACGGTATGCTCTACCTGTGCTGCTAGAACATGTGCCTTTACAAGTACGACACAACATGTGGTTCATGCACGATGGAGCTCCTGCACATTTCCGTCGAATTGTTCGTACGCTTCTCAACAACAGATTCGGTGACCGATGGATTGGTAGAGGCGGACCAGTTCCATGGCCTCCACGCTCTCCTGACCTCAACGCTCTTTCATTTATGGGGGCATTTGAAAGCTCTTGTCCACGCAACCCCGGTACCAAATGTAGAGACTCTTTGTGCTCGTGTTGTGGACGGCTGTGATACAATACGCCATTCTCCAGGGCTGCATCAGCGCATCAGGGATTCCATGCGACGGTGGGTGGATGCATGTATACTCGCTAACGGACATTTTGAACATTTCCTGTAATAAAGTGTTTGAAGTCACGCTGGTACATTCTGTTGCCGTGTCTTTCCATTCCATGATTAATGTCATTTGAAGAGAAGTAATAAAATGAGCTCTAACATGGAAAGTAAGCGTTTCCGGACACATGTCCACATAATATATTTTCTTTCTTTGTGTGTGAGGAATGTTTCCTGAAAGTTTGGCCGTACCTTTTTGTAACACCCTGTATATGTGATCTGTCTATATTCGCAATCTAAGATATGGTACTCGAAAAGTAGTGGAAGGGTGGTTTAGCGGTGATAGAGAAAGTAGGAAGCATGCTGCCATGTCACTGGTCGGCGTTGAAAAACTGATGAAATTGCTAAAATTGATTGCGCTATCAGCTGTGACACTTATTACATTACATCGACGATGTCTTTTCCATCCCATCCGCCCACTGGTACGCCGTTGATTAGCACATAATGATTGACTGACATCACTTGTTTGAGATGGGGAAAGTCCTGGTGGAGGGGCAACAACTTCCGGAGATGGCTAGCACCGAAACAGTGATCGCATACATGACTGCAATATGAGGAATCATTCGAAACAGAACACTGAGCCATCTGCTACCCTATCACTGTGAAAGATGAGTTTAAATGTAGAGGTCATCATTCATATTCCGACAGCTGTTTGGGAACAGTCCACAATGCCGGAAAACTCTTCCAGTTTCTGTACATTGTGACTGTCTTTTATTTTAATCATCCAGTGCGCATGTTGTAGGAGCAGCAGCAACATGATTTACACCATACTATGTCCGGTTCACTATGAGAGCCAAGGGACGAAACATGTTAAGGTCACTTTAGCACCTGAAACATACCTCGAAAGCGTGATGGAAAAAAATGTATGAGTGTGTAGAAAGCTGTAGTAATACAGGGCTTGGATCTGTTACAGCAGAAAAAAACAGTGTATCAGACAACAAAGCAGGAACCTTCTCTTGCGAATGATAGTCTGTGGGATGCTCCAATGGATCAATACCTGTATATTTAATAGGATCGCCACATGCCAGCATATAGCTATATATAACTGAAGACAGGGATGGGGAAAAATTTTCTCGAGTTCTCTGGAGGATGATATTAGCGGAGCTGTTATAGTTCCCAGTTATTCTCTGTTGGATGGTACAAAATAATGATGATAGAATGTTTGGGTGACAGAGTGAATGCTCCCTGAGAGACGCATATCGCCTTTGGAGTGCAGTATGTATATGTAGTTCAAAGACACACAGCAATGCGCTAGGAAAACCCTCGTCCTTCTTCCAGTTCCCATACTGCCTTTTAGACTACCTGGTGTTATAGGAGAAAGCTTCAATTTGGCGCTGACCTTACACATTATACACCATATGCAGAGATACGACAAAAGACCCCATTTTCACAGAGTGGTCAAAAAAGATGGACCTGACACATTAACTCAGCTCAACTGGTTTCTCCACGGGATGCAGAAGGTGGTAGATACAGTGCACTCCGACTTCTGCTCAGTTTCGACTTAAATTGGGACGATCACAGTGACTAAGCTGCAGGGAGGGCGGGGAAATGACTGAGGAACAGTTACGAGATGGAGAGGGACTGTTTGAAGCCACGTTGGGGTTTTGCTGTAGCAGATAGGTTCGAAAAAGGTGATTCGCTTCGGGATGTGAGAGTGGTACGATTGTGATTCACCAGTGGTTGTAACCATTAAAAGACATCTCCACAGGATCCAACGCAAGTATGTGGTTCATAGGAGAGACTTCACTACAAATCACAGACAGCATTTCTACCAGAAATCGAAACGCTATCAGCAACTCTTGTGTCTGCATGTAAACCCAAGACCACTTTTTAAGCAGGTGACGGTAACACAGTCGTTGTGATCGTGTTTTTAATAGTGCGGTCTTTACACGAAGTGTATGTTGCCAGCGGGAGAATCCTTCTGTGGTCACTTCAGATATCGGTTCTCAATAGTGTTCCTCGAAAAGAATATCGTTTTGAGTGCAGCCTGACTATTGAAAAAGAAAAACTTCTCGACATGCAAAGTGACTCTCATGATCAATTTAATTAATTAACCTATGAATCTGAAAAATGGTTCAAATGGCTCTGAGCACTATGGGACTTAACATCTATGGTCATCAGTCCCCTAGAACTTAGAACTACTTAAACCTAACTAACCTAAGGACAGCACACAACACCCAGCCATCACGAGGCAGAGAAAACCCCTGACTGCGCCGGGAATCGAACCCGGGAACCCGGGCGTGGGAAGCGAGAACGCTACCGCACGACCACGAGATGCGGGCTATGAATCTGATATCAGTGACATGCCGCCTGGTGGATAGAGGCAATGGCTATGGAACCACAGATATGATTCTTAACTTGACGTTTTCTTTCGTTGGGATGATATCTTTCCACAATATTTGAATCTCTCACCTGTACAGGGAAAGACGACCATCGTAATAAAATCAGATGTACTACCAAATTTATAAAGTGATACGCAGTATAAACTTTATACACACATCAAAAGAAGTTTTGCATCACCCCGGTTCCCAGACCTCCTGAAGATAGACGTTGACTGTGGATATTGTAGCACAGACACAGTCCCTTTGACTGTTCAGAGATGTCATTAAACCCGCCTAAAGATGTAAACAACCATGCATGAGCACTGCCTATTAGATGGAGGGGGGTCCGATGGCCAATCAGTTCCAGTCATTCCACCAGCAAAGAGGTACACAGCTCATGTTGTCTGTAGTTCAACCATGCCTAGACAGTCAATACCACGGTTCTATTGAGTCGACATTGCCATTTTGTGCCAGGAAGGGCTCTCAACAAGGGAAGCGAAGCGTCCAGGTCTCTCAGAATGAACCAAAGTGATGTTGTTCAGACATGGAGGAGATACAGAGAGACAGGAACTGTCGATGACATGCCTAGCTCAGGCCACCCAAGGGCTACTACTAAAGTGGATGACCGCTACCTACGGATTATGGCTCGGAGGAACCCTGACAGCAATGCCACCGTGTCGAATAATGCTTTTCGCGCAGCCACAGGAAGTCGTGTTACGACTCAAACTGCGCGTAATAGGCTTCATGATGCACGACTTCACTCCCAGCATCCATCTTTGCCACCACGACACCATGCAGCACGGTACAGATCGGCCTAACAACATGCCGAATGAATTGCTCTGGATTGGCATCACGTTCCCTTCACTGATGAGTGCCGCATATGCCTTCAACCAGACAATTGGCGGAGACGTGTTTGGAGGCAATGCGGCCAGGCTGAACGCCTCAGACACACCGTCCAGGGAGTGCAGCAAGGTGGAGGTTCCCTGCTGTTTTGGGGTGGCATTATGTGGGGCTAATATATGCCGCTGGTTGTAATGGAAGGCGCTGTAACGGCTGTACGATACATGAATGCCATCCTCCAAGTGATAGTGCCACCATATTGGCGAGGCATTCGTCTTCATGGACGACAATTGGCACCCCCATCGTGCACGTTTCATGAATGACTCGCTTCAGGATAACGACATCGCTCAACTAGAGTGGCCAGCATGTTCTCCAGACATTAACCCTATCGAACATGCCTGGCATAGATTGAAAACTGTTATTTATGGATGACGTGACCCACCAACCACTCTGAGGGATCTACGCCAAATCGCCGTTGAGAAGTGGGACAGTCTGGACCAACAGTGCCTTGATGAACTTGTGGATAGTGTTCCACGACGAATACAGGCATGTATCAATGCGAGATGACTTGCTACTGGGGATTAGAGGTACCGGTGTGTACAGCAATCTGGACCACCACCTACCATACACTGTATGGTGTTACAACATGAAATGCGTGGTTTTCATGACCAATAAAAAGGGTGGGAAATGATGTTTATGTTGATCTCCATGCCAATTTTCTGTACAGATGCCGGAACTCTCGGAACCGAGGTGACGAAAAATTTTTCTTTTCTTGTGTTTAGTTAGAACTTCTCTGTGCTGTTACTTTAACAGAGAATCTGAAAATGAGGAGGCATCCTGTGGCACTGGTAGATCTTAGCAGTCCATCATGTGAAAAAAGTGAACTTAATGTTCTAGTCCTGTGATGTACGACATGACAGATAAGAAAAGATGTTTTTCTACCTGATGAGAGAATACTTAGAAGGCATATAGCCCATGTCAAATTCGATGTGTACAGTAAACAACATCGCTGCCTCAGATTGGGTAAAGTAGATTTTTTAATCTGGTGGGTCTATGTTGGGGTTGGAATTGTTTAGAAATACTGTATATGTCCAAGCTGCCGCTGCTTGTTTTGCAGTGAACTGCAGCTGGCTGCAGTGGCAGTCACGGGGATTCGGGAACTGGAAGTAACAGATTATCTCAGCCTGGGTCGGGTACAAAGAACGTGCCGACCTGACTGATCTTACCCACAGCACCTAGTGCTGGCAAAGTGGTCAGCGTACTGGGTGGCGCGACATATGTGTTATGTGAGCGAAGATTCAAAATGATAGATTTTTACACTGGACGTATAGATAACTTCCAAATTCCTACCACTCCAGACATTCCCAGATGCTTTCCACGGCCAGGTGTGGTGCACTCTGACATACAGGCATCTCCGTGACTGCGACTATAGCCATGACTGTTGTTCCCTCCGGTCCGTGAACGCTGGTGCCAGGGTTGTAATAGTGGACAGGCACACCATGTATGGACACTGGGATGTGTGAGTGTATCAGCGATCTCTCACATGTACCCATGACAACTACTGCTCCTGA
The DNA here is from genome assembly GCF_021461385.2 of Schistocerca piceifrons. Lineage (NCBI taxonomy): Eukaryota > Metazoa > Arthropoda > Insecta > Orthoptera > Acrididae > Schistocerca > Schistocerca piceifrons. The sequence goes on from NC_060140.1 coordinate 84,885,959, forward strand.
CTGGGTCATAGTTTAAATGTGTCATAGTTAGGCCTTCTCATTACATCGTTTTTTTCTCTATTCTGTCACGTAGTACATCCATCCTCCCTCCTTCTGAATATAGCGGAGAGAAGCAATTTAGGAAATCTGTAGTACTTTTGAAAACCCAATAACGACATGAAATTCCTGATTGATCAATTTATTGTTTCTGATAGTTTAGTTCAGGTGAGAATGGCCGGTGCGGATGTGGGTCTCTCTCTCCCAGCCAGCGTGGATGGGGCTATCATGCAGTCAGTCATCAGAATTTTTTTTCACCATATATGTGGAGTGGAAACGTTGTGGGTGAGGAGGGTATTTATGCTCCCCAACATCGATGTGTACAAGACCTCGGATGTATTTAGTGCTACGATCTATTTGTGACAGAAATTTCATTACTTGATCTGCATACGTCTGTGTGTGATACTCAAACGTTAAAAATATGTTTTATTATGAATAAGTATCATCGTAAGATGGAAGTGAATGTATTCTGTGATCTATTTGAATCCTGTAAATTGTTAGTTAACTTGACAGGGTAGTGTAAATGGATTATTTCACTCAATTTTTGATATAGAAATTGCGTCAGTTTCCCCTTTGTCTCCGGCATTAGCCAATATGAATATAGTATTCTGAGGAGAGATGCAATCCTCCATCTTTGTGTTTGGAGATGTTGGTTCACTCAGACAAGGAGGGAGTTGCCTCTTGAGAGAAACTGAGATATGAAGCGAGTTTGGAATTTGTCGATCAACAGAATGCCGCCACTTGATACTACATTTGGGGATCATGACCTAAAAAAGGCCGATATCCAGCCCTTAGTTGATGGTATTTAGTAACGTGATCTGCAATTAGGACATTGGGCTGTTTTGATCTTCGTGGCGGCGCCCTGAGGATAGACACACAATCGGGAGACGCCAGATGGTGGCTACTATACTGCACTTCATTCTATTCCCTTGTGATTACAATTGTTATGTCATGGGGAGCAAGGGTGGAGGGTGCCGTGATGATGTCCACCCACGTGGGGGAAACCTGTCTCCTGCAAACTAATTAAAGAAAATATATATATCAATATATTATTGACTTTCATGTCGTGAGAACCTTCCTCTGCAGCACAGAATGAGTCTGTTTCCTACCATTTTTTTCTGTGAGGGGTGGCGAGGGAGGAGGTGAAGGGAAAGGGTGTGGGACACCCTCTGGTGGTGGCATTGTGCACTAGCTCAGTTAATCAGTACATGTCAAGATGAGCACACACATGAAAAGTCTCCAAAAGACGACATCTCCAATCTGCAGCAGTGTAATTACATAATTAGGACATATAGTTGCTGGATATGAGCTTTTCCCACCAAATAAAAGTGAGATCCAGCCCCTGCAAATAGAATTTTATAAATAAACAGTATATCCTATGCTATAAAATTGAATTTCGTGTCATGAGATCCTTTCTCTCCAGGACAGACGGCAGCTTAGAGCCCATGGTGCAATCCATTCTCAGTCAGGCATTTGCATCGGGAGGAGTTTTCACATGCATCGGTATTCCACAGGGATTTACCACGTTAACACTACATTTTTGTGGTTTGGTCTGATCGCAACTGGTGGTGCGTGCTGGCCCGGCAGTGGGATGCTACATGAGAAGAAAGAGAGAAAGCACAGGAATTTCTCGGGTATTAAGTATAATGCTTTTGTTTGGGGATTAGCATAACATCTGGTCTGTCAGTTACGGGTCCTGAGTGGACGTCTTCTGGACACTGGCGCATGGCGTGGCTGCTGATGTGGACACGTCGTTTCACAGGGCCCCGGTGCACCGCAACTACAGGCAGCCTATGCAAATGGCATTCTGTGTGGGCCAGTGGACAGTGTATGCTTGATTGAAAGACTTTTAACAGTGTAATTACGTGTGATGATTGTTTCATGACAGTATTCATTGTGCAATCGGAATGTAAAAGCATCACAACTGTAAATATTCCATATATCATCTTCTATCCAGTAAATTTTTTAAATGATAAATTTTTGACACATTGTCTTAATTGTTTAAACAATATTCCATACCATGCAATCGATATCCTGCCAGCCACCAAATTTCTTACACAAATGAATAACTATATTCCACACACCATCTCATATTCCATAAATTGTTTAAATAAACAATATTCCATACATTGTCTAAATCCTTTAAACAATTTTCCATACACTGCAATCGATTTCCCTATAAATGGCCTATCAAATGGCTCTTTTTTCCACCAATTTTCACATGGGGGGGGAGGGGAGGGAGAATGCTGGCAGAATTCCCAGAAGGTGAGGCGTTAATTAATTGATAGATTTAATAATATCAAATTTATATCAAAAGTGTGCTTGTATTGGTGAGAGGAGTTATCAGAGGGGTGTGGAGGAGGAGCAGGAGGAGGAGCAGGAGGAGGAGGAGGAGGAGGAGGAGGAGGAGAAGGGGAGGGGTGAGTGGCATAGGAAACCAATTAACTGAACAAGGACAGACTATCCCCAGGGGTCATAATCCTCTTAGCAGAACAATAGGTTAAGGACTTGTCAATCAAAAGAGAACAATATGTTTGCCCCTGAATGTAGGCAAACCACATTAACAAATTGTCCTGAAACATAGTTTGCCCTACTACTAATACTGTCTTGAGAAGGGGACAGACAGTGTGGTGGCAAGTACGCACCTCTGTCGTTCAGTGATCTGCCAAGTTGTCTCGCATTACTTTCTCTTTTACTGCAACAATCTCTCAATATGTGACCCTGTATCCCACAACTGGATCAAATCCGATTCTCCTTACTGTCTCTATGGTTGTGACCAGCCTTCTTCCGTCTGTAATATTCTACATTTGTGTTGGACACGTGACAAACTCTTTTTGGCATAACATTTGGCTGTCTTAATGCTTCCACAAGGCCAGCAGCTACTTCTACTGGTCCCTGAAACGTCTACATCGCACCAGTCGGACTGCTTTGCTCACTGCCTCGCCATACAGTCCGTGGATGAACGTGCCCAGAGGTCTACAATCGGCTTTGAACAGCTGAACACGATTCTCAGTCGTCTTCTACCAGCTCGTACCTTTGAGCGCTAATATCGAATTCTATCGGCAGACTGCCCAATAAATTCGTCTTGTCTCATCAGCAGACTATGAAGTTGCTCTACGTAGAATCTGATGGTATTTTTGAGTTTGAATATCTGAACAACTGTCGCTATTAATTCATTGCAACTTTATGATTTCACGCAAGTGGGCTCCGTGCTAATGAAGTCTTGTGCGGCTCCCCAAATTCTTAATTTCGCAACTACTAATCCATCTGAATCAGTCCGCGAACCCAACAAGGCAGATCCTTCGAGTTCCTGCAAGAATACTTTTACGTCTTCCTCGGGTTTCCTGCTAAACACTGGTACTGATGGCAATAATGAGAAATTCCTTATAGAGCCAGCACTGTAAGAGTTCTCATTTCACAAGTCATGTGGAAGGCTGCGGTCACTTCTGTCTGTTTTTAAGCGCTGAATCTCGTTTCGCAAATCGTCTGTATAACTCGGATTAGATTCTGCCATATTGATTAATGTACACTAAGAAAATCACTCTACCACACAAAAAGTTTTACAAATGCATCACTGCCTTTCGTACGGCGCCAGATTTGAGTAAACAAACCTGAATTCCAGCGTTGGATGTCCCCCTAACATCGGATGATCTCGATGTTGATGTTCACCGAGGTTAAAGACGCTTTAAACAACAAGATATCGACACTTGCGAAAAAAAAAAAGCCAAAGCTCAGAAGCTCATGTGACGTGTAAAGTGGGTTAATGATGTCTCACTGGCGCCAGATGTCACCACAATTCTGAACAACGCCACGGTGGACGTGTCACACGATGGGAAGGTCGTCACAGCCCCTCTCATCCACATTTCATCCCTTCTTTTGACATCGCAGCTCAGAATCTAAACGAAAAAGCCTCAGAGGGTGGGATAAAGGGCGTCAATGAAACCACTCCTTTCCATGGGGCGATGATTCCCACACATTTCTCCATTGAAAATTATAGTTCGCAGTGTGATGAGCAACAGTAAGATTCTCCTGACAACCTCTGACACTGCCGACACCCTCGGACTTGTCAACCCTTCTCCATGGACGTTGTTGACCATGATCGCACACGTTTGGAGTGCAGCACGGCCGGAATTTTTGCTCTCGTGTACAAACTGAAACCACTAGAGACCATTTAAAACATTCGACGAAATCCTTATGCTATTGCAGTGCTCCTACTTCACGCCCTCCTGTGGCGTGATCAAGGAGAGGTGCGACATTGACGCATGTAAGAATAAAATAGCAAATGGTCCTTCTAGGAGTCCCCAGTTTGGCAGAATTCTTGCTGGCACCTGTCCACATTTATTGAGAATTTTAAAAACGTACCTTCACAGAAGTTTTAAAAATGTACCTTTATAGAAAAAAAACCGAAGTAGCCTGAGGTGCCTGTAGATAGAAAACCACGTGACACATCTCCAAGTACAAGCTTGCAGGCGCCTAGGAGCAGTTCGCAGGTTTCTTGTGTAAGGCACATTTTTAAAATACTTGATAAATATGAGCAGGTGCCGCCGAGGTTTTGCCGAAGTGGTCGCGTCTTAGAGTGAGCCTTTGCCGTTTTCTTCACACATTTTTCATTGTGGCCTCTCTCCATGTTCATCCCACAAGAGGGCGTTAAACAGAAACACTAATAAAGTAAATCTTGAGGTATTTCTCTACAATTTTGTAGCACTGCGACGTCTCTGTATACGAGTACAACAGCATCGTACATGAAATGCCTCGTGGAACTTCAGACTTCATCCACTGGGTCATATATATATATTGTCAAAAGTAATGGTCGTGTAAACCCTTGCGGCATGCCCAAAGTTACTTTGATGCCTAAAGTGTTGCCTCTGATGAGAATGACGTGCTGTGTTCTGTTTGCTAGAAAGTGTAGCACAGAGCCATACCAAGATCATCCTATGCCGTTGGCAGAACTGCCAAAGCTGCATAAACCCCCCCCCCCCTTTTTCCTAGAAAAATTGCATCTCTACAATTTTCTTCTACAAAGGTTTAGTAAATTTTGTAATCTGTAACGTAGATTTTCTATAATATAGTAACAAATTATTACTTACATGAGCTATATACATGAGAAATATTGCATGCAATAAATTAAATGTATCACTTTACTAAATAAATTGAGTAACTTTCTTATACAATTGAGAGTAAAACAAAATCTATGTCTTGTTGTTTATGGCAGCTACTGTACATTGATTTTAGTCCAGTCTATATAAAGAACAGATTTTATTTGTTCTTCTTAAATTATTAATAGTGCAAAAAATATCAACAGGAAATAAAAGAAACTATGGCTATAATTAATGGCTAAGCACACATTCCTTGAAACGTCTCCATAAGAGTCATCCCATTGGTTTTATTGAGCTGACTTTGGTTTTCCGATATTTCTTGGCACCTCCTTTGGTGCATATCTGTGCTTTGAACATGCTTTATTTGACAGCCACAGTAGCATTTCAGTATTTAGCTCTTCTTATTTTTCAATTTTTTTTTATTTCACGCACCTGTATGTCTATTGAGTGTTTATGTACTCTCACAACGATGTTTCATTTCTTGAGGGAGAAATACATCCATGGCAGAGGCAGGCGAGTATTCAAATTTGGAACATCTTTGAAATATAGAAAGGACTTGTGCCATAACTATGTTTATTATGCATCTAAGCTATGTTTGTGTGTTTCCTTTCATACTACTTCTCTCATCTGCTTGAGATAGCGCATGAATGTTTGTATTTGATACTTCAGAATGCCTTGATACAGGGGTACAGTTTCTTGGATGTTGATGCCAGTTCAACCAGCTTTTATGTAGAGTTTGGGTAGAGCTATGCTGGGTCAATGAGGAGTTAGTGGCCACTGGTCAACAGCTATTTTGTAGGCTGGCACTTGTTTTCTCTAACCATTTCTAGCGCTACCTGGGTACGCTAGTCTGGTAGTGCGGAACCTCCTGAAGATGTTCTTCCTGGTCGTCTCTAATGGAGTAATCGAGGAAGCTGGAATGTGTAAGACTTAGCTTAGTCTGGGGTTGTAATGCGTTTCTTTCAAGTATAAGCATCGAAAAATCATGCTGGATAATTCATGTCAGGCAGCGAGTAATAGTGTTAGTGTTAATACTAGAAAAGGACCATGCACAATACCTCTCGAAGTAGGGTAATTTTTTTTCTTTGAGAGATCACGTGTTAATACCATATATATCAGTTTAGGTTGTGCACTAAGCTTCTCTAATTTATCTAAGAGAAATGGAATATGTACATGGTCATATGCTTCTTTGACATTGAGAAATACCACAACCATAATTTGTTTCTCTCGTAATGCAGTTGTTGTATCAATACTGACAATACTGACAGCTAGGGTGTCTATTTAATTATCAATTCATTTCTAGCAAAGCTGCATGGTCATCCACGGTAACTGTTCTTTCGGGAACAGATACTACCGTTATATATAGTATATAAATTGTTTATGATCCCCTGCGCTTTTCTGAACCATATTGACTCTTGGGCGTTAATTGAGAGCTTTCCAGCCCACACTGTAGTTTTCTTTTAATAATACGCTCCCGAGTTTTTGTGATACATGATAATAATGCTATCGGTCGATAGCTGGAGTACAAATTAGAGTCTCTTCCTGTTTTTAATATTGGTAAAAAGCGTCGTCAAGGACAGTCCTCTTCATAGCTCAATGGATGGCTACTGTTTTCGCCTACAGCCGTTTGCGTTTCGCAGGTGAAAGCTGTCAAAAGGGCTGCCAAGTTTCAGGGATTTCCTCAACTAGGCTAAGTAGCAAAGAGTACATGTACAGTATTAAAACTTTATGCATGATGCGGCATTATTCGGGCATCTCAGTGTTTATGGCGTCATATCTCTTGAACTATGTATGGTACCAAAATATAATTCAGTAGGTGCATTTAGTGGCATTTGTGGAAACTGTATGCAAAATTTATTGCGAATAGACTTAGTACATAAGTACCGTAATAAATTTAAACGTCATGCATGATGCGGCAGTTTTTCGCGCATCTCATGTTTATGATGTCATATCCCCTGAACAATGATTGGTAGATAGTCCTTAGTCCCACAGCGATTGTTGCCTGACATTGAGGAATATATGCACCAAGTTTGGTGACTCAATCGGTCCAGTGGTTTAGGAAGAGATGTGGAATAAACTCACATACATACATCCATTTTATAATATGTATGGATTCCGTTTCTCTAAGTTGATCTCTTGATCTACCGCAACTTAGCAATGGGAGTGTGTTGTAACCAAGCTATGTCTAAATTCCGTTAGTTTGCATTTATTACGTGTGAATTCGTTGTGTGTTCTGCATATGTTCATGCTAGAATTCTTCTTTTGTTGTTCGTTTTCATTGAATTCTCGGGATCTCCGAATTTCTTGTAGTGTGCGGGATTGTGTGACAGCATCCATGTGTTTCTCAAATGGCGTACAGAGCCTTTAGCTCTGGTACTCTATCTACTTTTGTTGTAGCCATTTAGTAGTCTTCCGTGTGACCGTGATTTCATTTTCAAATAATATTTTTCACGACTTCATTGTTTTTCAGTGTTTCTTATGTGAGTTACATCACATGTGTTTCGACCCATGGGAGCTTCCAGACCAATGTAACCATTCCTCGTTTTGCTCTGAATATTAAATTCAACTTCTTGGTAAATGTGGTATTTATAGAATGGTCAGTGGTTTTTATGCATGTTTACTGAAGCAGAACCTTTTTCATTTCTGAGCTGTACAGTAGTTGATGTACTCTGGGACGAGAAATTCAAAAAAGATTGCCAGATAATTTGTCTATTCAGGAGACGATAGCCAATCTTCACCCTCAAGTCGCATTGTCTCAAATGAAACCGAGTATGTCTGGCATTTTCACTAAAATTTACAAAACTCGCTTATACAGCGACAAGAATGAAATAGAATCGGAAAGGAATCAGTTTGCAAAATAAGTCTTGGTCGAATGTAACCAACACCATTGAATTTTATACTGAGGTATTTCAAGATTGTGATTCCACTGGAGAAAAGCGTTTTGGAAATATAGCCAAATTTTCAATGGCACTACTCACGCTACCAATATAAAACTCAAGTGTCGAACATGCTTTTTCGACATACAGTGTAATTAAAAATAAATTACACAGTAATCTGTCTCTTGAAGTACTTCAAAGTATCATGATGGTAAGATTTATATTGCTGGGGTTTGTGTGTCAAATTCGTTCAGTCCACTCGTATGCTCGAATTATTCAGTATGTATGATTACAAACATGTTGTTGTTGTTGTTATTGTTGTGGTGGTGTTCAGTCCTAAGACTGGTTTGATGCAGCTCTCCATACAGTAAAGCTGCATGCCCTCGGGAAAAATTATGGCTGTAGTTTCCCCTTGCTTTCAGCCATTCGCAGTACCAGCACGGCAAGGCCATTTTGGTTAGTGTTACAAGGCCAGATCAGTCAATCTTCCAGACTGTTGCCCCTGAAACTACTGAAAAGGCTGCTGCCCCTCTTCAGGAACCACACGTTTGTCTGGCCTCTCAACATATACCCCTCCGTTGTGGTAGCACCACCTATGGTACGGCTATCTGTGTCGTATCACAAATGTGCAGGCGGTAAAATGCAACATGGTACTCAAGCCTTTGATGTTTTGTAAGTTGAAATCGGAGCACATTTTTATCATTTCCGAAATATTTTTGTTCCATGTTATAAATTAGAAGAATTCGTGTTGAGCATTATTTTTCCCCATTATCATTATTGTCTTAACTCTCAGATTTACTGACCTTGAAGATTGTTAACAAACAGCATTACTAAATATTTCAGATAATGAATCAAACATCCTTACATAAAAATGCCTATTTTTATGTCAATTATCAGCATCACAATGCTTATCATAATAGGGCATTTAGATTATAAGTTGCATTGTATAAAATACAACTATGTAAATAAAATCATCTTTCTTCCTACAAAAATATTTTTATTAATAGTTCAACGTTTCTATCAAACAAATAAGCCTATTCAGAATTTTAGGGGGTTTGAAGGAAAATTTAGGGGATTTCGAATTGCTCCTAGGGGGAACGTTTTTTAGGAGTTGGCAACACTGGCACACGATCGGTATGCTTTGAAGAAGTTGGTAGCAATATGGTAGACAGGGGAAAACTTTTCTCATGTATTTATGTCTACTTCGTTTTGCTTCTCTTGGTGGCTATGTACACACCCGATTTTTGTGTACACATCTATGTCAATGTTCCTTTAGAATAATATAAGCTTCATTGGCGTCCTCATCTAATTAATTTTAAAAATCAGTACTTCAATGTTCTATGTCCATGTATTAATATTAGGCCTATGATCGTTCAGTAAAACAGTTGCATTATAATTATGAACATCCACATTCCTATTACTTTCTCTATGAAGAAATTGTGTCTGTTTAGTTCTGTTTTTTCACTCTTATCCATTACTGTCATCCTTCTACGCCGCACAGTCTGAAACAAGTATAGTTTTCATATAAGAAGGAAAGTCAGAAGTCATAGTTACTCAAAATGAAGAAAATAAAAATTAGGAAGTTACTTCGAAGTTTCTGGTAACGATGCCACATGACCACAAAGTTATTCCTGCAGAAGAGTAAACAAAATAATGGCGCCAATATACAGTGTTAGTTACAGATTTCACTACTACAACATTTTGATTTCTATTGCTGATCATCGATCTAGCAGTTGTTACAATGTAACTGCCCGGTATGCGTATGTTACTGCAAATGAACCATGTAAACATGAACATCCCTAGAATGCGATTTCACGAAAAGATGTTACTTTCCTGTATAATTTCTACCATAGTAATTATCAATCTCTTTATTCATCCATTAACAATATACATTGAATGGATGTATTCAATTGCAATAAAATTTCTTACATTTAATTTGTTTCAAAAATTTGGATAATAAATACAAATACTTTATATCAGTATATATAAACAATATTACTTTTCCATATTCAGATACTCGTCAATGTTATAATATCTATGTGTTACTAAAAATTGTTTAAGATCTACATTGAATTTATGAAATTCTTTAATTTTCTTTATTGTAGCGGGCATTGCACTAAAAAGTATTTTGGGCTGGTAGTTTACACTTTTTTGGCAGAGCGCTCCTTTGTGGGTCTCTCTGCGAAAAACAACTCTGTTCCTTGTTTAACGTTTATGAAACTGATTATTTAATGTTGAAAATTCCTCGTGAGTTTTCAGAAAGCATACACATTCATTGATATGTGACTGTGGGCTTTCCCGGCGTAAACTGTTGACGAATGTTTCTCGGATCTCCAGCCAGGTGGTAGCGTTGATATACTGTGACGTTTCGGGAAGTGTCATACTACCCATCTTCTGGCGAAATGTCGAGATTCGCAGATAGCATGGTATTTACGAGGGAAATCCCAAAAGTAAGGTCTCCTATTTTTTTTATAAGTACATAGACCCGTTTATTTCTACAATGGTTTAAATCCGTTTACAGCTTGAACATTTAGCTATTTTTCGACATAATACCCATTTCTGTCGATGCATTTTTGTAGACGCTGTGGCAGTTTTTGTATGCCCATGTCATACCAGCTCGCCGCCATGCTGTCCACAAAGTTATAAAACTCTTCTTTCACCTCGTCATCGGAGCTGAATCGCTGGGACCACAATTAATGCTGATAGGTACTGTGAGACTCTGAAAAAGCTCAAACGGGCAATTCAAAACCGAACAGGAAAGTTGAGCAAGGGCGTAAACATTCTCCATGACAACACTCGCCCACACATCGCTCGGCAAACCGTTGCTCTCCTGCAGCAGTTTCAGTGCAACAGAATCACCCACCCACCCTATAGTCCTGACTTGGCGCCCAGTGACTATCACCTGTTCATTGGTTAAAATAACATTTGGCCGAAAAGCGATTCAGCTCCCACGCCGAGGTAAAAGAAGAGGTTCATAATTTTCTGAACAGCATGGCGGCGAGCTCGTATGACATGGTCATACAAAAACTACCACAGCGTCTACAAAAATGCATCGACAGAAATGGTGATTATGTCGAAAAATAGCTAAATGTTGAAGCTGTAAACTGATGTAAAACATTGTAGAAATAAACAGGTCTATGTACTTATATAAAAAACTGGAGACCTTACTTTTGGGATTACCCTTGTATACGCGTGGTCACCCCCCTCCACTAGACCTCGGGAGGCTGCGGTGTACCGGCATCTTGCATCTTGCGCGCACTGGTGGGGGTACCGGTCGCCCCCCCCCCCCCCCCCCGTCCTTGTTCGGTGTTCGGTTCTCGGTATAAGCATTCTGTCTGCGGCGGAGGACGTTGATGGGTGCGCTCCCGACGGATTGCTGTTATCGCAGAGTCCCATGCAGCACAGGCTGGTATTCCTCAGCCCTGTTGACCAGGTTGTCGTGAATTCTTATTTCTAGGGATTCTTTGATAATACTTTCCCAGAATCCAGATGCCCAGCACAGCACCTTCATGTTTTCGAAGTTGAAGATGTGTTCTTCATTTATGCCTGATTTTTCTGTGTGACCTAGTCCCACACATCTGATATGTTCTTCACAGCGTTTAGATATACAGCGCTGTTTCTGTCCAATGTTAACCACATTTGCATGGGATGCTGTACATTCCTGGTGCGTTAAGTTTCAGCAGGTTATTGGCAGAACCTAAGAGCTCCCTCTTCTTCAGTGGTGGGCGGAGAAAGGTTTCAATACTGTATTTGCCCAGAAGTTGTGCAAATTTGGCCGAGAGCGGACCCACGTACAGAAGGAACATGAGTCGTTTATCTTCTTCTTCTTCTTCTGGGGTTGTCCCTCTTCCTTTTAAGCGACCTGTTGATCTGCACTTCACTGTAGACATTTTGGTGGAAGACTTCCCTCAGGTACTGCAGCTCAGATGGTAGGCTGTCTTTGTTGCAAATGGCATGATCCCTATGCACCACGGTGGTCAGTACTGTTTGTCTTTGTGCTGGATGGAGGCAGCTCGTTGCATGAAGGTATAGCTCTGTATCTTCTTCCTATGTACTGCATGACCTAGTGAACCATCTGCCTTCCTCTTGATTAGTATGTCAAGGAAGGGGAGGCATCCATTTTCCTCCATTTCCATCGTAAATTTGATATTCAGATGGATGCTGTTGAGGTGCTCCAGAAACTCATCTAGTGCCTGTTTGCCATGAACCCACACGACAAAAGTGTCGTTGACATAGTGGAAGAAGTGCTTTGGTTTCTGTCTGGCAGTTTGAAGGGCCACCTCCTCGAAATGTTCCATACAGAGGTTTGCAATTGCAGGAGCCAGTGGAGAGTTAGGTGAGTATTTATACTGGTAGAACTTTGTTTCATTACCTTGTACGGAATTCCGTCAATACCACAAGATATTTTATTTTTTAGTTTATTAATAGTATTTCTAACTTCACATTCTGTTACTGGGTACAGAAACCATTGTCTTTTCACAAGTTGGTACTTTTATGTTTTTGTTGTTACACAGACTTTTAATTAGGTTCGGTGCTATGTTCATATAATGTTCATTAAATATATTGGCTATCTGTTGACCATCTTCTATCACATTAACCTCACTTTTAATTTTGAAATTATGGGTCTTGGTTTTACATTTTCCTATGCTATTTTTTATAACCTTCCAAATTGATTTTGATTTATTGCTTCCCTTGTTAATGCATGAATCACTGCTTAGCCTTTTTGCTGCCTGTAAAACTTTCCTATAGACCTTTCTATATTTCCTATAGTATGGTCTTACTGTTGTATTTATTTTAACGTGTTTGCTTTGGTTTCTAAGCGTGACTGCTGATTTTTTAATCCCTTGTGTTACCCATGTGTATGTCTTCTCACTGACTTTAATTCTTTTTAATGGGAATGCCACATTGTAGCAATATTTATAATCAGTAAGGAAACTGTCATACTTTTTTCCTACGTCATCAGTTTGTTCTATGCCCCACTGCCCCCTTTTTAGCATACTATTAAGGACCCTTATGTTGTTTGAATTAATAAGTCTTCTTTGCACATATTTTTCAGTGACTTTGCATTTCTTATTGTTCTCATTCCTTATCATTTTTAAAGCCATATGGTCAGAAAAGCTTGTATCTGTTACTTCAATATTGTACTCACAGCTTTGTTTGTTGGTAAATATCTGATCAAGTGTTGTTTCAGACCCATCCCCATATCTGGTAATTACCTGTATGGTAGGTTGCATATTGTATGACTTAAACAGATTTAATAATTGTATATTGTTCTTATTACTTTTGTTAAAGTCACCAAGAACTATTGTGCATTTTGACCTGTCTCTCAATTCATTTAAAAGATCATCAGATTTAATAACTGTATATTGTTCTTATTACTTTTGTTAAAGTCACCAAGAACTATTGTGCATTTTGACCTGTCTCTCAATTCATTTAAAAGATCATCTATATAATATAGGAATTGGGTAAGGTCACCTGATGGGGATCTATAGATGCAAGCAATGATAGTTTGACAGTCTGTAAGTTCACAAAAGAAAACATTTAAAATCTTTTTCTACACACTTCACCTTGCTAAGTTTTACCTCTTTAGATTTAACATTGCTTCTAACATATATGCATACACCTCCACAATAAGTTTCCCTGCAAAAACTACTTATTAAGTCAAAGTCTGGTATATCTGCTGCACAAATCTGAGTGTTCCGAAGCCAGTGCTCATTGATACATAGCACGGAAACCTCCATAAGATTACAGTTTAAAATTACTTCCAGCTCACACGTTTTGTTGCCTAGTCGTTGGACATTCTGATACAGCAAAGTCAAGCCACCTAGATTTGGTGCACAGCTCACCTTAGTGTCCCCTTGGAGCACAGGTTTCTCATAATCTAACTTTGTAGTTAATGGTGGTGGTTGAAGATTAATAGGCCTAGATCAAGACTTGTAAGAAAAAGTCTTGGTCATCACTGCATGTTTCCCTGCTTGAGACTTTGAATTGTTTTCTGCAGTTTTGATTTATCACTTACAACCTTTTCAACAGCCTGGCATAAAGTTAATTTAGCAGAGTAATTAAAGTGCTGTCCATGTTTTGTGTAATAGTCCCTTTTGAAAGTGCTTACGTTAATTACTGTCACATTATTAAAATGATCACAGATTTGGTTGTATCTAGTATTAGTTTTTGATACTTCTTTGTTTATACATGAAGCTTCAGTCAAGTCATGTTGATATGGTATGTTCACCATGATGCTATTTGTAAGTGTGAGGGCAGAGGTTGCATCAGATGCTTGATTTTTTCTGACATCATTTGATCCACCAATTACAACAACAAAATGTTTAGTAGACAATTCAGGGAAGTCAGTTTTACTAATTGGTATGCAGGGCAGAAAGTTTGTAGTACTTCAATTTTTGATGTTCACCTATTTGAAATTTTAACACATGACAAAAAAGGTATCATCAAGAGTTATGAATATGAAATTAATTACTTCCTTTGCCACTCTTAACAGCTTCGTACACACGATTTTCTTTGTGCACACATATGGCCAAGTACCTTTCAAATTGTATAAGTTTTATTGGCCTCTTTGTATAATTAATATTAAAAATCAGTACTTCCATTTTTGTGTTCACGTGTTAATTTTATGATGACAGCTCGCTCCTGGAAGAGAGCACTCGTATATGCAATAAATATCGACTACAAGAGAACATACTTTCCTTAAATTAATAAGTTTCCAGACTCTTTAGAAAAGGAAAAAAGAAAATATTGGAAGGGGCAGGACGTGAATCAACAAATCAGCTGTACTTGACTTCTTAACCCAATACTCTACACCATTTGCCACCAAGGACACTAGAAATGTCACATTCGGTTTCGTATTTAGACACCCCAAAGACTTAAACTCCCATTGTGTTTTAGCTTATATTTAATTATAGCAAATCCTAAAATAATGATGATCCTCAATATTTGAAGCAGCATATATTCTTAGGACATACATTGTTGCTTAAGACTTATCAAATATGACTTCTCCAACTTCTCAGAACTCGATACGACCATGAAAGTCGATACACGTCTCTGACGGTCAGAACTGGGGACATACATGTCAATGTGACATCATGGAGCAGTGTCATCGAGGTAAAACTAGGATCTCCCACTGTTGTTGGAGGGAGTGCCATGGCAGACGTGTGGAGTGGGGAAACCCACAGATTCTGGTCGGGAGTGCTGGTAATAGCCCTAGCTGGAATCACAATCTGCCTTTCGGCGAGTTTGTTGGGCAGATGCAGCAGTAGCAGCGGGGGCCATTTTCTGCTGCATCTTGTTATCAACCAATCTTTGGTATCCTTTGCAGCCTCTGTAATTTGTCGGATGTTTGTCTTCGCAGTTTCCACAAATGGGATCTGTCTTCTTTTCCTTTTTACTTAAACTAGTCAAATGTGGGCCTGCACATTTTACACTTATTTGTTTCCGACTGCAATTCTAGCTGATGTGACAACTGTTGGCACTGTCCAGGGCCCTCATGCTTGTTATATTTTCCTCTCCTCACCTAGAAGCCAAGAATTAGTCTGACACTGAAAAGTCTCTTCACCTCATCACTGTTTTAAGAGCTCAGCAAGGAAGTTTGGTTCTTTCTTATGCCCTTCCCCTTTTCTCATTGTGGAGCTGGTTTGGTAAATTAGTGCATGATCGTGACCTCAAACCCTCCCGCCACTAGTGCAGCCTGTATTTCACTGGAAACCTCCTCACTCAATAGATCCCCGATGAATTCTTGTAACACCTGCTTTGGCTCCACAGTGTATGAGTGGAACTCTATCTCCTGCTTTTTTTAGTTCCTTTTAGAGTTTATGATAGACTTCCATTGACTTTACCTGCATCTTAGTCATTCTGGAGTGGTAGACTGTAAAACTACTATGTTCTGCAAATATCAGTCTTTTTCCTTGCAACTATATTATTTCACTTCTTAATTTTTCTTTTCTGGAACTTTGAGCTTATAAATAAACTTCACTTCCAAGAAAAATTGCTATTATGGGACACCCTGCAGGAGTTTCAATGTTTGTATCAGTGCTGGAATTTCCATTCAGTTTTTCAACCTGAAAGTAACACATAGGCATTACTTTAATTGGAGACAGTAAGGTGCATTAAAATTTAATTTATACAAATGTCCCAATTTACGCCCAGAACTATATGTTCACTCTAACATATTATGTAACATGAATCATATTCATTCAATACATGATGATTCATCAAGTGTCACAAAGAAACTTTTGCTAAGCTTTGTCCTAAGTATGAGATGTTTCAGATTTTCCATTCTGTAACTGTTGGTGCAGAATGTCTTCTTCATTTCATCCAGCAGTAAGTACAACAATGTATCACAAACACTAATTTGAGAAATGTGGGTCTACTTGCACAAACTCCTCATGACTGAACAACAGGCTACTTACACATGGTGCCATCAGGCAGCACACTTGGTGCCAGAGCACTCAAGTAAAGTACTTTTAACTTCTATTTTTTTCCGTATTGTAGTGAGATGTGGCTTTCCTTCCAACTTTAAAAACAATTTCAGTATGTTAACTACATTTAGTACACAGCAAGGTATAACATAAAATGAACCAAACGTAAAATAGCCACTGACAACATTTTTCACTGAAAATCCTTCAAATTTTATGCTGCAGAATACTTGGAAACAAAGTATCACAGTAATGATGATCAATATCGAAAAAAACAGACACTTCATCATTGAGCTGTGATGTGAAACTATGAGATATGAAACAAATCAATAGTGTGCGCCAGTTTCCTCAGAATCGAATGAGAGGTATTACACAGAAGTACAGAAAATATGCAAATGCAAAATAAATCATTTATAATTTTTTACAGGAAAAGGAGAACCTCTACTAATCTCAAGAGTTGATGTAGTTTTGCTTCATTTACACACAGTATTTTTTTACAGTTTAATGATATTTCACTGTTTACAGCAAGAAAATCAGAAAACTCAATTTTCTCATGTACTGCTATCAGCTGCTTTGTAGGAACTGCAATTTATTTCCCCATGTAGTCTTTTCTCTTACTATTGCTCATTATATGTTTCATTATATATAAAAACAAAGATGAGGTGACTTACCGAACAAAAGCGCTGGCAGGTCGATAGACACACAAACAAACACAAACACACACACAAAATTCAAGCTTTCGCAACAAACTGTTGCAACAAACTGTCGCAACAAACTGTTGCCTCATGATGAGGCAACAGTTTGTTGCGACAGTTTGTTGCAACAGTTTGTTGCGAAAGCTTGAATTTTGTGTGTGTGTTTGTGTTTGTTTGTGTGTCTATCGACCTGCCAGCGCTTTTGTTCGGTAAGTCACCTCATCTTTGTTTTTATATATAATTTTTCCCACGTGGAATGTTTCCTTCCATTATATTGATATCATTATATGTTTCTAACTCTAACAGTACATCAAACAACTGTTTACCCATTGGAAAGCCCAGTAGCTGAAACACGCAGTTAACAAAACATATCTCTCTGCCTTTGGTTAACTCGGTTACATGATGGCGGACTTCGCACAGCCACACTAAATTTTGGCTCATGGATTGCAGTCAAGTTCCATTCCACATACTCCCTATTCTATGACGAAGCTACACCATCTGTCAGACGTTTTTTGTGTCACCTTGCGATACTGCATTATGTTTGTCCCTCATCTCCATACGACAGCTATTCACATTAGAGCCAGTTCTACCCTTGGTAAATGAGGGTATCCATGCCCCATGTAACAGGACATCCTCCTCTAGCATTACTTTTCCTCAGCAGTAATTGTTGATACCAGTATTATTTTTTGAATTTTAGACATGTCAATATTATCTAAGTAGCTTTTCTGAAAACTTTCATATAATTTTATACATAGTATGTTATATTTCAAGCTAAAATTTATGACAAGGAAGTACTTTATAAAATATTTTAGTTTTGATGTTATAATTAATAAGTACTAGTTCTAAATGTACCATTAAAATTATTTTTTTAGAAAAATTTGAAATTACAAATTATTTGCACACTTAAAGTTTCTATTATTAATTATGCAATCCTGTACTGTTTACTATGTTTATTTCTGGATTCATTTATGAAATAATCAAAATTAATAGTGTTAAGAAAAAATTGTAAGCCCTTTGGAATATCGTTATTTCCGCAGAGTGTGAGAGTCACAAGCTTGCCTCTGATGTGATCAGACATATTGTTGTATAATATGTGTGAACAATGTAATTTCAGCTTTGTTAATGTGAACAATCAAAATACTGTATGATACACTAAAATGTGAGAAAACCAATGGAAAATATATTTACATAAAAAATTCTGCAATAACAATCTTCCAATTTATTTAGTTCAAACCAACTGTGAGAACCTGATGTTAGATTTTCAGCTTCAAGAATCAGACCCCTAGACAAGAAGAACTGGATCCATCTCAACATGATAAGCTAAGTAAACTTTATAGTTTGTTGTAATCTTCTCTCAAATGTTCATAAAGGACTTTGCTTATTAATTACTTGGACTGGGCATTTTTTAAGGTGGACGATAGATGGAAGAAGAAGGGAGACTACAAGTGCAATGGACCCTGGCTTGAAAATGCCCTACACCATGGAAGGAGGAGGGAGGACGCCCCAAGAAAAGAAAAGGCAGTGGCAAAGGCGACTCCAAAGTGCCACCTCTGTTTCGCAATTCATGCCCACAACTTCCACACTCACCCGTATACCAGCAAACGGTAACGCTACATTTGCAACATGCGAATCTATCAGGTAAAAACATGACAACTATGCTCCAGGATGATCACAAAACAAGGTAATTTTGCCAAAACGCTACAAAAACTCCAGAGGGAGAGTCCTAAGGTAGCAGCAGCAGTATGAGGGCGACACACTCCACAAACGCTTCTACTGTGTCCGTCCACCAGTCGTTCTGCGTCCTCTGACAACACATCTCCTTTTATAATCTCAAGCCTGCCTCTTGTGACATCTAGTGGTCAAGTCTGTATCGAATATGGATGTCCGAATACTTTTGATCAGATATGGGGCCATTCTCTGTTTACATGCCCTTTAACATACACACAACTTGTTAGAATTTTCTGTCAAGTCTGTAAATATAATTTTACTTTCAGATTTGTTGAATGCTCATGCTTGGCTCTCCTTACACTAATTTTGGTATTGTTCAGTTTTTGTTTGTCTGCGGCATTTTGGCTGCTTTTAAATTTGCATTGCAGCTCATTTCTAACGGTCTGTCAAACTACGGTGGGTTTTTTCATCCCTCACAACTTTGATTGACACATACATGTCTAAGGTGCATTGCACAATACATTTCAACTGTTGTCTATTGATGCTCAACATTTTAGGCCCTGGAGACAAATTTTTCTAGTTGAATGCTCAAGTAATCTTAAATCTGATTTTTGTCGCTCTTGCTGAACAGAAATATCTCACCACTTACATTCAGTTTCCTACATACAACCATATTCAGTGTTTCTGTAACTGCCTTATAACAACTCATTCCCTGTCCTAACACTAATTAAATTGAAAAGTTTGGGTCTGCTGGTGACCAGGAGATCTAATATGTTGTCTTCACGAGTCACTTTTATGATTAGCTGCCAGATGTAATTTTTGGATAAGGCATTTGCAACAGTTTCACATGAGTACCTTTTCCCACTACCCACCTTAATCATTTGTCTCCCAGCCTACAGCCGACAAATTGAAGTCTCCTACTTAATACTAAAACATGGCCAGAAAATTTATGCAAAATATTCTCCAAAAGTTTTTCCTCAAATTTTTCCAGAGGCAAGGCTTTATAAAAGTATCTGATGACCATGTTTGATCGTTTAACACTTATCTGCACTCAAATATTTCACAGTAGTAATCTATACTAACCTCATTAGATATTGTCACATTTTTACAGCTATAAATATGACCACACGATTGGTGTTCAACCTATCTTTGCAGTACATATTCCAACCAGAATTTAGAAATTCACTGGTATTAACATATGGCTTCAGCCAGTTTTCTGTCCCTTGTACCACTTGGACATTTATAAGTGAAGCTAATTCTGGGGACCTTTGACTCTCCTGTACCTGGTGTCTCAAACCTTTTGGTCAAACTGAAACAGGTGGGTGCACAACAGATTATATGAAATAGGAAACCAACAGTCAGAAATGCATGTTTGTTGTTTTTTGGTCATACATATCATACATCATATAACAACAACGTAGCTCACAGTAATTGTTCAAAGTGACGACCACCAACCTCAGGGCATGTATTGCATTGGAACATGCAGTTCTGTTGTACACTGTAACAGACAGCAGTTGATAAACAGCGTACACTACTGACTACCAAATATACAGCACACAACTTAGCTCTTAGCAAGTGTGTCATGTGACAACCACACGCATCTCACCAATGCATTAACCTGTGCCATACACACACTGCTATCCCTGGTGCCAGTTGGCCATTGATGTGTCCATGGTGAGCTACATAACTGTATATGTACATGACACTTAGTCAAAGATGGAACATTACTTGGCCCAGGAGGTGGCAGAGAGGCATTTTTTGTACGGTGTGGCAGGATGTAATGCTCATAAAGCAGCACGAATGTACAGAGAACACTTCCCAACAGGCATCATCCTAATAGGAAGAACCAACTTAGGAAATATGGGGTCATTCACGCCACAGAGAGCTGGCCAAGGTTCCTGCCAAAGACACATCTGCACACCTAACTTTGAGGACATTGTGTCAGATCGTGTGGCCGACCGCCCAGCAATAAGCAGCCATCACTTTGCCAGTGAAATGCACATTTCAAAGGATACAGTGTGGAGAGAACTGGGGAAGGGACTATCGATGCTGGCTGCCTCGGTACTCAAGTTGTACGTTATACATCATTTAAAGTGGATTCTCACTGTTTAGTAATATGTAAATAGATGTACTATTGTGTACCATATTTGTGCCATGTAACAAGCATCTGTGAGCAATATGTACAAGGACATGGCCTTTTGGACAAGGTGCTGTGTGCTTTTAAATATTTTAGCAATGACAAACGTTTATAATGCACTGAGTTTTATCCACTTGACATCTTGTGCATAAAGTTCAGTGAAAAATGAACATTTCACTACAAAAAAAATGTTTAAGACCTGAAGATGACAGCTAAGACTTGAAACTGGTTGTCTTGAATAAAGGATATTTTGTGTGATCTTGGGTTTTG
The DNA here is from genome assembly GCF_021461385.2 of Schistocerca piceifrons. Taxonomy (NCBI): domain Eukaryota; kingdom Metazoa; phylum Arthropoda; class Insecta; order Orthoptera; family Acrididae; genus Schistocerca; species Schistocerca piceifrons. Next base: position 84,907,163 of record NC_060140.1, read on the forward strand.
AATGATTTGTAAGAAAGAAATGTAAAGTCTTCAGTAATGAAGTGGGATACCTAGGCCATATCACCAACGAAGGCTGAATCCAATCATCCGATGCTAGTGTGAAAGCAATAAAAAAGCTGCCTCATACAAAGAACATCAAAAAACTAGACTCTTTCATTGTAAAAGTAAATTACTACAGCAAATTCATCAAGGGATTGGCTTGAATCACTGCACTACTAAACCAGCTTCAAAAGAAAACTGCACATTACAAATGAATCATGCAGCAAGAAACAGAACTTTTATAGTTTAAGAAGGAAATTATTAATGGAATGAAACTGTTGCACTTTGACCCTACTCAAACTATGGTATCAGCTACTGATGCATCATTGTATGGAATCTGAGCAATATTGTCTCACAAGTACCCATATGAATCAGAAAAATTCATCACCTTTGATTCAGGCCAGGTACAGCCAGATTGAAAAGGAATCACTTTTCAGAATCTACAGTGTCAAAAAATTTCTCCGGTATTTGTATGGAAAAGTTTGAACTGATCATAGACCACATGCCTCTGGCTTCAGTATTTCACCCAAGCAAGCAGATATCAGTAATTGTAGTTCAGAGACTACAAAGATTGGATATAACAATGAAATCCAATGCAGGTCCACAGAAAACCATGGCAATATTCATGCCTTATCAACTTGCTCACTGGTCTGGATGAAAAATTCCATATACCTGAAGACTTCTGCTTGCAACTTTATGAAGAAATTAATAAACAGATAAATTCATTTCCCGCTGATCACGAAAAATTGTAAAGGCATGAACAAATGATGCAGCACTAAAAATGGTGTCTTATTATGTGAAACATGGAAACCCAAACTATTTCCCAAGAAACACAACTTTTTGCAGCCATATTTTGACAAAAGGATTGCAATGACTTGTTACTTCTCCAGACATATTTTACAAGGGTTATATCCAAAAGGTAATTTGGAAGATAGTTCATGATGGACACTAGGGCACTGTCAGAATGAAGCAAATAGCAAGAAGATGTTGCTGGTGGCCAAAAAAGGACAAAGGAATTGAAGAAATGGTGTGATGAACTTTATCAATAGATAAAACAAAATCCAAAAATCGATTTTCAGAACAAGTCTCAAGAACAGAACCATAGGAAAGGATTCAAAATCATCATGCTGGATCATTCTAGATAGCATCCTGGTTCGTAAGAGTGGACACACATTCATAGTCCTCGTATACGAGGGTTGCCCAGAAAGTAATGCACCGCATTTTTTTTTTCTTCAACAATTCTTTATTGAGCATAATAAGAATTACACACATGAAAGAATGGCATTTTATCTACAAATCCTATTTTTCCACATAATCACCATCCCATTCTATGCGAAACACGGGCGTGTATGCAATGTCGGTACCAATCCATGTCCTGGTGGTGGAGCCAGTGCGTCACTGTGTGAATCACCTTCTCATTATCCTCAAAATGTCTTCTACAAATGGAATCCTTTAATGGCACAAACAAGCGGAAGTCCAAGGGGGCTAGGTCAGGGCTGTAGGGTGGATTGGGTAACACCCTCCAATCCTGTTTGTGATGTGTTTAGCAGTCCTAAGACTTGTGTGGGGCCGAGCATTATCGTGTTGCAGCAAAATATCTCCTGGGTTTCTGAGGTCACCGGAAGCATGTCTTAAGTTTTGTTAATGTGTTGACATATGTTTCTGAGTTAATGGTACCACATCACATCAGTGATAATCACATCTTCACAGTCCCAGAACACTGTGATCATGACCTTACTGGCGGAAGCAGTTGCTTTAAATTTTTTCTTCTGTAGGACGTGGGAATGGTGCCATTCCATTGACTGTCATTTTCTTTTGGTCTCAATATGGTGAACCCAGGTTTCATCACCCATCACAATCCATCCAGGAATTTTGCAACAAATGCTTTTTCTGTGCGATTTGGGATCCAGTGTTAGACACTGCGAGACCCATCTTGCACACACTTTTGAATAGCCAAGAACATGGATAATTGCATCCACACTTCCTTTGCTGATTGACAAATGCAGCACCAACTAACTGCCAAGTCGTAATCCGTCTGTCCTCGCGAATGATAATGTCATCTCGCTGCAACATGTCAGGGGTGACAGCTGCGGATGGTCTCCCTGACTGCTGCAAATAGTGGAGCTGTGCCGAACAGCCTTCTGATGACATCACCCTCCATGCCCAGTAACTAACTGTGCTTTCTTCAACAGCAGATGCTCCATAGACTTTGCAAAAGCATTTGTGAATATTCCCCAGTTTGTTTCTCTACAGTGAGAAATTCAATGACGGCACATTGCTTGTAACATAATTTACCTACAGGTGCCATTTTGTAACTGTCCTTCAGCTACACTATCTGTTGGAAGTGACGGAAACTTGGTGCGCTCACTCAGGAAAAACTGTGGTGCATTACTGTCTGAGCAACCCTCGTATATGTATTTGACATAACGTCAACTACAGAAGCCACACTAAAGGCACTCCAAAATTTTTTTGTCACAGGATTCCCCAAGACCATTGTTTCTGACAATGGGGCACAATTTGTATCAAAGAAATTAGAAGATTTCTAAGGCAGGAATGGCATGGAACACATGACTACAGTTCCATTTCTACAGTTCCATTTCACACTGCTTTGAATGGTGGAGCAGAAAAATCTGTCAGACCTTTCAAAGAAGTCGTGAAAAAGGCTAACCAAGAAGGAGAGAACAAGAAAGATGCTCTCCAGAAAATGCACATCTCCAAATCCAATAACTGGAAAACCACCAACTGAATTGCATGGCTGGCAGCGAAGTACCACATTGTAGCTGATTCTCACATCAAAATAAGATACAAACCCAAAGAAGAGATCCTAGTTCCAGATCAGTTATCAGCTATATGACAAAAATTTCTCAAATGAGTTGTCAGTTGGTTCACCATGGATCATTGGCAGTGTAATCAAACAGCTGAGAAATATCCTATACATCATGAAACTGCCTTACCGACCTGTCTATAGGCATCAAAATCAGCTCAGAAAATGCAGCATTTTTAAGAATACTGGACAATACAGAACTGAAGATGAATGGCACTTAATTCAACTACCTCCTGAACCAACAGTACAACAGAATAAAAATGGACACAGGGACAACACTTCACGGACTGGATCAGAAAATATACAGATTGAGGTGAAACATAATGAACTTTAAGAAATCAACAAGGATTTGCTGAAGTGGGTACACGACAGCCCATCCTGAAACTAGCTGGATAGGAAATGTTGTGTCTCAAGTGTTCTACATTTTTAAAGAATTTCTATCCAGGTATAGAAGTGCCATGACTATCAGTACTGTATTCAATTGTTAATTTGCCGTGCTTGTGTATTTTACAGAACGTATGATAGCACAAACCTATTGCTTTGTGCTCTGTGTTAATAAATATGCATATTAATATATACGTTGTTTCAATACTTACATTAATTACAACTAATGTGGCCACTAAGTAATAAACATGTTATCTGCTAACAAAGTGAGTGGCACAAGGTCACATAGAAAAGCCAAATAATTGCATAACCTTAAGACAAAGTTCTTCTACAAAGCAATTGGCTCTCTCTCTCTCTCTCTCTCTCTCTCTCTCTCTCTCTCTCTCTCTCTCTTTCTCTATCTGTCTCTCTCTCCTGTTTTTTAAACAAATGTTTAACATCATGAAAGCATTTGCATTTAACTAATTTATCTTATTGAGCACAATACACAGTTTCTCACCATTTTGTACAGCATCATCATTAATTAAAATGGAATTAAAAATCATCATCAAATATAGTAACACTAATAAAATATGACACTAACAAGTAGTACCATTATCAACATAATTTCAGTCCTGCATTGATGACTCAGTATAAAACCAATCACAGTTATTGAAACCAATCACAGTTATTGCAATAATGGCACTATCACTGAAAACAAAGTATAAAAATGCATTACTATCAACACGTATCTAGTGAAGGTCGTGAAAATTCTGTCCATAGTTTTTCAAATTCACTAACAAATGGTTGAACAATATCTGTCTGCGAAGTAACAATGACATTGTCCCAGTTGCCACTTATGGCCTGTAATGTCCAATTGAATGAGCCGGTTGCGAGAAGTTCATCATCCACAATGAAAAATTTGTGGTGCATCAAGTATGGAGATTTCTTCATACGAACTGGTATACCTGCACAACAGTTTAAATCAGTTCAATAAAATTAAATGTATGAAACATATAGTAGAGATGAAGATATTAATATGAGTTAGTTCCATTTCATTAATTGGTAAACTCACTCAAACCGGGGCAGGAAATTTATAAAATCATTGTGTTTCTGTAATAATATATTTTTCTTACTTTAAGTTATCCTTAAAAGGTGAAGTAATAATGTAACTGTACCAGGAATTGAACCAGGGTCTTCTCACTATTTTACAGACTGTGATACTATCGTCAAATGCAAGACAGTGTGCAAGTGTGGAGCAACTTTGCTATTTTGGACTGCAGGATATTTTTGAAGCTTGAGTTCTGTTGTGGGACCAGGCTTCAGCATCAACACCCTTGCAATAAGGTAACTGGTGAGAAAGAATAACTGAACACTTGTATGACAATTCTTTCTCAGCATGCCTTTCTCTGAAAAAACAACATATCACATATGAATGGTGACACTGATACAGAAACTGATCTGTTTTGCTGGATCAGTCTTCAGCAAATTTTTTGGAAGTAATTTGGTTTTGTTGCAAACATCAGTAGTAAAAATCACAGCAGTTATTTTAGTCTCAATTCATAACAGCATACTGCAATGAAAATTGCAAATTTCTTGGACAGAACATACAAAAGAACAAGCTGGATATCTGTTAAACGTTCTCAACCTAGTAGTCAGAGATAAATGAGGTGGAATGCTGAATGGCTAGTGTTATCCAAATGCAAATGTACAGATTAACATAAAAATCAACCTAGTACTGGTGACTCAGTTCCAGCACGAGGAACTTTGATGTTCCATAAGAAGGTCCCTAACTTTCAACAAGAATGGGTTGGTAACTGTAAATCTGTCCACTTACATTATGTTTTAGTTCAAACATATGTATATGTATGGCTGTACTCAGATGGCAAATAATGATAATAAATTAAAAACAACATATCGACATAAACCTAACAGACCCACACGAGACCCAAAAAACTGTGCATATAAAAGATGACCCTCCTGAGGTGGGGGGTGAGGGTGGGGGTTGGTGGAAAGATCTAAATGTTGTGGCATGGAGACGGAGCTATGAAAAATGACCCAGCAAAGGAGAGTAAAGAATGACAGGCAAGACAGAAAGGCACAGGTGGCCCTCATTAGAAGTGAAAAAGTTAATAAAACACTGTCACACCTACCGAATCACTGTAACAATCTGGCCCCCCTTGCACGCCGCACGCATGCAAGCACACAAGCACGCACGCACACACGCGCACACACACAAGCACACAAAGTTGATAAGATTGTGTACTTGGTCAATTTTAAAGAGCTCTGCCAAAAGAAGGAGTAATACGGAATTTTCGAATTTTATCCATTTTTGGTCCTCATCTGTCAGTTAGAGGACCAATAGGATGAAAATCAGTGTGGGTTTAGGCCTCTTAGAGGTTGTCAGGACCAGATCTTTAGCTTACGGCAAATAATGGAGAAGTGTTATGAGTGGAACAGGGAATGGTATCTACGCTTTATAGATCTAGAAAAGGCATATGACCGGGTTCCTAGGAGGAAGTTATTGTCTGTTCTACGAGAGTATAGAATAGGAGGCAAACTTTTGCAAGCAATTAAAGGTCTTTGCATGGATAGTCAGGCAGCAGTTAGAGTTGATGGTAAATTGAGTTCATGGTTCAGAGTAGTTTCAGGGGTAAGACAAGGCTGCAACCTGTCTCCACTGTTGTTCATATTATTTATGGATCATATGTTGAAAACAATAGCAGTCTTGCATATGCGGATGACTTAGTGGTGACGGCAGATTCGATTGAAAGTTTGCAAAGTAATATTTCAGAGCTAGATCAGAAATGTAAGGACTATGGTATGAAGATTAGCATCTCCAAAACGAAAGTAATGTCAGTGGGAAAGAAATATAAACGGATTGAGTGCCAAATAGGAGGAACAAAGTTAGAACAGGTGGACAGTTTCAAGTACTTAGGACGCATATTCTCACAGGATGGCAACACAGTGAAAGAAATGGAAGCGAGGTGTAGCAAAGCTAATGCAGTGAGCGCTCAGCTACGATCTACTCTCTTCTGCAAGAAGGAAGTCAGTACCAAGACTAAGTTATCTGTGCACCGTTCAATCTTTCGACCAACTTTGATGTATGGGAGCAAAAGCTGGGTGGATTCAGGTTACCTCATCAACAAGGTTGAGGTTACGGATATGAAAGTAGCTAGGATGATTGCAGGTACTAGTAGATGGGAACAATGGCAGGAGAGTGTCCACAATGAGGAACTCAAAGAAAAACAGCGAATGAACTCTATAGATGTAGCAGTCAGGGCGAACACGCTTAGATGGTGGGGTCATGTTACACGCATGGGAGAAGCAAGGTTACCCAAGTCACTCATGGGTTCAGCAGTAGAGGGTAGGAGGAGTCGGGGCAGACCAAGGAGAAGGTACCTGGATTCGGTTAATAATGATTTTGAAGTCACAGGTTTAACATCAGAAGAGGCACCAATGTTAGCACTGAATAGGGGATCATGGAGGAATTTTATAAGGGGGCTACGCTCCAGACTGAACGCTGAAAGGCATAATCAGTCTTAAATGATGATGATGATGATGATGATGATGATGATGATTGGTCCTCATCTTCACCCTCACAGCTGAGTACTTGACCCTGACTACCTAATGAAAAGATGGATAATAACCAAGGAAAAGAAACTGAAAAGCATTTGACCTGGGTAGAACTAGAATCAGCAGGGAATCTTATGAAAGGAGGAAAGGCGCAATATGTAGATAATGTTAATAATGGATGACATATTGTCATGATAGAAGCTGAAACTGTATAATATTTTTTTAAATATTTATTGTAGCAATGGCTAACTGCAACTAAGACCATTACAATATATATTATTAAAAATGTTGACATGGTGTAAGAAGAAATGGTAAGAGCAATTGGAGTTATAGGGAGGCAGTAGCTATACGCTATGACAAAGATAATTGGGAAGGAGATGAAAATACCTCACAATATGAAAAAATGAGTAACTGTCCATGTCTTCGAGAAAGAAAATGAGAGAATTTAAGAAAAGTGCAGGGGTGATTGATATCCCACAGCACAACAAGGTGCTAAGTTGAGAAGGACATACATGAATAGCAGACAGGTTCTGGCCAGAGATCAACAACAGTCGTAACATTTGTGGTAAGGGAGTTCAGAGGAGAAATTATTATGCATATGGGTCCACTTTGTTGATTGCCTTCCTGGGTCTTGAGAAAATGTTTGATAGTGTATGCCACATTAAACTGTGGAGGCTCTGGAGAACAAAGGTACGAAAAAATGGGAACTGACAAGATGAAAGAAATGTACCATGGAAGTAAAAGATGTATTAAAATAGGAAATGGTGCAACAGATCAAGTGAATCAGAAAAGACATTTTAAAAAAGAAATTGCAATTTCACCCTTACTTTTTGTGGTTGTCATGCATGACAATGTACAAGGTGGCAGGAGATGGATGGGATAATGATAAGTGAATGGCCTTTGCTGATGAACAAATGATCTGGAGACATAAGGAAGATAAGGTTCAGTAGCAGTTACACTAGATTCTCACTAATCTGGTCATTCCTGACACACATGGGTGCTAGATTTTTGAGTGTCTGAAATTTATTTGATTCGTTTATTTTGTTTTTTATTTATTTTGAAAACATATGGGATATAGTGTACTGTACTTTATTAAAACAAAGGATACAGTTTTAAAGCATAGAGGATATAGTTTATTAACCCGGCGGTGCACGCACCTGGAAACAGGTGGCAGTACACGCAGCTGGTCTCACAGATCCTTGCAGTTTCTATCTTTCTGAATTTGCATTTAGATGTATATTATGGAGGGAAGCGTTATTAAATGAAGTAATATCATTAAAAATCAGTTTAGTAAATATATTTAAGGGATAAATTTAATATTTTGGTCAAAAATATTTACACAAGTGGAGATACATAAAATTTAGCTTTTATCAAATTAATGCATGTATTCAATCAGATATTTTGCCGATACAGTCTCGGCACACAGTAACAGAATGTTCAAGGCAAATGCATTTCTTGCAGTTCTTAACTATATCTTGTTTTCTGTTTCTGCTTCTGTAGTCCACGCACCGTCCTCGTGAAGTCGCAGTTGATTCCACTTCAGAAATTTTCACACTGCAAAGCTCTCCAATTCTCTCAGTTATCTTCCTTGGCAATATTTTTGACATTACTCTTTGCTGAAGATGATCATGCAGGAGCGCAAAAGAAAGCTGCCTCAAAAACTCTCTTCTTCTCAGTTGTTCTTTCTGATTTGAGTTGAAAATAATAGCAGCATTTATCGCAGCTGTGTTCATGATGCTATAAAATACAACCATTGGCCATCTTCTTGTGTTTCTGGCTACATTATATGTTGCACTCATTCCATCTACAACATCAACTCCACCCTTAGTATGGTTATAGAAAGTGATAATTTCTGTTTTTTTTATAATTCCCTATATTTTTGTCAATATTTCCATTGTGGTGCATCGTTGACAGTAGTAATACCACTCTATTTCGTTTCGGCACATAAGAGACTAAGGTGCAATTTTTCTGAAACCCAAACATAGATGACTTTTCTTGTCAGTTTTTAGTGTTAATAAATCCCCTTGGGACTTATCTCTTGTTCCTCCTCATGGTACCAACGATGGTCGTCTTCTTCGTACTCAATGTGTTTGAAAACTCATAACTTGTAAAATAATTGTCGCAAGTTATGTTGCAGCCTGTATTCAGGATAGGTTGGCAAAGTCTCTGAACAAGTTCAACTGGTCTGCTGTCCTGTCTGTAAGGGCCTTCAGGCTGTTGCCCAACACATACCTCCGTGTTGAATGTGTAAAACATTCTGGCATCCACTGCTGCAAAAATCTTTACTCCCTACTTGTTTGGCTTATTTGGCATGCACTGTAGGAATCTGCATCTTCCACGGAATGCTTCTAGTTTTTCATCAACTGTCACGTATTCAGAAACTGTATAAGCCTTCTGAAAGTTTTCAACAATTAGGCTGAACACCTGTCTTATCACTGCCATGTGATCTGTTTTCTCCCTTTCCATTCTCGTTTGTTTATCGTCGAATCTGAGGCATCAAAGGAGAAAACGAAATCTGTTTATGCCCATTGTGAGATGAAATATTTCAACTCCTGTGCCATCTGTTCGCCACAAATCTTGCAGACTTAGTCGATGGGCACGCATTACACCAGCATAGTACAATAATCCCAAGAAGTCCTTTACTTCAGCTTTATTAGTTTGTTGTGCATCTCTTTCCCTTGAAAAGTTTCCCTGGATACTTTGAATGTACCTATTAGTGCAGTCAACGAGTATGTGTATAATGTTTTCATCAAAAAACAGTTCCCAGAACTGTAGAGGATTTGTAGCACTTTTCACAGCACCTTTCACACCTGGTAAATGAGTTATGATGTTATAACAACGTGTGCAGGAGTTCTTTAGTGGAGCACGTGAGTTCCATACTGTTCCGTCTTTACCGACAAACACATCACTGTCAGCACATCACATCACTGATTCATCACTCGACGTTTTTTGTTCGGTGCCGGAATCACTTTTCCACTCTGGATCCTGGATGTCTTCAAAGTCGATTCCTCCATCTTCAGAATCACCACAGCCACTTTCAGCCATTACTTCTTCGATCAAGTTCCTAATTCTTTCCTCCTATGCCTCGTATGAATAAGCCATGATGCAGTTACAACACTTACAAAACACTAAAATAAGGTACAAAGCACAAAAAATCTGTTCTACCACTAAACTAAGCAGATACCACAAATAAGCGCGCGTGAATAACCTTGGCAGAGCTAACAACAAACTGACACTAGAGCACGTGGCTGGCCTGTGAGACCCTAGACCTCTTTGTTGTGAGCTAACCAGAAGTGCTATTGTTGAAATACCAGATACACCATAACAAATGACTCCTATTACACTAACTTAAAGGTAATGCGAAGATAGCTTCTTGGAAACAACTTTCAGACATTGCATTAATGTGAAAATATTCTCCTTGGTCTGACAGACCACCTGCATGTACTGACGGGTTAAATCTAAAAATACATTAATTTTCAAAGAAAACTTAATCCTTGAGTGTACAATATACTGGACGTAATTATACAGTCGTATCACTCACTATGAAACATGTCCCTAATTTTTAACTGTCACAATGATGATACGCGATGGTGGCATACTTTATCATGCAACTGCTTTACAAGCATTGCATTGGTACTGCATGTAACTGGTTGTTGCGTAATGTACTCCAGGAAGACCTCTGCAGCTTCAGCACCAGCAGTTTGAGTAATCTTCACGCTCTCTTTTCCTCTATCCTCTTCTTCATCACTTTCCTCATTACTTTCTAGCACACTTTTGATTATTTCTTCATCTGTTAAAAGTTTAGTCCATATCACAGTTTTCCTCATCCAGCCAGTTAGTAACATCTTCATCATCAATTTCTTCTCCTCCTAGAAGGTTGTGGAACATGTCAGCGTACAAAGTAATTGATAATTCCGAACTGACTGGCTCATCACAGTCATTCACTACTGAAGCCAACTCAGCATCAATTTTCTCCAGCTCTTCATTGTGGCAGCGCTCTCCACTTTATCCCATGCTTTGGCTGCTTGGAAAACAACATCACGTATGTTAACTGCTTTTCACGCCTTCAGCAAAGTCTCGATAAGAGTCGTTTTCACTTTCGTTCAGCAAGGAGACGAGAAGTGGATGCCAATAATGACGTTTAATTAATTCCAGAATTCCCTGGTCCACAGGCTGGATTAGGGTCGTCACACTGGGTGGGAGAAAGAGTGCTTGTATACCATTTGACTTTAGAGACACATCTGAAGGATGACTGGGAGCACTGTCAATTATAAGGATAGCTTTCAGTGGAAGCTTGTTCTTTTGCTCTTTTCTCACTGCTGGTAGAAATGTTTCATGGAACCACCAAGACAATATTTGTCGCCCATCCACACTTTTTTCTGAATACAATACTGCACTGGTAAAGCATTTATGTCAGTGTGTTGAAAACAACGTGGATGTTGGGATTTTCCAATCAACATAAGCGGTAGTTTATGACTCCCATTTGCATTACAACAAGCCATTAATGTTACGCACTGTTTCTGTTTCTTGTAACCACGAGCTTCCTTCTCATTGTTGGCTACTAATGTTTCTGAAGGAAGCATCTTGTAAAAGAGTCCTGTTTCATCAGCATTACACAGGGCATCAGCATCCTTATTGTTAGCTGAGTGACAATTCGCTCGCAGCAAACAAGTAACTACTGCCAAGTTGTTTGTTAAATGCAGCTGCTGTTTCCTTTATAATCAGGCCACTGACTGGAATTCCTTTACTGCGTTGTTGTATGAACCATCTATAAACAGCTACATCCAGTTCTTCATTCTCACTCTTTCGCATAACCTTCCGTTTTTGCAACTTACTATCCATTTGTGTTGAGTACTGTCGAATATCATCATCTTTCTTTTTGATGTCATAAATAGTTGCTCGTCCAACACTGAAGTCAGCCAGCAATTTCTTTCTACAAAGAACCTCGATTTAACTTATCTAAAATTTCGAGTTCCTGCTTGAGGTATAGCGTAACATGTTTCCTTTTAGAAGACATGATTCCAAACTGTAAAAAAAGCTGCAATTTCAAATACAGTACATAAAACAATGTTTAAGCAAGCATTTTTGTGCATGATAATTCATTGGGCACGTGTTTTTGGATATGCGCCAGATTACTGAGAGGCTAGAATATTGAGGGCCGGATTAGCAAGAGCATAGTGTACATGCAGAGGTAGAGTTGGTTGGATAATACTGTATGAAATGCGAGGACAAGTGAGTTCTTGAGTGAGACCATGAAAAGAGAGAGATTGGATTAATGAAGTTAAAGGGACCAAATGACAAGGTCATTAGATGCTCAATCCTTTGTGAGTCAAGATGGGAATAGTCCCCAGAGGGGAAGGACACAAAAGATAAATCCCAATTAACTCGATTGTGTCCAAGAATGAAAAAAACCGAAAGATAGAAGCAAGCAAATGTGAGAAAGGGGTAAAAGGGCGAAGGCGGAGAGTTGTCCCTCTCAGAAACCAGCTGGAGGCCCAACAGGACACGTTATGTGACCGGAGACACACCTTCTGCACCTGACTGATGCTTCCAGACCCTGCATTACCATAAGAAAACTACCTATAGGGACACAATAAAATCTCTGGAATGGGAGCAACGATGATGAGTATGTCAATCAACAACAGATGTAAAAGAATAATATGAATTAAAAGGGCTGCAATGGCCGACAAGGCTTCATGTACAAATACAAAACCATCTCAGCTACTTCGGTATTATCCGCCAGCAGCGGAGGTAGCATGTTGGTACAATTAAGATTTCACCATAAAGTGGCAAAATTAGGGCAGTCCAGTAGATTGTGGACACTGCGAGACATACTGACAGTGGGGTGGATCCTCATGTCAGAGGATGTGGCTGCGGGTCAGCCAAGTGTGGCCAATGTGAAGCCAAAGGACAGCAGATGCCCTGTGAGAAGCATGAAGGGAAGACTGCCACATTCTCATGGTCCCTCTTTATGGTTCACAGTCTACTTGGAGGAACCAGGGGACACCAATCTGCATTCCTAGCCTCCAACAATTGCTGGCGCAGAGTAGACCAAAGATCTGGTTCCTGCATCCCCATCTCCAAAGTCTGCATCCTGGTAGCCAACTGGGGTCATCTGTGCCCAAATCAAAACCATAGAACATGAACACAGAGAGGATTTAAACGACTATACGTCAGTCGCAATTGATAGAATAGAAGACAATTAAAAATAGGCATATGGAAAATGGGCTAAAAAAGACACCATACAGAAACAGAGCTCCAAAACTAAAAATTAAATGGCCTTCGCCATACTGCTTTGACAGATAAAAAGTAAAACACAGTCGATAGCCCGCACGTCATTTGCTAAAACGGCTGATAAATCAGTTGGCAAAACCAAGCTGGAACGTAAATGGCTAAAAAAAGGGCATTCCAATAGGAAGTGGTGGACAGTTAAAATTTGGGCGAAATATGTACAAAGTGGTGGGGTAGCGCCACTTACCAAATGATGATGGCTAGAAAGGCAGTGCCCAATACGCAGCCAAGTTAAAATAATCTCCTGGCAGGAGGGCTGAGAGGAGGTTGTCCATGGTGCTGAGTGAGGTTTAATAAGCCAAAGCTTATTCCCATGAAGGGAGGACCATTGACGATGCCAAAGTGACACCACCTCCTGACAGACGACAATGCAGAGGTCATTGGAGGTAATATAGGTACCCACAGGCTGAGGTATGAGGACTGCAGCCTTCGCAGCAGCGTCAGCAGCCTCGTTTCCTGGCCAACCGACCCACAGAAACATGACACTGGCTCCACCAAGAGTGAGCAAATGACAGTTTTCCTCGACCCGCTGCACTAAGGGATGAGCAGTGTGCAGCGCACAGAGACTTTGAAGGGCACTGAGTGAGTCTCAGCAGAGGACACAATTGAAAAGGCTGTGCTGCCAGATGTACTCTGTGGCCTGATACAAGGCAAAGAACTCGCCTGTAAATAATGAGCAATGTGCTGGAAGCCGATACGAAAGAAACGGGTGCCAATGACGAAAGCACACCGGACCTCATGGTCAGTCCGAGAGCTGTCAGTGTATGCAAAGGTACTAATGCGAAATTCCATGCCAAGGTCGTGAAACTGAAGGTGATAAACTGAGGCTGGAGTAGTGTCCTTAGGCACCGAATGAATGCCAAGGTTAACATAGACCGCTTCATGAAGCCAAGGGGGTGAAGTGTTCACATCCATTGGGAAAGCTGCAGGTAGTGTGAAGTTAAGCCACCATAGCAAGTGCCGAAAGCGGACTCCAGGAGGTAACAGAGAAGAGGGAGGAGCCCCATACCGACGATCAAAGGAATCATCAAAGAAGGAGGCATAGGAGGGGTGGCCACGTATGGCAGACAAACGGGATGCATACCTGTTGAGGAGAGAGTCACAGCGGTAGGACAGTGGTAGTTCAGCAGCATCAGCTTATAGACTCTTAACCGGGCTAGTGTAAAAGGCATCAGTGGCCAAACGGATGCCACGATGGTGGATAGTATTGAGATGCCATAAAAAGGACAGATGTGCAGATGCATAAACAAAGCACCCACATTGGAGTTTTGAATGGACAAGGGACTGGTACAAATGGAGGAGGGTGGTTCGGTAAGCACCCCAGGAAGTACCGTTGAGGACACGTAGGACAGTGAGGGAAAGCATATAGCGGGCTGCCAGGTAAGACACATGGGAGGACCAAGATAATGTCCTATTGAGCATGGGCTCCAGGAATTTCGTAGTTTCAACAATGGAAGAGCAACAGGCACAAGATGTAAAGATGGTTGGAGAAAGAAAGTGCACCATCAGAAATTCATACAGACAGTTTTGTCAGTGGAAAAGCGAAAACCATTGTCGATGCATCTGGAGTAAAGAGCATAAGGCAGTGCTGAAGATGCTGCTCAGTGAGACAGGTCCATGGAGAACTGGAATAGATAACAAAATCGTCAACAAAAAGGGAGCCAGACATGCCTGGGGGGAGGGGGGGGGGGGGGGGGGGGGGAGACAGGCCATTATAGGGTTAATGGCGATAGCGAAGAGGACGACGCTTCGGACGGAACCCTGAGGCACACCATTTTCCTGGATAAAGGAATCCGATAAGGCAGAATCCACATGCACCTTGAAAACTCGGTCATGTAAAAATGCCAGACAAAAACAGGGCAGGCGCCCATGGAAGCCCCTTGTGTAAAGGGTACAGAGGATACTAGTTCTCCAGCGGGTGTAGTAGGCCTTCTCCAAATCGAAAAACATGACCACAGTCTGGGATTTCCGCAGAAAACTATTCATGACATGGGTGGACAAAGTAAAGAGATGGTAAACTGCTGAACGCCATGCTCGAAATCCACACTGTGCATTCATTAGTAAATGGCGAGACTTGAGCCACCACACCAGCCGGGCATGAATCATATGTGCCATCATCTTGCAAACACATCTGGTAAAAGAGGTGGCGCGGTAGTTGGAAGGAAGGTTTTTGTCCTTACCGGGCTTAGGTATGGGTATGATGGTGGCTTCATGCCAGTATCCAGGAAATGTGTCCTCTGCCCAAATGCGATTGTACGTGTTAATCAGAAAATGCTTGCCCACAAGAGAAAGGTGCTGCAACTTCTGAATGTGGATAGTGTCTGGACATGGGGCGGAGAATCGTGATGAACTGAAAGCATGTCATAGCTCCCTCATTGAAAAGGCAGCATTGCAGCACTCACAATTTGAAGAAGAGAATGGTATCGCATGAGCATCCTCCACTCGTTTCTAATGGAGGAAGGTAGAGTGATAGTGGGAAGAGCTGAAAACTTCCGCAAAATGGCGGCCCAAGGTGCTGGAGATAGCAGTAGGGTCCACGATGACATCGTCAGCTACTGTCAGGCTGGAAATTGGGGATGGATCTTGGTTCCAGATCGCCATTGGAGGTTGGCCCACACAACAGAGGTAGGTGCGGAACTAGTGAATGAAATCCAGCTAGCTCTTTTGCTATCCTGAAGAACGTGACAACACTTTGCATACATCTGTTTATAATAAATGCAGTTTGCCAGTGTAGGGCGGTGGTTAAATATGCGGAAAGCACGTCTCTGAGCGTGAATTGTGTCGTGGCATGCCTCAGTCCACCACGGGACTGGGACAATACGTGGTAAAAAGGAAGTGCGGGGGATGGAATGTTCTGCAGCAATAAGGTTCAAATGGCTCTGAGCGCTATGGGACTCAACATCTGAGGTCATCAGTCCCCTAGAACAGAACTACTTAAACCTAACTAACCTAAGGAAAATCACACACATCCATGCCCGAGGCAGGATTCGAACCTGTGACTGTAGTGGTCGCGCAGTTCCAGACTGAAGCACCTAGAACCACTCGGCCACACCGGCCAGCTCTGCAGCAGTAACGATAACGTTTGTGAGATGTTCTACCTGGTCATCACAACTGGAGAAATTTGTTCTTTGAAGGTAGCCAGGGAGGAGTCAGAAAGGAAAGTTGGTGCTCCAGTGTTAAGGCAGAAGAGTTTAAATCGGTTCAGAAAGTCAGCCAAGAGGGCACCTCTCTGAAAGGTCCTGGGAGAATCTCAAAGGAGATGACGCATATTAAAGTCGCCAAGTAGCAAAACTGGGGGAGGTAGCTGCCCAATAAGTTGAAGGAAGGCTGCCCTGGTGACAGTGAATGACAGAGGGACATATATGGTACAGGGGAAAAAGTCAGGTGGGGAAGGAAAAGGTGGGCAGCAACAGCTTGAAGATTGGTAGTTAGGGAGATGGGTTGACTATGAATGTCATCCCATATGAGCAGCATGGAACCCCCATGAGATGGAAAGCCGCCTTCAGGGGGAAGGTCAAAACGAATCAGTAAGAAATGTGAAAGCTCACAGTGGTCATGAGCATACAATTTTGTTTCCTGAAGGCAGAGTACAAGGGGACGCTTCGACACTAAAAGCAGCCGTAAATCCTCTTTGTAAGACTGAAGGCCGTGAATGCTCCATTGGAGGAGAGTCATGAGGAAGAGATGTAGGGGTGTCACCTCAGCAGCTGCCGACTGACAGTTGGGGAAGAGGTGCTACTACAGGGCACTGGAGCAGGAGGATCCTGCTCCATGGGGTCAACAGAAGCATCAGCTTGCTTGTATGGTTGGTCTGTGGAGTCCAATGGTTGTTGGTGCACACAAACGACACAGAGGCTGGCCGGGCTAAGGTATCACATGGCGATACCATCGAAGAGGATCTTCGATGTGGTGAAGGAGAAGACCGTTTGCCTTTGGTGGACTTCTTCGAGCCTTTCCAGTCAGATGAAGACTCAGATGTTGTTGGGCTGGAGGGACGGAGGAAGTCTTCACGAGAGTATTCCTTCTGTCCTTTCCGGCCCACTGGTTGTGTAGCTGGTGGTTTCACCCCCTGAGGTGAGAGTTTGATGGCTAGACAGGGGGATGGGAATGCTACCTTGACACTGGGTGATTTCACAACCTCAGAGCTGAATTGGAGGTAGCTTGTCTGCATGGCCAAGTCCTTCACGGAGCGAGGAGTAACAAGAAGAGAACTATAGGTACCAGACGGGAGAATGCAGTGTTTGTGACTAGCCAGTAACTTGCGAGCGACTG
This sequence comes from Schistocerca piceifrons, assembly GCF_021461385.2. Taxonomy (NCBI): domain Eukaryota; kingdom Metazoa; phylum Arthropoda; class Insecta; order Orthoptera; family Acrididae; genus Schistocerca; species Schistocerca piceifrons. The sequence goes on from NC_060140.1 coordinate 84,924,528, forward strand.
GATAAGACACCTTTTTCTTTACCCAGATCTCTTGAACAACCCACTCATCAATATACACTGCAATATCCTGAGAGGAGGCAGCATGGCCGCCATTGCAGTTGATACACTAGGGAGGAGGAGGTGGACAATCACCCTCATCTGCACCCCTCCAACAGGTGACACATTTGGCTGGGTCTCGACAAGACATTCTAGTGCTGTTGATAATGGTAGCAGCGAATCAGGTTCAGTATGTACAGCTGGATGGTGATAATTTCATAGCCTGCTTTGAGCTTGGATGGAAGCACCACCCTATCAAAGGTGAGAAAGAGAGAGCGGGTGGGCACTAAGGAGGAAGCTACCTCTTTTATTACAGATTGACGGCAATGACACCCTGATCAGAGAGGTAAGACTGGATTTCAGACTCAGTTAGACCGTCAAGCAGCCTGGTGTAAATTACACCATGGGAAGAGTTTAAATTTCTATGGGCCTCGACACGAACAGGGTGATCGGGGAGACGCGAGGCAGCGAGCAGTTGTGCTTGAGAATCAGAAGTGGTCTCCAAAAGCGAAGTGCCATTCCATAAATGAGAGTAGGATTTCGCAGGGCCAGCAATTGCATCTATACCTTTCTGAATAATAAACGGATTTACCATGGCTAAGGACTGACCGGCTTCAGTATGTGAGACCACGAGGAACCGTGGTGCAGCGGGAAGGGTCTTTGAATCATTAGCACCATTACGTTTATGTTTTGTAGACGCTGAGTGGGAAGATGATTGACTCATCACGAGGAAATCCCCCATGATTGCCACTGTCTCCGATGGCGCACTCCTTCCAACTGGGGGGCCCCTTTCACAAGGGGGTGCACCCACCTTAGGTGATTGTTCACACCTCAGGAACACGTGACCTATAGGCAATTTGGGAAGTTTACGGCTCAGGCAATCACCCCTTCCTGGGCCTGGCCTGTACCAGGGGGTACGAGCGAACCCTACCTGTCGACCCCGGGCTGGGAATTTTGCGTTACCCAGTCACCTGTTACGCATCAGATCCGTGGACCAGCCTTCAGGAGCACACAGGGAGGAAGAAGAAAAAAGAGGATCCTCAAATGCCAAAATGGAGGAATGAGAGGAGAAGGGAAACAGAGAAAGGAAAAGGGAGTGAAAAACAAAGGTGAGAATGTGCTTACGTCAGCAACAGAATGCGGAACATTCCCAATAATACCTCACATGTTCCCCAACGGAGGGGAAAAAGAATAGCAGAGGATAGACATGCAGCACGGATGGGAAAAAATGCTGCAAAGGCTGGGGCCTCATGGTAGCCACGCAAGAACCCGCCAAAGAGTGGTGAGCCCCTCAGGGGCGGGGGGGGTCAGCATGTTCATTCCCTGGTATCTCAATGTGCCCAGGGGTCCATACAAAGATGACCAATCGTCCAGCTTGATAGAGATAATACAGCAGATCCTCGATAGTCATAACCAATGGGAGTTGAGGGTGGCACTGTTCAACAGCTGTACGAATACTCAGGGAATTCACTATTGATCAAGAACGACTCACCAGTGCAACAAAGAAGGTGGCTGAGGGCTTGAGCAATGGCAACCAATTCTGCAATGAATGCACTACATCTGTTCAGCAGGGTGCTTAGTTCACTGCATCTTCATACATATAGGCAAAACAGATTCATCTGCTGACTACAGAGCCAACAATGTATACCAAGTATGAACCTGGAAATGCATCTAGGATGTCCAGAAAAAGTCAGCAGAAAAACGTAGGGTCTATTATGTCTATCAGTCCAAAGGGAAGGTCGAGTCAGAACTGGAGATGTGATACTCACCATGAAGGCACATGTGATTTCTGCCGGGCAAAGAGGCAACAGTGCGGAAAAATGGAGTTCACAGCAGAGACTATATATAAAGACTGCAATCATGATTTCAGAGCTTGGCCTCTGTTGTGGGAAGCAGATCTCCCTTCCAGGAAAAAGGAAATAGTAGTTCAGGTGCTCAGGGGAGCAACGAATATGTATGCCATAGTTCAGCAGCAGTTGTTGGCACCTGATCTGTACGGTACGGACGCCAGCCACCATGAGCACCCTGCTCACAGGGCTGATCTGAGAGGCCCCTGGCGCAAGTCAGAATCCACAATGGTGCATCAAGTCCAGCAACCACGATGCTGAAGGTGATGCTGAGCCATACACCTGGTTGCCATAATCATAATGTGGCAGGATCAGAGCTTTGTAGAGCCGCAAAAGTGTGAAGCAGTCTGCACCCAGATGGTGTTACTGAGACAGCAAAGAGCATTAAGGTGTGACCAGTCCACTTGCTCAAGTTGACAAAGATGGGAAAGCCACATCAACCGGACACCTAAGACCAAATCCAAAAATGATAAGATTACACCACACTTTTGGTCATTGAGGTACAGTTCCAGTTGGGGATGGACCGTAGATGATAAGGTGCATAACACAAGTCTTGGCAGTGGGAAACCAGAAGGCATGGGTGAGAGTCCAATACTGTGCCTTTTGTATGCCACCCTGCAGTTGAAGTTCAGCAATACCCATAGTTGAGGAGCAATAGCAGATGCAAAAGTCATCGTCATACAGGGAGGGTGACACTGTAGACTCCACAGCAACAGCTAAACAATTAATAGACTACAAAAAAAGGCACTCTCAAAACAGAGCCTTGTGGGACCCCACACTCTTGTGCATGGAGGCAGTGTGGGAAGCATCAACATGAAACCGGAAAGTACACTGAGACAAGAAGTTCTGAATAAAAGTTGGGAGTTAGTCCCGGAGCCACTTATTCATGAAGGGTAACGAGGACATGGTGACGCCATGTGGTGTCACAGGCACTATGCATGTCGAAGAAGACAACGATGAGATGTTGATGCCAGACAAAAGCTGATCATATAGCAGACTCCAGGCACATCATATTGTCAGCAGTATAATGACCACGACGAAAACCATCCAGGGACAGAGCCGAAAGACACCAAGACTCAAGTACACTAGTAATCCGGCACACATCTAAAAACATGTGCACAATGAATTATCATGCGCAACAATGACTACTTAAACAATGCTTTAGAGACTGTATTTGAAACTTAGTTTTCTTTATAATTCATAATCATGTCTTCTTAAAGGAAACATGTTACGCTAGACCTCAAGCAAAAACTCGAAATTTTAGATAAGTTAAATCGAGGTTCTTCGCAGAAAGCCATTGCTTCCTAGAGTACATTATAACAACCAGATACATGCAGTACCGATGTAATGCTTTTAAAGCGGTTGCATGATAAAGCATGCCGGCCAGTGTGGCCAAGCAGTTCTAGGCGCTCCAGTCTGGAACTGCGCAACCGCTACAGTTACAGGTTCGAATCCTGCCTCGGGCATGGATGTGTGTGATGTCCTTAGGTTAGTTAGGTTTAAGTAGTTCCAAGTTCTAGGGGACTGATGACCTCAGATGTTCCGTAGCGCTCAGAGTCATTTGAACCATTTGATAAAGCATGCCACCATTGCGACAGTTAAAAATTAGGGATATGTTTCATAGTGAGTGATACGACTGTATAATTATATACAGTAAACAAACAAAAACTAAGTTTTCTTTGAGAATTTTTGGATTTAATAAAGTATATCCGCTATGTTTCAAAATTGTATCCTTCCATTTAATAAAGTACAGTACACTATATCCCCTGTGTTTTCAAAATAAATAAATGAATAAAAAAGTTTTCAGACAGTGAATAATCCAGTACTTCCACTAATCCGGCGCCCATGTGAGACAGGAATCGCCAGATTAGTGGGTGTCTAGTGTACCAACACAGCCGTCAGCTCACTATTTGTTTGAGCAACTTGCAGAAAACATTAGTGAGGCTAATTGGGCAATAGCTGCCTATCTCACTGGGGTGTTTACTCAGTTTCAGCACTGGGAAGATCACAGTTTTTCACCAATGAGATGAGAACTCACATTTGCTCCAGATACAGTTGAAAATGGTAAGGATGTGACGTTGGCCGATATGTGTTTGAGCATTTGGCTCTGTATGCGGTCTGGACCTGGAGCTGAAATCAGGGCAAGGGGCTAGGAAACTGAGAAATTCCCACTCAATGAACGGGGCATTAAAGGTTTGCAGGTGATGTGAAGTAAATGGTAAAGGAATGTTGCTCTACCTGCAGTTTGAGGAAACGAAATGCTGGGTCATAATTCTGGCACAGAGGCTCAGGCATAATGAAAAGCAAACTATTCAGCAACAGCATCTGGATCAGTGTAGACATCACAATTCACAGAGATACCAAGTACACCCACAGTGTACTGGTGTCCACAGAGGCATTTAATCTTTGCCCAAACATGCAAAGGAGGGGTACGTAGTCCAATGGTAGCAACATATCGCTTCCAGCATTATTGTTTCTGTCATTTGACCATGTCCCAGACCTGGGCACAGAGCTGTTTAAAGGCAATAACGTGCTCCACCAACAGTTGTCACTTGTGGCATTCAAGAGCCTGCCTGCAATCTCTAATGATCTTGGCGATTTCAGGAGTCTACCAAGGTACTGCACACCTCGTCACTCCAAATTATAATGCAACTCGTCATCAGTCTGTAAAAGGAAATCTTAGTGAAAAATGATACCCTTTACCACATTCAGACTTTTATTGGGTGTTACAGTGACAGGAATGTCACCCTGCTTGCTGCCAGTGAGCAGCGCCCATGATTGAGCAGGGAGTAGGCAGTTTTAAGAAGAATAGAACCACATTTCATCTTTGCAATTGCTTCCACTTCTCCAAACCTGTCTTCTAGGTGTACAACAAAGAACAATGGCTTTGTGGTAAAACAGAAATCCCAGTTCATCCTAGAACAAACCCAGTATTAGCAGAGTATTTCCCACCTTGTCTCTGAGCCCAATGTTCCTCCCATAGTGTAGCCATAGAAGGTAACATTTTAGGGTCAGGCCTCTCTGCATCATAATACATCCTAGCTTCAGTAGTGATTGCCAGTGTTGTGTGGCCACTAGCAAAGAAAGTTTAATTCGCTTCACTTGTATATTTTCTGCCAGGGTACTACACACACTGTATAGGGGCTCTTCCCACTGGCACCACACAGCCACAGCAACGGTTGCCTGGCCAGTAAACCATTGCCCGAATTCCCTGGGCCCAAGCGATGATGGATACATACTCATTGGCTTGCATGGGGAGTTTCCAGCTCAGGCACCAGCAGTGCAATCCCTGCATGGTCAGTGGGCTAGTACCGTGCAGATACTTTGATGACCCCACCACCTGTCCCCCTCACAACCTAATGGCTACCATGCTGGGTTTTGGGCGTAGTATTACTGCAAGAAAGAAGGGTGCAAAGAGGGAAAGGCACAGAAGATGGAATACACACTGCACTGGGTGACTTTCCCTGCATGATTTGCACTTCTGTAACATTCAAAAAAGAAGTAGCAAGCCAGACCCAATAAGGGGACCATATAATGAAAAGTTGTAGAATGCCGGAAGGTAAGAAAATGAATGTCCAAAACACAAACCAGATCCAAGCACATCATAGGACGTGGTGATGTGTCAGCCAAGTGTGGCCAATGCTAACTGAACAGAACGGTAGATCCTCTGCGAGAAACACAAAGGAAATGGTTGCGGTTACCTTTATGACCTGCAGATTGTTCAGAGAAACCATGTCACGCCAATCCATGTCCCAAGACTCCAACAACTATCAGTACTGAGTCGACCGAAGGTCTGGTTCTGCTACCCCCCCATCTCCTAAGTTGGCATCCTAATAGCCAACTTGGCCAATCAGTCAGTACGTTCATTCCCCGAGATCCTGAACAGCCACAACCAATGGGTGTTGAGGGTAGCACAGCTCAATAGCCTGAAGACTATGCATGCCAATTAAGAATGTCTCCCAAGTGACAAAATGAAAGTACTGAGAGCTCAAGCAATGGCCACCAATTCTGGAGTGAATATACTGCATTCGTTTGGTAGGGAGCACAGTTCACGGCACCTTGCATTTGATTAGGTGAAGCTGGTTCATCTGTTGACCACGGCGCCGTCAGTGTAAACTACTTCCGAACCCAGAAATGCATCAAGGACAGCCAGGAACAGGTAGTGTAAAACCATGTGGTCAACAGTGTCTTTTGGTCCAAAGGACAGGTCGAGTGTGTGGAGCCAGATCCAAAGATGGGATACATGCCATGGGTGCATATGTGATTGCTTCCTGACAAGAGGTGACACTGGGGGATGTTGGAGTTCAGAGCACACCACTGTAAGCGAACTGCTATCATGACCTCAGTCTGGGACGTTGTTGTGGGAGATAGATCTCCCTGCCATGAAAAAGGACATGGTAGTCCAAATGCTCAGAAGAGTAGCAAATGCATTGACAGCTGAGGCAAACGCATCCCGGTCAACATTGTTGAAAGTCCATCTGGGTGGATACTAAGACAAGTCATGCTATGGAAGGGACAGGATGGTCAGAAAATGATCACTGTCACACAAGTCATCATGGACTCTCCAAAGGATGGAGGGGAGAGGACAGGGCTACAAATGAAGAGATCAATGGCTGAATGAGATACATATACACCACTGAAGTGTGTGGGGGCACTGGCATTCAAGCAACAAAAGCCAAGCTCTGCAAGCAAAGTTTTGATAGCTTTACCATGGCCAGTGGTCGTAGTTCCACCCCATAAAGGGTTGTGGGCATTGAAGTCACTCCCAGATATGAAAGGGTGGTGGGACCTGATGAATCAGTGTAGACAACATGTTCCGAAATACTTCACTGTCAGGACGGAGACACACATTACAGACAGTAAAATCCAGAGGCACCCTCACACGAATAGCCACAGCCTACAAAGTCATATTGAGTGGTACATTTTCGCCGCAGACAGGACACAGCCCAGAATGTGTGAAAACCCCACCCAATGCCCTCTCACAGACAGCTTGGTTCTTCAAATAGTGCCGATAGCCAGGAAGGGTATGGGTTTGCAATGCTAAGAACCAAGTTTCTTGGAGGGCAATGCAGTAAGCTGGAAAACGCGTGAGAGACGTCGTAGCTCAAACAGATGGTGGAGAAACTGCTACAGTTCCACTGGAGAATCATGCTATCAGTATTGAAAACAATGAGGAGGTAGGTCACCTGGTCATGAGGATATGGCATCAGTACACATTAGATCTGAAGCAGGTTGTGTGGGAAGATCCGGTGCCACAGATGCCACCGAGAACTCCACCAGTCGGAACATGTGGGGCCCAGTGACAGAGGCATCTTTTTCTCCTTTGGTAGATTATGATGTCCATGTGGACTTGTCTGGTCTAGCTTCAGCAACAGAGGAGGAATGTGAAGTGTGAAATCCAGCAACCTGTGGCTCCTTCAGCTGGTATGCAGTTGCAGATCAGTGGAATCCTGAGAAGAGAGTATCCCAAGGGATCCCTCTCAAGTGAGGGACACAGGAGGAGCGTGTTGCTTCTTCAGGTTGTGGTAGGGGATCGCCATCCCCCGTAGTTGGGGAGTCGACACACCTAAACTGCGTGTGGGGGAAACAGCAGAAGGAGGGCCCCCACATCAGGGGAGTGGGTCTCTAGAGAGGATGACAACATCATAGCTGTAGCTAACGTCATCATTATACATACAGGACGCGTATGATCATATTTCTTCTTGGCCTCCTGATGACTGAATGGGTCAAGAGTCTTGTATTCTTGTTACCCTCCTTTCTCTCTCTTGAAGACTGTATCCAAGTGAACAGGGGGAATAATGCTCCCCATAGCTGACACAGATGGGGGGGGGGGGGGGGGGGCGGCACAAGGAGCATTCATATTTAACTGTCACTCATAACCTCCACAGACAGGGCTGGTGTTACGATGCAAAGACATGTGCCTGAATCTCATGCATTTGAAGCACTCAGTGGAAAGGAGACATGCGGTTTCACATCACCTTGATCTTTTCAAGTAATGAGTCACCTTCAAAAGTCGAGATGAAGGCCCAGTGTCAACCTTGATGTCCTTTGGTCCCAGTTGGACACGATGGACAAAATGCACACCCTGTCATTCCAAATTTGCATGTAACTCGCCATCAGACCATAAAAGGAGGTTACGGTGGAAGGTGATATCCCATTAACATATTAAGGATGTTATCGGGGAGTGGAGGAGGGAGGGAAGGGAGGAGGTGATAAAGTTATGTCACCAAGCTTGACACAGGCCCATGCCATGACTGAGTAGAGGATGCCGTTTTAATCAGAACTGAACCACTTTTCATTTTTGAAATCACTGCCTCTTTCCAAACCTACCCTTGAGCTGTTCAACAAAAAATAATGGCTTTGTGGCCATAAAGGAATCCTCGTCAGTCCTAGAGCAAACTAAGAATTGTGGGAAGTATTTCTCTCCTTGACACTTATTCCTACGTTCCTCGTACAGAGAAGCCAGCGAAGGAAATACTGTGGGGTCAAATTTTGTCACATTGTAGTAATTGTTTCCTTCAGCAGAGACTGCTGAGGCCTTGCGGCCACCAGTGAAAGAAAGTTTACCCCACTTCATTTGGTATTTGCTGGTCATCTGCCTTGGTGCTACCCACTCCAAACGGGTGCTCTCACTAAGGGTGCTACCCCGCAACAGCAACAGCAATAGCAATCTGGACAGTTAATTGATGCCTGAAGTCCCTGTGCCCAGCCACAATGGGCACATACACCTTGGCATACACAGGGACTTTCCAGCTCAGGCACCAACAGGGCGATCCCTGTGTGGTCAGGGGACTACCAGAGTGCATGTACCTGATCACCCCCCACCCCTCCCTGCACTTATAGGATGGCTACTGTGTTGAGTTTTAGATGTAACACTCTTGCCAGAAATTGAAGGTGCAAAGGTAGAAAAGCATGGCAGGTGGAATGTTCATCACACTGTGCATCCTTCCCAGCACTATCCACACAGCTGTAAAATTTGAAGGGGAATAGTAAATCAAACCTAACGATCGGGAATACGTAGTAAAGGACAAAAAGTTGAATAAAGTGCTAGAAGATAAAAGAAAGCTAGTGTCACAAATCATAACCCAAATCCAAGCATAGTCGGCAGCTAGCAAACTATCCACTGGAAAGAAAGGAGGAAGAGACTAGTACAGCACAGAAAAGGAAGTAGCCCTGTAATACCTGGGCCCCATGTTACCCAAGTACATACTCTCAAAAGAGATGTGAGCCCCCTGGGGGAAATTAAAGTTAAAACATATTGCTACTAGTGAGAACAAAACCAGCAACTTCATGTTTACAACACTTCAATGCTACACATACTGTTGCAGAGAACTGTTGAAAAGCCTGAAATGGTTTGTCCTTAACTGCGCTCGAAAATCTTCAAACGAAGTCTATTTTTTTTATTTATATAAATGTGTTATACTTCTTTAGTAAATAGATGTCTTGGTAATGACCTTCAAAACCTACAAGTATTAAGAAAAAGGACCAGTTTATAAGATCCTGTGTAAGACTGGAATCTAGGTCAGCTGCCATCAAGGGTCTAGGCAGCAAAAGGATAATGTACAGGGTAATTATAATTAAAGTTAAACTTTCAAAACGCTGTAGAAATAACACCACTGGTCAGAATGACATCAAATTACAACGGAATATTATCGGAGAAGGGGGAAAAACGTATGGCAGAAGAAAAAAAAAATAGTGTGAAAATTGATCAATAGCTGGCGTTGTATGTCTCAGAATATGCAAATGAAAACACCTCTCATGCGCACAGCTCACTAAAGTTAGTATAAACATGCCGGGTAAACAGCTTTTCCTCCTTTCACATCTGCAATGTTTGCCAAGACTGTCACACTGCTGGATCACGCTCTGCTTGTAAAGCTGTACTCCAATAATGATGACTGTGCACACATCGCTCAGCAGAAGTTCCGGTCACTGAAGGGTTTGAGAAAAGGTGTTGGCCCGATGGCCACTGTGAGTCTGGAGAAAATGATCGGAAATTCGAAAAGACGCATTCCTTAGGTGTGCAACCTGGTACAGGCAGGAGACAAATTGATTTGATGTCAGTGGAAGCAGTGGCCACTGCAATGCAGGAGGAGATGAATGGTGGTGTGCAAATGTGTGGTGCACAGAGAACTGCCCGAACATTGGACATACTCATGAGCATGGTGCGTAAAATCCTACGAAACATCCTTCTTTGCTATCCATTCAAAATTACCTATGTACGAGTTGCTTTGTGTTGGCCTGCCAGCATGAGAGACCTTTGCTTTAGAATTTCTTGCTCGCATGGAAGTGGACAATGATTGGCCGTGGTAGCCCACTTCCATCTGACAGGATATGTCAATACACAGAATTGTCGAATATGGGCAATGGAAAATTCACACACAAATCACCCAGTACCATTTCATCCTGAATAGGTCACTGTGTGGTGTGGGTTTTCGGCATCATTTATCATGGGACCATATTGCATTCATCATGGCAGTCTACAAACATATAATAAGGCTGGAGAATAAACTAGGGACTAATGGCACTGCACGAAGTGTCATATTAAATGGCCACAGTTCCAGCATCAGTTACCCCCGCCCTCCCCAAGTGTGTGTGTGTGTGTGTGTGTGTGTGTGTGTGTGTGTGTGTGTGTGTGGGCGGGCACGCGTGCGCATTTCCTCTGGATTAGGGGCATTCAACGACAACGTTATATGAAATTAGTAGAAGCAAATATGGTTAAAACAGAGAAAATGTGAGAAAAGAGAGAAAAAGCTATCTGGGACAAAACTGCACTCATTCTCATCAAGTCTCACTCAGGATTGCCTGCACGCGCGCGCGCGCACGCACGCACGCACGCACGCACACACACACACACACACTAAAACTTACCATGGAAGACAGCATTAAAATTAATTAAATTCAGATCTTATAAAACTTGCACTAACATGATCGCACAACTTGCATCCCACATCAAAGGTTTCAATAACAACAATACACTGAAGCATCAAAGAAACTGGTATAGGCACGCATATTCAAATACAGAGATAAGTAAAAAGAGATAAGTAAATGGGTAGAATACAGCGTCGCGGTCGGCAATGCCTATATAAGACAAGTGTCTGGCGCAGCTGTTAAATTGGTTACTGCTGCTGCACTGGCAGTTTACCAAGATTTAAGTGAGTTTGAATGTGGTGTTATAGTCAGCGCACAAGCGATGGGACACATCATCTCTGATGTAGCGACGAAGTGTACTGTGAATATCAAGAATCTGGTAAAACATCAAATCTCCAACATTGCTGCGGCTGGAAAAGGATCCTGCAAGAACAGGGCCAACAACGACTGAAGAGATTCGTTCAATGTGACAGAAGTGCAGCCCTTCCGCAAATTGCTACAGACTTCGATGCTGGGCCATCAACAAGTGTCAGTGTGCAAACCATTCAATGAAACATCATCGATATGGGCTTTTGGAGCCAAAGGCCCACTTGTGTACCCTTGCTGACTACATGACACAAAGCTTTATGCCTCGCCTGGGCCTGTCAACACCGACATTGGACTGTTGATGGCTGGAAACATTTTGCCGGGTTGGAAAAGTCTCGTTACAAATTGTATCGAGTTGACGGATGTGTACAGGTATTGGGACAAACTCATAAATCCATGGACCTTAGTCTGTTCAAGCTGGTGGAGGCTCTGTAATGGTGTGAGGCGTGTGCAGTTAGTCATATGGGACCCCTGTTACATCTAGATACGACTTTGACTACCGACGCGTACGTGAGCGTCCTGTCTGTTCACCAGCACCCATCCATGTCCAATGCGCATTTCGATAGACTTGGGCAATTCCATCAGGAAAATGTGACACTCCACATGTTCATAATTGCTACAGAGTGGCTCCAGGAACATTCTTCTGACTTTACTTCCACTTGTCACCAAACTCCCCAGACATGAACATTATTGAGCATGTCTGGGATGCCTTGCAACACGCTGTTCAGAAGAGATCTCATCCCTTTGTACCCTTATGGACAGCCCTGCAGGATTCATGGTGCCAGTTCCCTCCAGCACTATTTCAGACATTTCTCGAGTCCATCCCATGTCGTGTTGCGGCACTTCTGTGTGCTTGTAGGGGCCCTACACAATATTAGGTAGGTGTACCAGTTTCTTTGGCTTTTCAGTGTATATTTCTAACAGCAGTCAGGTTGCCTCATGGAGTAGGCCCCTGTCTTCAATCTGCTATATAGACTTCTAAATCCTAATTAAAATATAATGTTTTTCCCAACATATCTGATGAAAATTTTGGTGATTGGTTAGTACAGTCTGGATGGGAGGTCAATTGGTCTACATTTTGTTCTGGTCTTCTCTGTCTCTTTTCTGGCAAAGTACAACAATTACAACATTGTTCCAGTTTAGTGAATTGTTTTCCTTCACAGACATTCTGGAAATAATTTTGCAATTTCCTTCAGGGGTATTTTCTTTCTTCGTACTTAAATTGGCACTGTACATCTCGCCTAGCATTACTTTGGCAATTTCAGTATCTGTTTTTCTGATTAATCATTAGAACTATGCACAAAATTAACAATATCTCAGAATTCTTTTACAGTTTTCTTCCTGTTGTTAGTTACTGTGCTATCTTAACTAATTAAAAGTGATGTCTACCCTACAAAGCTTGACATATACTTTTCTTTATACTATGAAAAATCCAGGTGGAATGGAACAATTTAATGAAAGATATATTTGTTACTCGCCATATAACAGATATGCTGAGTCATAGAAAGGCACAACTAAAAGACTGCTGGAAAGTTAGCTTCCGGCCAACAAAGCCTTTGTCAAAAATAGACAACATACAAACACGCACACATTCACGGAAATGCAACTCACCCACACACGACCACAGTCTGGCAGTTGTAGCCAGATTAACTTCCCAACAGTCTTTTTGTTGTGCCTTTCTGCAACTCAGCATCTCCACTGTATGGTGAGTAGCAACTATCCTTTTCATTACATTGTTGCTTTTCTTATACTGATTGTTTTCAGTTATTTGTCATATTTTCACTGTACCTTCGAACACACTCTTAGAAACTTATTTCAGTAATTTAGTTTAACTCACCTATTCTATCATGTTCCAGTTACTGTTTTCTTGAAACCCTTATTTTTTCTTTAACAGTTGCCTTGTTCCAATTTTAGGATTATTTCCTTTGTCATTTTCATAACTGCTTTTGCTATTTGTGTAAGTACTTTTGTTGAAGAATTATATCTTTTTCAATTGCTGTATAATCTTCATTTTCTAAGATGCTGATCTTCAGGGTGAGAAGAAAAGAAAGGCAACTTACGGAACACTGTAGGAGATGCATTAATTTCTACACTAAACAGTTAACAGCCACTGGGGAGTGGGCAGGAAAACTAACACTTAAAGTTACCCCTTCTGTGTATGACAGTCTGAGAATGCATTTATCACATAAAACGGAACTACCAATCACAAGGAAAGGCTCACACTATGTTTTCACTTGATACACTTTTCAGATAATGCTGTACTGCATAGTAGTATCACAGGTCTCCACAATTTTAACGAAGCATTTCTAGTCTCCTGCATCCATAGTTAGTGGTGAGTCTGTGTCTCTCACAAGCCATTAGTGCACAATATGTTGTCTCAGTAATAATTCCAGATTGCCACACTGGCTCACAGTGGGAGGATTCTGCATTCTCTCAAAGCAACCAAAGACACTAAGTGTACCTTCACAGAATGTGTATTAGGCCCAATTCACTCAGAAATGGCATGAAGTGGACATGGCCACTCTCTCACACCATCTCGATGTTAACAAATGAGACAATTCACATGGAGGTGGCATGGTGGAGACATCACTTCATGGTCCGCACCACATCCATTTGCAGGCACAAGTGGGGCACCAAAGTGACACGTGGCAGAGGCATTCAAGTGATGTGCTTCTGTTTTCAGTTTTGAAGTCATCCGATGTAGCTCAAAAAAATTTGTTTTATGTAGATGAAGCAAAGCTACAACCAACTCTGTAGATAGTTCCCAGCAAAACTTTTACCTTTTTGTATAAAAAATTAAAAACCACTGTTTTGGGATTCATGCCTGTTCTCTGCTATGCAGCCTTTCTAGTTCGATTTTGAGAAAACTACTCAATCAATATATATATATATATATATATATATATATATATATATATATATATATATATATATAAAGAAAGATGATGAAACTTACCAAACAAAAGCGCTGGCAGGTCGATAGACACACAAACAAACACAAACATACACACAAAATTCTAGCTTTCGCAACCTATGGTTGCCTCGTCAGGAAAGAGGGAAGGAGAAGGAAAGACAAAAGGATATGGGTTTTAAGGGAGAGGGTAAGGAGTCATTCCAATCCCGGGAGCGGAAAGACTTACCTTATGGGATTGGAATGACTCCTTACCCTCTCCCTTAAAACCCATATCCTTTTGTCTTTCCTTCTCCTTCCCTCTTTCCTGACGAGGCAACCATAGGTTGCGAAAGCTAGAATTTTGTGTGTATGTTTGTGTTTGTTTGTGTGTCTATCGACCTGCCAGCGCTTTTGTTTGGTAAGTTTCATCATCTTTCTTTTTAGATATATTTTTCCCACGTGGAATGTTTCCCTCTATATATATATATATATATATATATATATATATATATATATATAAAACAAAATGATGTGACTTACCAAATGAAAGTGCTGGCAGGTCGACAGACACACAAACAAACACAAACATACACACAAAATTCAAGCTTTCGCAACAAACTGTTGCCTCATCAGGAAAGAGGGAAGGAGAGGGAAAGACGAAAGGATGTGGGTTTTAAGGGAGAGGGTAAGGAGTCATTCCAAACCCGGGAGCGGAAAGACTTACCTTAGGGGGAAAAAGGACGGGTATACACTCGCGCACACACACACATATCCATCCACACATATACAGTGTGTATATGTGTGGATGAATATGTGTGTGTGTGTGTGTGTGTGTGTGTGTGTGTGTGCGCGCGCGAGTGTATACCCGTCCTTTTTTCCCCCTAAGGTAAGTCTTTCCGCTCCCAGGATTGGAATGACTCCTTACCCTCTCCCTTAAAACCCAAATCCTTTCGTCTTTCCCTCTCCTTCCCTCTTTCCTGATGAGGCAACAGTTTGTTGCGAAAGCTTGAATTTTGTGTGTATGTTTGTGTGTGTGTCGACCTGCCAGCACTTTCATTTCGTAAGTCACATCATCTTTGTTTTTAGATATATATTTTTCCTACGTGGTATGTTTCCCTCTATTATATATATATGGGATGGATATATGGGATATATGGGATGGATATGTGTGTGTGTACGAGTGTATACCTGTCCTTTTTTCCCCCTAAGGTAAGTCTTTCCGCTCCCGGGATTGGAATGACTCCTTACCCTCTCCCTTAAAACCCACTTCCTTTCGTCTTCCCCTCTCCTTCCCTCTTTCCTGATGAGGCAACAGTTTGTTGCGAAAGCTTGAATTTTGTGTGTATGTTTGTGTGTCTATCGACCTGCCAGCGCTTTCGTTCGGTAAGTCACCTCATCTTTGTTTTTATATATAATTTTTCCCACGTGGAATGTTTCCTTATATATATATATATATATGCCAGTTTACATTTGCTGGGTTATAGGACACAGGCTGCTGCATATCAAATATAACAGTGGAAGGGGAACGATACCTCTCTCAAGTCCTTACAGCTGCACACTACGTGAATTTGTGACTCATGTTTCTCTTTCATATGTGGTTTATGAAGTCTTCAGTTAATATTGCATTAAAGGTTATTTTTATTTTAAAACTAGAGGTAGACAATGGCAGGTCCAACAGCAGTAAAGCTGCATGCCCTCGGGAAAAATTACGGCCGTAGTTTCCCCTTGCTTTCAGCCGTTCGCAGTACAACAACAGCAAGGCTGTTTTGGTTAGTGTTACAAGGCCAGATCAGTCAGTCATCCAGACTGTTGCCCCTGCAACTACTGAAAAGGCTGCTGCCCCTCTTCAGGAACCACATGTTTGTCTGGCCTCTCAACAGATACCCCACCGTTGTGGTTGCACCTGCGGTACGGCTATCTGTATCGCTGAGGCACGCAAGCCTCCCCACCGACGGCAAGGTCCATGGTTCATGGGGGGGGCTACACTAAGTAAGAAACATAGAATCGTTGTAGACACTATGATAAAGAAAAGTGCGGTATGATAACAAGTTTTTTCTGGACAGCGTGCTCTTAAAAATGAAGTCATCCAAAGGATACAGACACTCTTTGAAGTATGGATTGTTGCCACTTCCTTCCGAAACACATCTACATAATTTAGTAAAGGGTCTCAAATGCTCACATGGAATCAATATGCATACTGAGGAAGCAATTCAAGAATTATTTTCAGGGAAAACAAACACTTAGATGTGCTGATTTCTGATGAAATTAAGTTCCAAGAGGAACTGCATTTCAGTAGCACTTCATTCAAAGTTGATGGATTTGTCAATTTAGGGGAATATACTCCGGATGAATGTAAGAATAAACTTGCAAATCATGCTCTGGGGTTTATGTTTGTATCTCTACTGCATACCTGGATCCAACCTGGTCCTGTGTACACTAGGCGCAATGCAACTACTGGAGACGTCATCTAACAGGTACTGGTTGAAGTAATTATCCAGCTACAGCATGCCGGGACAGGAATTATTGCATTCGCTTCTGATGCCAGTCACCCGAATAAAAATGTCTGGCAATGTTTAGGAATAAATGGAATAAAAAATAAGGTTACCTGCTCTGTATCAAATCCAGTTGACAAAACTAGAAGAATTTGGGCATTTTCAGATGCTACTCATGTAATGAAATGCATAAGGAATAATTTTTGTGATAATTCGGAGGTACTTTTCGGCGATGAGATCATCAACTACAATTTTTATCAAAGAGTTTATGAACAAGATAATTCCTAAGAATTTGCCAGATTAAAAGTCTGCCCCAAGTTAACTTTCATCCATTTGTATCCATTTCAACAAACTCGCATAAGATTAGCTCTGCAGTATTCAGTAACTCAGTAGCCAATGGAATAAAATTCTTCAGGGAAATTGAAGTGGCAGGATTCGAAGGCAGTGAATCAATGGAATCATTCACTACATATATGAACAACTTAGTGGACGCACTTAACTCATTTCCTAAGGATGCTTTGTGCAAAAACTCCAAGACTCACTAAATGTTAATGAAATGGAAAAGCATTCTTGCCAATAAAAGTAACAGCTTTGCTTCTAAAAGAACTTTCCAGTTTCTGGGGGTAATAATTGAAAGTACATTAGGAATATTTGAATACTTAAGGAACAGAGGTTTCAGCTACATCCTGAGAGCAAAATTTAATTGGGATCCAATTGAATGTCATTTCGGTATCATAAGGTCTCTGAGTTGTAACAATCACCTGTCAGTAATAGACTTCCTGAGCTTGCACATGTTATAGTGTGTTTACATTCCTGCTAAACTTTAATTGCCTTCAGTGGAAACTATGATGATAATTTTCTCTGATTTCATACGAAATCCAGATGCGGATGTTAGCTAGAGATTTGCAGCAAAAGAACAGAGACAGAGTTCTGGAACTGGAAGACATAATTAAAAAAACACTTTGTGTACCACATAACTTGGAAGGGCTTCAACATGGTCCACAACATATGCCGGAGGCTCTTTGACACTCCTCAGCAAAAGAAAGTTTAGTTTATCATCTGGCATGTTACGTGGTGCTTCAAGGACGAAGATTCACAAAATGCCTGAAGTCTTTGTTCCTTCTAAATGGGAATTCATCTGAAAAGCCACTTTTTACTGGCATCTATTAAAGATTCCTACAGGAAGGATATTGATTACATACCCAATGAAAGGCATCTTCAATATTCTTATCCAAGTGGAAAAAATCATTGCGATAAAACTGCGTGAGGACAGCTTATGGGGCAACATCTTTTATGAATGTGTAAATAGTCTGAATCACATTAGTCTTGAAATATCAAATGTTGAGTGCTGTAAGATCATGAGATGGACATCATTCCTAAGCTGATTCTTCATTACATGAAATGCCAGTTTTGCATGGGCATTAAACAAATGCGGAAGGACCTGAAGTCTACAAAGACTACTCGGAAACTGTCTAAACTGGTAGACAACTGATACCCACTGAGGTAAATTAACTATATCCACATACCTTTCATTTCGTTACATAAATTTCTTGAACAAACCAGTTCGTGTGCTGTGATTGCCATGGTAACATATACTTTCGTGAGTCACAAGCAAAGCAGATGACTTCTTGTGGTGGAACTGATGAACTAGGAGATTCAGCACACTTTCTCTTCTACTCACTATGATTCTATGTTTACATCATATTTGCTCCACAATATACATCACAAATGATTAATATTTACTAAAATGACACTGTCATGAGATGATTGTTTAGGATGTTAAACAACATAGTTATTGGCATCCTTTTGGAATATGAATGCATGCATTAAGTGAATCAGTCTTTCCACAAATATAACATTGTTGTAATGATTAGCCATGAACACAAATAAGCTTTTTCTTACAAAATGTGTGGTAATATCGACATTTGGAAGGGTATAGAAAGCTGCAACACCATACCAAGTACAGTCGAAGCCGAATATAAAATGGTTTGATACACTGTGGATTCGGATATAATGCAGTATAAAGTACGTTCCCTGAAATAAAATATCACTTACAAATGATTTTTGCAGTCTCAGTATAATTTAATAAACTGTGAAAGAAATCTTATTACAGGCAGCTTGTAGCCTTTCTGCAGTAAAATTTATTGCTACAACCTCCAAGCTCTCTAAACAATAACCAAAATATCAGCATTGTTGCTGGACAGAAGCTTTGAATACACATATCATGGTTAACACTGTGATGTGGTCAAAAAAATGACTATGCAACAGTGTTTGGCAATAACCAAAACGAGCGAAACCATCACGTGGATTATAGATTATTCACTCATTGTCTAGATTTCTGTGTGCTTGTTATGATGTCACAGAAGCAGAAAGCATATTCTGTGAGTAATAAATTAAAAATTATTGATCATGTGACGAATAGTGACACTAAAGAAAGTTTATCATGTGAGTGTGGTGTAACTGAAGGAACAATCAGGGGATGGGTGAAAGAGGAGAATAAACTCAGGAGTTTTGTAAACACAGTTTAAAGTGATGTGGAAAAAAGGACTAAACCAGGAAAAGACAGTGAACTTGTTGTATGCCTTTATAGGTAGTTTTTAATAAATAGAATTGAAGGTGTGTCAATTTTAGGGCCAATTATTAAACCCTCAAGCTAAAAAATTTCACTCTGATTTACAAGGCAACGAAGGTTCGATAAATTCTGACAGATGGCTTTCAAGACGTCACCAAATGACCACTAAAGGAGAAGCAAGGCCTTGTGACAGTGACTCTGCTTCATAGTTTCATGGTACATGAAAATTTAAATGATAATCAAGCACATATTATGATGAAATGGGGCTTTATTATCGATTGCTTCCAACCAGAACTCTCAATTGCGGGGTGGGGGGTGGGGGGTGGGGGTTAAGAAGAAAAAAGGCGGCCAGGAAATAAGACATGTTTGAAAATGAACACAGATAGAATAACCCCCATTTTTCCACAAATAAATTGGGCAGCCATATGCTGAAACCTCTTTGTACAGGTAAAAGTAAAAGGATGAAATGTTTCAAGCATGTAAACATGTCATCATTACAACTCAATTACAGGGATTCAAAGAATGCTTGGATGACATGTGCCATTTTCACCGGTTTCAAGAAGAGTTTGTTCTGTCACTAAGCAAGCATCTATGGTCACTTACGCCGAGAGAACCAGCTCTACTAATGCTTGATCCACTGTCCAGCTCATTCACATGCTGATGTATTGTAAACAGAAGATGTAAAAATAAAAACTTTGTTTTTTGCCGAAAACACAATGGCACTAATTCAGCCACTGGATCAGGGCATCATATGAGCATTCAAGGCTCATTATTGCCATGAACTGCTGACTTCAACAGTAAATTCAGATGAAGAAATGGAAATGTTCTCGAAATCTGTTAATCTAAAGTTTTGTGTATTCAGCAGATGTGGGATGGCAAAGTTTCGGTCCGACCAATATTAGAAATTTCTGGAACAAGTGTTCCATTGAGAAAAATGCAACAGATGGACACAGTAGTGATGTGGATTTCAACAGCAATGACATTTAGTCTGCATGTAATTTTCTATGATGCAATATTGATCTAGAAGACTAACTGCTGGGTAGTCATCAACAATGAAGAACTGATTTCGGAGATCATAGATGACAAGGACATTACTGATGCTCTTCGAAATGAGGGTAGTGAAGCAATCGAGAATGAGGATGACGAAGCTGAAGAAGAAAGTACAGATGATGTTCCCAGTACAGGTGAAATGTTGGATAATATAAACAAAGTGATTACGTGGATGGAGTTATAAAGTGAACCTGATGAGCATAAAAGAATATGAACTAAAGAAACTGTTTGAAATGACCTGCCAAAGAAAGCTTACTGACTTCTTTAAAGCAGTAGAATAGTAACATACTGTAGCTTGCAGACAGTGATATAAATTATCATATTGTATTTGACAGTGTACCACACTGAAACTAGTGTTATTATTTGGTCAACATTTGGGTGTAGCTTGTCTAAATTTTGTAGCCCATTTGGCAAATTTCTGAAATGTTTTACTTCTAACATTCTATAAATTTAAATACCGTAGTACAGTATGTTTAATATTGCATTATGTGTTTTTCATAACTTTCCATGCGTAGTTTGCCATTACACAACTCACACTTGATATACTGCCTGTCAATAAACTTCCATGTCGGCCGTAATGTCTCTGATTCTCTCACCTTGGTCATCTCACGAGACATATGCGGGAGGGAATAACATGTTTTTCGAACATACATCCTTGGAATTTCAAGAGTAAAATCTTTCATAATACACAACTCCTCCTTTGTAGCAACCGCCACTGGAGTTTTTTTTTTTAGCATCATCATAATGCTCTCTAGTTTTATAAATGATCCCATAATGAAATTTGTCACTCTTTGTTGAATCTGTATCTCTTCTGTTAATACTGCTTGTTAAGGGTCTCACAATAATGAAGAATAATCAAGAATTGGGCAACCATGTGGGTGAATTACATTTCCTTAAGATTCTTCCAATGAGTCTCAGCCTGGCGTCTGGTTTTCCCACAATACTTCTATGTGATGGTTCCAATTCAGGTCACTCCAGACAGTTACTCCTAGGTATTTTACAGTTGTTACTGTTTCCAGTGATTTTTCACTAATATCATAATGTAACATTAATGGATCCCTTCACCTGTTTATGAACAATATGTTACTTTTATTTACGTTCAGGATCAACTAGCAGTCCCTGCAGCAAGCACCAATCCTCCACAAATCTTTCCGTTTGTAAACAGTTTTCTGGCATTGCAACCTTTGCTATAGACAACAGCATCATCTGCAAAAAGTCCCACAGACCTTCATCCAGTAGACCGGTTGTGCAGGGTGTTGACTTCTAGAGGTACAGATGAAAGAGGTGAGTAGAGGAGAATGAGACAAAAAAATAATCCTAATAAGGAAAGGATCCCTGGGGATCGAATGTGCAGATACGCATTTGAGAACGTACGCATTACAACATTATACAGTCCTCATGGCCATTCATGAGAAGACAGGCTTCAGCACATCTCTTCGTTGACACCTGTACATGTTCAAAAACCCAAGGCTTGTTCAGAAAGCATGACAAAAATTCATAAGGTGTTCCTGGAGTTTGAAACTATAAACCGAGCTGGAATACATCAAATATTTTGAATATCCCCTCAAATAAAATTCAAAATGGTTCAAGAAGACAGAAATCCTGGCGGGGAGGGGGAGGGCGGAGTACACGCACACGCTACAGTATAGGAAAGCCATGACCAATACACTTGTCATCGAAATGTTATTTACCAGTACTTAGGTCTCAAGAATGATAATAAAATCAAGTGAGATAATTTTATTACTCTGTAATTTATGCCTTGCTCGTGATGTTTCAAAATAAATGTAGCTTTAGACATTAATAGCATTGTGACATTGGCATGAGTGCATTCATGCATGTCATATCAGGGAGGCCATTGGATTTAAGACCTATGTTCATTAGGTTTATTTCTTTGTTTCATTTACCTCTATTTGCCCCTCCATTTGTCCCTGTAATAGTCAAACACTATGTACTCCATGTTAACAGTAATGGCTCTACAACACTCCTTTGCGTACTCCAGAAATTACCTTTACTTCCTCCTATAAAGTCATCAATCCAGTCACAAATCTGGTCCAGTACTCAATTTTGTTCACTAAACAACAGTGTGACACTGTGACACACAGTGTGACACACGGAACCAAAGGACAAAGGAAGCCAGATGGTTGTAATGGATGAACGGCTTAGGCAATGGAAAAGGTATATGAATTGGCATTTAGCAACATGAAATGCAAGAACACTGAACAAGACTGGAGGACTACAAATTCTGAAAAAGGAAATGAAATGGAATATTAGCATCTGGAACACACACACATTGTTTTACAGCTGTAGAGGCAGAGGATTTGAAGGCACAGGTTTTCTGGTTGACAATGCTCATAAGCCTGTCATACTGAAATTTAAGCCTGTTGGTGAAATAATCTGTGTATTACAAATGAAAGTCCACTTCTTCAATATATCCTTTACATGTATGTACAGGGTGTTTCAAAAATGACCGGTATATTTGAAACGGCAATAAAAACTAAACGAGCAGCGATAGAAATACACCGTTTGTTGCAATATGCTTGGGACAACAGAACATTTTCAGGCAGACAAACTTTCGAAATTACAGTAGTTACAATTTTCAACAACAGATGGCGCTGCGGTCTGGGAAACTCTATAGTATGATATTTTCCACATATCCACCATGCGTAGCAATAATATGGCGTAGTCTCTGAATGAAATTACCCGAAACCTTTGACAACGTGTCTGGCTTCACATGCAGATGAAATGTACTGCTTCAGCTGTTCAATTGTTTCTGGATTCTTGCGGTACACCTGGTCTTTCAAGTGTCCCCACAGAAAGAAGTCACAGGGGTTCATGTCTGGCGAATAGGGAGGCCAATCCACGCCGCCTCCTGTATGTTTCGGATAGCCCAAAGCAATCACACGATCATCAAAATATTCATTCAGGAAATTAAAGACGTCGGCCGTGCGATGTGGCTGGGCACCATCTTGCATAAACCACGAGGTGTTCACAGTGTCGTCTAAGGCAGTTTGTACCGCCACAAATTCATGAAGAATGTCCAGATAGCGTGATGCAGTAATCGTTTCGGATCTGAAAAATGGGCCAATGATTCCTTTGGAAGAAATGGCGGCCCAGACCAGTACTTTTGGAGGATGCAGCGACGATGGGACTGCAACATGGGGCTTTTCGGTTCCCCATATGCGCCAGTTCTGTTTATTGACGAAGCCGTCCAGGTAAAAGTAAGCTTTGTCAGTAAACCAAATGCTGCCCACATGCATATCGCCGTCATCAATCCTGTGCACTATATCGTTGGCGAATGTCTCTCGTGCAGCAATGGTAGCGGCGCTGAGGGGTTGCCGCGTTTGAATTTTGTATGGATAGAGGTGTAAACTCTGGCGCATGAGACGATACGTGGACGTTGGCGTCATTTGGACCGCAGCTGCAACACGGCGAACGGAAACCCGAGGCCGCTGTTGGATCACCTGCTGCACTAGCTGCGCGTTGCCCTCTGTGGTTGCCGTACACGGTCGCCCTACCTTTCCAGCACGTTCATCCGTCACGTTCCCAGTCCATTGAAATTTTTCAAACAGATCCTTTATTGTATCGCTTTTCGGTCCTTTGGTTACATTAAACCTCCGTTGAAAACTTTGTCTTGTTGCAACAACACTGTGTTCTAGGCGGTGGAATTCCAACACCAGAAAAATCCTCTGTTCTAAGGAATAAACCATGTTGTCTACAGCACACTTGCACGTTGTGAACAGCACACGCTTACAGCAGAAAGACGACATACGGAATGGCGCACCCACAGACTGCGTTGTCTTCTATATCTTTCACATCACTTCCAGCGCCATCTGTTGTTGAAAATTGTAACTACTGTAATTTCGAAAGTTTGTCTGCCTGAAAATGTACTGTTGTCCCAAGCATATTGCAACAAACGGTGTATTTCTATCGCTGCTCGTTTAGTTTTTATTGCCGTTTCAAATATACCGGTCATTTTTGAAACATCCTGTATGTTCCAACAGAAGATACAGAGTTGGTGGAAAAAGATATATTCTATAAGCAATGGGACCAGGAAATAGCAAGGGTGGCAAAGCATCATGTTAAGGTGGTTATGGGGGACTTCAGTGCTCAAGTAGGAAGAGAAATTGCAAATAGGAAAGCAGCTGATAAAGAGAGTCTGCATGGAGCTTCTAATGACAATGGTATCAGACTAATTGCTTTTGTCATGGACAATAACATGATTATTAAAAGCACATGGATGCAAAGGAAAGATATAAGGGAAGTTACATGGTGCTTCCCATATGGGATCACAAAAAATCGATTGATCACCTACTAATAGACAGATGACATGCTTCAGATAAATTAGAAGTGGATAGTTGTGGTGCAGATGGAGATAGTGATCATTATTTGGTAAGAATCAAATACAGACAGAGGATAGATAGCCAATTACAGACACACCAACAAACTATTGTGCCAAGGTTTGATGATGCTAATTTAAGAAATTATGAAAATACAATACAACAGTATAAAACTATTTTGACAAACAGACTTAATGAAGCCAAAGATCAGGCAGGACAGGGTATAGAAGAAATATGGGAAACAGTCAAATGTATAAAACAGGATACAACTGAAACTGTACTGGGTAGATAGAAGTAACTGAGAATCCAGATATGGTTTGATGACAATTGTAGGAGGAAGATAGAAGAAAGGAATGAGGCAAGAAAAAGATATGCTGCAGACGAGAACAAGAATTACTGTGGAAGAATACCAGGAGAAGAGAAACGAACCAGATAAGTAATGTAAGAGGAGAAAGACCGTATTTGAAAAACAGTGGATTGATGAATTAGAAGAGAGAAAGACTGCTCAGAAAACAAGGAAATGCTATATGTGGCTGAAAGATATAAAGAAAGGGTTCCTACTCAGAGCAGTTTTCTGTAAAGATAAGGAGGGAAATCTGATTGGAGGAAAAGATCAGATTTTGACAGATGGGTGGATTATTTTAGTGAATTATTGAAGACAGAATTGGAAAACATAGGTGAAGTAGATGCTGCGACGATAGAAGAGGTGGAGCAGGAAGTAAACAGAGAAGAAAAGTACCAGGACAGTGTCGAGTAACCTACACTGGAAGAAGTTAAAGCTAGTATCAAGACTCTGAAAAACAATAAAGCTCTGGGAGAAAACAACATTACAACAGAAATGATTTAATATGGTGCAGAAAAACTAATTATGGTTTTGCATGAGATTATAGTGGAAATATGGCGAAAACAATATGCCGGAATACTGGAATACAGCTATACTCTGCCCTATACATAAGAAACATGACTGCGTGAATTATAGAGGAACTGCACTACTCTGTATAGAATTTAAAGTATTAGGAAAAATCATGGTGGGGCAACTCAGTACATATGTAGGAAAGTATCTAGGAGACTACCAGTGTGGTTTCAGAACTAATAGATCCACTACAGATCAGATTTTTACCATCGGACAGATCCTTGAAAGATGTTATAACATCGATGTCCACCAGCTGTTCATTGATTTCAAAGAGGCTTATGATAGTATCAAAAGGGATCAACTCTGGAAGGCAATGTAACTAAGACTGGTCCAAGTGACTTTGAGAAGAATATTATGTAAAGTAAAGGTTGAGGGCACTTTATCAAAGGCATTTGAAGTTAACCAAGGACTGCGACAGGGTTACATGCTCTCCTCTATTCTGTTTGTCCCCTTGGCAAGGATGATGCAAAAGACAAAAAGTGGCAACCGTGAGGGAACACTATTTAATAGAGTGACACAGGATCTTGCATATGCAGATGATATTGATTTGTTATCCAGGAGGAAACAGGACCTGGAAGAAAAACTTGAAAAATTAGAAAGATATGGAGCAGAGCTGGGGCTGACAATCAGTCAAAGGGCAAGTATATGTTAACATCTAGGAAAGGTATAGTGAAGGAGAAAGAAGCATGACTTTGAATGGGCAAGAATTTGAACACTGTAAGAGCCTTTAAATATTTTGGGTCACTGGTAACTGAGAATAATGATATGAGAAAAGAAATACATGCAAGGATTACAGCTGGTAACAGGAGCAACTTCGCACTGATAGAAGTATTTAAGGCAAGAAGCCTTAGTAGGAACCTGAAGCTGACAGTGCATCATACAGTAGTGAGACCTATGGTGATATATGGTTCAGAGACTTGCAAAATGATGAGTTTTTGCAGAGATGGAAAAGGAAGATACTTAGGAAAACCTTTGGGCCAGTGAATGATAGGGGTTTTTGGTGACTCAGAAACGATAAGGAGACCAGAGAGTTGTACAACAAACCAGATATCATAACAGAAATTAAGAGTGATAGACTACATTGATTGGGACATGTAGAAAGAATGGTGAGAAGCTGCACAATCAAGAAAGCTTTCAAAGGAAAACTAGGTGGACGCTGTGTAAGGGGCACACCAAGGACCAGATGGCTAGACAATGTGGAGGAGGGATTGACAAGAATGGGAGTTAGAAGATGGAGAGCCAAGGGAGTCAGCAAAGAAGAATGGGCAGAGATTGTCCAGGAGGCCAAAGCCCTACACAGGCTCTAGTGCCAAGGAGTAAGTAAGTAAGTACGTAAGTAAACAACAGTGTGACACTGTATCGGACACCTTCAAGTAGTCGAGAAACACGGCATCAACCTGGACATCTCTGTCTACAGCACTCTGTATTTTATGGATGAACAGAATGAGCCGAGTATCTTAAGTTCTCTCTACAGAATCCATGTTGGTTTTTATGGAGGGGTTTCTGTTCTCCAGAATGTACAGTGGGGGCCGTTAATGAATGGATTTTATAGTATAAAGTCTGATTTTCATTTTTCACTTGATGTTCACCAGTGCCTCCTGCCTGGCGGTTAATTGCACCATATCAGTCATGTTGCACAAAACCGGACAGAACCACTTTGAAACTCATGTGTTGAACCATCAGCAGCTAAACTCATGTGTGGCTGACGAGGTAATGCTACCAAACTGCACGTCTACAATTTGGCTGTCCAATAGGGAAGGTTGGAGGCGGTCATGTGAGGGTGGAACCATGGCCAGCCAGCGGGAATAGACACGCCATCTGCTCTCTTCTGCTGGCGGCTTCCGACCTGACCAGATGCTCTCCTCTCCTGATCTTCTGGGCAGCAGCCAATTCAGTTTTGGCGGCTTCTCTAGGCCTGCCTTTCCTTTTTACGTCATTAAACATCCATGCATTTAAAATATGTTTGATTTTTCACCTCAATGGATTTTTTTTTTTTTTTTTTTTTTTTTTTTTTTTTTTTTTTTTTTTTTGGGGCGCAAAACTGCTATGGTCATTAGCGCCCAGTCCGTGACTTAGGAAACAGTAAAAAACCGAAAATGGAAACCAGCAGCAATGTTAACGAAAGTCATAAAATTGAAGAAACTAAAAGCAGAAGGAAGGCTTAAAAATCCACTACAGAAAGCGGTTGGTTGTCCCCAAAAAAAGCTTCAAATGACTAACGTCATTTCACTGGCACTAATAAACTTGAGAACGCGGTCGGCTGAGTGCGTGTCATCTGCTAAAATCAACGATATATCAGGCGACAGCTGTAGGCGGGAGCGTAACGGATTAAAGTAAGGGCACTCAATTAAAAGGTGTCTTACCGTCCACAGCTGAGAGCAGTGGGGACAGAGTGGGGGAGGATCGCCGCTTAAAAGATGTCGATGGCTAAAAAGACAGTGCCCTATCCGGAGTCTAGTTAAAATTACCTCCTCCCGACGACGCGTTCGGGAGGAAGAGGTCCAAGCACAAGGAAGAGCTTTCACGTCCCGCAATTTATTATGGGGAAGTGTCGACCAATGGGCGTGCCATAAAAGAACAACTCAACGACATAAAACGCTCCGTAGATCGGCGAAGAGAATCGATTGAATAGCTGGCCGAAGAAGAGAGACTGCAGCCTTGGCTGCAATATCGACCACCTCATTTCCACAGATACCAACGTGTCCGGAGCCAGAGGAACGCCACCGAGACGCCCCCCAGGTGGAGCAAGCGCAGACAGTCCTGAATCCGGTGGACCAGAGGGTGCACAGGGTAAAGAGCTTGGAGACTGAGGAGAGAGCTGAGAGAATCTGAGCAGATAACGTACTGTATCCGCTGATGGCAGCGGATGTAGTGGACAGCCTGGAGAACAGCATAAAGCTCCGCAGTATAAACCGAACACTGGTCGGGAAGCCGAAAGTGATTTGGGGTGTCGCCAACAATATAGGCACTCCCTACACCTAACGATGTTTTCGAGCCGTCGGTGCAAATAAATGTGGCATCCGTTATTTGTGCACATAGACCAGCAAATGCCCGACGATAAACAAGTGAAGGGGTACCATCCTTGGGAAATCGACAAAGGTCACGGAGCAGGCAGATCTGGGGACGGAGCCAAGGCGGTGCTGTACCCCAAGTTGTCAAGAAGGTTTTAGGAAAGCGGAAGGAAAGAGAATGGAGCAGTTGACGGAAGCGGACTCCTGGTGGTAGTAGGGAGGAGGGGCAGCCTGCATACCCTACATCAAAGGAGGCGTCGAAAAAAATGTCATGGGCTGGATTAGCAGGCATGGAAGACAGATGGCTAGCATAACGACTCAGAAGAACTGCTCGCCAATTGGACAGCAGAGGTTCAGCAGTCTCAGCATAAAGGCTTTCCACAGGGCTGGTGTAAAAAGCTCCAGACACTAAACGTAATCCACGGTGTTGGATAGAGTCGAGACGCCGAAGAATAGACGGCCGAGCAGAGGAGTAGACTATGCTTCCATAGTCCAATTTCGAGCACACTAAGGCGCGATAGAGGCGGAGAAGGACCACTCGGTCCGCTCCCCAGGAGGTACCATTCAGGACACGGAGGGTGTTGAGGGATCGCAGACAGCGAGCCGAAAGATAGGAAACGTGGGAGGACCAGCACAATTTTCTGTCAAACATAAGACCCAAGAATTTAGCGACGTCTGAAAACGGAAGGTTGACAGGTCCTAAAGGTAAGGAGGGTGGAAGAAACTCCTTACATCGCCAAAAATTAACACAAACGGTCTTACTGGGAGAAAAACGGAAGCCGGTTTCGATGCTCCAAGAGTGGAGGCGATCGAGACATCCTTGAAGACGTCGTTCGAGAAGGCTGGTCTGTTGAGAGCTGTAGTAGATCGCAAAATCGTCCACAAAGAGGGAGCCCGAGACATCAGGAAGGAGACAATCCATAATTGGATTGATGGCAATGGCAAACAGTACAACACTCAGCACGGAGCCCTGGGGTACCCCGTTTTCTTGGGCGAAAGTACGGGAGAGAGTAGTGTTCACCCGCACCCTAAATGTGCGCTCTGCCATAAATTCGCGAAGAAAAAGGGGCAGCCGACCTCGAAAGCCCCAAGAGAACAGTGTGCGGAGGATGCCGGTCCTCCAACAGGTATCGTATGCTCTCTCCAGATCAAAAAATATTGCTACTGTTTGGCGTTTGCGGAGAAAATTGTTCATGATATAAGTGGAGAGAGCAACAAGATGGTCAACTGCAGAACGATGCTTTCAGAATCCGCATTGGGCAGGCGTTAAAAGACTGCGGGATTCCAGCCACCAAGCTAAACGGTAATCCACCATACGGTCCAAAACCTTACAGACATTACTCGTGAGAGAAATGGGGCGATAGCTAGAGGGGAGATGTTTGTCCTTTCCAGGTTTCGGAACAGGAACGACGATAGCTTCCCGCCATCGTCTGGGAAAAGTACTGTCGGTCCAAATTCGATTATAAAGGCGAAGGAGGTAACACAGACTATGGGTTGATAAATGCAGCAACATTTGGACGTGGATACCATCCGGTCCTGGGGCGGAGGAGCGAGAAGAAGAGAGTGCATGTTGGAGTTCCCGCATGGAGAAAACAGTATTGTAGCTTTCGCGATTTTGAGAGGAGAAAGCAAGAGAAACACTTCTTCAGGAGAAACACTGGCGGGTAATTTGAAGAGCTCGAAATCTCAGCAAAGTGCTGACCCAACGAATTAGAAATTGCGACGGGGTCCACTAATGTATCATGCGCGACAGTGAGCCCAGAGACCGGGGAGAAACTAGGCGCGCCTGAGAACCATCGAAGCCGACTCCAAACTTCCGAGGAGGGAGTGAAGGCGTTAAATGAGCTAGTAAAGAATTTCCAGCTTGCCTTCTTGCTATCGCGGATGACACGACGGCATCGCGCACGGAACTGTTTATAGCGGATACAGTTGGCCAAAGTAGGATGGTGGCAGAAAACGCGGAGAGCACGTCGCCGCTCACGTATTGCATCACGGCATGCCTCGTTCCACCAAGGAACTGGGGGGCGACGGGGCAATTCGGAGGTGCGTGGTATTGAACGTTTCGCAGCTGGAAGAATAACGTCGGTAATATGTGTGACCTCATCGTCGACGCTGGGAAAGTGACGGTCATCGAATGTCGCTAGAGACGAAAAAAAGTGTCCAATCAGCTTGGGCAAACTTCCAGCGTCGCGGGCGCAAGTATGGCAGTTGAGGCAGCAGGCTAAGGACACATGGAAAGTGGTCAGTCGAGTGTGTATCATCAAGGGCGAACCATTCAAAGCGCCGAGCTAGCGGAACAGTACCGACCGCAAGGTCCAAATGAGATAAATTTGTCGTGGAGGCAGACAAAAATGTAGGGACCCCCGTGTTGAGGCAAACTAGATCCGCTTGGTGGAAGACGTCTAGCAATAGTGAGCCACGTGGACAAGGATGTGGAGATCCCCAAAGCGGGTGGTGGGCATTGAAGTCCCCAACCAGCAAATAAGGGGGTGGAAGCTGACCAAGAAGATGAAGGAGATCAGCTAGTGCCATTGGTGTGGACGATGGAATGTATACAGTACAAAGAGAGAACGTGTATCCGGAAAGGGAAAGACGGACAGCGACAGCTTGGAAGGAAGTGTTTAAGCGGATGGGGTGATAATGGAGAGTTTCATGGAGAAGAATCACGAGTCCTCCATGTGCTGTAGTGCCTTCAACAGAGGGGAGATCATATCGGACGGACTGAAAATGAGGGAGAACAAAGTGGTCATGGGGACGCAGCTTTGTTTCCTGAAGACAGAAGATGACCGGCGAGTAGGATCGTAAGAGGATTGACAATTCATCCCGATTGGCTCGAATACTGCGGATATTCCAGTGGATAATGGACATAGGGTAAACAGAAAATGGAGGAATGTGACCAAGGTTGCTGTCAACTCAACGACTGCTCGGAGCTTGCGACCGACAGCATGGAATGGCATTCAGCCGAAGGCAGAAGATCCTGATCCATAGGTTGTTCAGGAGCAGCTCCTGCCACCAGCGATCGGCCAGTTGATCGGCCGCCAGCAGTGCGCCTCGGCGACACAGAAGAGGCCGAGGGCGATTTCCGCCAGGTGGTGCTGTAGATGGGACACGCCTTGGCGGAGAAGGAGAGGAACTGGGTTTCTTTGTAGCCTTCTTGGAAATATGATGTTTAGATGAAGGAGGAACAGATGGTTGGGAAGTTGCGGTACGTAAAAACTCTTCACGTGTATGCTCTTTTTTCGAAGTCTTGGTGTCTGACTTTTGGGCTCGAGATTTAGCAGAACCCGATGAAGGGTGAGCCAGAGAGTGGGCAGGCGAAAGTGGTGAGGTTGAACGGGCGATCTTTGCGCTGGCCGATCTGACGACCGTGGCACTAAAGGTGAGGTCGCAAGTCTGCGTGGCCACCTCCTTTATTGACCGAGGAGAAGCAAGGACAGTGCACGGTGGGCTGTCGACTGGCGAATAATTTTCGAGCAGCAAAGGTCGACACCTTTTCCTTCACTCTAATTTCCTGGGTGAGCTTTTCGTCCTTAAAAACGGGGCAATCTCGAGAGGAAGCAGCGTGGTCACTCATACAGTTGATCCAGCGAGGGGATGGAGATGGACAGGCACCCTCATGGGCATCCTTGCCACACGTAACACATTTGGCCGGATTGGAACAGGACTGGCTGGTGTGATTGAACCACTGACACCAAAAGCAACGCGTAGGGTTTGGGACGTAAGGGCGAACGGAAATTATCTCATAGCCTGCTTTGATTTTCGATGGGAGTTGAACTTTTTCAAATGTCAAGAAGACAGTGCAGGTTGGAATGATGTTCATGTCAACCCTTTTTATAACTCTAAAAGCTGTTACGCCCTGGTCAGACAGTTAGTGCTGAATTTCTTCGTCAGACAATCCATCGAGGGAGCGTGTATAAACGACTCCATGCGAGGAATTTAAAGTGCAGTGCGCTTCAACCCGGACAGGGAAGGTGTGGAGCAGAGAAGTACGCAGCAATTTTTGTGCCTGGAGGGCACTGACTGTTTCTAACAACAGGGTGCCATCCGTAATCTGGAACAAGACTTTACAGGACCTGCAATTGCATCGACACCTTTCTGAATAATGAAAGGGTTGACCGAGAAACAACAAGGAACTGTGGCAACAATGGAAGAACTGTCTGTGGCTGAGACTCAGTGAACTTACGCTTGTGAGCAGACATAGTGGAAGGTGAGGAAACCATTGCGGAAGAATCCCCCATGATTACCGGCGTCTCCGATGGCGCGCTCCTCCCTTGTGGGGGCCCTCTCTGAGGGCACTCCCGCCTTAAGTGATTGTTCACACCTCAGGTCACACGTCCCGACAAACGGACGGAGGGACCAATCGGCACTTTCGGAAGGTATCAGCTCGGGTAATCACCCCTCCCTGGGCCTGGCCATTACCAGGGGGTACGTACGTGTCCTACCTGTCTACCTGGGGCGGGGAATTACGCGTTACCCCGTCACCGGCTACGCACATAAATGCGTGAGTCGGCCTTCAGACACGCACAGGGAGGAAGAAAGAGAAAGGAAAGAAGAGAGGTCTCAAACGCCGCAGCAGAGAAAAGGGTAAAGAGAAGAGGTAAGGAAAAGAGAAGGACAAAGGAAGGAAGAAGACATACAAGCAAAGAAGGCGAAGAATGCGTTACATTTACGAGCGTCTGTCTCCGGACGTAGGCACAAACCATACTCCCAGATGGGGAGAAAGGGAAGGAAACAGCCAGTGGTGAGGGGAGGAGGGGCGAAGATGGGGGATGGGGAAGGATGCGGAAAGGGAAGGTATGCAGCCCGGAAAGGAAGGAAGGCCACATTAGCTCGGGGTCCCGTGCTCGCTACGCACGTATCCACAAAAGAGTTGTGGACCTCCTGGGGAGACCTCCTCCACCTCAATGGGTGCCCACTGCTTTCCCCTCCTCGCCAATCCTGACACATTAACAAGAACATCATAATGGGTGAGCATAGAACATATTCCATAATTTTACTACACACTGACATCCACGATGTAAGCCCATAATTATGTGGTTTACTACTGAGAAGAGTGGTGTTATGAATGATAAAGGACAATTGAGTAGAGTATGACACTATGAGAAGGAAAAATAACAAAGCAGAGTGTTTAGGAGGGATGAAAAGGCAATACTTCCTCCTTACACCTTAATGAAAAGAGTAAATACACCACTGAAATCCTTAAAACCATATCACACATGTGGCTGATTACAAAAAAATCAAATTAATATCTATTGCATAAAATCTTTGTGTAAAATATGTCTGCCTGATTACTAAAACATATGTTAATAAGTAACAAAAAAATTCCTATAGTGAATTTTTATCTCTGCAGAACTGTGTGTGCCGATGTGAACAAAATTCACAGTACATGACAATTAACTTAAGAAAAGATGTAAGATACAATAGCACCACAAATTAACGTGACTGGCCGATCACCTAACAAAATTTGGATGAGAAAAATGCTCTGTTACATATTAAAATGACTTTAAAACATGTTTGACTCCAAATTTTAAAACTCCCGCAACACTCATGTTGTTAGCAGATTAAATTGACGCACATCAGCGAGTTCCAATGACTGCCCTCCTTTCAGAAAGTAACACATATATAGTTAAAATAAGATATACAGTAGGGTTAAATTGTAAGCACTGAACACTGGCTGATTATCTTGTCCTGGAAGATATATGTGGATCATAGGTCAATGGCCTATACTAAATCTGGTGAGCATCACTTCCTTCCATCTCTGTTACTGGGCGGACATACATCATGGTTAAGAATTGGTATTCACTGGTTACAGCTTCTTGTTCATTACTTGCAACTACTGCTCTTCCCATTGACTCAAAATTTAGACGAAGACAGGATGGTTTTGCACTGCGCTATTGCTACATTTTTGTTTGGCTGCTGCATCAAGTATATTATTGTCCCCAATTCCTACATTCTGTGATATTTCTCTGAGTTGTAAATTTTCAGGTAAGTGTCTTTGATGTTGTGAATAATTTTTTTCTGTCTGATACATTTACGCTATTGACTATAGGGCACACAGGAAGTATGAGCAGTTTTAAAATTTCCTGTCAGAGTCATTTCTTATCCTCTCAAATACCTTTTGGAAAATGTGAAGTTCCATGTCGTATACACTATACTTATTATGGTAAAGGACCTTTAATAATTTTTGTGTAAGAACAACAGAGAATCTGGATAATTTTTATGCTAATTTAAAACACAGTTATGAATGTTTTGAGAAGAGAACTGTTTCATGTTTTCTCAATGATGTCCTTACAGTAGTCTGCAGGGGGAGGGGGGTTAGACCTGGGGGGTATGGAGACTTTTTCATATTTTGGAGGATCTATGGTGACTTAAGCAGCCATAAAAAAGGTAAAGTTCCCGCACTGTTAAAGACCTCCGTAGCACTGACTTAAATCATATTCTTAAACGAACAGGTCACTAAAGTACATTTTTGCCTTTCCATGAGGGCTGGGGAGAGAGAGAGAGAGAGAGAGAGAGAGAGAGAGAGAGAGAGAGAGAGAGAGAGAGAGGGAAGGGGATGGAGGGCTGTCCCCCCCCCCCCCCCCCAACTCCCCCCTCACCCATCCCCTGCCCCCCCCCCCCCTCCCCGTATGGGAACCAGTGTGAGTTCTGTTTCTAAAATTCAGATCAGTTTTTTCAATATTCCATGGTGCAACCTGTTTCAATTGTTATTTCTGATGTTAATGATTGTGACTTCTAATCTGACAAGGCATAGTGCTGCTTGGATATCAAATGAATATGTTGTATGTTGCTTGATTTTTTTTTTTTTTTTTTTTTTTTTAATACAGCATGACAATACCTTCAGAGCACATGACTCAACATGAGACAATGTCACCTCACTGAGAGCAGTGACTCATCCGATTCGGTGCATAGGATGAGTGTCAATGTGATTTGTTAAGTACTTATAGCCAGCCAACCACTCGCATTGTGGACAAATTTACAATGCCTTTAGATAAGACAGACCTGTTAATCTACATAGTTCAACAGCAATCAAGTCTAGATCGAACAAGTGCCAGGTTTTAAAACTACAGGAATCTCTCATTTCAATAGGTTCACTCACTAAGGCATCAGCATGTTAAGTGCTATCCAACATCCTTTATCATCATAATTAGTCCCATAAATCTGACTGAGCAGTTAAAATTTAAAACAGTACCATTCATGACCAGGGAATATTTGCAATCTATGGATTTTTTCCCCTAATGAAAATTTCAACCTTTTTTGTGTCCATTGATCCAACCTCTTAATTATCATCCATCAAATAATGACTCGAGAAGGAACAGAAATTTGAAAATCATGAATTAATAAGGAGCACCTGACTAGACTCTCTACTGTAGACATTATGCCACTGATGGTGATGGCACAAAAGCGTATTTCCATGACGGGAGGATCTGATAGTAAGCCTCCAATTATATAATGAAAATTTTGTTTACTCAATAACAACACATGAGAAGGGGAAGGAGTTCTCATTCTCCCCATTCATAAAGTTGTTTGACAATATTGTGCATCCATGTGCTATTGCAGGTTTTCTCAGTATCAAAGAAAGGCCCACAAGGCACTATTTGTACAGGGATGTTTCTTGTACTGCTAATTGAGGAGGGTGAAATTATCCAGGGTGGAGTGCTATCTTCTGAATCCATACAATGGATAGCTAAACAGTATTCTGAATGACAGAACTCACACAACACAATGGTTACGGCTGAGTTAAGAGTCTTTTCCATGCCAAACAGGGCAATGTTGCAATAGCTGCAACACATTAGCAAAGTGGCCATCAGTCTGAATTCCATGCAGGCAGCAAGGAAAGTTTCTTTTGATCACAAAATAAGGTAATGCAGACAACTATTCTGAAACTTAGCTGCCTGAGTGAGATATATTTAATGACAGAACCAACTCCATTTTCTCCCACTGTGAATGACAATTATACATCTCTGTGTTGCTCAGCATAACACTTAGCCACTTTCTCTCTGCATCTGACTGAATGTGCGGTTTTTGATGGCTGAACAGGTGATTTGAAAGTAGTGTTTTATCACTGCCTGGATTGCATCTTATGGAGTGAAAACTGGGATGTCATCATTTAATACAGCAGTGAATGGAAATATACAGACTCTACGAGAAATCCTTCTCACTGACTCCCATATATTTGTTGAAGGAGTGATATGTTTTATGTCACAAAAACCCACCTCATGACATCTTTTACGCTCATTGAAAATCTTCCTAGCTTTATCCTTGCTATTTGAAAACCATCTAGATAGTCTGTGGGCAGTCTGCTTCTGAATCTTCACAGCAACTGGGCAGTTCTTAACATTTTGGAGACCAATCCCAAGCATAGCTTGAGCGACAACTTTGGGTTAAAAAGACAGCACCCAAGTACAAGTCAGGCCGCGATTTTCTCAAAGCATAAGCCACCTACTGATGAAAACCGGACTCATTTCGCAGGAAAACAATATGCGATGTCTCCCTACCTGCCCCTTGACGGGTGCTGCCTTCTGTTGTCAACTTTTAAAATTATTTTGAAAGAAACATTAGCAAACATAACAGCTGCCGTTGTGAATGGCTGATACAAGTGATTGCACTGGCAATTTCATGTATGTACTCATTCAATTTCACAGTTTTCTATAATTCTGCTGCAAGTATGTCACATCTCTTCAGTGAGCAAGAAATTTTGGAAGCTCAAGAGGAAGAAATTACTCAATAACTCACCTCACACATTTTTCTTGGCAGAATAATTACATTTTCTGTCGTTATTTTAAAATGTGTACTGCATCAAAGAGCTAAAGTAAATATGGAAAATAAATATTTAAGCTTGGCCCCTTTTTAGTACGTATTACTCTTAAAGATACATCCATCAATATTTGCCAGTAATGCTTCAAATAACAGCACAAATAGCTGGTTTCCTAGGCTCAATTTTCTTTTAAGTGGCCGGTCTCCAGAGTGTTAATGGCAATTAACAATCACTGTACGCTTATGGAATAGTATGATTCTGAAAATGAGGCAGATTTTGGAATGGGTGCAACAGCAGCTTTGCGGATGATATTGGACTCACCCACTCCTGGACACTGTGGCAGCCTTCTACCACAGTCACTGTCTGTAAAGCACATAACCAGCTGTACTGGGCATCCATTACTAGAGCTTTCATTGAAAATCTGCTCTCACTCCTAGGTGATTTAAGCTAGCTAGGTAAGTAGTCACCGGAACACAAGTCATTTTCCACTTTCTATAAAGCTTTATCTGCAAGGGCAAGAGTGCGTACTGTGAGGTCTATGATAAAGAATAACCTCACTTCAGTTCTTAAATGTGGAATTTTTCACATTTTTATAGTGCCAGGTGTTCTAATAGAAGCTTAACAGAAAGCATGTGAAAACTCTAAATCAAGAGTGTGATTTTTGGGGAAAATTTAAGTTTATTGTAATTATAGGGTTACGAAAATAGAGGTTTGTAGCAGTAGACAAGAAACTCAAATTCACTGAAACAGAAATGAAACTGCATGCAAGATTCTTTGAGCAAGACCCAGTATCAAAGATGAATATCTATACAAATATAAATTGAATTATATATAAAAACAAAGATGAGGTGACTTACCGAACGAAAGCGCTGGCAGGTCGATAGACACACAAACAAACACAAACATACACACAAAATTCAAGCTTTCGCAACAAACTGTTGCCTCATCAGGAAAGAGGGAAGGAGAGGGAAAGACGAAAGGAAGTGGGTTTTAAGGGAGAGGGTAAGGAGTCATCCCAATCCCGGGAGCAGAAAGACTTACCTTAGGGGGAAAAAAGGACAGGTATACACTCGCACACACACACACATGTCCATCCACACATACAGCTTGAATTTTGTGTGTATGTTTGTGTTTGTTTGTGTGTCTATCGACCTGCCAGCGCTTTCGTTCGGTAAGTCACCTCATCTTTGTTTTTTTATATATAATGTTTCCCACGTGGAATGTTTCCCTCTATTATATCAAATATAAATTGAAATACACCACTACACTTTTCTGTCTGTATGTGAAGGCTAATCTCTGGAACTACTCTATGGATTATGGTACAATTTTCCCAAATAGACAAACTGATTCACAAGGTTTGTTTATACAAATTACTAGTGTTACACCAGACAAGGTGTCCAGCTGTCGATGCTTAGAACTACCTGTAGAAATCCAGGAGGGTTACTAGTAAGCTTATAATTGGAGTTTCTATCAACCACTACTCATCTCCAGATGTAACCACACATAATCTTTGGAGGAGACCTTAAAACTAAAAACTAAACTCCTCCCGAACAGGCCATGAAGGCCCAAAAGTACCGACCGGCCGCTGTGTCATCCTCAGCCCACAGGCATCACTGAATGCAGATATGGAGGGGCATGTGGTCAGCACACCGCTCTCCTGGCCGTACGTCAGTTTCTGAGACTGGAGCCGCCACTTCTCAATCAGAGGAGACTATTATCCAACAATCAGTCGGGATCTTTCAGTTTTGTTATTGATGAGCATGACAATACATTTTGTGAAACATTTAATTGATAATTATCTAGAACAGATAGTTTCTGTGCTCACTCATGATAGAAATATATTGAATCTAATGGCAACAAGTAGATCTGACTTCCTTGAGGATGTCCACTAGGAAAAGTGTATCAGTGAGCATGAAGCAGTTGTAGCAACAATGGTCATCAGAGTACAAAGGCAACTACAACAGTGAGAAAGATTTACACGTTCAGTAAACTACATGAATAGGCAGTAGTATCTCAATGAGGAACTTTAAACATTTAACTCTGGACAGGGGCATATAGAAAAACTATGGCTCAAGTTTAGAAGATTAGTTGACCAATCACGGGATAGATATTTACCTAATGGAACAGTTCATGATGGGAGGGACACTCCACGATTTACAGTCACTGTAAAGAAAATAATGAAATAGAGACTACTGCGTGACAAGTGTAAAACAATACGTGGGTACACAGAGAATGATTCTTCCTCTTCTGCTACAGTGCTCAACTATCAGGCTTGCTAGTAGCGGCTTGCCATACACTTCTGTCTTTGGCCTTCCTCTTGACAGTATGGGTGGTATCCTCCATGATCTGGTTGATGTATGCTAGTCTCAGTCTGCATCTTGTATCCTTCCCTTCTACTGTTCCTTCAATATTAATTCTGATGATATCACCGTGTCTCAGAAGATAGCTGATCCATGTGTCCCTCCTGTGTTTGATGAGCTGTGGAGCACCTCTTTCTTTGATATTTTGTCCATCCAGGAAATCTTGAGCATTAGACAGAATACAAATATCTATGGAGTGAGCACTTGGATGTGCTAAATGAGAATTCTGTCTGCAACATATCCTGCAGCTCAAGTCACATGATTTTGGGAAGGGCATCTTAGCCCATATAGCTCTTAGTGTACTTTGAGTGTTATTACTTCGCTGTTACAGATAGGTGACCTTCAGAAATACCATCAAACTTTGAGTATGTGTTTTACAAACACCTTAAAAATTTGATACCAGGAAGTGAGCTGGCTTAAAGAAGTGAAGAGCAATGGTATTGCACTTTGTCACCACAGTGTCACAGCGCAGATTCTACCAACCCCCCCCCCCCTTTTTTTGTAATGGAATAAGAAGTGAAAGCCAACAATATTTTCTTATGTTTTCAATTGCACTTGTTCTTATTGTCAGATTAATTATGTTACAATGACACTGTAGAGGAAACTGTCTCATGCAGAAAAACTTAAGATACACGCAAGGGTTTGAGAACCTGCATACAGTGGAGGAAATTAATCAGACTGTCATGTATAAATTTTATCTGCATATGAACATAGCACAAATACATAAACACTGACTGGCCATTTACTCAAACACACTTGCAAATTTATCTATCATTTGTCTTGTAAACATATGGCCATAAAATCACAGAATTTATCTCTATAAATAAGACTTTATAATGCCGTGCCTCAATATTTTTCAGCATATTAAGTGACTCATATCAGTATGACATTTACAGTTATATATTTGTTGTACACATCTATGAAAAGTAATTGGTCTCTTTACATCCGTAGCAACGATAACGTGCAGAAAAACAAACTGTGCTCACTTCATAGATGTACGTACTCTATGACATTAGACAGTGTGACGCTAAATGAAACAATCCGCTGTCAAGGGGACAATGTGTTGAGCATTCGCTGACTACTGCAGCAAAGAAATTCGTAGCTAAAGGTTACTAGTGGTACCAAAGTTAGTATCCAAACACTTATGAATGTGACAAACTGCAATTGAGGGTAGCAAAGCAAAGACAGAAATGATGAACTTCATTCATGGTTCTTTACAAAGAAAAACCAAAAGTATTACCCCACTTTAATTCTTTTTCCATTGCAAAGATGACTGAAACAAATATTAGTGTCAGCAGCATTGAGAAACAGTGAAACTGTGAAAACTGAACAAAGCCTCATGGCCCAACAGATTCCCTGTTACAATTCTACACCAAATTTGTGGCCGAATTAGCTTCTCTTAACCATAATATACCATAAATTCCTCCAACAAAAATCTGTGACTGGAAGAAAGTACAGGTAACACAAGAAGGGCAGCAGGAAAAACTACTGTAAAAACTGCTGTCAAATATCCTTGACATTCATTTGTTGTAGAATCTTAGAACACATTCTGATCTCAAAAGTAATGACCTATCTTGAACAGAATGACCACATCTATCTCAACCAGCAAGGATTTTAAAAAAAATCAATCATTCAAAACCCAAATTATACTTTTTTCCTCCTTACATTCTGAAAGTCATAGATCAATGCAGTGAGACAGGCGCAGTATTTCTCAAGTTCCAAAAATCATTTGATTTAGTATCAAACATACACTAGTACACGTGTATGGAATTATCAAGCAAAGTTTATCAGCAGACTGAGGATTTTTTGATAGGAAGGACAAAGCATGGTATCCAGGATGGGGAGTTAAACAGATTTAGACATAAAGAGGTGACAGACTTAAAAATAGTAAGGAAATGCAATCAGTCCACAAAGGAGATTGTTTCCAAAACATTCATGTGGCCCATCCTAGAATAGTGCTACAGTGTATAAGAATCAATCCAAGTACAGCTATCAGGGAATTTTGAATTTAAATATAAAAAAAGACAGTACAAATGATCACTAGTTTGTCTGACCCATGTGAGAATGTCACAGGGATGCTGAAAGAACTGAACTGGCAAATGTTTGACAACAGAAGTAAACTATCCCATGAGCAAGTGACAAGAACCAATTGTAAGTGATAAATCTAAGAAGCCTCAATAATCACACCCTTAGGGATCACAAAGACAAGATTAGACTAATTACAGTATGCACAGAGGCATTTAAGCAATAATTCTTCCCACACTCCATATGTGAATGGAAAGGGAAAAAGCTCTAATAACTGGCACAATGGAAAGTACACTCTGCCATGCACTTCATAATGGCTTGCAGAATATGGATGTAGTAAAAACATAATCTGGGATGCAAGTGTTGGAGGAACCAGAAAGCATGCATTCTAAGCACTGGTACTTCAACTGCAATAAATGATGGGCAAATTCTTGAATGAGGTCTAAGAGGACTTGATCGTTTAACTCTCTCTGAGTGGGTAAGAGGCACAGCACACTGGTATTACAAGTGAAATATGCTCCGATACAGCTGTAAATTTTAGCCAAGTGCTAACTGTTATGGCTGAGGTTCATTAAGAATTGCCCAAAAAGAACAAAAGCACCACCTATAAGAAAGTAGATCGTGTCATTTTGTAGGCCACTGTCATTCACGTGAATTTGGTCTGCACTGTTTTGTTGTGGGAAGCATAAAGTTGAGATATTTTAATGTCTTAGTTTAAATGATACATCTGGTGCCTTCATTTATTACTTCCAAAAATTATATATTGTTACTGATTAAAAGGCATCCACTAAGTAAACAAATACCATAATGTGAAACACGTATATCATCAACTGTACAAACCAGTTATCGACAGACAGTAAACTACAAGCATGACATTACCAACTTTTCTCCAATATGGAATTTTGGAGCCTTTATTGTCTGCCATTCCAGTTTCAGCAATGACACGAACTCTGACTCCTCGAGAATGCACAGTCTTCACAGCATCGGCAATATCTTGGATGGTGATCATATATATGCATATGTCTAATGTTCTTTTTGCACTTTGCAAGAATTTTATCAACCTCCTGCAAGGAAATTTGTACCAATTACAAACTTTAAACATCTTATAGCAAATACATATGTCATTGATTATGTGAATGTGACCTACATCAAAAAAATATGTTATATGATTCAAGTAGGTATTGGCTTAGTGATTTTCTAATGCTTCTGTGACTAAGTATGCTGCTGAACTGTTGCACAAACAAAAGAGCACTAACAATATAATATTCTTCATGGTTTTGTTAAACCATCATTACCCACATCACAATGAAAATGTGAAGTTATGTAAACACTGGAGTTCTTATAAGCTATAAGCATACATGTCTGACTACACTTATTACAAATATTATAACTTATTCTGTATTTATTAGGTAGAACAAAGTGGGTAATTTTAGATGAAAAAATTCTCATATCACACACACACACACACACACACACACACACACACACACACACACACACACAGTTTACACAATTGGCATTGGTCATTATTCATTTAGTGACTCCACAGCTTATCTTAAAAATAACAAACATTTAAATCATAATCAATGACTCAAAAGTCATTTATGTTACTGTTTTCTTGATTCGTTAGTATATAAGGATAAATGGGTCGTATGTTGTTTGTTCATGTTGTGTTTTCACTCCAGGACACTAAAGGGGGGAAAATGTTACATTGCTATTAAACTATCATAAAGTGTACTACCCCACATTTTATTCAATGGAAGTCAAAATTTATAGGTTATGCATTATTTAATTACAATTACATCTCCAATGGTTTGTTGAATACCAAGTTAAGTACAAAATTTCCTATTCTTTAATCATACTGAAATCATAAATTTATGGGAGTTTAGTAATCTATGGTAAATGAAATTGCACACAATGCTAACAGCAACCTCGGACAGACAAAGCAGTTATCTGTAATGAAGCAGGCTACTGTCTGAAAAAGCTGCACAAATGTTTAGTCCGATTTTGATATGATTTCGTAGTGGTGACAATACCATTTAATGGCAGTTTTCATTCTCTTTCTTATGGTATACAACAAGACGTAAGATAATGTAAGAAAATTCTTTTCAAAACAAAATTTAAAATTTTAATTTAATTTTTTTCAAAAAGTACATATTTTAAAATTTCCATGAATTGTTAGTGTTGCTGTAAATCACAGGCGAAAATATAATTATGGGATGATAATTTCTTCACTACTAAAAAAAAGAAGACTGAAGCTCTATTTCCAATAATTCAGCTGTGTTCTCACGTTAATTATTACAACATTACTAATATTGACATTTTTGTGAAAATAAACATGAACACTATTGTGATAAAGATTAAAGTAAATAGTCCACAGTAAAACTAACTATTGACAGGATCTGTTTATCATTTTCAATTTGAAACAGCTTCATTCATTTGGTACACACCACTTTCAAGTAAAGAATAAGTTCTTCCAGCAGAAGTCAAGGGATTTACTTACACAAGAAAATCCATTACTGATACCCAGAGAATATCAGAATATAAATGGCACAGCTGGATGAAGAAAAGTTATTTTCACTCCATCAAGTTCTTCATTTTTCTGTAAAATATATCCAATCAACAGTTTGCTTGACAGACAAAAGTTGTTTTGTTTTAGGGCTCAAAAACAACTGGGGTCATACACGCCCAAGGCGAAATTATGGAACAAGTGAGACAGAGGAGTTAAAAAATGACTATATGTCAATCCCAATTGACATAAGAGAAGACAGCTAAAAACAGGGATGTGGAGAAAGGGCTATAACAGACACCATACGGAAACAGATGTCCAGAACTAAAAATTAAATGGCCTTTGCCATATTGCGACGATGGATAAAAAGTAAAACCCGGTCGACATCTCACACGTTGCTTGCTAAAATGGCCGATAGCTCAGACGGCAAACTCAAGTGGGAACAAAAACGGTTAAAAAATGGGCATTACAT
Source organism: Schistocerca piceifrons (assembly GCF_021461385.2). NCBI lineage: Eukaryota > Metazoa > Arthropoda > Insecta > Orthoptera > Acrididae > Schistocerca > Schistocerca piceifrons. The sequence goes on from NC_060140.1 coordinate 84,969,037, forward strand.
CAGGAAATGGCGGACTGTTAAAACTTGGGGGCAATGTGTACACTTAACAAATCATAATGGCTAAAACACATTGCCCAATACCCAACATAGTTAAAAATTACCTCCTTCCGGCAGGAGGGCCGAGAGGGCGTCATCCGAGCTGCTGGGAGAGGCTTAATAATCTGGAGTTTATTCCTTTGAAGGGAGGGCCAATGGCAATGCCAAAGTGACATCACCTCCTGACAGACGGCAACACAGAAATCATCAGAGGGTATATAGGAACTAGTGGGCTGAGGTACAAGGACTGCAGCCTTCGCAGCAGCGTCAGTAGCCTCGTTTCCTGACGGACTGACATGACCAGGAACCCATAGAAACATCACAGTGGCCCCAACAAGAGTGAGCAAGTGACTTTTTTATGGACATGGCGCACTAAGGGATGGCCAGTATACAGCGCACAGTGACTTTGAATGGCACTGAGAGAGTCTGAGCAGAGATCACAATTGAAAAGCCTGTGTTGCAAGATGTACTCCATGGCCTGATACAGGGCAAAGAGCTCGGTTGTAAATACAGAGCAGTGTTCCAGAAGCCAATATCTAAAAACGTCAGCACCAATGGCGAAGGCACACCCGACACCACGGTCAGGCCGAGAGCCATCAGTGTACAGAAAGGTACTATCACGAAGTTTCATGCGAAGGTCGTGAAACTGAAGGCGATAGAGCAAGGCTGGAATAGTGTCCTTAGGAGGCAAATGAAGGCCAACGTCAATACAGACTGCCGCATCAAGTCAAGGTGGTGAAGGGTCCACGCCCACCAGGCAAGTTGCAGGTAGTGTGAAGTTAAACCGCCAGAGCAAGTGCCGAAAGCGGACTCCAGGAGGTAACAGAGAAGAAGGCCATTCCCCATAATGGCGATCAAACGAGTCATCGAAGAAGGAGGCATAAGATGGGTGGCCATGCATAGAAGACAAACGGCATGCATACGCGCTAAGGAGAAAGTCACGGCAGTAGGACAGTGGTAGTTCAGCAAGTTTATCACACAGACTCTGAACCCGGCTAGTGTAAAAGGCGGTAGTAGCCAAATGGGTGCCACAATGGTGGATAGTGTTGAGACGGTGTAAGAGGAACGGACGTACAGATGCACAAACAAATCACCCATAGTCTAGTTTCGAACGGACAAGCGACCGGTACAAATGGAGGAGGGTGGTTCAATCTGCACCCCAGGAAGTACCACTGAGGACACGTAGGACAGTGAGGGAAAGCACATGGAGGGCTGCCAGGTAAGACACATGGGAGGACCAAGAGAGTTTCCTACTGAGCACTGGCCCCAGGAATTTCATACTTTCAACAAATGGAAGAGCAACAGGCTCAAGATGTAAAGATGGTGGGAGAAACAAAGTGCACCACCGGAAATTCATACAGATAGTTTTGTCAGTGGAAAAACGAAAGCCATTGTTGATCCTCCGGGAGCAAAGATGATCAAAACATTGATGAAGACGCTCCTTAGTGAAACAGTTCCGCGGAGAACTACAATAGATGGCAAAATCATCAACAAAAAGGGAGCCCTAGATGCCTGGGGGGAGGGGGGCGGAGGGGGGGGGGGGGGGTTAATGGCGATAGCGAAGAGGACGGCACTCAGGATGGAACCCTGAGGCACACCATTTTCCTGGATAAAGATGTCCAACACAGCAGAACCCACAAGCATCTTGAAAACTCAGTATTTTTAAAAGTCCTGACGGAAATGGCACAGGCTGCCATGGAAGCCCCATGTGTAGAGAGTACAGAGGATATCAGTTCTCCAGCAGGTGTCGTAGGCTTTCTCCAAATCGAAAATCACGACCACTAGTTGGTTGATTTAAGAGGGGGGAAGGGGGGGGGGGGATGGGACCAAACTGCTAGGTCATCGGTCCCTTGTTCCGATTAAAACAAAGCCACAAGAGTAAGAATGAAACAACACAAAACGAGGAGAAAGGAAAACCACAGGAACGACAGAAGGATAACAAACGCTACAAAAGAGGACAAGAAAACCACAGAGAGGTGCAAGAAACAGGGAGAAGAGATTAAAACAGATTACCATGGCTGGCTGACCACAAGAAGAAAAAGGAGAAGCCAGCCACTCTGCAACAACACATTAAAACCTTCATCCTAAAAGCACTTGGGTGGAGGACACAGAGAGACAATGGACATGCGCTAAAACTTTGATCAAATGATAAAACCCACCCTCATGTATAAAACGTAAAACCAAATCAGCCGAGGAGTTGTTGTCTGCTAAAATCAATGATAACGAATCCGGCAACCGAAGATGATGTCACAGGGCAGGCAACGTAGGGCAGCATAACAGTATATGGGCCACTGTCAACTGTGCGCCGCACCGGCACTGAGGTGAGTCATCGTGGCATAGGGGGTAGCCGTGTGTCACCCAAATGTGGCCAATGTGGAGCCGGCAGAGAACCACGGAGTCGCAGCGAGAGGCCCGCATGGAAGACTTTCACACATTTGTAGTCTCCTTAATGGCTCGCAGTTTGTTGTGCATACTGAGACTACGCCATTCCATCTCCCAAAGCCGAGTAACCTGCTGGCGTAATATTGAATGCAGGTCAGTGATGGGGATGCCGATCTCCAGAAGCAGTTTCCGTGTAGCCTGTTTGGTCAGCCTGTCAGCAAGTTCATTTCCTGGGATTCCAATGTGACCCGGGGCACAGACAAACACCACTGAATGATTGGACCGTTCCAGAGCATAGATGGACTCCTGGATGGTCGCTACCAGAGGATGGCGAGGGTAGCACTGGTCAATAGCTTGTAAGCTGCTCAGGGAGTCAGTACAGAGAAGAAATGACTCACCAGAGCATGAACGGCTGTACTAAAGTGCACGAGATATGGCCACCAGCTCTAAAGTGAATACACTGCAGCCATTGGGCAAGGAATGCTGTTCAATATGGCCTCTGTGGACGTAGGCGAAGCCAACATGACCATCAGCCATCCACCCATCAGTGTAAACCACTTCAGAGCCCCAGAACATGTCAAGTGGAGAGCGGCGGGGTTAACTGAGTCCTTAGGGCCATGAGAAAGGTCCAGGCGAAGCTTCGGCCTAGGTTTACACCATGGAGGTGTACGTGAATGGACCTCGAGTAGAGGTGGTAAAGGGAAGGACTCCAGTTCGGACAGAAGGGATCAGACGCGAACCGCAACCATAAGCCCTGACCTGAGCCACCGATGTGGGAGATGAACTGCAGTGGTTGGGAAAAGGAGACAGTAATTCGGATGCTCAGGAGAACTATGAATGTGTACAATGTAACTGGTGAGCAGTTGTGCACGCCTAACCTTTAATGGAGGAACTCCGGCCTCCACCAGAATGCTGGTCACCAGACTCGTCCTAAAAGCTCCCGTTGCTAGTTGAACACCACATTGGTGCACTGAGTCAAGTAAATGCAACGCTGAGGGCACTGCTGAACCATAAACCTGACTCCCATAGTCAAGGAGAGGCTGAACAAGGGCTCTTTCGAGATGCAGCAGCATAGAGCGATCTGCACCTCAGTTGGTGTTGCTCAGGCAGTGCAGGACACTGTGGTGCTGCCAGCACTTCCACTTAAGCTGACGAAGGTGAGAAAGCCAAGTCAATCAGGAGTCTAAAGCCAGTCCAAAGAATCGATATGTCTCCACTATAGTGAGTGGATCGGTCTGGTTCCGGATGAATGGTACAACACCAACAGAAGTGCATGACACACGATTTCGCAGCTGAAAACTGGAAGCCGTGGGCTAGAGCCCATGACTGCGCCTTGTGGATGGCTCCCTGTAGGCGCCACTCAGCAACACCAGTACTGGAGGAGCAGTACGAAATGCAAAAGTTGTCTGCATACATAGAAGGTGAGACAGACGGCCCTAAAACTGCTGCTAGACCATTAATGGCCAATAAAATCAGAGGGACACTCAATACACAGCCCTGCGGGACCCCATTTTCCTGGACGTGGGGGGGAACTATGGGTGGCACCAACTTGGACATGGAAAGTACGGAGCAACAGGAAATTTTGTATAAAAATCAGAAGAGGGCCCCAGAGACCCCTCTCATATAATGTGGCAAGGATATGATGTCACCAGGTCGTGTCATAAGCTATTCGTAAATCAAAAAAAGATGGCAACCAGATGCTGGCATCTGGATAAGGCTGTTCAGACGCCAAACTCAAGGGACATAAGATTATCAGTGGTAGAGCGACCCTGGCAGAAACTGCCCTGGCGTAGTGTCAGTAGGCCACGTGACTCCAGGACCCAACACAACTGCCATCTCACCATACATTCTAGCAGCTTACAAAGAATGTTGGTAGGGCTAATGAGCCAATAGCTGTCCACATCAAGTGGGTTTTTACCAGGTTTGAGCACAGGAATGATGGTGCTCTCCCGCCATTGTGATGGAAAGACGCCACCGCACCAGATCCAGTTGAAAATGATGAGGAGATGTCACAGTATTTTTTGCAGATTTGTTTAACTTTCACAGTGTGTCTGCAGATTCTTTTATTCCCTGTGTAACCCATGTCTTTGTTTTGCTTTTAATTTTGACTTGTTTAATAGGAAATGCGGTATCATAACAATGCCAATAATTTACTAGGAATGACTCAAATTTTTTATCTACATTACAAGTTGATTCTGTGTCCCAAGTTATAGTTTTTAACATGTGATTAAAAACCCTAACGCTGTCTTCATTTACAAATCTTTTCTCTCTGTATTTTTCATATACCACTGGATCCTTAATAGATATATTATATAACGTTAATGTGACTGCCTTATGATCCGAGAACCCCATCTCTATTGCTTCAGTGATATGCTCACACTTATTCTTATTGACAAATACTTGATCAATTATTGTTTCAGACCCATTTAAACATCTAGTGTCTTCTGTTACTGTTGCTGTCATATTATAAGATTTCAAGTGTGCACCAGGGAAATGTGTTGGGACCCTTGCTGTTTATGTTGTACATTATTGACCTTGCAGACAATATCAACAGTAACATCAGGACTTTTGAAAGAAGCTGCATAAATATTCAGTCGGATCTTGATATGATTTCAAAGTGGTGAAAAGATTGGCAACTTGCTTTAAATGTTCAGATATGTAAAATTGTGCACTTCACAAAATGGAAAAAATGTAATAGCCTATGACTACGACATCAATGAGCCATTGCTGGAATCAGCCAACGGAAGCATCCGACTCAACCCGTCTACTTTCACCCATGACATAATGGTGTGGGGTGTGATGTCATTACGGTGCAGAGCTTATGAGTTGGTTGTTTTTGTAGATGTGTTGTTGTATTTTATGGTGCCCTCTGGTAGTGGATGTGGACATGCTGAGTTTATATTGTGTATTGCATTCATTTGAGCTTTGACTGTCTTTGTGCAAACATGATTCTGAGATTAGGTAGTTGGTTTGGTAACGTGGGTTGTGGAAGTGTTCTCAGTAAGTGATTAAGGTTCTTCTTTGTTTATGTGTTTGGCACCTTTGCTAGGACCGATTAGTCTGGTGTTTGTTGTGCGGAAAGAAGTCTAACTTTTTTTTATTGTTTTTACATTAGGTATGGGTATGACAGAGAAGTTCATGAGTGTATCACTACGTTCTGAGATGGGTGATGATATGATGTCTGTCATACAGTTTCTGCAAATGTTCGGTCTATTTTTAATTAACATAGTGAATATAAGGTATTTGGGTTTTTGAGTTGTGGGGGTTTTGGTTCCACTATTCGGAGTTGTAGGTGTTGGTTTTTTGGAATTGATAATTATGGTTGATCTATATGGGACTAGGGAAATGTCCAATTACTGTCGTTTTGTTGATGTAGCGGAATGCTCTAATTTAAATTTTCTTTTATATTATTTGTTTTGGGGTTGTGTGGTGTTTTCTTTTATTGTTGTATATTTGGCTTGTCCCCGCCCTAAACCCCCAATTTTCCACAGTTGTCCTGTTAATTCCCTTATATTTTTGGAGTACGGCGTTATTGTCTCATTTTTTATTTTTGTTTGTGTTTGTTGGCATATGTCTGTAGTGACATCATTGCAGTCATTCCTTATATGCTGGAAGTAGCCATTTTAAGCTATATTGATGACTTTTTTTGTGTGTCAAAGCAGACGAGTGAAATTGGACGTTTCTGTAATGTTGCAGAGAGTATGTCCCATTGTATCAGTTATTAGGGTTTCTTTCCATTCTATTCATGTATGCAATGTGGGATGAATGATTGTTTATATGCCTCTGTGTGAGCAGTAATTATTGTAATCTTATCCTCATGATCCCATGTGAGCAATACGTAGGGGGATTGCAGTATATTCCTGGAGTCATAATTTAAAGTCGGTCCTTGAAACTTCGTTAAGACTTTCTTGGGATAGTTTACCTCTACCTTCAAGAGTCTTCCAGTTCAATCCCTTCAGCATCTCTGTGACTCTCTCCTACAGATCAAGCAAACCTGTGACCATTCAGGCTGCCCTTTTCTGTATATGTTCTATATCCCTTGTTAGTCCAGTTTGGTACAAGTCCCTCACACTTGAGCAATATTCTAGGGGGGTTCACACGAATAATTTGTCAGCAATCTCCTTTGTAGACTGATCACACTTCCCCAGTACTCTAACAAAGAACCGAAGTCTACCACTTGCTTCTTCCACAACTGAGCCTATGTGAGCATTCCATTTCATATCCCTAAAAAGTGTTACACCCCGCTGATTTGCAGGCTGTAGATGTAGATGAGTATTGGAAATAAGGCTTCAGTCTTCACTGTTTTTTACTAATGAAGAAATTATCATCCCAATTTACATTTTGGCCTGTAATTTACAACAGTACAAGCTACTCAAGGAATAAATTGGGAAATTTTAAAATACATACTTTTTTAAAATAAATTAAAAGCTTTAAATTTTGTTTTGAAAACCATTTTCTTTTAGTAACCTATATATTATTGTACAGCATAGGAAAGGGAGTGAAAAATGCTGTTAACGGTATTCATCCCAGATTTGTAGCACAATTAGGAAATAATCTACAGCAATTCTAAAAACTGCCATTTCCTGTATTTAGGTCCATTTATGACTTTGCAGCTCTGTGACGATTTGACATATCTCAGTAAAATTTCGTATTTTTCAAAGTCTATACCAACAATAAATTTGAACCAAATGTCAAGAAACTCTAAGATAATGAGGTTTAAACCCCATATTGATTTGAGATAGAATAACCCAAAGTGAAGTAATGTATCATGGCACATACAGGGTGTTTCAAAAATGACCGGTATATTTGAAACGGCAATAAAAACTAAACGAGCAGCGATAGAAATACACCGTTTGTTGCAATATGCTTGGGACAACAGTACATTTTCAGGCAGACAAACTTTCGAAATTACAGTAGTTACAATTTTCAACAACAGATGGCGCTGCGGTCTGGGAAACTCTATAGTACGATATTTTCCTCATATCCACCATGCGTAGCAATAATATGGCGTAGTCTCTGAATGAAATTACCCGAAACCTTTGACAATGTGTCTGGCGGAATGGCTTCACATGCAGATGAGATGTACTGCTTCAGCTGTTCAATTGTTTCTGGATTCTGGCGGTACACCTGGTCTTTCAAGTGTCCCCGCAGAAAGAAGTCACAGGGGTTCATGTCTGGCGAATAGGGAGGCCAATCCACGCCGCCTCCTGTATGTTTCGGATAGCCCAAAGCAATCACACGATCATCGAAATATTCATTCAGGAAATTGAAGACATCGGCCGTGCGATGTGGCCGGGCACCATCTTGCGTAAACCACGAGGTGTTCGCAGTGTCGTCTAAGGCAGTTTGTACCGCCACAAATTCACGAAGAATGTCCAGATAGCGTGATGCAGTAATCGTTTCGGATCTGAAAAATGGGCCAATGGTTCCTTTGGAAGAAATGGCGGCCCAGACCAATACTTTTCGTGGATGCAGGGACGATGGGACTGCAACATGGGGCTTTTCGGTTCCCCATATGTGCCAGTTCTGTTTATTGACGAAGCCGTCCAGGTAAAAATAAGCTTCGTCAGTAAACCAAATGCTGCCCACATGCATATCGCCGTCATCAATCCTGTGCACTATATCGTTAGCGAATGTCTCTCGTGCAGCAATGGTAGCGGCGCTGAGGGGTTGCCGCGTTTGAATTTTGTATGGATAGAGGTGTAAACTCTGGCGCATGAGACAATACGTGGACGTTGGCGTCATTTGGACCGCAGCTGCAACACGGCGAACGGAAACCCGAGGCCGCTGTTGGATCACCTGCTGCACTAGCTGCGCGTTGCCCTCTGTGGTTGCCGTATGCGTCGCCCTACCTTTCCAGCACGTTCATCCGTCACGTTCCCAGTCCGTTGAAAATTTTCAAACAGATCCTTTATTGTATCGCTTTTCGGTCCTTTGGTTACATTAAACCTTCGTTGAAAACTTTGTCTTGTTGCAACAACACTGTGTTCTAGGCGGTGGAATTCCAACACCAGAAAAATCCTCTGTTCTAAGGAATAAACCATGTTGTCTACAGCACACTTGCACGTTGTGAACAGCACACGCTTACAGCAGAAAGACGACGCACAGAATGGCGCACCCACAGACTGCGTTGTCTTCTATATCTTTCACATCACTAGCAGCGCCATCTGTTGTTGAAAATTGTAACTACTGTAATTTCAAAAGAAGGCTATGTCTGCCTGAAAATGTACTGTTGTGCCAAACATATTGCAACAAACGGTGTATTTCTATCGCTGCTCGTTTAGTTTTTATTGCCGTTTCAAATATACTGGTCATTTTTGAAACACCCTGTATGTTAAACTATCGTAAGTTTAGTGTACTTGGTGTACTAAACAGTAATTCGTTTAACCAGTGATCTGTACACATGTCTAATGAACTCAAAATAAATAATAACATAAGCTCAGTTGTAGACATGAGGAAGATTTCGGGCTACTGGGAGGATACTGGAATAATACAGTCAGTTCATAAAGCAGACTGCTTACAGATCTCTTCTACTTCCCATCTTAGAATATTGCTCAAATGTGTGGAGCCCACAACAAATGTCTCTAACAGAGGTTTTTTGATGTATACAAAGAGGGGCAGCACAAATGGTTATAGGTTTGTGTGAACCACAGGAAAGAGTCACAAGGAACTGAACTGGCAGACTCTTTAAGATACACACACACTGTCCTGTGAGAGCTTTCTTAGAAAGTTGCTAGAACTAAGTGATGAATCTAGAAATAAACAACACCCTATGTACGTTGGTAAGAATGAATGTGTAATCATGTCTTTATTGTCTTTTTGTATATAAATGGGTTCGGATACGTGTACTGTCTGTGGGAATCATATCGGGGGTATCAGTTATAAGAATAGTAAATGTTACTCAGACTGAATGTGAAATCATGGTTAATTTCTGTATTCTCCTTACGTGAAAAATTTGTAATGTTTATTTCCGCATTCTATTTTGACTTGTTCTATATCTACATAATAAATAAAATATAGCTCCCATACGGTCCGCGAATGAAAAATTAGATTAATTCACCGTGGGCAGGTGGTTGATAGCAAGCATTCCTCCAGTGCTCCGGACGTGAATGAAATTTGAAAAAGCTCTAAAACTTGTACAACGAGAAATGCCCTCTGCCATGCAGTTCACAATGGTTGTGTGTCTGTAGCCGAATACAACGGAGCTACGCAAACCTACAGAATGCAAACAAGAATATACAACAGTATAAACTTTGCATGTACAACTGCTTTATTTTAAATTAAAATTATTTAATTGACATACCTCAATTTGTAGTCTGAACAGTCTTCATTTCCACAACTACCACAGCGATAAATGTGTTGTCGACAATTCACACCTTTATCAGTAAAAAATATAACCTCATTCACTACCGGGTAATTCTTTCTAGTGGGTTTCCTTGGCTTATAATACTTCTTGTAACTGTACCAAATAAGTTCTGACAGTATAACACTGATTACAATGGCACCCAGCACTTTTGGCTTAAAAGAGGACAATTTCTCCATTTGCTCGTCTGCACTTTTTTGACTTACGCGCGCCTCTACCTTAAGGCCCGTCCACACGCAACGATCTGTCTGCGCAAATGTCTGCGCAACAGATCGTTGCGTGTGGACAGGAGTTTTGCACCAACCTGAGGTGTGTGCAAATATGGAAGTTGGAGTTGGAGGTTTGAGCGAAACCTCTCAAATCTGTGGGTTCAAACCACATCTGCGCAGACAAGTTGGAGCGTGTGGACAGCAGATCGCCGCAGATCTGGCGCGAAACAGCTGTTTGCTCAGTCTAGTGTTTGTATTTGTGCGCACAGGGCATTAAAATGGCCGATACTCGTCAGTGTTCTCGAGAGTTTGTAAGTGAATTGATTGAAATATATATAAACCACCCATGTTTGTGGAAGATTAAAAGTAAAGAATACAGTGACGAAGACAAAAAGACAGCAGCATACAATGCTGTAATTGAAAAATTGCCGGCAGTTGCCGCCACGGCAAACAGAGAAACAGTAATAAAAAAATAAAAAAATTCGTTGCGAACTCTGTCTAGAATTCAAAGTGAAGTTTTGCATCTTGGAACAAAAGTTTGTAACAGGTTGCTTCTACACAGTAGCGAACTGAAAATGCCTACTCAGAAACAAAGTAAACCATAGCTCATTGGTCATGTAGGTATATAATCTCTAATAATATAGGCTTACTGTGTTTCAAACACGTCTACAACATTAAAAATATTATCTGTAACTTTGCAGACTTAATTTACTTGACTTGCCTTCATGAACTCATCCTACAGGACAGCGTAAATAGCTTCACATGTGTTGGGTATTATTTCACTCAACGCTTGTTTCGGTATTGCCGTTGAAAATTCCAAATCATTGTAGCTCCTTCCTGTTGCTACAAATCAACGTTACTGCCAGCCGTTCATGAGGAGAAATTGCCATTCTCATGAAGTATTTTTTCTCATAATATGAGGGGTTACAAGCTTTAAGAGATAATTATAAGTTTCGACATCCATCCGCAAATACTTTCGACAGTCGTTAGGTTCGCCCTGCAACTCTCGCAGTAAATTTACGTGAGAAAACTGCTTTCGCTTTAGCAGCCACTGTCTACACCATTTTTACCGCTTTCTCTGTTTCCTGCGGTTGGTCTGAATGTTTTTTGCAACACAAGTTGCGAACACAGACCACAACAAAACTTCCTCCATTTCTATATTTCAAAATAACTGAATTAAATTTTTGACGTTTACGGAGAGCGTAGTCGCTTGCCACTGATATTTCTTTTCTACACCGACAGATGGCGGGCGAGTAGTAGATAGGGGTTTGTGTCGTGTGAACACACCACATTTGCAGCGATCTTTTGCATGTACAGACATCTGCGCCGATGTCTGCGCAGACAGATCGTTGTGTGTGGACCGGGCTTTACTTTAGCATACCGCGTTCAAAGTTCTTGTTTGAAAGATTTTACAAAAGTGAGGAATGTATAATCAACTGGCTTCATAGCGCTCCCCTTTAATTTCATGTAATTTTAATGCTTTTCATAAAGCTTATTGGTCTTCTTTTCATAATATTGTGATTTCGTGGTTCTTGCGGGTTGTGGGGGGGAGGGGGGGGGGAGTTTAAATATAATGGTACATTTAGGTCTGCGGGGAACTTTCACCTCGGAGCAAGGCAGTGGGTCAGGGAAGTTTAGTGGATATAGACTGTTTACAGTCCAACTCACTGCGACATACAGCAACAGCAGAGATTTCATGGAAGTGGTCAGAATACCACTGTCTTCAAAACACTTCGACCAGCGAGCAGTACACTTGAAGCTGTTGCATTATTCACGGTTTGACGCTGACACAAGAAAATGTAAACAAAGTGTCGAGAATAACAATTTCCGAAGAAGAAAGGTTCTAGCATAACAACCACGAAAGACCGCAGCAATCAGAACACAGAGGGCAGTGGGCAAGAACACGTAAACTGTAAGAAGATACACGATCACAAATCTACGAATTCCGTGCCCTCATATCAGCAAAATGAACAACTGGATAAACTGTCTTTGCTCAAATCAGTATGAAGCTGGCTTAATAAGGAATCAAATTCACCCCATATTGCCAGGGATACGTATTATCAAAATACACATTCTGTGATTCCTGGGGTATATCAATTAAATGCATGATCTCTAAAAGTGGGGGGAAGGGTCTGGCAAAATCTCACCAGGTCTCATGGAGGTGGATGAAAAATCTCACATCAACTTTCTAATGGAGAGAATATTCATTATTATAACAGATAATTGTTGTTTTGTATAATTAAGCCTGAGCATAGAAAATATTAAAGTGCCCACCAATCTTTATGACCTCTCTTAAATAACAGAATATTTCAATGTGTCCATTTACAGGATTCCGTCATTTGAAACATGTGCTTACAAGTGATAGATTTCATTTGGGGAGTTCTCCGCTGCACTGGTCGAAATCACTGCATGTCTGAGAGTCAGTCCTGGCATTCAGTAACACATATAAAGCTGATGTTTTTGTGTTCAATATGAGTTTCTTAAGCGGCATGTCGACAGGTTGAAACACACATCTGAACAAAAAGTTAAATGTTTGTGGCAGGAAGCTAAGCTGAAATTCTCTGATAAAAATTCTCTTAGTGATCATGTTAATCGAGAGACTGAAAAGCTACATAATCATATAGTTCAAAGGAATGTATAAATAATGTTGTCTTTCATATAGCGAGTTTTGTGGAAGGGAAATTTAAGGAGTCCACACCATCTAAGAACATTGGGAAATGAGGAAGATCTGGTTGGGAAGAAGGATGTAAAGGTGGAACGAGTGCATACAGGGACAATAATAGTTTCTATTATTGCTTCAGTAGATACATCATTAAATGTTTTTTGAAACTGCAGATGTTATTTAGTTATCTAATACAACGAGAGAGATTATTCATGAGTCAGTTTCCTGCTACTGAAAAGGACTTCGAGGAAGTGATTGATTAGTGGTGAAGTGGAACATAAAGTATCTAAGGATTTTGTTATGATTGGAATGAGTGTTTCTTCCATGTTGTTCAGACAAGAACATAAAGGTCAGGGAGAGATATGAGATACAGTTTATGTTGATAAGACAGTAAAGGAGACAGAGTGCATGGGAATCTCTATGTTTCTTTGCACGCACCCACGGTCACTGTGCATATGATTCTGAAATATGATCAAAGAGTCGAACGACACGGATATATCAAAACCAGGTGTTCATCACTAAATACAGATGCCACGATATATCCTGAGAATGTCCTTGCAGGATAATATCGTTGTAATCAATAATTGGAAGTATAAGTGTTTGTACAAGTTTCTTTTTCAGGTCAATAGTGAAGCCCTTTCTATATTTTTGTAGAGCATCAAAAGACACTGATACCTTCTTGCGCATTGCAGTTACATATCCAGTCCAGTTCTGATTTTCATCAGTTATTACTCCTAGACTCTTTGCTAAGGGTGAGAAATTGATATTTGTTCCATTTAGGATTAAAGATGGTAGGAATTCCCAATATTTCAGGCTAATGAGCCTAGATGACCAACTAGTACCACTTGGGTTTTGGAGTGTTAATTTTTAATCCTATATTCTGTGCCCACATACAGGTCAATGCTCAAATTCTTGATGGCTGTCTTCAGAGTTATTGGTTTTGCATTTAGAGACAATTGGAAGTCATCAGTATACATGTAATATTTGCAATAGGACAAAATTGATACCGCAGCACTGACATAGAATGAAAAGAGTATAGAACTTACTACCAAGCCCTGAGGGACGCCTGATACTACCTGCCTTCTTGTGATTTTGTAGTGCTGGACACGATGAATTGCTGATGAGACAACAGGCGTGAGTGAAACCATTGTACTGCACTAGGAGAGAAATTTAGGGTGTTAAGTTTGGAAAGTAAAATGTTGAAGTTGACAGTGCTAAAGGGTTTCCTGAAATCTAAAAAGCACATGACATTCGCCTCTTGTCGACCCACAGCAAGCCTGAGGTTATTTGTTACCTTTATTAAGAGAAATGTTACACTGCGATGTTTACTGAAACCTGACTGATATTCGTCTAGTAGGTTGTTTGTAGTTAAATAGTTTAAAGGCACATTTTTAGCCATAGCACGTAAATCTATTCTTTTAAATCAGAGAATCCTGTTTAATAAAGCATGAAAACCAATGCAAGTTATCTTGTGCACGGTCGTATGTGATCGCTGGTGAGACACAGAAAGGATGTCTAGTCTTTTGTTAATTACTTCTTCTGTTATCTGTTCTGGAATAGAGTCGAGGGAGAGCCTCACGCATTAGACTGGCCGCTCTAATTTAAACTCTTTAATTTTATAAAAAGTCACTGTGTACTGCAGGGCGCATACTCGCGCATACTAGTAATTATATAAGGAAATTTACACTGCACACCAACGAGATACCGATGTGTGGATAATCAACATATCACTAGTGATTAATATTGTATTCCCAATTTAAGTAGCATAGTGCACTTCAGTAATTATAGTAATTATTAACGCTATTGTGATTTCATTATTTGTTTAATCCATGATCATAAAATTTCAACATTATATGTAAACTGTATTTTCAGTATTTATCTCATTTTAGCTCAGAAATAATGTGGCCCACGAACCTCCTTCTTACGGCGATGAAATTCTCAAAGCATATATCCGATGCCACCTTATCATGGTTTAAATATATTCACTGATTTTTAAATATTTCCATCCATCTCAATTCAGTTCAACAAAAATTATAAAAAACTAAAATAATATAAATAATCATATTTAGATATTCATATATTTATTTATTTATTTAATTATTTACAATAGGTTGTTAACCAGTCATGGTCTACATATTATAAGGCCTTGGACAGTGCAGGAAGATTGCAAATAGGACAGTAATCAGAGGGTGTTACATACATCGCTTACAGACGCCATTTTGAAACTGTCCTGCAGCTATGCTATCTGTCAGAAGTGACAGAAACTTGGTGTGGTCACTTCGCATTTGTAGCATAGTTTTTGGCTGAGAAAAAAAATCGGATCATTACTTTCTGGGCAACCCTCGTACTTTCCAATTTTGTACACATATTACTTTGCATGTTATACATTTCTCGAGCAAAAAACAGTGATATTCTGCAGTATCATTTCAGAAATTTCCTGTGCTTCGGACATTGAAAGGGTGGCAAGAAAATTGATTTTGGTTCATTTCACTTTCGTTTTACTCATATATTCTCTTGTCATGCAAAAGAACGCCATCAGATGCAGAAGAAATCAATAAATTAGGCATTAAATTGCCCAAAAGAATTAAAGGGTCACTTCTTTGTAATCTCGCCATTTTCCACCATTGCGCCTTTTCGGCTCAACGGTGCCTACAACCTTCCTCTGTAACAGTACAAAATCGTGGCCCCTGCGACGTTACTGTGGGGCTCAGCTGTGCTTCAAACAGCAAGGTGTCGGCACATGTGAAAAAATGGTCAGAGCTCAAAAGCTCATGTGAGGTGTTTAATCTGTCACATTGGCACCAAATTTCACCACAGTTGTGCCCAGCACTACTGTGGAAGGTGATCATATCCCACCTTACTCACATCTGACCCCTTCTCTTGATGCCACTGCAATGGAGGGCAGAACCGTGATGCCCAGCGTTGAAATCAGGCGTTTTTCTTTAGGGTGGCTGAGGAAAACATTTCAGGCCCACCACCGCTCAGAATCAACACAAAAAGTCCTCAGGAGACGGTTTTAAGCACTTCAATAAAGCTACCTTGACTTTGAAACGTCCATTTACAGATCTTTCGCGGTCGAAAACGTAAGTTTTCAGTGCAATATGCAACAGAACGACATTCTTGACACAACTGACACTCCTTTGTCTAAGGACGTCGTTGGGCTGCTGTCCCATTGAACATGATCTGATACCCTTTGAATCGTAGCATAACAGCGAGTTTTGCTAAGTTGTACAAAGTGTAATCACTAGGGACTGTTCAAAACCACTAAACGAAATTTGAACACGTTCCAAAGTGCCAAAGCTTATTTATGCTTTTTCAGCCCTCCTGTTTCATGCCTTCCTATGGCATGGTCAGAGGGAGGGGGGGTACGACATTGACACAAGCACAAATAAAATGGCGAAGAGGCTCTCTAAGACATCCCTAGTGTACGAGAAACCCCTTTGACACTTCTCAGACTCCACTTGCTTGCAGGTTAGTAGAACAGCAGCATAATGCCACTCAGCAGAATGGTGTCAAGGGATTGTTTGCTCGCAGGCAACTACTAATTGGTCAAGGGTTGTCTCTGCCCAGGAATATTTTTAAAGTGCTCAACAAAGCTGCACATGTGGCACCAATGGTGTTGGTGAACTGGGGGATTTAGAGAGGTCCTTCGCCGTTTTTACATCTCAATGTTGATTAGATCAGATCAGATTAGGTTAGTTTTTCGTTCCATAGATCTGTGCTGAGGAGATCCTCGTGGATGTGGAACATGTCAATTTTTTAAAGCTGAAATAACAATACTAGTAGTATGAGTATATACAATACATCATTTTTAAGCTGAAATAACAACACTAATGTTATGTGTATATACAATACATCATTTGTTTCTATTAAAATATTCGTCAATGGAGTAGAAGGAGTTGGCCACTAGTAAGTCTTTCAGACTCCTTTTAAGGAGATCTTTATTGGTAACTAAATTTTTTATGTGTGCTGACAAATTATTGAAGATAAGTGTTCCTGTGTAGTGGACCCGTTTTTGAACTAAAGTAAGTGCTTTTAAGTCCTTGTGCAGATCGTTTTTGTTCCTGGTATCATATGTATGAACTGAGCTGTTTGTTGGAAAAAGAGATATATTATTTAGGACAAATTTCACTAAGGAGGAAATATACTGAGAGGCAGTAGTTAGTATACCCAGTTTTTTGAAGAGGTTTCTACAGGACGTCCGTGAATTTACTCCACAAATAATACGTATTACACGCTTTTGGACTCTGAAAACTTTTGGTTGACTTGTAGAGTTACCCCAAAATATTATACCATATGACATTATGGAATGAAAGTAGGCAAAGCATGCAAGCTTTTTCATTTTTATGTCGCCTATGTCTGCTAACACTCGAATTGCAAATACAGATTTGTTAAGGCGTTTCTGCAGTTCTGTGGTGTGCTCCTCTCAAGTGAATTTATTATCAAGTTGTAATCCCAGTAATTTAAGACTGCTCTTCTTCATACTTTATGCAATGCTGGGTGGAAACCTCTTACAGGTTCTGAATTGCATACAGTGAGTCTTTTCGAAGTTTAATGTCAGTGAGTTGGCTTTAAACCATTTATTAATATCCATGAAAATATCATTAGCAGATCTTTCTAGAACTACACTCGACATACTATTTGTTGCAATACTTGTGTCATCTGCAAACAAAACGAACTGATGAGAGATCATTAATGTACACAACAAAATGCAATGACCCTAAGATGGATCCTTGTGGGACACCACATGTAATTTCTTCCCATTCTGATGATGACTGATGACTTAATTCACTAGTCCCTTGCACTGACACCCTTTGTTTCCTGTTAGTGAGGTATGACTTGAACCATTTTGAAGCACTGCCCATGACACCATAGAATTCTAATTTATTTAAAAGGATGTTGTGGTTCACACAATCAAATGCCTTTGACAAATCACAGAAAATACCTGCTGCTTGTAATTTGTTATTTAATGAATTATGTATATTTTCACTGAAGGTGTAAATAGCCTTCTCAGTATCAGAACCCTTCAGAAATCCAAACTGTGTTCTTGATAAAATGTTATTTGTGGTCAGATGGTTGAGAAGCTGCCTGTATATTACTTTTTCTAAAATTTTTGAGAATGCTGGCAAATGTGAAATCGGTCTGTAGTTTGATGGTATCTCTTTATCCCCTTTCTTGAATAGAGGCTTAACATCTGCATATTTTAGCCAGTCAGGAAATGTCCCAGTTGTAATTGACTGGTTACACAAGTAACTTAGAAATTGTACTAAACTCACAAGAACATGCCTTAATTAACTTTGTTGATATTTCATCATAACCACTAGAATGCTTTGTTTTTACAGATTTTATTATGGAAGTTATTTCATTTGGTGAAGTGAATGACATATTCATGTACCTGAAGCTATTTGTAAAGGCTAGTTTCAGATATTCAAGGGCATTATTTACTGATCCTAACAATCCCATTCTATCAGTAACGGATATGAAGTATTTGTTAAATAGATTTGCCAAACTATGCCCATCGGTTACTAATGTGTCATCTACCCTTAATGCTATTTGCTCCTGTTCATTTCTGGTTCTACTACTCTCCTCCCTCACTATATCCCATATTGTTTTTATTTTGTTCCCTAACATTGCTATCTTCTTCTTGTAGTGCATTTGTTTAGATGTCTGAATTGCTTTTTTAAACATTTTTCAGTATTCCTTGTATTTAGCTAAATCATCAGCATTGGAACTATTATTCTTGGTTGACAGATACATTTTCTTTTATGTCTTATAGGAAATCTTTATTCCTTGTGTAATCCATGGTTTTATTATAGACTTCTGTTTAATTTAAGTAACTTTTAGAGGAAAACAGTTTTCAAACATGGTACTGGCATTGTTCATGAATGTGTTATATTTTACATTCATGTCATGAGCACTATAAACATCCTTCCAATTCATATCTTTGAGCAGTTTTCTAAAACTCTCAATTTTTGGTTGATTGCCGCCACCTCCCCCACTATCACGACACAGGAGGGCTGAAAAAGCATAAACATCAACTGATGCTATGGGTCGTGTTCGGATTTGTTGAATGGTTTTGAACCATCCCTAGTGACTCCATCCCGCATACCATAACAAACGTTGTGTTTGTGCTACATTCCAAAGCGGTCAGATCACGTACAGTTGGACTGCAACTGCATGATGTCCTTAGAGTAGTGCTGAATCGTCCAGGGAGTGGCAGCAGTGTCAAAGATTGTCAAGAACGTCGTTCTGTTGCACATTGCACTGCAAACTGTTTTTTGGAGGCTAAATGTGTTTAAATGAATGCCTGAAAGGAAGAAGTTGTTGCATTGATGCCTTTGACGTCACCACCTGAGGCCTTTACTTGTTGTCTGTGAGCCACACCGTGTCTGAAATGTGGTCCTCAGTCACCCTAAAGAGAACCCTGAGATTTTCAACGCTGGACGTTGTGGTTCTGACCTCCATTGCAGAGGCATCAAGAGAAAGGTTGAGAGCTAGATAAGGGAGGCTGGGGGGACTACCTTCCCGTCGTGTTACACGTCCATAGCTGCGCTGGGCACAATTTTGGTGAAATTTGGTGCCAATGTGACATCACTGACCCAGCTTACACGTCACATGAACTTCGAGCTCTGGTCTTTTTTCACATTTGCCGTTGTCACGCTTACTGAAGCGGTACCTAGCCAAACGGTGACATTGCAGGATGTCATGCTTTGGAACCATTACAGAGGAAGAATATAGATTTCTTTGGGACAATTTCATACTTCTGCTTCACAATGGTGGAAAGTGACAAAGTTTCAAAAAAGTGACCTTTTAACACTTTTGCACAATTTCCACTAACTATGGCATTCATAATGTGGCATAGTGGACAGCATCGTTGTTTGGCGTTCTCTGGGTCACCACACAAAGAGAGTCGGAAAAAGAAGAATGATGGTTGCCAAATGTTGTCCCTATGGCAGTAGTGGAAGACCACCATGTGCTCGCCTCCCTCATATGCCAGATAGCAAGAGAAGAGATACAGCAACGTATGGCAGCTAGAAATGTTGGACTAAGAACACAAGTGACAGCCGCCATATAAGTCGACCCGATGTTTCAGGAGGTGATAGAAAATGTTCAAGAAGAGGTGTATCGATCATTGACACCCATCTCCGTCACAAGTCGAAAGCGCCATGAACAATGAACCAAGTCAGCTCAAACCAATGCCGCTACAGTCAAACAACAACCCAGAATTCGACCAATGCAAATACAATTATCCCTCCCACAAATTATAATGCACAGCAGAAAAACAGACATTTGGAGGGCAGAGAACATGCTGTTTTTTTCCACTGACCACACCTTTGTAGCATTGTATGCTACTGCAGAGAGAGAAGACGAGTGTTCGGCGTCTATTACACTGCAAGACGTCAACCAACACAACAGCTGTGTTCACGCCAGTCGACTGCAGACGATTATAGTCGACTTGTGGGACTAAGGCCATCGCCGTACCGTAGACGAGGTTGCTCCCCAACATGCTATAGCTGTTCCACATCGCTGAGCGGAGGCACCAGCCGCTCGCCTAGCAACCAAATTCAGGAAACCTAAGTGAGGCGAACATCTAAGGAGGTGAGGCCGCCAAGGGTGAAAATCTTTGATGGATGACAGTCACAAAGACGTCAGGAATATCATTGACCACAAACCTGTTTGGGTGCTAGCCAGTTCAGGGATTTCTTTTTCTGTAGTATCGAAAGCCTATCATGTTCAGCTACAGAAGAATATGTTCTA
The DNA here is from genome assembly GCF_021461385.2 of Schistocerca piceifrons. Classification (NCBI taxonomy): domain Eukaryota; kingdom Metazoa; phylum Arthropoda; class Insecta; order Orthoptera; family Acrididae; genus Schistocerca; species Schistocerca piceifrons. The sequence continues at coordinate 84,989,447 of NC_060140.1, forward strand.
TGATACGGAAACGAAAAAGGAAGGTAATCCAGAAGACACAACATGTAGCGAAAGTATAACTATCATCGACAAAACACAGCCTTTCGAAGTTGTAGTTTTAGCGCAAAATAGTCATAATGTTATTTCAGATGGGACTTCCTCCAGGCCTCACAAGCAGCTATATACAGTGTAAGATCAGAGCTCCAGACTGAGAAAGCCATTCCAATAAGCAAAGATCTCTCTCAGCAGTTGACTTGCATTGAAGATGTCACTATCCTGTTGTCATCAATATTGCATGTTCCAGTCCTCAGTGGAGGTGCTTAGTTAAACTGTGAAGCTTCCGTCGATTGCGGAAAAGCTATTAAGGCTCACAAAAGAAATCTACACGCTAGCTAAAATCATCAGCACCATAGGTGGTCAAGGGGAACTGTGGCTCACTAGTGGTATAAGCAGCCCAACACATCACTGCCTGAACATGTCCAAGAAAGGCAGCTTAATGTCATTCACGAAGAAGTGTGCCCCTCTACCACAATAGACAACGCAGGGGAGAAAGCTGTTGTCGTATTGCCAATGGGATCTGGCCTAACCAAGGAACAATGTCGGCGAGTGACAGCTGTACTGCATCAATTTTCGGGTACTTTCGAATCAGGAGTGGAAAAAAGACAGATCAAGTGGCACATGGTAAAACACCACATCAACACTGGGGATCACCCACCAGTCAGCCAGTGTTCATATAAGGTGCCATTGGCTGAACGATGGATAAATCCAGAGGAATGGAATTTTCACTCAGCGGTGGTGTGTGCACTGATATGCAACATCTCACAGATTAAAACTGCATGCCAGAGTGAGACTAGAATTCGGGATCCTTGCCTTTCACGGGCAGAAGCTCTACCATCTAAGCTATCTGCACAAGACTTACTACCTGTCACCACAACTTTAATTGTGCCAGAGGTTGGAAGGTAGGACAGAAGGTACTGATAGAAATAAAGCTTTGATCACGAGTCGTGGGTTGGGGTTGGGTATCTTAGTTAGTAGAGCGGTTGCATGCAAAAGGCAATGATCCAGAGTTAGAGTCTCAGTCTGGCAAATTGTTTTAATCTGCCATAAGTTTCAACCCTGAAGGAAGTGCAGAAGGTGTAAGATGACATCACTGAACATTCAGAGTGTCCTTGTGAAGAATAAGGATGACACATGCCGTTTTTACATCAACTACTGATGATTGAACAAAATCACAAAGTAAGATATCTATCCATTCCCGCACATTATGACACCCTAGGCTGCTTGAAAGGAACAAAATATTTCTAAACTACGACCATTCAGACAGGCTACTGGCAAATCGACGTTGATGATATGGACCAGGAGTAGATTGCCTCACAACTCCTTACAGCCTCTATGAGTTTAATGTTATGTCATCTGGACTGTGTAATGCTCCAACCACCTTCAAATATATGATGGACAACCTGCTTCTACACTTATATGGATGATGTGTCTTTGTAGTATGGATGACATTTCCGTTTTTTAAAGAGATTTTAAGAACATCTAAGCCAGCTGACAAACATGTTGAAATTTGTTTGACTGCAGGTTCCTAACTGAAGCCTAAAAAGGGTCCAAGAAATACAAATCTTGGGACACATAGTGAATGGCGAGGAAGTCTGTCCCGATCCCGAAAAAATAAAAGCAGTCACAAAAAATTTCCGACTGTTCAGCACATTTGTGATGAGAGTAGTTTTCTCGGAAACAGCTAATACTATCAGTGATTCAGAAAGGACTTCTCTACCAAGGCATATACCTTGCATGAACTAGTGCAAAGAGACATCAAATATTACTGGAGCGAGTTACAAGACAGATATTTCGTTATCCTCAAGGATGCACTAACATCTTCTCCAGTTCTAGAATAGTATTACAAGAATGCCAAGACAGAACTTCACACTGACGCAAAAGGTTATGGAATAGGATCAGTCCTAGTCCAAATTCAGGAAGGAGCTGTAAAGGTGATGCCTTATGCTTCCAGAGTACTGTCCAAGTCTAGCATTAACTAATCTACAACTGATAAAGGGTGTCTTGTAGTTGTTTGGGCTATCAACAAGTTCCAGCAATGTTTATTTGACAAAGCACTCACTGTTGTGACAGGCCACAGTTCTCTCTGTTGGCTGATGACCAGAAGAATCCGTCAGGCCGACTGGTGAGATGGGAACTGGGGCTTCAGGAGTATGACATCACAGTGGTACACAAAAGGGGATGCAAACACAAGAACACTGACTGCTTTCAAGAAATCCTTTGGGGGAGCACAGCAAGATGGATGAAATCTCAGTCATCGCTGCATTAAAGCACACTGTTGCTGAACAGAGGGAAGATCTTGTGAAAACCATAGAATCCTTGAAGAATGAGAGCTGACCAAAGCAGAATTGCAATTATTACAGAGCTTTGTGTAAGAGGAACTATGATCCAATGGGGCAGAAATGGCTACTCATCAATTCGGCTCATCTGTGGTCAGCTATCCTGTAGTTCTCTACAAGACACAAACATATGGTCACCTAGGATTTGTGAAGACTCTACACGTAATCAGACTCATGTATCACTGAACAAGCCTTTACCAATCCGCTAGACACTATATGAGTGACTCTAAGGGATGTCACAATGGAAGCACTTGTCACGCTTACTTCCAGGGCATCTGGTACCAATCCTGCCCGCAGCAGAGCCATTGCCTTGAACTGAAATCGACCTCTTGGGGGAGGTCCCCCCAGATGACAAACAATAATCGATGGATAATAGTGTGCCCTGACTACCTCAACCATTATGCTGACACTAAGGCTGTGCCTACTGATGAAGCTCTGAAAATTTTATAATTCGTTGTATGAGATACCATTTTGATAAGTGGAGCATTTTGTGTGATGATCTCCAATCATGCAAAAGTTCTATACTTGACATTAGTATCCTAGATAATTCCACATTATGATATCACTCATAGGTTGACAACTACCTGCCACTCACAGACGAATGGCCTCACTGAACACTTATTTGAGATGGTAATAGATTTGCTCTTGATGTTGATGTCAGACAGAGAGATGGGCATACAGTACTAGTTACCATGACATTTACAAACTACACAGCGAAGCTAGATAGTACAAAATTCACACCATTCTTTTTGTTCCACGAGCATGAGGCCGAAGCAACAACAAATCTACAGTTCCCATTTCATTTTGGCGATACTCAGGATGAATATGTGAAGTACCTCACCAGCAGTACTGAAGAAGCAAGACATTTGGCTCATGTATGGACCCTGGAGGCCCAGGAGAAGGACTGAGAACACTAAAGTACCAAGCACTGAACGGAGAGACACAGACCAGGAGATGTGATATGGATATTTACGTCTGTGTGGGAAGTAGGACTATCTCAAACTTATTAAAGCTCTGCTTCTCGCCATATCTTTTCCTTCATCGCTTGTCGTATATTACATATGAGGTTGAGGTTTATGATCCACCATCAAGAAGATAAAAGCATCGAGACATTGCCCATGTCCTGCATATGAAGCCGTATTATAATCTAGAGGTGCAAACCGAAAACCGAATCGACAGTTGCAAAATTTCGAGGGAGAGGTTACTATTGATGCTCATCTTAGTGAAGAGGATATAGCAACACGACAGTAGAGGGGCAACAACACATTTCTGGTTACCTACGTTAGGGGTAAGTATACATTCAGGGGCAAACTTATTGTTCTCCTTTGATTGAGATGTCCTTCACCTATTGTTCTGCTAAGAGGATTATGACCCACTGGAGATAATTCATCCTTTTAACTGAAAGGTCCTTAATTTATTGTTTGGTTATGTAGTTTTCCATGTCACCCCCCCTCCCACCCTCTCGAAGACCTGACACCACTTCTGATATCAAATCAATTGACTAATAAATTAAATTTATTAAAAAAATTGACGAAAAACAGCTCAATTGTGTCACCTTCTCTAATATTTGACTGACTAATTAATTAATTATTTAAATCGATATCTCTCAGTTTTCCTTGCCCCCTCCCCCTTCTGAAAATAATGATTGATCGATTCCATTGTATGGAATATTGTTTAAACAATTTAGACAATGTGTGAAATATTGTTTAATTTAAAAAATTAACAAAGGGGTGTATGGAATATAGTTTATTTAGAGAATTTGTCAGGAAATCGATAGCTGTTTGTGGAATGTTTAAGCAATTGCTGAAGGAAACACGAAATTACACCGTCATAGGTCACTTCAACATATCTCAAACCTCTAATCACGTCTCGCTACCCCTTCCCCAGCCACACACTCCAGGGCCCACGTTGGCAGTAGGGCCCAGAGAAGTATCGGCGTGCTCGAGCATGCGCTAATCTTAAGCACATTTCCTGTCTGCATTCACAGACATCTCCAGTGGTCTGTATGCATGAACCAACCTGTCGGATACCAGCATATGTGAGATAACTTCCTTCCAAAGCATGTACCTGAGAGGGAATCGATCCAGAAATACTGCTGAAGTTAATAGATAATTAATTTCTGGTCACATGATTGAGATGTATGGCATATAAGGCAGACATGTTAGCTATTTCACACACACAAATTTATGATGTCACAAAACTGGTAGCACTCTGACTCGAAATATCCTTTAAAAAAAGATCGTTGTATACAAAGAGAGAGGGAGAGAGAGAGCGAGAAAGAGAGAGAGACAGAACTGTAGTTTGCTTTGTAGATCACATAGGAACTAGCATGATATATTTAACTCCACCATGGACTCTAAACTGCCCCAGCCTGCCTAATGCACTTTTCTTGTGGTACACTTTGCGAACTGCTTCAGAAGATATTAAACCTGGTGCAGAATATCACACCTTAAAGATGTCATAAATGTTGCTTCAGAAGATGAGCCACAGTAAATATGAATTAAATCGTTAAGATAGGCATCTAAACAATTTGCATTATATAGATATGAAAATGGGGTTTTGAGAATCTGGCAGACTTACTAGCATATTATTCAATTTTCGGGTTTCTATTATCCCTGTAGACAAACTGTAGAACGTTATTAAACACAACACAACAATTGTAGTGTACATTGTAAGTTAACTGACGTCACATGGAGGCAAGTGCGCAGAGTAAATACTGTTTTTTGGTGCGTAACACACGTAAACACTCTTGCATAGGGTCGAATACACGATCTATTCTGTAGTTGTATATTGTAGCCTTCAACCTGGTAATGTCATGCTGCTTAGCCAAGACTGAGAAAAGCTTATAAGTTGTTCTCTGTCTGCATACAGTTTTAATTATCTACCTGTAAATTACGCAGAGACTCTTGACTCCTACAAAGACAATATAAGTATTGCACAGAAATGTCATCTTGAAGAAGGAGAAACTTATTTTTCTCAGTCTAGAATATTGTTCTCCACAATACTGTCTGATATAGATATCACCGAATTGGAACTGGTTCCTATAAATAATGTTATACCACAAGTCCTAAGAAAAAGAACCAGTGTATCAGACAGACTTAAACTATTCCCCATTAAAGAAATTGCTCTTTTAAGTGCAGTTAATGTATTAAGTGTACGGAAAGGAAAACTGGAAATGGAGGACCTCGAAGTAAAGAAGTGAAAACTGGAGTATATGGAGAAGATGACTGACATAACAGAAGAATATAAGCTGCAACTGGAAAAGGAAGAAGCTATTGCGGATGTGTAGGCCAGGTTTACGTATGGATTTAAACATACTGTTTGGAGAAATCTGGCTATGAAGGGAGAATATAAAGTATTGGTATTTACAGTAAACAGCAATGGGAACTGGTCACTTTTGAGTACTGGCTGAAATCAATGGAGTCGAGAATGTTTACTATGTTGAGGGTTACACGAAAAATGTGTGTAATAAGCTCTATTCCCATTTGGATCGACTTAAAAACGATTGTTATATTCCATCTAACGTAAGTGTGGCAAGCTGGGTGTTGTCCACCTAGCAACTGAACAGCAATTTGCCAAGTTTAAAGCTGATGGAATAACTACATTTAATGGACACTCATTTGCAAAAGTTGTAAACTTAAAGCTCTTTACAGAAATCCCGCAAGAATGTGGAGCAGAAGAGTTGCTGACATATACACAAAAAGATTTGGAAAGCTTTAAAACAGTGTCATGGAGGAGTTAAGAGGAAATATTAATATTCCCAAATTCTCTCGTCTTCAAGAACTGCAGGAAGGAACTGAGCTAAGCCATAAAACAAGTATTCTACAGGAAGAAAACAAGATATGTATCACAATTCGAGAATTTACCTTCCCTGTATTTGTCAAATTATTAGCTGGAGAAAGAAATAGATGGTTCAGATGTGGATTTTAAGTTATAAGTTAAAAATTAAATTGGACTTTATTATTTGTTATCGAGTCGTGCCTCTATGGACTGCATGGTAACAACCAATTTCATTTTACTGTCTAGGTCTTGTTCTTGTTCCAGCTTTGACTTCCTGCCAGTATCTTCTGATCCAACCAAGGAGTGCCGGTTTATGCTCTTCTGATAATGGTACTTTCTGTCCTTTGGACATTGATGCCATTTTAAAACCTTGGTAGTTGTTCACCAACCTTCTAAATTTGTTCCTGTCAGGAATTTCTCGCTCTGAAATACCAATCTGCCTAAAATCTTTTTCACATTCTTCAAACCATCTTGGCCTTGTTTTCTTAGATTGGATGAAACTCCATATTCTTTTTATTAGACGGTCACCGTCCATCCTCATGTGATGACCATAAAATAACAATCGTCTCTTCTTTTGGATGCTGTGATAGGACATTATGAACTACATCTAACAAAAAAAGGAAAGAGCTGTTTTCTGTGTGTAAACGTATATGCAAAAGTTAATAAAGATTTTGTATGAGAATATTTAGCTGTCTTATTCGCTAATCTACCAAAAATCCAAAGCATTTCCTATATAGAAGGATTTATGCGCATGTATTTTGAATGTGGGAAGCGGTTGGTTGGATGACCTTGAAATGTAGTTGAAAGCAGGTAGCTGAAATTGTAGCGACCCCCTTTTTACCTATAAGTGGGAAGTGCTTCTCCATTGAACACATAGTGCAGACATTAAACAATTATGTCTGTCATCCCAGTCTAGCAGCTAGGCACTGATGGAATAATTTTCCCACCATTTTTCCCGTGACCTCCATCTTGGATTACATCATGGAAGGGAATAGGGAGAGGGCCAACTGCGTCCTCTGATGGTGGTGTTGTGAACTGGGTCAGTTGGACTCTGTACCTCCTGGCGAACACACTGGAGGGAACTACTGTCTATGATGACCCAAATTGCTTAAATAAACAGTGCATACAAAATAAAGACTTATGTCCATCCTATCTGTCAGCCCAGAGGGGTGGGGAGATGAGGGGGGCAGATTGAGTTAGGTTAGTGAAGGTAGCCCAATTGACATATTTCTCCCGAAAAATTTGAACTCCTCACCATGATGTCATTGTAACATTGCCACATCTACTGCCACCTTCTTGGATCCGCCATCTTGAATAGATTTGGCATCAATGCACAGGTGGGCCACGCCAGCTTTGCCCTGATACTAGTGACCGGAAGGCGAGAATTTGCCAGTGTCACCATATAGTGGACTGTTGACAAGATCTGTATCTAGGGTGCTGTAGTCGGCTCCAGTGAGAATTTCTGAAACAGCAAGTCACTTTTTCTCCAGATGAGGGGGCAGTGCCACGAGTTATGGAGTACACGGTGTGGTGCCATGGTTAGCATCACATGTTAGCGGGCTGTCTATCAGCAGGTGTTAGTTATTTAGTATATCTTGTGTCTAATTAGTATATCTTGTGTCTGTAATGTTTGTACATTCTTGAGTATTCAGTGTCTGTATAAATACCAGCATTCTAGAATATTCGATGTTTGTATAAACAGCAATTCTCCCTGTGTAAGAATACAGGTGTGTTCTGGCTATATATTGGCGTCACTCATAAACATGCTCTCCATGTCAGTTCTAAGTGTTGTACTTCATTGACAACACTGCTTTCAGATATAGACTTGATTGTGGTTTGGATGTGACATTACTAGCCAAATCGTTAAATGAGTGTAATTCGTAAAATCAAGTGTTCTTAACAATGTAGATGCCTATTGAAGATAGTTTACATCCCTTGCTTAGACATGCCACTGTTAATAAATATTGTGTATGAATAAAGCATGTATGAACAAAGCAAACTGATATTAAAATATGGAATATACCCACATCACAATCTGTTGTTGTTGTTGTTGTTGTGGACTTCAGTCCTCAGACTGGTTTGATGCAGCTCTCCATGCTACTCTATCCTGTGCAAGCTTTGTCATCTCCCAGTACCTACTACAGCCTACATCCTTCTGAATCTGCTTAGTGTATTCATCTCTTGATCTCCCTCTACGATTTTTATCTCCACTATACCCGCCAATATTAAATTGGTGATCCCTTGATGGCTCAGAATATGCCCTACGAACCGATCCCTCCTTCTAGTCAAGTTGTGCCACAAACTCCTCTTCTCCCCAACCCTATTCAGTACCTCCTCATTAGTTATGTGATCTACCCATCTAATCTTCAGCATTCTTCTGTAGCACCAAATTTCGAAAGCTTCTATTCTCTTCTTGTCCAAACTATTTATCGTCCATGTTTCACTTCCATACATGGCCACACTCCATACAAATACTTTCAGAAACGACTTCCTGACACTTAAATCAATACTCGATGTTAACAAATTTCTCTTCTTCAGAAACGCTTTGCTTGCCATTGCCAGTCTACATTTTATATCCTCTCTACTTCGACCATCATCAGTTATTTTACTCCCTAAATAGCAAAACTCCTTTTCTACTTTAAGTGTCTCATTTCCTAATCTAATTCCCTCAGCATCACCCGACTTAATTCGACTACATTCCATTATCCTCGTTTTGCTTTTGTTGATGTTCATCTTATATCCTCCTTTCAAGACACTGTCCATTCCGTTCAACTGCTCTTCCAAGTCCTTTGCTGTCTCTGACAGAATTACAATGTCATCGGCGAACCTCAAAGTTGTTATTTCTTCTCCATGTATTTTAATGCCTACTCCGAACTTTTCTTTTGTTTCTGTAGTGACGTAACAAGACTGTTACGCCACACGGTAGTAGCCAAAAGAAAGGCACGCTAGACTAATGCTGTGGCCGATAGTGCACGAACGGCAATAAGCAGACGGGCGTGAAGTCTGGAACATGAGAACTTATGAATGAATAAGAAGAAAAGTATGTAGATGCTTTTTACTTAACTTTTATTGATTCCTTGGAATACATCTCTCTTGAATACTCGAAGCTATAGGCACTGATACAAATGGCTCCTTGTTAGTTCGTAGCCATTAACTTCTGATGGCTATTCTGTCTCTCGGCTAATGAGAGAGAAAGGCTTCGTACAACTGGGCGATAGCTAGGTTCGCGTACAACTGGGCGGTAGCTTGGTTCTCGTACAACTGGGGCCGAGTCCACTCTCGTATCACGAGACCTGCCTAGGTGGTGGCGCTAGGTCTGCGATCACAGTGGCGACACGCGGGTCCGACATGTACTACATGGACCGCGGCCGATTTAAACTACCACCTAGCAAGTGTGGTGTCTGGCGGTGACACCACATTCCTCCCCCGCAAATCGGCGAACGGTCGTGTAATAAGGCTTCCGCCCGCCGTGGGGAGGACCACATGTTGACGTATGCGATGAGGTGGGGAGCCTAACAACAGGCGAGGCTGTGCCACCCGCACCCGGCCATCCGGTCCGAGGGGAGCTAGGAAACGCCTGCAAAACTAGTCCAGGGTGCACGTCAACATGCGGTGTATGCGCCCGTAAAGAAACATGAGGGGCCGAAGTGTCGACCTCCATTGCGTCGGGGTAGCCGACGCGCGATGACGTCATGTGGTCCGGAGCGGTCGGGAGTTCCATGGCGGAGGACAGCTGGTCACGGGAAGCGATCGGCGGCGCGTGACCCTGGGAGGCGCTTGGCGGCTGCAACGAAGCGTCGAATGCGGTCGGCGGCGGCGGCGGCTGCTGCTGCTGCTGCTGCTGCGGCGGCGGCGGCGCGTCGCCATGGGGCAAAATGGAAGGCATCGTCGGTAACACCTGGGGATGAGGCGAGCCAGTAGATGGGTCCCCAGGGCGCTGACCGGACGGCACCGTCGCTGAAAGCAGACGGGGAGCGGCAGAACCCGAGCGACGACAGAGGCGCAGCTGATTGAGATGCCGACGCACCTCACCAGAGGCCCCCAAAACCAAATACATCGCGCGGCCGAGGCAGCGAAGAATGCGCCCTGCGAGCCAACGCCGTGAACCTCGATAGTTGCGATAAAATACAACGTCGCCTGGAGCAAAAGCAGGAGTCTGCCGCTGCATAGGAACCTGATGCGGCGGATGCAGCAAAGACATCAAGGTGCGATGAGGACGACCGTGGAGCAACTCAGCCGGCGAGCGACCATCTCGGGGCTGAGAGCGATACGAAGACAAAAAGAGCAACAATGCGTCCTCCCGAGAATGCGACTCTTTCAATTTCAACATCTGTGACTTGAAAGTCCGGACCAATCGTTCAGCGGCACCGTTGGACTGAGGCGAAAACGGCGCGGATGTCAGATGTTGAATACCATTGGCCTGGCAGAAAGACTGGAATTCTGCGGACATGAATTGTGGGCCATTGTCGGAAACAATAGTCTGCGGAAGACCTTCAATGCAAAAGATAGCAGACAACGCTTGGATGGTGGCGGAGGACGTCGTGGAAGACATCCGAACAACAAAAGGAAAATTACTGAAGGCGTCGACCAGAACCAACCATCGAGCATTCCAGAATGGACCAGCAAAATCAATGTGCAAGCGTTGCCAAGGGGAAGTGGCTTTTGGCCACGCAAAGACTTTCCGCGGCGGTGCGGACTGTTGTTCGGCACACGCCGGGCACGAAGAACACATATTCGTAATCGCAGCATCGATTCCGAACCAAGTACAGTGCTGACGAGCAAGTTGTTTCGTTCGCACTATACCCCAATGTCCTTGATGAAGAAGCCGTAAAACAGAGGACTGTAACGAACGTGGGACCACGACTCTGGACTGATCATTATCAGAACGCAACAACAAAACACCACGTCGAACAAAAAGTCTCTCCTTGTGAGCAAAAAATCGGCGAACCAACGGATCCTCGATCCGAGACTTTGACAAAGGCCATTGCGTAGCAACAAAACGTAAAACAGTAGCAAGGACAGGGTCAGCAGCTGTGGCTGTAGCGACACGACGAAAATCAATCGGAAACGATTCGACCACTTCATCGGTTTCCGAATCAATGAACATGCAAGCACGTTCGGAAGAATCGAATGCTTTATCCTCAGCAACAGGCAAACGGGACAACGCATCGGCGTTTCCGTGCTTAGCAGTGGACCGATACAAGATATCGTAGCGGTACTGCGAGAGGAAAATAGACCAGCGACTGAATTTCTGCGCTGTACGTGGAGGTACAGGCTTGGTCGGATGAAAAAGCGATGTCAAAGGTTTGTGGTCTGTGATGATGGTAAAGTGACGACCATACAAGAAATCATGGAACTTAGTAACACCAAACACGAGAGCCAAAGCTTCTTTCTCTATCTGTGAATAATTTCTTTGCGCAGACGAGAGCAATTTGGACGCAAAGGCAATAGGGCGATCATGGGAGCCAACTTTGTGCGTAAGCACAGCACCGATCCCGAAATCCGATGCATCTACCATCAACAAAAGGGGTTTCTGGGGATCGAATGCCGTAAGGCAAGTATTAGAAAGCAACGCCGATTTCAACTGGCGAAAGGCGCGTTCACATTCCGTCGTCGAGAGAAACGGAACACCTGCACGGCGTAAGCGATGAAGCGGAGCTGAAATGAAAGAGGCATTGCGCACATTCACTCACACCTTGTGATTCTACATTGTTCAATGTTCTTGCGACCTCCTGACGCAATGCGTGGGGAACATTGCGCGCCCCGAAAAATTTCGGTTGCGCGTTTACCTTCAGTTCTAAATGTGCTTCATAGTTTTGAGCGCAACCTAAGCCCGGTGCAAAAACGTCTGCAAATTCGTCACATAAGCGAGAAACACTGTCTGTAGGCACAGTCTGATTCACTGATAGCACCTGATTTACAATAGACATGTTAAACAACTGAAATAAATCTAGACCAAACAAGTTCACTGCAGAAGAAGAACGAAGAACGTAAAATGACACAAGTTTTGTTTGTCCCTTGTATGTTGCAAGAAGGCTGCACTGTCCTAACACAGGAATTTGCTGTCCGGAATATGTAGTTAGCTTAACATTTGCGGCACGCAACGGAGGTGCGCCCAGTTGTTTGTATGTGTCGTGATTGAGCAATGAAACTGCAGCTCCGGTATCGAGCTGGAATGGTATCACCTTGCCTGCAAAGTCTAAGTCCACAAAAAGTTTATTGTCCGGCTGACGACAAGAGCGACTGTTTTGTGCAATTGGAATAAACACTGGTACAGAATCACTTGCTAATTGACGTGATTTCCGGCGACGTCGACGCACAGTTTTCGTGGGACGATCACAGTTACAGTTAGAGAAAGTGTCACTGGACGAAGTGGAATTAACGACATGAATGTCCATAGGCGAAGGTCCACGAGCCTGAGTGTCCTTGGTTCGATTCCGGCGCGAAACAAAGGGCCTGAAATGATTGTGATTGTCTGATCTGAGCTTTTTCTGGCAAACACTTTGAACATGTCCTTTCTTATTGCAGAAAAAGCAAATAGCTTGGCGTGACGGGCAATGTTCACGCGAATGTCTAGTAGCACACCGCGGGCATGATTTCACTGCATTTGTGGGCTGGCGCGGCACACGTGGCTTAGCACGCGGCGGTCGCTGTGCGCCCGTGCGCGAGGCCCGGTTATCGGGTCGCGCAGCGCGTCCAGCGGGCCGGTTAATGTTACACACGGCTGGCGAAGTTTCAAAAGATTCCTGAGCACAGTCAAGTGTGTCCTGTCTATCCAATATGTCTATCACTTGTTGAAGGGAGGGATTAACTAGTTTCAAAATTTGCTCCCGTATGCGAACATCAGAAACGTTCTGTGCAATTGCATCACGCACCATTGTATCTGAATAAGAAAGACCACAGTCACATTCAAAGGCACAGTCCCTAGTAAGTCCTTGCAATGTTGCTACCCACTCCCTATTAGTTTGACCGGCCATACGTTTTGTACGAAAGAACGTATACCGTTTTGCAACCACATTAACTGTTTCTTTGAAATAGGCATCTAATGCAGACAAAATTTCCTCGTATGACAAAGTTGCTACGTCGCGGCGGGGAAACAATTTCACTATCACACGGTATGTGGACACACCGACACAAGAAAGCAAAAACGGCTGCCGCTCATTACCTTGAATTCTGTAGGCCGCAAGGTGGAAGGCGAACTGACGAGACCACTCTTGCCAGGTCTCGTGGTTCGGGTCGTAGTGCCTAAAAGGCGGTGCAACGGCAGGTTGTGGCTGCGGTAGCGGTGAAGCGGCTGCGGCCGCATCGGTGTGCAACGCACGTTGACCCTGGACGAGCTGTCCAAGGGCATCCAGTAACGCCTGCGTCTGCTGATTCTGCAAGCGATAAAATTCGGACAGTACATCTGGAGAATGTGGCGAAGCCATGACACAAATAAATGTAAGCAATCAGAACACTTGAAATCGGCCAATGGTGCAAATGAAGTAATACAAACTCTTTATCTCGTCGCCAATCTGTAGTGACGTAACAAGACTGTTACGCCACACGGTAGTAGCCAAAAGAAAGGCACGCTAGACTAATGCTGTGGCCGATAGTGCACGAACGGCAATAAGCAGACGGGCGTGAAGTCTGGAACATGAGAACTTATGAATGAATAAGAAGAAAAGTATGTAGATGCTTTTTACTTAACTTTTATTGATTCCTTGGAATACATCTCTCTTGAATACTCGAAGCTATAGGCACTGATACAAATGGCTCCTTGTTAGTTCGTAGCCATTAACTTCTGATGGCTATTCTGTCTCTCGGCTAATGAGAGAGAAAGGCTTCGTACAACTGGGCGATAGCTAGGTTCGCGTACAACTGGGCGGTAGCTTGGTTCTCGTACAACTGGGGCCGAGTCCACTCTCGTATCACGAGACCTGCCTAGGTGGTGGCGCTAGGTCTGCGATCACAGTGGCGACACGCGGGTCCGACATGTACTACATGGACCGCGGCCGATTTAAACTACCACCTAGCAAGTGTGGTGTCTGGCGGTGACACCACAGTTTCCTTTACTGCTTGCTCAATATACAGATTGAACAACATCGGGGAGAGGCTACAACCCTGTCTCACTCCCTTCCCAGCCACTGCTTCCCTTTCATGTCCCTCGACTCGTATAACTCCCATCTGGTTTCTGTACAAATTGTAAATAGCCTTTCGCTCCCTGTATTTTACCCCTGCCACCTTCAAAATTTGAAAGAGAGTATTCCAGTCAGCATTGTCATAAGCTTTCTCTAAGTCTACAAATGCTAGAAACGTAGGTTTTCCTTTTCTTAATCTTTCTTCTAAGATACGTCGTAGGGTCAGTATTGCCTCACATGTTCCAACATTTCTACGGAATCCAAACTGATCTTCCCCGATGTCGGCTTCTACCAGTTTTTCCATTCGTCTGTCAAGAATTCGCGTTAGTATTTTGCAGCTGTGACTTATTAAACAGATAGTTCGGTAATTTTCACATCTGTCAACACCTGCTTTCTTTGTGATTGGAATTATTATATTCTTCTTGAAGTCTGAGGAAATTTCGCCTGTCTCATACATCTTGCTCACTAGATGGTAGAGTTTTGTCAGCACTGGCTCTCCCAAGGCTGTCAGTAGTTCTAATGGAATGTTGTCTACTCCCGGGGCCTTGTTTCGACTTAGGTCTTTCAGTGCTCTGTCAAACTCTTCACGCTTTCCCTTCTTTGCTTAGAACTGGGTTTCCATCTGAGCTCTTGATATTCATGCAAGTGGTTCTGTTTTCTGCAAAGGTCTCTTTAATTTTCCTGTAGGCAGTATCTATCCTACCCCTCGTGAGATAGGTCTCTACACCCTTACATTTGTCCTCTAGCCATCCCTGCTCGGCCATTTTGCACTTCCTGTGGACCTCATTTTTGAGACGTTTGTATTCCTTTTTGCCTGCATCATTTATAGCATTTTTATATTTTCTCCTTTCATCAATTAAATTCAGTATCTCTTCTGTTACCCAAGGATTTCTACTAGCCCTCGACCTTTTACCTACTTGATCCTCTGCTGCCTTCACTATTTCATCCCTCAAAGCTACCAATTCCTCTTCTACTGTATTTCTTTCCCCCATTTCTGTTAATTGTTCCCTTATGCCCTCCCTGAAACCCTGTACAACCTCTGGTTCTTTCAGTTCATCCAGGTCCCATCTCCTTAAATTCCCACCTTTTTACAGTTTCTTCATGTTTTAATCTACAGTCCATAACCAATAGATTGTGGTCAGAGACACATTTGCCCCTGCAAATGTCTTAAAATTTAAAACCCAGTTCCTAAATCTCTGTCTTACCATTATATAATTTATCTGATACCTTCTAGTATCTCCAGGGTTCTTCCATGTATACAACCTTGTTTCGCAGGAGAGCTTCTGTAAAGTTTGGAAGGTAGGAGACGAGGTACTGGCAGAAGTAAAGCTGTGAGTACCGGGCGTGAGTCGTGCTTCGGTAGCTCAGTTGGTAGAGCACTTTCCCACGAAAGGCAAAGGTCCCGAGTTCGAGTCTCGGTCGGGCACACAGTTTTAATCTGCCAGGAAGTTTCAACCTTGTTTCATGATTCTTGAATCAAGTGTTAGCTGTGATTAAGTTATGCACTGTGCAAAATTCTACCAGGCGGCTTCCTCTTTCATTTCCTAGCCCTAATCCATATTCACCTACTACCTTTCCTTCTCTTCCTTTTCCTACTGTCGAATTCCAGGCACCCATGACTATTAAATTTTCGTCTCCCTTCACTACCTGAATAATTTCTTTGATCTCATCATACATTTCATCAATTTCTTCATCATCTGCAGAGCTAGTTCGCATATAAACTTGTACTACTGTAATGGGCATGGGCTTTGTGTCTATCTTGGCCACAACAATGTGTTCACTATGCTGTTTGTAGTAGCTTACCCGCACTCCTATTTTTTTATTCATTATTAAACCTATTCCTGCATTACCCCTATTTGATTTTGTATTTATAACCCTGTAATCACCTGGCCAAAAATCTTGTTCCTCCTGCCACCGAACTTCACTAATTCCCACTATATCTAACTTTAACCTATCCATTTCCCTTTTTAAATTTTCTAACGTACCTGCCCGATTAAGGGATCTGACATTCCATGCTCCGATCCGTAGAACGCCAGTTTTCTTTCTCCTGATAACGACATCCTCTTGAGTAGTCCCCGCCCGGAGATCCAAATGGGGGACTGTTTTACCTCTGGAATATTTTACCCAAGAGGATGCCATCATCATTTAATCATACGGTAAAGCTGCATGCCCTCGGGAAAAATTACGGCTGTAATTTCCCCTTGCTTTCAGCCATTCGCAGTACAACAACAGCAGGGCCATTTTGGTTAGCGTTACACGGCCAGATCAGTCAATCATCCAGACTGTTGCCCCTGCAACTACTGAAAAGGCTGCTGCCCCTCTTCAGTAACCACACATTTGTCTGGCCTCTCAGCTGATACCCCTCCATTGTGGTTGCACCTACGGTACTGCTATCTGTATCGTTGAAGCACGCAAGCCTCCCCACAAATGGCAAGGCCCATGGTTCATGGGGGGGGTGGGGACATCACAATCTACAACAAAATAAATTGTTACATACTTGGTATCCAAACTGTTGCATTGACTACTAGCGTTTATGTTGCCAATCAGTTTCATGGAGACATACTGCAAATGGGACAGTATATTTCTTTCAACAGGGCTTAAATAACGAGTTTTCCAGAAAACTATCTGTGCCTATAGGTGTTACAAGGGTCTGTTTTGGCACCACAGATAAGGAGACAGATTTAGGGTATCGTGTTGCGAATGCTTGTCAGTTTCCTGCAGGATACATGCATTAGTGATAGAAAGTACAAGAAATGTTTCTGGATTACAAAATTTTTTGTTACGATTTGTAGAAACAAAACCACAAGAGAAATTGTAAAATTTGTAATGTACAGGGTGTTCGAAAAGTCTTTCCCTGATTACATAAATTGATAATTCAGGCTAGAAGTAAGATACAAATATGTAACTGGTGTCTAATTGTTTACAAACTATGAAAGTTTTTGGCACATCAGTAAACTTCCACATGAGCACCCTTTGTAGCACGTAACACATGTAGGCGATATTCAATTTCCTTCCACACATTAGCGAGCATCACTGGAGGGATCGATTCAACGACTGTGGTTATCCGTTGCCCCTGGGTTTCAATATCTGATACATGTGTTCGGTAGACCTCGTCATTGACATAACCCCATTAAAAGAAGTCTAATGGGGTTATGTCAGGAGAGCTTGGAGGCCAAACCTTTGGACAATCACGACCAATCCATCACCGAGGAAATGTCATATCGAGATAGGCATGGACGTCCAAACCCCCATGAGGCGGTGCACCGTCTTGCTGAAACAAGACATCGGGGTGATACTGAAGCAGCTGAGGAACAGCATACAGTTGCAACATGTCCAGATACACTGCAGATGTGATGATAGCCTCAGTGAAGAAGAATGGCCCCTATAATTCGATCGTGCAATAGCGCACACCAAACATTTACCTTTGGACTGCCTCTGGTGCACTCCATGACCTCGCTAGGGGGTTGTGAACCCCAAATGCGCACTTTATGGCGATTCACTACTCCACTGACAAAAAAAGGTCGCTTGGTCGGAAAAGGCAATACTTCTGAGATAACCATCATCGTCCTCAATACGTGATAGCATTTCGACCACAAAGTCATATCGACATGTACTGTAATTGGACAAAAAGGCCTGAACGATTTGCACTTTGTATGCATAAAACAATAAACGTTTGTGTAAAATGTCAGGGAGAGAGCTTTTTGGCACCTGTAATTCACGTAAAGCCCTGCGCACCGATTTCTTCGGACTTCACAGAAAAGACTGCCTTACAGCTTCCACCCTGTCTGCTGAGGTTCTTGGTCTACCAGACCTCGGAAGGTCAGCAACCAATCCTGTGTTCTTGAACTTCTCATACCAGGCTTTAATGCTCTTGACATCAGGTGAATTCCTTCCAAATGTTGTCTGGAAGTGTCTGTGCACTGTGGTTGGTGATTGTGTCTCATGGTACCACACGACACACTGTGCCTCCTCCTGATTGGTTAACATTGCTTCTTGGGCAATGCACCTCGTCCACTACTTACGTACTGCGAAAAAAATTTGATAGTTGTAAACAATTCGACACAAGTTTCATATTTGTATCTTACTTCTAGCCTGAGTTATCGATTTATGTAATCAGGGAAAGTCTTTTCGGACACCCTGTATGTGAAGGAAGCAATTATTTTGGTTATATATGCCTCTTCTAACGAAGCACAGTCCATGCATGATAATGTGCCCAACGCGCAGTGACCAATATTCGTCCAAAGCGGTTGACAAGTTCATTCATTGATCTGGAAGGGGAGGCCCACAGTATTTTCCACCTTTTGGCTGGTCGGTGATGATGGGATTAAGGCACACACCCTACAATCTTTCTCAAATTATTCGTTTTTGCTTTATTTGTAGCTTTACATGTCAGGTTCATGACGATGTGCCCATCATTTGATTGATGCTCTTAATTACTGTGATATTTACGTGGAAGTAAGACACCGCACGAAATACGAAAAAGTCTTCAGTGAAAAATAGGGGTCGCTATGATATTGCATTTGGTACATATTACGTAATATACTGTATAGCTGCATAACAAATTTAGCTAACATATTGAAATTTTCTTTAGACTTGGATGGAGGTCTGTATCTGTCACCAGTCTCGAGAAAACTGATCTGACGTAGCACACTTATTTGCGATCGCACCACGCCAGCGCTAAAGCCAAAATGAAATATCCCACAACTTTCTTCGTATTTCATAAACTACTTTACATACCGAAACGAGATTTTGGCAAATGATAGCACGCAAATAGGAGATTATTTTGAAGTGTGGTTATTATGCAAAACTACATTACCTGCCTTGTTATTCCACTAACTAGAGACTTTTTCGATAAAAGAATGTAATTTTGAAGGGCCATCGATAGCTGGAGAAACAAGAAATGCTATGGGTTTTGGAACACATCACACATTTATTTTGAGCCAAAGATGTACGTTTTCATGAGATACTGACCTCACTTTTCCTGAGTCCTTCACTTAATAAACTTAATAGACTACTGTTTCAGAATTCTCTCGCAACTGCGTCTGCACAACATGTTAGTGAGGTGAGACTGTGTAAACTCCGCTGTGTTTTGCCAAAAGCAGCAAGTTTTAACATGACAACAGAACAAATGTGTAAGTTTTACTCGAAATTCGCTACTCGTGACGCTTCTCTGAAAGTTACAAATGGTTAACAATACAGGTGAAAATAAATCACAGGATATTCGGCTGAATGCTTTTCAGATGCTAACCAAATCAGAGGTGATAGATCTTTTTGGATGGTCACCATGCAAGTGTGGGGACGGAAACAACATTGAACGTAGGCTTCAGTTTAGAACGGCACTTCCCCTAGAGCGCACCACTACCGCGATACCCATGAATTCCCTGCCGTTTGTGCGTCTACCGACCACAGTATTCTGTGTGGCCTCTACTGCGATATCCTGCTGATCTATAAGGGGCAGTCAAATGAAAACGAGACAGATGGGAAAAATGTAAGTAAACTAACTGTTTATTATTTCAGAAGTAATCGCCATAACTGTTAATCCATTTATCCCACTATAAGACAAGATGATCATTGTCTTCATAGAAGAATGTTAGTGGTCGCTTGCAGAAACATGATTATACCCAGGCGTGCACCTCTTTGTCTGAAGCAAATCGACGACCACAAATATCTGTCTTCAGGGCTTCAAAAATATGATAACTGTATGGGGAAGATTCGAGACTGTGTGGATGATGTGTAAGAGTGAAACTTCTGCAGTGAAGTTGAAACCACCATTGCAACATCTGAGAGGGCATTATCCTGGAACAGAGTGATGACGTCCATCAACATTCCTGGACGTTTGTGTTCCATGGCGCGCTTCTGTTTTTGCAAAGTGTCCACGTACCACTGTGGTGCTGTGCTTCAGAGAGCCGATGTGCAGTGGGTCCCTGTAGTCAAAGATAAAGGTCATCATGGCTTTCCCGGAGCTATCACACCTGTTGCTTCAGCTATTCAGCAGAGTTTTGCTGAAATGCATCACGCATACAATCCTGATATATGACCATGTAATTTCCATTTTTTTTTTGCCGTCAAGAAAAACATTTGTGGCTATAGATTTGCTTCGGACAAAGAGGTGTGTGCCTGCACCATCATGGCTCTGTAGACAACAAAAAACATTTTTCCATAAGGGGATTGACCGTCTTGGATCACAGAGAGATAAATGAACTATTAGTTATAGCGATTACTTTTGAAAAAATAAACAGTTTACTTATTTTAGCCCATGTATCTCGTTTTTATTTGACTGCCCCTCATGCAGTTCTCTATTTTAGTTAATGTTGTGGTCCTTGACATAAGATTTATAATCTGAAATTGGTAAATAATCCTTAACCATCTACACACCTTCGAAGCTTTTGTCTTACTGCAGCATGGTGGATGGCAGCTGCAGGTAGTCAGTATTGAAATGCTGGAAGCAAAATTATGTAAACTGATGGAGATTCAAGTTGTTTTTGAGTTAGTATAAGTGCGGCTAGAAATTGAAGATTAAGTTGCAGATCATAGCAAAGACAGTACATAATTTGGGGATTCATGGGACTTCATTGACTTTACTGTCAACAGTTTAAAGAAGAGGTGTGGTCACCTGCCACAGTCTAGGTTCAAATGGCTCTGAGCACTGTGGGACTAAACGTCTGAGGTCATCAGTCCCCTAGAACTTAGAACTACTTAAACCTAACTAACCTAAGGACATCACACACATCCATGCCCGAGGCAGGATTCGAACCTGTGACCGTAGCGGTCGCGCGGTACCAGACTGTAGCGCCTAGAACCGCTCGGCCACCCTGGCTGGCTCACAGTCTAGGGAATCATCAAATACTTCAGACAGTGTCATCTCTTGGTCAGCCTTTGAAGGCAACTACCTTAAGAAGCATCAAACAGAAATGCCTTTTCAGTTTAATTATGGAGCATAACCAATTGACAATTTAATTATTTCAGTTCTACTTTGTGAGTTGAAATAAAGGATCTCCTTAAAGATATATGTCACATCAGAAACTTCCACTTGACTTGGTACGAAAGATAATGTTGCTTGGCGGCTTATCATGGAGAGATGTGAAAACCCAAATTATTTATGGACATGCATGCAAAGCCTCCGTTAGCCTTGCCTCCTACTGTCAGCACTAAAGTAGCCAGTAATTACAGTCACCTAATTAATTATTTATGAAGTCATTTGAAAGCCTTAGAGGCTCTTAACCTGAATTCTCAGCTCACACAGTGATTCTATCAGAAGCTATTTTGTGAGCCACAGCTAGGCATGAGCAGGAGATATAAACGTCGGAGTCCATTTGCTACTTTAAATCGACTGCTCACCTTTCTGGAGACAAAATGTCAGGCACTTGAGCTGATCAGATTCAGGGACAACACCTCAAGGATTTGCAACTAATTTAAGTAACATAAATCAAATGAGACATGTGAGGCACATCAGGTGCCACTTACTGTAAAGGGAGTAACAAATTTTGTAAGATACCTCATGCTGTCACTAAATGCAAGAGGTTTCAAGCACTCTATATCGACAATCGATAGGCATTTATTACAAAAAAGAAGATGGGCTTTGTGTGAATCTGCCAGATCACATTACAAGGAAGGTCAAGGCTCCTACCTGTAAGGTACGTGATGTGAAGCACAAGATATTGCTCCACAAGTGAGTTGATGCAAGATGTAGTCAAACTGGTGGCTCCAGAAGCTGTTCCTTGACCCATCAGACAAGTAAGGGAAATCCAGGTGATAGTTGTAATACCTTGTTGGCAATAGTTGTTGTCAACACTATAGACACAAAGGGTAAACAGCAACTTGTACAATGTCAGTAGGTAGTGTGAGATAGCTATCTTGTATACAAAAGCGAGGCATGGCCAAGAAACTGAATTTGAAACTCAGTAAAACGTCATTTCCTGTGAACTGCATAAACAAAAGCATGACTGTTTCCATATCATACACTTGTAATGTTGATATCTATCATACAATTAATATTCTCGCATTGTAAGCACTTGTGCTATAATGGACAATGTCACCAGCATGCTGCAATCATAGACAAAGGAGCTAGAATAATCATTTTGGTTGACAATTGCTAATCTTGACCTCTGCAAGCGTGCCAAAATTGATATGATTCTGAGGACAAATGTTTTCTTTAATGTCATCGCAAACATTAGTTTAATTCAATACAAATAATATCACGACTCACTGACCTCTACAACAGCATGTTTTTTTCCACATAAATTGCCATATATTTTGCATAAAAGGACATGTATTGCAAGATGTGACCCCGGCAGTGAGTAAAGTAATAAAAATAGAAAACAAATAATTAACCCCGAGGTGCAATTGGTACTGCTAGAAGCTAAGAAGGATGGAAATGTTTCTAAATAGACGCATATTCTGACAGCTTTATCCAAAATTCTTGAAAAACTAATGTATTCAAGAGTAGCATCACTTATTTGTAAAAGTGAAGTATTAACAAAATGTCAAGTTTGGTTTTCAGAAGGGCTTCTCAACAGAAAATGCTATATATGCTCTCACTGATCAAATATTAAATTCATTGAATAACTGAACATCACCCATTGGGATATTTTGTGAATATTTTGTGAATCATGAAATTCTTCTAGTTAAGCTTAAGTATTGTGGTATGAGTGGGACAGTGCACAAATCGTTTAATACATACTTAACTAGAAAACTGCAGAAGGTTGCAATTAACAGTACAGGTATTCTGAAAAAACCAGCAGAGTCCTCTAACTGGGGAGGTGTCAAGAATGGTGTCCCACAGGGTTCAGTCTTGGGCCCTTATTGTTCTTAATATATATTAACGTCTTGCCACTATATTAATGAAGATGCAAAGTTACTTCTTTTTGCTGGTGATACAAGTATAGTAATCCCACCCAAGAAGCAAAAATCAACTGAGGAAATTACAAATAATGTCTTTTAAAAACTATTAAGTGGTTCTCTGCAAATGGACTCTCACTAAATTTTGAGAAAACACATTTTATAAAATTCTGTACAGGAAATGCCATAACACCATTGATAAACATATACTATGAACGGAAGTCTGTTGCTAAGGTAGAATACTCAAAATTTCTGGGTGTGTGCATTGATGAGAAATTGAATTGGAAGAAACACATCGATGACCTACGAAACGGTTAGGTTTGGCTACTTATGTTATCGGGGTTATTGCAAATTTGGTGATAAGCATATCGGTAAATTATCCTAATGGGCCTATTTACAATCACTGCTTTCAGTAATAGCTGGAGCCCACCCAAGATCATCTTGCAGACATTTATTTAAGGAACTCAGGATATTCACAGTACCTTCACAATACATATATTCACTTATGAAATTTTTCATTAATAACCCATCCCAAAATAACAGTGAAGTGCATAGCTACAACACTAGAAGAAAGGATGATCTTCACTATTATGGATTAAATCTCACTGTGCCACAGAAAGGGGTGAACTATGCTGCATAAAAATTTTTGGTCATTTGCCTAATAGTATTAAAAGTCTGACAGACAGCCAACCAACATGTAAAAGCAAATTAAAAGAATTTCTGAATGACAACTGCTTCTACTCAAAGATGAATTCTTTGATATGAAGTAGTAACTGTAAAAAAATTAATTATTTTGTGTAAAGAAAACTTACGTTAAAGTGACACATTCCACATCATTACGAAATGTCTTATTCATGATATATGGAACAAGGATTAATGTATGTATGTACGGATATATCTATCTTCTATTTTTGATTTTATTTCCTTGGTTTATGTTTCAGTGTTTCAGATAACGTTTATTAATGGTGTTGAAAATTTTACTTTCTTCAGAACGACAACCAGTTCGACATAATCGTTACAAGTCATCTCAACTTGTCTTCAACATTCAGTATTCATTTAGTCTACATTTTCTTGCAGCCACTCCTAAGCCTAGTGTAACAGCGATTTTGCGAAAGTAACTTTGTTACCTCATCCTAACAGTCGCAACACAATATCTTTAAACACATTGTTTAGCTCTAACCATCTCTGTGCCACAGTGCACACATATGTGTGCCTATAATCAATGTGACAAAAGCCATTATGTCGCATTAGTGAGTGTTTGTAAGTGTACCATAAGCTTGAACTTCCAGTGAGAGTCTTCAGTTCATTAACCTCGCACGGCAAAGCATATCGTTCATTGCTGGATAAACTCTAAACACTTATACTATCACTACTATAAATAAATGGACGCTTTCATGACAGAAGACGCGAGGTCGACCAGGTATCGTATACACTGCAACCCCTGACGTAGTTTGTTATTGCTAATGATTAGTCCATTGAGTAAATAATATTAAATTACATGTTTACCTGCCTAAGGAGTACAGTAACCAAACAAAAGTGAACTAATAGGAATTAAACACGTAATACTTACCAATACCAACTGTCGATTGATAATCGCACCTCATGTCATACAAAATACTTATTTTCATTAGGAAGACATACATAAATTACTTTGTCATATGTTTGCAAGCTGGGCCTGGACAATCACTTCTCTTTGTGTTGGTATAGTTGCCAATCAGTCACAGTCAAACTCTGCAGTGAGTTTGCTCTTGAAATAACCTAAAAAGATTCAGGGCACAATCACGTTCAATCCATACAGGGTAGTAATCAGTGTCAAAAAATCCATAACCTCAGTTGATCTGCATTGCATGCTCATAACAAATACAAATGGATATGACTATTATGCCCCAAAAACTTTATCCTACAGTATAGAATACCCATGGATTGCCCAGCTAAGTAACTGGTGTGGATCCTTGTAATTATTACTAGAATCACTTTGGATTAGCATGTGTAAAAAGCTCTTACTATTAACAAAAACTTGGAAAACTAACGTGTGCTATACTACACAACAAATCACATGCACACCCACCCACCTACCAACACACACACACACACACACACACACACACACACACACACACACACACACACTTGTCACTGCAGCTAGGAAGAAAGTTTTTGGTCTAAAATCTGACCTGACTCATTTACTTTGTTAAATCATTGCCACTGCAAGTATCCAAGGTGCTAAGACATGTGGCTACAGGTTTGATCCACACTATATGTACTTTCACCTGCTCACAGAAACGGCTGCAGTCTTCAGTTGAAGTTTACGATGGTACTTCCATGATACAACCTCCAGGATGTGAAACCAATATTCCTTCAGCAAAGGCTTTTATGCTGTCAGTTTCCAGAAGGAAGTCGACGCCTGGAAAGCAATCAGCAATCAGGTCGTCAACTACTGGGAAGGTGTGACATACAGGCCAGCTCCACTGTTATCCAATTCTGTAACTCTAGAGCTTTATTACATGTGGCTACGGTTACCTATAATTGTGCATGCACTGATGGATAAAGTCAGGTTCTTCTTCTGCTCAATAATTTGTCTGGACCAGTTGGAAGAAACTACTATCAATTGCATGGCCAACTAAACAACTGGTGTTCCTATTTCTTCAATTTGAACAGGTACTGCCGATCACATGTCATTTTATTTTCTGTGGACGACTTTGAACTTAGTTTTCGTTATTATTCATCTGCTATTCACCATATATATTCTGTTGCATCAGTAACTACTGCCAGTCTCATGAACTGTAATGAGAATACTGACTGTTTTGTCTTAGTTTGTGTCAACAATTTTTATCATGAGTCATGTGGCACTTTCCTATATTTTTCAAGGAAGTTCAACATGTCCACAGTAGACAAAAATGCATCCACATCATTGCCAGAATCTATAATTAGCTTTTCCCTGATATGCAATGGGTGCTTTCCCTTTAGTATATAGTGTACATCAGTAGATGCCATTTTCTGGTCCTAGTATTTAGCCTCATTAGATATTTTTCTAAGGAGCATACAATGTGCCTTGCTTCACATTGTATGCTGCAAAGTTGAACACTTCTTTCCTTAGCCTTTTCCTGATGAAACTTCAACCAGTACTTGCCTAGGTAAGATTTTTCAGTGTTGTCATATGCTGAATATTTTTCTGATGCTTCAGTGGTCTATAGTGTTGAGTAGCCCGTATATGTCCTAGTGCACATTTAATCTTGTGGATTTAGTTCCAGTTATTCAGAATGACACCTCTAAAAGCTTTTATAAATACCAGAGGGTGGATTTTCTCTTTGCCCAGTGTAAAGATAACAAAGTACCTCTGCCGCATCATGTTTTTTCCATAAAGTAGGCAGGAAAACAGGGTATTGTCCTGACAGTGAGTC
This sequence comes from Schistocerca piceifrons, assembly GCF_021461385.2. NCBI lineage: Eukaryota > Metazoa > Arthropoda > Insecta > Orthoptera > Acrididae > Schistocerca > Schistocerca piceifrons. The sequence goes on from NC_060140.1 coordinate 85,015,961, forward strand.
ATACTTTGGCATTCACAACATTGGTTGGTTTGTTGATAGCTCCAGTTTTACTTTAATGTGACTATTGTAGTTACCAACAACATTGGATGTGTTGTCCTCGTCAAAAATAGATGTGCCTTATTCCAACTATTTCATATTATTTTTTAGTTCATTGATTTCTTTGTTCATGTTGTTCATGAAATCGTTGTGGCTAAACTTTACGCCATTACATCGTTTTGCCACTGTTTCAGCGATGCACACTTCCACATCATGCAAATTTTCATGCAGCCTCATTCTGAATTGGTGTGTTATAATAATAAAAAATATACATATATGAATGGAAAGAAAAATTTAAAACGTCGATATTATTGCGTTGTTAGAAATGTTATGCTCATACAAATTAGGCTAATTGGACTTCCTCTCTTACATTTCAATTGTAGAAGCAGGCAGCCGACTTCAAGGACACCAGTGTGTGCCAAAATATGAAGAAAATCCTCCTTACTTGGATCCACTTCACTTCTATAACAGCTACTCGGGATTAGCCAAGCGGTCTAAGGCGCTGCAGTCACGGAGGAGGTTCGAGTCCTCCCTTGGGTATGGATGTGTGTGATTGTCCTTAGGATAATTTAGGTTAAGTAGTGTGTAAGCTTAGGAACTGATGACCTTAGCAGATAAATCCCATAAGATTTCACACACATTTGAACATTTGAACTTCAATAAAAAATCCTTAATACTGTTTTTAAGTCCTCTATTTTTTATACACACCTATAATATATAACACTCTAAATACTTCATACTTTAAGCTATACAACTTCACCATCCTTTTACATATGAAAGAGTGAAAAACAAAATCATACACAAAGAAAAATTAATGATGATTTTTTTTCACTTGTCTGTGCCTTACCGCACATTCGTAATTAATATCTTTGCCGATGCTTATAGTCAATCGCTGTTTCATTTTTTTGTTTTTAATAAATTTTAACTTTACTGTTCTGGGCAGGTTTCACCATCTACCTACACAACTGTCCAAATACTGTATTTTGATGTGGTATGGAGATGTACAGTATTTATGTATGTGCATAGCTTATATTTAAATTCGCCGATAGGGGTCGTTGCCCTTTATTTGTAGGCTTCTCTTTTATTTAAGGGAATGAATATGTTAGCTTATTCTATGTATATTAAAGTTCTACAAGATATTAAAAGATTATTTAATCTGTTAGTCCATTACATATTTGAATTTAGCGCACTGACAACAATGTTCAGTTTGCTTCGGTATCACTGCTGGTTTTCGCACTTGTGTACTGGCAGGTTTGGCGGCTGAGCCCTAGTCGCTAATGGTCAAGATGTTAGCTGCTACTGTCACACATGCGTGCATTCGTTTTCTTCTTGTTGATTTCACACAGAGTGTCAACTTTCACCTGAGTACCACATATTAAAGAATTGCTGTGGCGCTTGTCTGCATTCTGGGTGCACTGGGTGTGTGTTTATTGTTCAAAATCTGACGCTTTGCAGAAGATCTCCATTTTTACGGCCCAGGCGTCATTATAACCTGTCGTACTCGCATTTCCAAAGGAGAGAACCCTGACCAACAGCATCCGTTGATGAGGTAAGTACTGGCTCGAACAACTATAGTTCACTTATTATTGTATCAAGTGTTGTGAGCCACGATACACAGAAATTATTTCGTTGCACATGTATGTTAATGTCATCACACTTTACTGTCTACTTGTTGAAAGACACATATAGCAAACATTGTATCAATGCTTGTTTTTCAAGTGCATTCCTTCACATAGAGTTGGTTTCGAATGAAAATTCATACAAGTATTGAGTTACAACAATATACATAACATGATAGCTTATACCTATGGCTGACATTGCATGAACACAAATTTCTTAAGTTTGAAAACGTCATAAATTTTTCATTAACTGGGTTCTGTTACTACAGTTTGTTGTATAGTTTAACTTACCTTTGTTCACATCACATATACAAACAAATTACATAACACATTATTATGATACAATACAAGCATATGATACATTTATACTTCATTTTATAGTAGGCTTTTATCGCTTATGGGGGCTTATTTCTTCCTTAGGTAGAGGAGGAAGAAAAACATTGGAAATAGGACTAAAACATTACACATTGCTGGCCTAACTACACCTGGCACCACCTCCTTTATTTTTGAGGGAGGCAGGAAATACTCATCTACTGGTTCAAGGATTTATGAGGATATGTCGCTTATACAATCATGGACTAGTTGATAAGGAACTTTTATTTAATGGAAATAATGTGCACTGACTAATCATTCACGTACTATCATGTTGTTTCTTCATGTGCTAGTGCTTTTTACTTCAATTCACATGTAGCTTACTCTGAAATATGAAGAAGTTTCAACCATCGTAGACTTATCTTTCTCAAATACCTGGAAATGTCGTTATTCAAGCTTTCATGTGACATGATAAAAATTAATTGGTTTTGCAAAATCTCACACTTAAATGTTTATGTGAATAGGTACTGATAATTGTCACAGAGATACACTGCAATGATGCATATTTCATTTCTCGTCTGCCTTTGAACATTGTATAAATATCCTTATAACTAAATTGTTTACCCGAGGTACCTGCTACTCTCGACATAATTCTCTTCTTCTGTCCCTTTTCTGTAGTGGGTACATATGTTATGGGCGACTCCCATTCATTCGTTTGTTTTGTCCAGATCATCAATTTGTTAGGTGTGAAACCTGTTGAAGAATGTGGAAGGCTATTGACAACTTGCATGAAAGGAGTTACGTATTCCACACATCGGGTGTGTTTGTGAGGGTTAGACTCGTTCTACTGCGCTTGCTTCTGGGTGAAAAAAACTTACTAATACATGTTTTATGCCCTGTTAGGTCATAAATTGTTTCCACCTTTGCCCAAGGAAATGTGAAGCATTATCAGTTAGTAGTACCTTTGGTTTACCTACTCTTCTGAAATATTCTCCCTCAATTCTTTTCTGATATTTGTGGCTGCTCCATTTTTAATGGCATACATTTTTATATGTTTCGAGAAAATATCGTATAGTGCTACTATGTGTTTTACCCCTCCTTTACTTCTTGGGTATGGACCAGCTATGTCCAGGGATACTACATCTAGAGGGGTTTTTGTGAGTACTTGGTGTATAGTTTGACACATTGGACTATTTTGATTTTTGGCATATTGCACACTTTCTTAATACCTGTAGGACTCGCCTTTTCAAATTTGGAAAATAACGAAGTGTTGCAATTTTTTCAGTACATTTGCCTACTCTATAATGTCTCCATACTTCATGTTTGTGTCTTATAAATTCGTCAATATAATCTTCAGGAATGCGCACACACACCATTGATAAGATTTTTCACATTTCCTATGAAACAAAATGCCCTTGTACTCCTAATGTCATTTACTTACCTTCTCACCTTCATCTTGCTTAAGGTTTTGCATGACTTTACTCCATCTGTGATCTTGCTGTTGTATAATTCTCATTTGCTTACAAAACTATTGCGTTGTACTTGTATTAATAACGTTTTGATTTCTGCATCTTCCTCTGTTAATTCACTAAATTCCTCTAAACCTTGTGGTAACATAGACAAGGTATCTGAAATTACATCCTGACTTCCTTTAATGATCTCGAAACTGAATTCTTGTAAATACAGACACCACCTAGCTAATCTGCGATGCAATAGAGCAATGACAGCGACAGTGACCGATGGTCACAGTAAACTTTGGTATTCTAGCCCCTCAAAAAATATTCAAACTCTTTAAATGCCCATATTACAGCTAAACTTTCCACTTCTGGCACAGATTAAGATCTTTCTGCTTCTGATAATGTGTGACTAGCTAAACTGACGACCTTCGGTACTTCTTTACCTTCTTCTCGCATCTGGAACAAGTATGATTCCAGCCCCTGATAGGTCAATACCATGGGGCTCAACTACAACCAGTTGGTATTCTCCGACGGTGTAGTGTGACTTAATTCATTACCTGGAGTAATTTCAGTTAGTTGCACTGTGTGGGTATTTCTCCAATTTGTGTCGTTGGCTCCTGTGTCGTTATTTTGTTGTCCAAAGGTTAGCTGCGGTACAGTTTAAGGCATGACAATGTTCCGCGCGTCGGCCACTGCTGTGGCAGACTATTTCTGTTCATGTTCGGCATAGGGCCTTGTGATGATGGATTGTAATTCGCTCGTGCGTTGAAATTACTCCTGTCGTTTTGAAATTTTCTTTTAAATCGTTTATTTCTTCCGTTCCCGTTATCGTACTCGTTACCTCTTGGTATGTGACTTTGCTGTTGTGTCTACCATCTTTGCTGTGCTTTTAGATCACGTTTTACTGACTGATTTGCATAACTATGCTGCTGTTGTGCCTGATTTTCTGTTGCCCTATTGGGTACAGGTCTTTCCTCATAGATTTAGTCGATAGAATCAAGCACTGATAGAAAATATTCAGCGTCATGCTCTGGCGTTGTGACTAATTTTTCTCTAATGTGAGATGGTAAAGAACTTTTCACAATTTTTAACACGTTTACCTGTGATATTGGATTCGTCCAGTTGCCCGTCTTGTTCAGGTATTTTTCAAAGTATCCACGTAGACCAACGTATTTGCCATTGAAATGTGCAGGGTTGAAAACCTCGCATCTGAGTGTTTCTTGCACTGCCTCAGACCAGCACTTGTCTAGGAAAGCTCGTTCGGGTTGGATATAGGTGCTGCAACGTTCGGCCACTTCAGTTGTCCATAAAAAAAAGTCACCTTTCGAATATCCCACGACAAATCTGATTTTCTGTGCCTCAATCCAGTTGCGTGGAAATATATGACGAAAAGCACTGATAAATACTACTGGATTCATTCTTTTACATTCGGTAGAGAAAGTAGGAAACTGTCGATGTCTCAGCAAACCTTCGTCTGCAAAAACAGTTGATAGACACGTGGCATTTTCGGTCGTATTTATGTGGTTATTGTAGTTACCTGTAATTCTGGTTGGTAATTCCTCAGGTATAGGAGTTGCAGGTATGTTTACATTTTGAATTTTACAACTGTCACTGGTACCTGCTGTGGGACTCCTGACAATTTGTGGCTAAATACCGGCAGGTTGTGGTTTGTTCCCTGCAACCTGTGTATTACTTATGTGCACATTTCGAGATCCGGTAATATTTTCTTCTAAAAGATTGCGAATCCTATTTTCTGCAGCTTGTAGGTTAATGGTTATCTTGTTCACCATTTCATTTTCTTTTTTCTGAATAACCTTTTCTATTAAATCTGTGTATAACTTACAATCGGTTACTAACTTCTCTGCAAGGGTATTACTCTTATCTAACTTAACTGCTTCTGCTTGACTAATGATATCGCTCAGATTTTATTGAGTTTCTCTCTCTCCTTCTTAGCACACGCTGAGTCAACTTCTAGTGTTGCTACCCTTAAAGTAAGCTCTTCTACAGTCAGTGGTACACCTTCATAGTCTTTATATAGTTTGTTAACGACAGTGGTTACCTTTTTTTACTGTTGAACGCAACTGGTTTTGTGTGGCTTCAGTATTTGCGTCTGTAATTTTTTTTATCTGTTGCTCTACTAGATCATTGTGGTCGCTAAAAGAATCTACTTTCTGTTTTAGCTCAGTAATGCTACCGTTAACTTCAGAAAGTACTTCATCCCTTACTTGTTTCTTCATATCATTCAATTTTTCGTCGATTTCAGTGCTAAAATTTTGGCTAAGTCATCGAACTTCTGTGAGACCACGTCTTGCAAATGCTTGAATACTTGTTTTTGTTCTGTTTCATTGTATTTAGATCTTGTGCACCATGTTCATATCTTGTTTCATATCACTGAAATGGGTGTTGATACTATCTAGTTTCGTGTTTATGTTAGATAATAACTGCCATAGCAGTGCATCAGTTGTACTATAGTTGTTGCTATCAGCTGTAATTTCCCAGTTAGTGTTTGTGTTGAGAACAAGTGGTGTTTGTAACGTGTTGTCAAGATTTATATGTGTTTCAGTCGTGTGTGGTATATCAATCTGGGAGATGCGAGACATTGTCTCGTCAATTGCAAACATTGTGTCGTCAAGGTTATTCTGCTGTGGAGCATCGCTATCATTTGTCACACATGTGACACTCATCTCTGACCTACTTACACCTTCTGCAGTAGGCATGCATGGATCCTGGACTTCAATTGTTCGATCACACAATTCTACACTATCTTGGCTGATTATGTTTCCGCCAATGTTAACAACAATGGACATATATTTTTCTGCCGTGTTATATGAATATGCAAAAATAAAAATTTCACAAAAATGTTAAAATTTCATACGGTAATTATTACTCTTGACAATTATGTGATGTCAAAGCCTGTTTTGCATCTGTTATGATATGCAAGTTAATGGCCGCAATTCTTTTACTGATAATGTGTTGTTGTTGTTGTGGTCTTCAGTCCTGAGACTGGTTTGATGCAGCTCTCCATGCTACTCTATCCTGTGCAAGCTTTTTCATCTCCCAGTACCTACTGCAACCTACATCCTTCTGAATCTGCTTAGTGTATTCATCTCTTGGTCTCCCTCTACGATTTTTACCCTCCACGCTGCCCTCCAATACTAAATTGGTGATCCCTTGATGCCTCAGAACATGTCCTACCAACCGATCCCTTCTTCTGGTCCAGTTGTGCCACAAACTTCTCTTCTCCCCAATCCTATTTAATACTTCCTCATTAGTTATGTGATCTACCCATCTAATCTTCAGCATTCTTCTGTAGCACCACATTTCGAAAGCTTCTATTCTCTTCTTGTCCAAACTATTTATCGTCCATGTTTCACTTCCATACATGGCTACACTCCATACGAATACTTTCAGAAATGACTTCCTGACACTTAAATCAATACTGGATGTTAACAAATTTCTCTTCTTCAGAAACGATTTCCTTGCCATTGCCAGTCTACATTTTATATCCTCTCTACTTCGACCATCATCAGTTATTTTGCTCCCCAAATAGCAAAACTCCTTTACTACTTTAAGTGCCTCATTTCCTAATCTAATTCCCTCAGCATCACCCGACTTAATTAGGCTACATTCCATTATCCTTGTTTTTCTTTTGTTGATGTTCATCTTATATCCTCCTTTCAAGACACTGTCCATTCCATTCAACTGCTCTTCCAAGTCCTTTGCTGTCTCGGACAGAATTACAATGTCATCGGCGAACCTCAAAGTTTTTATTTCTTCTCCATGAATTTTAATACCTACTCCGAATTTTTCTTTTGTTTCCTTTACTGCTTGCTCAATATACAGATTGAACAACATCGGGGAGAGGCTACAACCCTGTCTTACTCCCTTCCCAACCACTGCTTCCCTTTCATGTCCCTCGACTCTTATAACTGCCATCTGGTTTCTGTACAAATTGTAAATAGCCTTTCGCTCCCTGTATTTTACCCCTGCCACCTTTAGAATTTGAAAGAGAGTATTCCAGTCAACATTGTCAAAAGCTTTCTCTAAGTCTACAAATGCTAGAAACGTAGGTTTGCCTTTCCTTAATCTTTCTTCTAAGATAAGTCGTAAGGTCAGTATTGCCTCACGTGTTCCAGTGTTTCTACGGAATCCAAACTGATCTTCCCCGAGGTTGGCTTCTACTAGTTTTTCCATTCGTCTGTAAAGAATTCGTGTTAGTATTTTGCAGCTGTGACTTATTAAGCTGATAGTTCGGTAATTTTCACATCTGTCAACACCTGCTTTCTTTGGGATTGGAATTATTATATTCTTCTTGAAGTCTGAGGGTATTTCGCCTGTCTCATACATCTTCCTCACCAGATGGTAGAGTTTTGTCAGGACTGGCTCTCCCACGGCCGTCAGTAGTTCCAATGGAATATTGTCTACTCCGGGGGCTTTGTTTCGACTCAGATCTTTCAGTGCTCTGTCAAACTCTTCACGCAGTATCATATCTCCCATTTCATCTTCATCTACATCCTCTTCCATTTCCATAATATTGTCCTCAAGTACATCGCCCTTGTATAGACCCTCTATATACTCCTTCCACCTTTCTGCTTTCCCTTCTTTGCTTAGAACTATTGAAAAATTCTTGTAAGTTTTCCACAATAAATTCAAAGAAGGGAATAATGAGGAAAAGGCTTCTATCTGTATCAGAACAGGCGCTACCAAGCGTAACCATGCAAGCAACTTCTGTAGCTGAAACTTCCTGGCAGATTAAAACTGTGTGCCCAACCAAGACTCGAACTCGGGACCCTTGCCTTTCGCGGGCAAGTGCTCTACCAACTGAGCTACCGAAGCACGACCCACGCCCGGTACTCACAGCTTTACATCTGCCAGTATCTCGTCTCCTACCTTCCAAACTTTACAGAAGCTCTCCTGCGAATCTTGCAGAACTAGCACTCCTGAAAGAAAGGATATAGCGGAGACATGGCTTAGCCACAGCCTGGGGGATGCTTCCACAATGAGATTTTCACTCTGCAGCAGAGTGTGCGCTGATATGAAACTTCCTGGCAGATTAAAACTGTGTGCCCGACCGAGACTCCAACCCGGGACCTTTGCCTTTCGCGGGCAAGTGCTCTACCATCTGAGCTACCGAAGCACGACTCACGCCCGGTACTCACAGATTTACATCTGCCAGTATCTCGTCTCCTACCTTCCAAACTTTACAGAAGCTCTCCTGCGAACCTTGCAGAACTAGCACTCCTGAAAGAAAGGATATAGTGGAGACATGGCTTAGCCACAATCTGGGGGATGTTTCCAGAATGTGATTTTCACCCTGCAGCGGAGTGTGCGCTTATATGAAACTTCCTGGCAGATTAAAACTGTGTGCCCGACCGAGACTCGAACTCGAGACCTTTGCCTTTTGCGGGCAAGTGCTCTACCAACTGAGCTACCGAAGCACGACTCACGCCCGGTACTCACAGCTTTACATCTGCCAGTATCTCGTCTCCTACCTTCCAAACTTTACAGAAGCTCTCCTGCGAACCTTGCAGAACTAGCACTCCTGAAAAAAAGGATATAGTGGAGACATGGCTTAGCCACAGCCTGGGGGATGTTTCCAGAATGAGATTTTCACTCTGCAGTGGAGTGTGCGCTGATATGAAACTTCCTGGCAGACTAAATCTGTGTGCCCGACCGAGACTTGAACTCGGGACCTTTGCCTTTCGCGGGTAAGTGCTCTACCAGCTGAGCTACCAAAGCACGACTCACGCCTGGTACTCACAGCTTTACATCTGCCAGCATCTCGTCTCCTATCTTCCAAACTTTACAGAAGCTCTCCTGCGAACCTTGCAGAACTAGCACTCCTGAAAGAAAGGATATAGCGGAGACATGGCTTAGCCACAGCCTGGAGGATGTTTCCAGAATGAGATTTACACTCTGCAGCGGAGTGTGCGCTGACATGAAACTTCCTGGTAGAGCACTTGCCCGTGAAAGACAAAGGTCCCGAGTTCGAGTCTCGGTCGGGCACACAGTTTTTTTGACCAATAACAATGTCATAGAAATTTCTTACTATAACAGTAGTTAACAACCCTACTTACAATCGGTGCCCTTAAGTCCTGCCACGGTCGCCAGTTGTGTTATAATAATAAAAAAATACATATAAGAATGGAAAGAAAAATTTAAAGCGACGATACTATCGCATTATCAGAAACGTTCTGCTTGTACAAATTTAGGCTAATCGGACTTCCTCTATTACATTTCTATTGTAGAAGCAGGCAGCTGACTTCCAGAAGACCAGTGAGTGTTAAAAAATTAAGAAAATCCTCCTAACTTGGTTCCACTTCCCTTCAATAAAAATACTTAATACTGTTGTTAAGTCCTCTATTATTTATACACGCATATAATACATGACACTCATAATACTTTACGCTATACGTCTTAACCATCCTTCTACATATGAGAGAGTGAGAAACAAAATCATGTACAATGAAAAATGAATTATGATTTTTTTCATTTGTCTGTGACTTACCACGCATTCATAATTAATGTCTTTGCTGATGCTTATGGTCGATCTCTGTTTCTTTTTTTTTTAAATATATTTCAACTTTACGATATCTGGGAGGGTTCTTCAGCATGTACCTACACATTGGATATGGATTTGTTCCTTTTTATTGTGACACCATTTAGAGATGAACTCATTCTGTGCTTTTTCAGAAACGGCTATTTTCCATTGAGCATTTCTACAATGTCTATATTTTTCTCTTCTGAGCAACTGGACGTTATTAACTTGGTTGCAATAGATTGTCTTTCAAGTTTAGTGTCATTACGTTTCTCTATCTCATCTGAAATATTGTATATTTGGAGAGATAGATATTCTGGCTCAGGTACAATGTAACCAACTTTTCACAACTTTTTCTGTCTCTTCGGTGTGGGATAGGCAAGTTAGTCTCCTTTCTGATTTTAGGTCACCAAACTGCAACACCACTAGTAAGCAACTAAAATTATTTAACTCAGGGGAAAAATCTAAATTATTATTGGGGATTTTGATACCTATCATTTGATATCACTGGAAGAAACAAAAATTATTGTTGTTGATATTAATGTCCATCATTTGATATGAGACCAGTCCCACAATGATTGGTCCTTCAGAATTATTGTTAAAGTTATAGAAGAGTATACCCAGCTTTGTGTAAATCATAGGATGTCAAACAGACTTACACTTCATTTAAAAACATGTTAACAAACAGGAAAATCAACATTTCACTACATAGCATGAAGAGGAAGAGCATGGTTCTGAATAAAGGCCTGCCATGGGGTTCTACACGAGCACCTATCCTTTTCAACCTATATATTGATGGCATGCCAGCCAATAAATCATGTAAAATTGTATATCCAGTCGAACAAACCATTGCATATCACAGTAAAAATGTAATGACCACATCAAAATACTGAATTCAGACCTCAAAGTACTGAACAGATACCGCTTATAGAGGCATTTACATTCAAATCTCAACAGCCCAATGACCAGCATCGTAATGCACCTTAACAATAGAGGTACAAACAAAAAACTACAGCTCCCTAAGTATGAACAGTGCAACAGGCATAAGAATAACCCTAAATACTTGGGACTGAAATTAGATCGCTCTTTAACATATAGTACTCATTTAGAAAATACAAAACAGAAGCTAAAGTCCCGCAATGCTATCCTGTCGATACTGGCTGGAATGACGTGGGGTTGTGGAGTGAACCCATTGAGGGCTTCAGCATTAACTCATGTCTATAACTTGGTAGCATATTGTTCATGTATCTGATGAGAAGCGCACATGTAGCTAAAGTACAAGTGAAGGAGACAAAGTGGATAACCTATGGTTCACTTGGGGCCACCCCACATACCTGTTCATTCCTAGTTTAGTTAGAGAGTGAATGTGAGGCAAAACTTAAGGAACGGAAGTATAGTAGGTTGGTTGGTTGGTTGGTTTGGGGAAGGAGACCAGACAATGTGGTCATCGGTCTCATCGGATTAGGGAAGGATGGGGAAGGAAGTCAGGCATGCCCTTTCAGAGGAACCATCCCGACATTGGCCTGGAGTGATTTAGGGAAATCACGGAAAGCCTAAATCAGGATGGCTGGACGCGGGATTGAACCGTCGTCCTCCCGAATGCGAGTCCAGTATGTATAGTAGGTACATGATAGGATCACCAATTAATAAAAGAAGTTTTCTCAGGTTTCTGTATATGCAACACAGGGTTAATTACCTTCATCAAAACGATAAGGCTAAGAATTGGTGGTACTTATTTAATTCTTGTCCACAAAAACGCCAAAGACCGAACAACATAAAGAAAATTCATTGAAGCTAGACTCTTTACTATATCCCACCGCATAATCTATTGGTATACATCCATCAGAGACTCATATGTGATGCTGTGGACTCTATAATTAGCAATGGTGATGAGCAACCACAAAATCAATTGAATTAATTTACAGTCTTCTAGAAAAGATCAAGGCAGCATGAAAACAGCACAGCACCTGGCCCAAATAACTTTCATTATGTGATGATACAAAATTTATCCATGAAATGATAAAGTAAACAAGCGGGTACACCATAAATACGCAGCGAAATATAAATTACAATTGTTGTCTGAAAGCCAAAAAGACATATGTAAAGGTCAACGGGCTTCATGAAACGACAAAGAACACACAAGACTCTGGAGCAGCTAGTCACAGACATATAGTTCTCTCTTACCGTCGATAAATACCTTCTGGTGGTGTACATAGACATCTCCAGCAGGAAACTCACCATCCTATGTAAGGAAAAATATATAGGTCGAAAAGAAACATGTATAAGACTACTACAAGCCTAAGTTCTTTCTCCCCTACTGTTCAATATATTCGTAGTAGCGCTGCACAGTGTTGTCTAAGAGGACATCCAGCTATTACAATAATGTATGTACGCTGCTTGGCATTTGATAAGGAACAGAGCTATTGTTCGACAGGAATAATCAAAACCAATGCTGGACGACAAGAAACACAGTACATATGTAACCGATGTGGAGTGGTATATTTATAACGGAAAATGGTACAAATTTCTCCAATCAGGAAAGCAGGATAACAGACAAAATACACAGTGACATAATACAAGTGACACTGCACAGCTAGAATGCACCAGTGGACCTGCAGAAGGCCACTGCAACTGTGGTCAAAACGTTGGTTTTTCTCCAGCAGCAGTAGTTTTATACATTATGACGTGGTACCACACACAGAAAACTTTTATGTCAACTGACTCTGGCTGCGGAAGCCTAGGCACTTAGACATAAATATCTTTCGTGATTGATACACTTCATACTCCCAACATAATGGTTTATATCAGACTCTTTGTAAGGAACAGTCTCACATGGGGCACTACTACCCATTTTGCATATGTTATTCATGCTGGCTACCAAACTGTTGAGGGATCCTTGGGGGATATTGACTCATTCCTCCTTCTCAAGGAGGTTTTCAGTTCTTTCATAGTCTGGAGAGTGGGTGTTTGTTGAGAAACCCATCATCCAATAACATCCCAGGAATGCTATATAGGATTTAGGTCCAGGAACTACACCGGCCATTCCACATGTTCAATATCTTTACTTTCCAGTGTGTCTGATCCCTCAGCGGTCTTGTTTGGGCAGGTGTTGTCCATACATAGAAATTCGGGACCAACCACATCCCTATACAGATGGGCATGATCCAGAATAATTTACCTGCAATACTGCTGTATTGTAACCATACCTCCCACAATACATGCAATGGCGTATGGCTACTGTACATAATGCCTACCCACACCATAAGATCTGGGCCATACCAATGACAATCATAAACATTCCGTGATGTCCAGTGTGGTCCTCTCTCTCTCCACACTGACTGGTGGCCAGAATCACTTGCCATCGTGAAACAGGATTCATCGGAGAACATCACTCTGAACCACTGTTGCTGACCCCAACTGGCATGCTTCCAAGACCAAGGAACTCTTTCTCAATGATGATGTTGTTCAAGTGTGATGCACTTAACAGGTTTGCAAGCGCACAAACCAGTCTGACTTAACTGACTTAATCGCCATGAAATGGTTCTGTTCTCATTGCGGTTGCTATGTCTTCAGTGATCTGCCTAGGAATGAGATGTCTATTCCTTGTAATAGCCACTAGGGCTGCGTATGGATCCTCTTGCGGTGTGCTGGTCCATCTACGACCATCGACACATTTTTGTTGAGTATGTACACGTACAGTGACCTTTCTTAGTCATGAAATGACGCTTTCGGTTTCACCCATTACTGTGTCCACAGTAGTGACACTTTGACGGGCTTCGAGCTGTCCAACTGCTCGTCCACGACCATAAGCATTCAAATGATGTTTTACAGACATGTTCCAGTATCACATGGATTCTCGCGCTAGTTGGTTCCCCAACAACCTTCGTCTAACCTTGTACTGCATGAACTGTCGAATGCATACACGGCATTCATGTACAGCCTTCACTGCAGTTAACACATCCCAAACTCTACATTAGCAATTTGCAGTTGTTCCTCGGCAATTGTTAATTTTTCCTTAGTAGTTGTCAAGCAGTGTATTTATGTGAGACAGGATTCTCTAGATGAGTACTACCAAAATACTGATGCAGCTATGAGGGGTATCAGTGAGTCTCTAAATACAAGCAGTATAGAAATACACTCCTGGAAATTGAAATAAGAACACCGTGAATTCATTGTCCCAGGAAGGGGAAACTTTATTGACACATTCCTGGGGTCAGATACATCACATGATCACACTGACAGAACCACAGGCACATAGACACAGGCAACAGAGCATGCACAATGTCGGCACTAGTACAGTGTATATCCACCTTTCGCAGCAATGCAGGCTGCTATTCTCCCATGCAGACGATCGTAGAGATGCTGGATGTAGTCCTGTGGAACGGCTTGCCATGCCATTTCCACCTGGCGCCTCAGTTGGACCAGCGTTCGTGCTGGACGTGCAGACCGCGTGAGACGACGCTTCATCCAGTCCCAAACATGCTCAATGGGGGACAGATCCGGAGATCTTGCTGGCCAGGGTAGTTGACTTACACCTTCTAGAGCACGTTGGGTGGCACGGGATACATGCGGACGTGCATTGTCCTGTTGGAACAGCAAGTTCCCTTGCCGGTCTAGGAATGGTAGAACGATGGGTTCGATGACGGTTTGAATGTACCGTGCACTATTCAGTGTCCCCTCGACGATCACCAGTGGTGTACGGCCAGTGTAGGAGATCGCTCCCCACACCATGATGCCGGGTGTTGGCCCTGTGTGCCTCGGTCGTATGCAGTCCTGATTGTGGCGCTCACCTGCACGGCGCCAAACACGCATACGACCATCATTGGCACCAAGGCAGAAGCGACTCTCATCGCTGAAGACGACACGTCTCCATTCGTCCCTCCATTCACGCCTGTCGCGACACCACTGGAGGCGGGCTGCACGATGTTGGGGCGTGAGCGGAAGACGGCCTAACGGTGTGCGGGACCGTAGCCCAGCTTCATGGAGACGGTTGCGAATGGTCCTCGCCGATACCCCAGGAGCAACAGTGTCGCTAATTTGCTGGGAAGTGGCGGTGCGGTCCCCTACGGCACTGCGTAGGATCCTACGGTCTTGGCGTGCATCCGTGCGTCGCTGCGGTCCGGTCCCAGGTCGACGGGCACGTGCACCTTCCGCCGACCACTGGCGACAACATCGATGTACTGTGGAGACCTCACGCCCCACGTGTTGAGCAATTCGGCGGTACGTCCACCTGGCCTCCCGCATGCCCACTATACGCCCTTGCTCAAAGTCCGTCAACTGCACATACGGTTCACGTCCACGCTGTCGCGGCATGCTACCAGTGTTAAAGACTGCGATGGAGCTCCGTATGCCACGGCAAACTGGCTGACACTGACGGCGGCGGTGCACAAATGCTGCGCAGCTAGCGCCATTCGACGGCCAACACCGCGGTTCCTGGTGTGTCCGCTGTGCCGTGCGTGTGATCATTGCTTGTACAGCCCTCTCGCAGTGTCCGGAGCAAGTATGGTGGGTCTGACACACCGGTGTCAATGTGTTCTTTTTTCCATTTCCAGGAGTGTATATGCATCTATTTTCGCAGCGCAATGATAGTTCCATAAAATTTCGGGCGTGCCACCGCATAAATTTCATTTCTTCTTCTAATATTTCAGCTGTATACACTCCAGCCATCTTCAGTGTGAGCTGAGGTGACCGCCGCTCCAGGACTTCCTCCTTCTTTTAAACCAGTGAACTGCGCCACTACGCATGCAGCAACAGATACACATGGTACCAGATACGTTGATCAGCCGCCAAGTGGTATAACATATGCATGAAATTAGATCTGTGGCTGCGTGGTCGATCCACATGGTGATATCGATGTATCACTGCGAGCTGAACTGCCGCTATGTCCTTGCGAATTTGTTTCAGAAAGTGCCGGATTTCATGATATGTCCAAACTGAAGCTGCTGATTAATTAAAGTGTCGACAACCGACTTTCGATTCCTATTTTCACTGCGGTGTCTTAAAAAGATGAAGTTGAGGCGAAAATTTCGATTTTAGCATACACCATAGAGTGCCCAGTGCTCTCTGCCTCCACAGATTTATTAGGTTGTCAGAGCCAGATGTGCCTGCAGTGCTCTGTGCATCTCTCATGGACTGTTTGTGTCGTCTGTCTGATGTATGAACCGCCGCACTGACAGAGGTTCTTGTAAACCACAGGAATCCAGGCGTCCTACTGTCTTTGGTGGGGGGCGAAAAATTTACATTTACATTTATACTCGGAAAGCCACCCAACGGTGTGTGGCGGAGGTCACTTTACGTGCCACTGTCATTACCTCCCTTTCCTGTTCCAGTTGGGTATGGTTCTCGGGAAGAACGACTGCCGGAAAGCCTCTGTGCGCGCTCGAATCTCTCTAATTTTACTTTCGTGTTCTCCTCGGGAGGTATAAGTAGGGGGAAGCCATATATTCGATACCTCATCCAGAAACGCACCCTCTCGAAACCTGGACAGCAAGCTACACCGCGATGCAGAGCGCCTCTCTTGCAGAGTTTGGCACTTGAGTTTGCTAAATATCTCCGTAACGCTATCACGCTTACCAAATAACCCTGTGACGAAACGCGCCGCTCTTCTTTGGATTTTCTCTATCTCCTCTGTCAACCCAACCTGGTACGGATCCCACACTGATGAGCAATACTCAAGTATAGGTCGAACGAGATTAGATTAGATTAGATTAGATTAATACTTGTTCCATAGATCATGAATACGACACTTCGTAATGATGTGGAACGTGTCAGTTTAATAAAAGATGTCTGTACAAGATATTACATTACACAAAATATTGCATGACACTAATGTTTAAGTTGTTTTTTTTTCCCCTCCCTTAATTTATATCTAAAAATTCAGCCAATGAGTAGAAGGAGTTGTCATCTAGAAATTCTTTTAATTTATTTTTAAATGTTGGTTGGCTATCTGTCAGGATTTTTAAGGTGTTTGGAAGGTGACCAAAGACTTTTGTGGCAGCATAATTTACCCCTTTCTGTGCCAAAGTCAGATTTAACCCTGCATAGTGAAGATCATCCTTTCTCCTGGTGTTATAGCTATGCACACTGCTATTACTTTTGAACTGGATTAGATTATTAACAACAAATTTCATAAGTGAATATATATATACTGTGAGGTTACTGTGAGGATCCCTAGATCCTTAAATAGATGTCTGCAGGATGACTGTGGGTGGGCTCCAGCAATTATTCTGATTACACGTTTTTGAGCAATGAATACTTTTCTACTCAACGATGAATTACCCCAGAATATGATGCCATACGAATGCAGTGAATGAAAGTAGGCATAGTAAGCTAATTTACTGAGATTCTTATCACCAAAATTTGCAATAACCCTAATAGCATATGTAGCTGAACTCAGACGTTTCAGCAGACCATCAATGTGTTGCTTCCAATTTAACCTCTCATCAATGGATACACCTAAAAATTTTGAAAATTCTACCTTAGCTACAGACTTCTGTTCAAAGTCTATATTTATTACTGGAGTTGTGCCATTTACTGTACAGAACTGTATATACTGTGTTTTATCAAAATTCAAAGAGAGTCCGTTTGCTGAGAACCACTCAATAATTTTGTGAAAAACATCATTTACAATTACATCACTTAGTTCTTGGTTTTTGGATATTATTACTATACTTGTATCATCAGCAAAAGGAACTAACTTTGCATCTTCATCAATGTGGAATGGTAAGTCATTAATGTATATGAAGAACAGTAAAGGACCTAAGACCGAACCCTGTGGGACCCCGTACTTGATAGCCCCCCCAGTTTGAGGAATCAGCTGTTGTTTTAACATTACATGAACCACTTATTTCAACTTTCTGCATTCTTCCAGTTAAGTATGAATAAAACCATTTGTGCACTGCCCCCTCAAACCATAATGATGTAGCTTATCTAAAAGAATTCCATGATTTACACAGTCAAAGGCCTTTGAGAGATCACAAAAAATACCAATGGGTGATGTCCAGTTATTAAGAGCATTTAATATTTGATCAGTGAAAGCGTATACAGCATTTTCTGTTGAAAAGCCTATCTGAAAACCAAACTGACATTTTGTTGGTACTTTATTTTTAGAAATATGGGAGGTGACTCTTGAATACATTACTTTCTCAAAAATTTTTGATAGAGCTCTCAGAAGAGAGTTTGGGCGGTAGTTGTTGACCTGACATATCCCCCTTTTTATGCAATGGTTTTTCAATGGCATATTTCAGTCTATCGGGGAAGACACCCTGCTCCAAAGAGCTATTACATACATGGCTGAGAATCCTACTTATCTGTGGGGAACAAGCTTTAAGTTCCTTGCTGGAAATGCCATCAATTCCGTAAGAGCTTTTACTTTTCAATGAGTTTATTATTTTACTGATTTCAGAGGGAGAGGTTGGTGGAAATACAGTTGTTTCAAACTGCACATGTATGGCCTCTTCTATTAGTAGCCTTGCCTCTTCTAGTGAAGATCTAGATCCTATTTTCTCCACAACATTTAAAAAATGATTATTGAAAATATTTTCAATTTCTGATTATTCGTTAGTACACTTGTCATTCAGTTTTATGGCACTAAAGTCTTCCTGTGCTCTTGATTGCCCTGTTTCCCTTCCAATAATATTCCAAATTGCTTTAGTTTTATTATCAGAGTTACTGATCTCAGACATGACTTTTTAATAACTTTTCTTAGTACCGCACAATAGTTTTTCAAATATTGAACAATTTCGGGGTCAGTACTCCCTCTTGCTGTTAGATACAGTTCTCTTTTACGGTCGCAAGATATTCTTCTTCCTTTAGTTAGCCAAGGTTTTTTTATGTTTTCTTGGAATTATGTTTAACTATTTTCTTGGGAAAACAATTTTCAAATACCCTTAAAAATGTATCGTGAAATAAGATATATTTCAAGTTTTCATCGGGTTCCTTATAAACTTCATCCCAGTCTAGCTGCTGTAGGCTTTCCCTAAAGTTTGCAATATTTATATTGTTAATTGAACGCACTGCTATGAAATTCTGGTTTGATATACTGCATGGAGCTATGTCATGTACTGTAACTAGCTGTGCACCATGATCTGAAAGACCATTCTCAACAGGATAAGCATTTATGTCCTTAAACTTTTCTTGGTCTATAAAAAAGTTATCTATCAATGTCCTGCTGTTCTTTGTTATCCGAGTAGAAAAATCAATGACGGAGCTCAAATTGAAAGAACTGAGTTATACTACTAGGTCATTCTTCCTATTACACTCTTTCGGGGAATCAACATTGAAATCCCCACAAATGATAATTTGCTTACCCCTGTCTGACAGATAGCACAACAAAGCATCCAAGTTTTCTAGAAATAGCTGGAAATTCCCTGAGGGGGGCCTATACACTGTTACAATTATGAAAGTGCCATTATTTAGTTTTAGTTCAGTGGCACATGCTTCCATATGTTGCTCTACACAAAATTTTTTAGTTTCTAAATTTTTTACACTGTGGAAGCTTTTGACATCTATGGCAACTCCTCCTCTCATCATATTATCTCTACTTACATGTGCAGCTAATTTGTACCCATTGATGCTAACCTTTTGCATATCAGTGACAATGTGATGCTTAGACAGGCATAGTACATCTATTACATTCTCAGTTTCTATATCTTCTAAACAAAGCAGAAGCTCATCAATTTTATTCTTCAATCCCCCAATATTTTGATGAAATATACTAACATTATTTTTCACTTTACTTTTGTGAGCATCTTGAACTTTTTTAACATCTTTAGTACTTGCCTGGCTGAGTTTCCCACTGGACACTGATCTTACACTAAAATAGAGTTGCCACCATGAGATGTAGTTGCTCCCCCTTTTAAATTTCCTGCTATCAGCCCAGCCAGTTTACCCCTTCCCTTTCTTGTTGAGGTGAAGGCCATGTCTAGTATAGTCCCACCTACAGAGTTATCAACAGGAACCACACCAATGTGTGACCCTGCACCAGATCCAAGTAGCCGTTCCAACTCCAAATTAACTCTCCTGACAGAAGAGCTCAAATGAGGTCGGTCGTGGCGCTCCAGAACCGACACAAACCCAACACCGGATCTCTGTCAATACTGTTGCCCGGCCCACCCACAATAACCACGGTATCTTCCTTAGTAAAGCCTCTACATAGTGAACCTAAATCCTCTGTAACCTGCCCCAGTCCAGCACTAGGTTTGAAAAAACTTGTGACCTGGTATTCTGGCCCTAATTCATCCTGCAGAAGTTGGCCCACACCCCTAGCATGCGAACTACCTAGCAACAAGACTTTCTTTCTCTTTGCAGACTTCCCTACATTCTTATTCAATTTGCTGCTGAAAGCTTGTTGAGCCCTGTCTACATCTACTTCTGTGAGAGGCTCATCAGTTTCTGACTGAGGCAACAGGTCAAACCTATTTTGTACATTAATAACAAAGCTGTCAGAAGAATTTCTTGGCCTGTTCCTTATGCCTGTTGCCACTTCCCACCCCTGTTTACCCTTCTCCCCCCTTAACCTGCCAAGTACTCGCCTAGCCTCATCTAACTCAGCCTGAAGGGCAGCAATTTTCCCCTCCTGTTCCCCAATCTTTCTATCTCTACTGCATAGCCTACAGAACCACTGATGAGTCTCGCTCATTTTCCCAATTCCCACGCCACTACAATCGCCCCAATGAAGAAAGTTACTACATCCATCACACCAGAGCCCGGAGCTAACGATTCTACGGCACGTCAGGCACTTTACACTCATGGTACAAATCGATTTTAGTGACAGAAAGACAATTAAGTTACCGGAAAACAATGAAAATACGTGTACGAAAAATTAGGCCTACTCGCGACAATGTAAACAGTGGTTCAGAAGTTTATTACTGGAAATTACTTAAGAGATGAAGATACTCAACAGATATAAAGGGGCAGCAAACGTATTTAGCACACTAAACTATCAGTAAATGCACTTAAAATTGCGGTATGAAGTTTAATCTGAAAGCTCAAAAGTTCGGCCTGGCCGCGATATGTAAACAAAACGAACTTTACGTGATTACTGTGAAAATACGCGAGTAAGACAAAAACCTTTAATGGTACGCTTGAAGAGCACTATAATTAACGTAATAAATTAGTTTAGTGTTAAAAACGAGTGTTTTGTAAGCCACCTCCTTTGTTGATGGTCTACATTTTCTAAGGACTCTCCCAATGAATCTCAACCTGGCACTGATGCAGCTATGAGGGATATCAGTGAGTCTCTAAATACAAGCAGTATAGAAATATATGCATCTATTTTCACAGCGCAATGATAGTTCCATAAAATTTCGGGCGTGCTACCGCATAAATTTCATTTCTTCTTCTACTTTATTTTATATGATCATTCCACTTCAAATCGTTCTGCACGCATACTCCCAGATATTTTACAGAAGTAACTGCTACCAGTGTTTGTTCTGCTATCATATAATTATATAATAAAGGATCCTTCTTTCTATGTATTCGCAGTACATTACATTTGTCTATGTTGAGGGTCAGTTGCCACTCCCTGCACCAAGTGCCTATCTGCTGCAGATCTTCCTGCATTTCACTGCAATTTTCTAATGCTGCAACTTCTCTGTATACTACAGCATCATCCGTGAAAAGCCACATGGAACTTCCGACACTATCTTCTAGGTCATTTATATATATTGTGAAAAGCAATGTTCCCATAACACTCCCCTGTGGCACGCCAGAGGTTACTTTAACATCTGTAGACGTCTCTCCATTGAGAACAACATGCTGTGTTCTGTATGCTAAAAACTCTTCAATCCAGCCACACAGCTGGTCTGATATTCCGTAGGCTCTTACTTTGTTTATCATGCGACAGTGCGGAACTGTATCGAACGCCTTCTGGAAGTCAAGGAAAATGGCATCCACCTGGGAGACTGTATCTAATAATTTCTGGGTCTCATGAACAAATAAAGCGAGTTGGGTCTCACACGATCGCTGTTTCCGGAATCCATGTTGATTCCTACAGAGTAGATTCTGGGTTTCCAGAAATGACATGATATGCGAGCAAAATACATGCTCTAAAATTCTACAACAGATCGATGTCAGAGATATCGCATCTGCTCGACGACCCTTCTTGAAGACTGGGACTACCTGTGCTCTTTTCCAATCATTTGGAACCTTCCGTTCCTCTAGTGACCTGCGGTACACGGCTGTTAGAAGGGGGGCAAGTTCTTTCGCGTACTCTGTGTAGAATCGAATTGGTATCCCGTCAGGTCCAATGGCCTTTCCTCTGTTTAGTGATTTCAGTTGCTTTTCTATTCCTTGGACACTTATTTCGATGTCAGCCATTTTTTCTTTTATGCGAGGATTTAGAGAAGGAACTGCAGTGCGGTCTTCCTCTGTGAAACAGCTTTGGAAAAAGGTGTTTAGTATTTCAGCTTCACGCGTGTCATTCTCTGTTTCAATGCCGTCGTCGTCCCAGAGTGTCTGGATATGCTGTTTCGAGCCAATTACTGATTTAACGTAAGACAATAACTTCCTAGGATCTTCTGTCAAGTCGGTACATAGAATTTTACTTTCGAATTCACTGAACGCTTCACACATAGCCCTCCTTACGCTAACTTTGACATCGTTTAATTTCTGTTTGTCTGAGAGGTTTTGGCTGCGTTTAAAGTTGCAGTGAAGCTCTCTTTGCTTTCGCAGTAGTTTCCTAACTTCGTTGTTGAACCACGGTGGGTTTTTTTCCGTCCCTCACAGTTTTACTCGGCACGTACCTGTCTGAAACGCAGTTTACGATTGCCTTAAACTTTTTTCAATAAACACTCAACATTGTCGGTGTCACAAAAAAAATTTCGTTTTGATCTGTTAGGTAGTTTGAAATCTGCCTTCTATTACTCTTGCTAAACAGATAAACCTTCCTCCCTTTTTTTTATATTCCTATTTACTTCCATATTCAGGGATGCTGCAACGACCTTATGATCACTGATTCCCTGTTCTGCGCTTACAGAGTCAAAAAGTGTGGGTCTGTTAGTCATCAGTAGGTCCAAGATGTTATCTCCATGAGTCGGTTCTCTGTTTAATTGCTCGAGGTAATTTTCGGATAGTGCACTCAGTATAATGTCACTCGATGCTCTGTCCCTACCACCCGTCCTAAACATCTGAATGTCCCAGTCTATATCCGGTAAATTGAAATCTCCACCTAAGACTATAACATGCTGAGAAAATTTATGTGAAATGTATTCCAAATTTTCACTCAGTTGTTCTGCCACTAATGCTGCTGAGTCGGGAGGTCGGTAGAAGGAACCAATTATTACCCTAGCTTGGTTGTTGAGTGTAACCTCCACCCATAATAATTCACAGGAACTACCCACTTCTACTTCACTACAGGATAAACTACTACTAACAGCAACAAAAACGCCACCACCAGTTGCATGCAATCTATCCTTTCTAAACACCGTCTGTACCTTTGTAAAAATTTCGGCAGAATTTCTCTCTGGCTTCAGCCAGCTTTCCGTAACTATAACGATTTCAGCTTCGGTGCTTTCTATCAGCGTTTGAAGTTCTGGAACTTTACCAACGCAGCTTCGACAGTTTACAATTACAATAGCGATTGCTGATTGGTCCCCGCATGTCCTGACTTTGACCCCCACTCTTTGAGGCTGTTGCCCTTTCTGTACTTACCCAAGGCCATCTAACCCAAAAAACCGCCCAGTCCACGCCACACAACACCTGCTACCCGTGTAACCGCCTGCTGTGTGTAGTGGACTCCTGGCCTGTCCAGCGGAACCCGAAACCCCACGATCCTATGGCACAAGTCGAGGAATCTGCAGCCCACAAGGTCATCTGTTTAACTTTATGTTTACTGAATGAGATTTTCACTCTGCAGCGGAGTGTGCGCTGATATGAAACTTCCTGGCAGATTAAAATTGTGTGCCCGATCGAGACTCGAACTCGCGACCTTTGCCTTTCGTGGGCAAGTGCTCTACCACTGAGCTACCGAAGTACGACTCACGGCCGGTACTCACAGCTTTACTTCTGCCAGTATCTCGTCTCCTACCTTCCAAACTTTACAGAAGCTCTCCTGCGAACCTTGCAAAACTAGCACTCCTGAAAGAAAGGATATTGCGGAGACATGGCTTAGCCACAGCCTGGGGGAGGTTTCCAGAATGAGATTTTCACTCTGCAGCGGAGTGTGCGCTGATATGAAACTTCCTGGCAGATTAAAACTGTGTGCCCGACCGAGACTCGAACTCGAGACCTTTGCCTTTCGTGGGCAAGTGCTCTACCATCTGAGCTACTGAAGCACGACTCACGCCCAGTACTCACAGGTAGGAGACGAGAGACTGGCAGAAGTAAAGCTGTGAGTACCGGGCATGAGTCGTGCTTCGGTAGCTCAGTTGGTAGAGCACTTGCCCGCGAAAGGCAAAGGGCCCAAGTTCGAGTCTCGGTCGGGCACACAGTTTTAATCTGCCAGGAAGTTTCATATCAGCGCACACTCCGCTGCAGAGTGAAAATCTCATTCTGGAAACCTCCCCCAGGCTGTAGCTAAGCCATGTCTCCGCAATATCCTTTCTTTCAGGAGTGTTAGTTCTGCAAGTTTCGCAGGAGAGCTTCTGTAAAGTTTGGAAGGTAGGAGACGAGATACTGGCAGAAGTAAAGCTGTGAGTACCGGGCGTGAGTTTATGTTTACTGATGATCGATATCATTTTCGACGATAGACTTCCCACGTATAGCAGAAAAACATGGATTTAAAACCTTCCATGTCTTCTTCTGCATTTCTTATACTACTATTGGTTTCATTTGCAGTGCCTTACTTATCTGCTGTGGAGAGTACTCATTGGCTTCAATAACTCTTCTCAAGTTTAGAAACAAGTCCTCCAGACTGCTCTCATCAGCAATGACGTGTGCTCTGTGTACCAGAGTTCTGAGTACACTCATCGTCTGCGAAGGATGATGGCAACTATTTGCATGTAAATTCAAATTGGTAGGGATCGGTTTTCGATATACTGCATGTCCCAAAGTGGCATCATCTTTGCGTCATACCAAAACATCCAAAAATGGAAGGCATCCATCTTTTATGATTTCCATTGTGAACTTAATTTGTCTTTGGATGGAATTTGGATGTTTTAAAAATTCTTTTATCTTGTCTTCACCATGGGGCCACATTGAAAATGTGGTATCAACATACCTCCAAAACACTGTCGGCTTCAAGCTAGCAGATTCAAGCGCCTTCTCCTCGAAGTACTCCATAAAAAAGTTACCCACCAAGGGCGACGAAGGACTACCCATGGCGAAACTGTCACTCTGTTCATAAAATTCTCTATTGAATAAAAAATATGTCTAGGTCAAACACAGAAAGACGTCGCGGCAGTGCAGCTCGCAGTGATACATCGACATCACGATGTGGATCGACCACGCAGCTGCAGACCTAATTTCATGCATATGTCATACCTCTTTGCCGTCGATCAACGTCGCTGGCGCCTTGTGTACCTGTGGCCACATGTCTAGTGGTGCTGGCTGCGGGTTTCAAAGGACAGACCAAGTGATGAAGCGTCATTCACATCGCTGGACGGTGTACGGCCGAAATATTAGAAGAAGAGTTGACATTTATGCGGCACCACGCCCGAAATTTTATGGAACATTCTAGAAATATATTCACATAATTCATCAATGTGGGTATACACATTCTAAATCAGCAGAACATGCAGAATACCCAGAGACTTGATCCATACAAGTCCAGCATGAAAGATGTAATGAAGAAGTAACGGCTCCATATTGACCAGAAGTTCATCTGGTCAGCTCATCCGACTCACACTATCAACATAAGCGTAACTGTAGTAAATACTCTATGGGCCATACCAGGTATTTCCTGCTAGGAGTGAGCCTGAGAATCAGTCTCACTCTTCTAGCCGTTAGTGACTGATGTGTTCCTCTCATAAGGTGGAGTATATTTTTTTGCTGATTGTCTTTGCTGTATCTTCCACACCATATTGTGTATTGTGAACAGTGTTCTCCTGTGCTCATTGTGGAAACTACGTTACGTCTTCTGTGACGTCTGACTTCATTCAGCATACATGTCATCACTAGTCATGGACTGGAGTTAAATGAAATTTACTTGTCCAGTGTATCTTGTTGTTCATATGTATTGCATAACAGATACAGCAAAATACCATGTGCCTATGTTGTCTGAAAATTTTTACCCTGCCTCTGCCCACTGCCAAACAAATGTAGTAATTCAACTGCAGAAGAAGACAGCAGTAGTGAAAACAGGATAGGGCAGGAAGGATAATTAAGTTACATTGTATGTATAATAAGAGAAATGTCGCAGATTATGTTGTAAAGAAATGTAAGGTGATACTGGAATCCATGTAAGGACAAGTCAAGTCACAGTTAGTTAGTTAATTAGTTAGTTGTGTGTTGCATTGATCAATCGCACGGTACGGTAGCCGTTATGGTGTGGAATGTGTCAAGTGCACAAGAAATGCACATTTGAAACGAACTTTTTTAATATATTTGTATACTGAAAGTGTCCCATGGAACAGATAGTGCCTTTCTGGACAACATCACAAAGAAGCGACTTAAATTTAAACTTATTACATGCATAATGGTTGCCGAACTGCAATTGTGATATAAATTGGCAGGTTTTGTGTAAGTATCTACACCTACATCTACGTGATTACTCTGCTATTCACAATAAAGTGACTGGCAGAGGGTTCAATGAATCACCTTCAAGCTGTCTTTCTTCCATTCCACTCTCAAATGGCATGTAGGAAAAACGAGCACTTAAATTTTTCTGTGGGAGCTGGATTTCTCTTATTTTATCGTGATGATCATTTCATAACATGCAACCAGTCACTTTTTTTAATTTGATATGATTTATTGGACCATTAATTAATTTACAAGACACTGCAGGCTCATCATCACATGGAAGTGTTATAGGGACATGCTATTCTGCACGATGTGTAGCTAGAAAAGTGGACATCAAACTTTTTTGCACAGAAGCCAATAGTGACAATGTGTGGCTGAAAACGTACGAGTCTTATTGTTAATTGGTAATCTATTAAATTACTATGTTATGAGTCCCAACAGTCTAGCTATGGTAAGAGCACAATGAGTTGGCCGCTGGCCCCCAACTACTGATCGTCAAAAGTCAGCTTTAACTGGAACACTTCATGTTGACTGTGGTCTGTTACAGATTGTTGCAACCTCTGTGATCTGACAGTTGTGATACTATACTAGAGAGGAGAAGTGTTGTTGGTTTCACTATGTGTGCAAAGGACTTTGATTAATAATAGTATTTGTACTTAAATTTAAATGCACTACTGAATATGAGACACAATCACAAAAGTTTACTAAATGTTTTAAATACCATTTTTCTTCTAGTCATTGTGTTGTATTACAATAGCTTTAATTGCTTTAAAGTCCCTTGCTACAAATACGTACCACATTTGAAGATGAGAGCTTATGTAATGTGCATTCATGAATCCATATCACTACTGTGCCAAAATTTATACCACAGCAGATGATTGCTACAAGTTCCGCACACGTGAGTTGTCAGAACAATGCAACATTCCCACTCTCACATTCTCATAACCACAGTGGCCAACCACAGTGTCAGGCATCTTTTGTAACCTGTCCAAAGCCTTCGACACAGTAAATCATGACCTGCTTCTTCAAAAATTGGCACGCTATGGTTTTCAAGGCAAATATCTTAGCTGGATGTCATCATACTTGGCAAACAGAAAACAAAGAGTACTTATTAATATCAATGGCAAGAAATTTCTCTCTGGCTGGAAACACACTCAATTAGGTGTTCCACAAGGTTTAATATTAGGGCCACTACTTTTTCTGTATTACATTAATGATATGCCATGTCAGGTCCAGTCTGATACTATCCTCTATGCAGATGACTCAACAGCTGTAGTCTGTTGTAAAAATGAGGAAGACCTAATTCGTCATATTGAACAAACAC
Organism: Schistocerca piceifrons; assembly: GCF_021461385.2. Taxonomy (NCBI): domain Eukaryota; kingdom Metazoa; phylum Arthropoda; class Insecta; order Orthoptera; family Acrididae; genus Schistocerca; species Schistocerca piceifrons. Next base: position 85,043,864 of record NC_060140.1, read on the forward strand.
TTGGGGATGTGGAGGCATGGGTCAAAAACAATAACTTGACATTAAATTTTACAAAAACAGAAATTGTTCATTTCACCACAAAACAATCTGCTCAGTCTATAAGTGAAATAAGGTATATGGACAAAAAATTAGAGACTGCAGACTGTGTCAAATTCCTTGGCATATTAGTCAATAAAAACCTGTTATGGAGTCACCATGTGGACAACATACAGGGTCGACTGAATAGCCTTGTATATATTATGAATATATTGTACAGTATTACTGATTTAGCTGTAAGAAAAACTATATATAATGCATATTTTGTTTCAGTCATTAGGTATAGTATAATTTTCTGGGGGTCTGAAAAAGCAAATTTACTTAAAGCTTTTAGACTACAAAAAAGAATAATCTGAGCAATGGTGGGAGCAAAACCAAAGCAACATTGTAAACCTTTATTTTTAAAACTAGATCTAATGAGCATTCCAAGCATATACATCTATGAAACTCTCACTTTCACGAAAAGAAACTCACAACTTTCTGAGGGCAACTTCTTCTTGCATCAAAATGATACTAGATATAGAACGATATACATGTTACCTACCCACCATTTAAAATCATATGAAAAAAACCAATACTATATGGGCATGAAAATTGTAAATAAAATATGGAAAGATATGGATGACCCAAATGTAAAAGGTACCAAAAGAGACCTGTAAAAATATTTGAAAGATAAATATTACTATAGTGTAGAAGTTTTCGTGAATGGCAACAATGCATTATAATTGTAATTAAAATACCTCTTTGAAGATGTTACACCATATATATTATTAGTTTATTGTCTATTTTTAATATTATTATATAGTGTGTAAAACTGACAAGTCACGTATGTCACAACTTCTGATTGTGATAATAAAAATTGAATTGAATTGAACCTTCTTATCCCACTACCCCAGAGGTAAGTGGCAAACTTTACTTTGCTCTTGGCTGAATACACCAATGTTAACTATAATTAAGCACATCTTCAGATATTACTGTTTCTGTAAAGTAACTTTATTTGATACTGAGAAGAAAAACTACACTCTTAAGAAGTTAGTTGACATTTTTGGATGTGGCTGTGAGTTTTTAGATGTTTTTTGTTATAAAATACAGGTGAGAATGACAGGCCACATGAATACTTGAGTCGTGGTGCATACTGCCCACAGGCTGCTGTTTGATGACTACTGAGCAAGGCTCTAGTGTCGTAGTGATTGGACTGCCTCATGATGTACGTGACAAATTGCTTCCAACATTGTACATTTTGCCACCTACACACTCACATACACAATATTTTGGTGGTCTTTGTTTCTCAATTTACTGCAAACGATACAGAGTATAATGTCTCTATAACAGCTCTATCTGATGAGACTGCAGCAGTTTGAAAACTAGTTAACGGTCCGATAAATCAAATCAAATTCAAGCTACTGTTTGCATGCTATTCCACCGTAAACAAAATCAAATTTAAATTACCATGAGAGTCAACAATCCTCAGTACGGAATTTAGTGTCATCTTGGACGCCCTCAGTTTCTCCAGAGGGCTCTAAGAACAGACAATTCTATATTTATCAGATTCTTAATCGACCTGAAGGTGATAAAATACCACTATATAATCAAAACATATCCGCGGGGAAATACAGGAACTATGGTATCAAAACAAAATCACTGCCTTTATCTGGATCAAAGCACAAAGCAAGATAATGGGCAATGAGCAGTGTACACCGGAACAGAGGGGTACACTCAAATGCCACCTAGCTACTTCCTTTATGTATTCGAAATATAAATAAGGAATCAGTGGAGCATGTGACTAAGACTCTCATATGAAAGTAAGGAGGAAATCTATTCCAGAATTATACAGTCGGTTTCAGGAAATCGTGATGTGAAAAGTAGAAATATAGGTAATAGAGACTTTGTGCTCATTATGGCTTGTGTCACATTTAATCATGGACGAGTAGAGACACACTTCGTTCGAACCCATATGGCTCTTTCTTCCCTCTGTGAGTGTAGCGTCCACAATGTTAACCATCTTCTCCTTGATTACTCTAGACAGTATCAAGAGTGAACGCACCTGCTACAATCATTCGTCACAGCCCATGTTGTCTCACGTACAAATGTAAAAATCTTGTTAAAGACAAATGAATTCTCAATATATTATCATTGATATCAATTTATAGCAGAAGGCAAATTTCTCTTACCTTGTATTGCTTTTAGGAAGTATTTAAGTTAATATGAAACCAACGTTTCGGCCATGGTTACTGTGACTTTGTTCTGAGTCTTCCAGTGTCACACAAATATACCCAGAAGAGGGCAATTGTAACCACGGCCGAAACGTTGGTGTCATGAGTAACAGCTTCGTACAGTATGAATCGGTACCTGTATATTGAAGTAATGAATAAGAATACAGCTGTAATGTATCTTCTATGTGATGTACACTATGTGTAACAATGTTGTATGTATACATGTTTTTCATCATTTGCTTGGCTTGTTCAATATCATGTTGTACACTTATGTACACTGAAAGACTCAGAGAATCAATAAAGGTACAATACAGTACAGAAAACTTTCATGTTAACTGACTCTGGTCGCGGAAGGCTACGCAAGTATTAAAGTATTTATTCAAGTGATAGAAGTGTTTTTAAGTTATTTATCGCATTGTGTTCCTATCGGTGATGGATTTTGTGCGTGAGTTGAAGATTATGTGGATAATTTTCGAAGATAAATGATTCAGTTTTAAAAAGTACCATCTTTGTTGTGTCTGTTTAGTCAAAGAGTAGCAAAGTCTCACTTTACACCTATGTGTAGGGATAAATGCAAAGCAGAGTATATAGTCAAGTCAATTGTTTGTTTGTAGCGGAGAAGCCGCTGGATGTTTTGAGCTGATTTGAAGTAAGATATACAATGTCACGCGTAAAAAGTAGGGCAAACGACAAAATGTAGTTCAGGAAGTTTATGTATGCCCAATTGGAAGACGTTACTTTCCAGCTGCAAGAACGTCATGTAAATAGTAATTAATGACCGTTCTTACCATAAGCATTCGCTTATGACTGCTTTGACTACTGCGTGTAACACCAATGCGACAAAGCTGAAGACAACTCCCATGGCAAAATCGTTCCTTTATTCCGTTCTATTCCTTTAGCGCAGTAAATGATTAGTGCGTCTTCGTAATTATTTCAGTTGCAAAGTATAGAGAGAATTGCCGTCTCTCACTATTAGGTTTGTACGAAGTGATTATTGGCTTGATCGACGAAACTCTCATCGTACTCTGAAAAGTGTTATATTTGGGATTATGGTATATAGTAAATGGTTCAGAAACTCGTTACGATTTACGGTTAGCCGGTTACCAGGTACAACGCTCTTGGACGTATCCTGTTTTTAAACAACAAACACGCGTTACTTTCACACATCAGATTGAAAGGTTTGAGTTTGTCATTAGTCGGTCTTCTAATATTTTTCTGACCATCACTGTTTCATGTCAATAATTTGAGCATTTGAATAATGCTATTTACAGTTCATTTCCTGTAACTGGCAGCGTTAGTCAGTGCTAAGAGAGAATGTAGGCAAGGGCATACCTCTTTCAATAGAATCATGCATAATAAAACACTGTTGTGGTGTTCAAACCAACTCTTGGGTTGAGGATGGTTTTACCTTACTTTGTTATTACAACGATGGGATATTGAAAGTAAAAGTAATGTCATGGAATATAATGACTGTTAAACTTCCTTACAAATACTCAGTATTTTTTTGTTTTGTGGATGTAACCACTGTTACTGTTCTCATGTTGCATGCAGAACAGACCTTACTGGAATTTCAGTATTGTGAAAAGAAAGTAGAGAGACTGAAAACATTATATATTGCTTTGTTGTGAACTGAAATAGGATCCATGGGCAAATAATTGTATGTGTGCAATCTTTCACGCCATGCATAAAAAATAAATACACTAAGTACTTTGATGTCACCACAAAATGATTTGAATTGTACGCTAAATGCTGTTGTATGTGCTGTTGTATGTACAAGAAGACCACATGATTCATTGCTTGTCTGAAGCTCTAGTAAAATGAATGTAAACAATGTTGCAACTTGACATATGTTAATTGACTTTTCTTACTATGATATATTGCATATGTGTTAGTACTACATTGCAACAAATGTTTATTTGATGCATCTTCAATCATTCTTAATCAAATGCTCTGCTTCCAACATATCCAAGCTGCCAAGTACCAGATATAAAAGGTGAACTCAGATTGTCGCTATTGACAGACAGAGCTTGATCTCCAGATCCCTTCTGCTTTATCCTATGACATAATGTATAAAACACATACTTTGTTGATCAGTGCATCACTTAGATCTGTGTCAACGCCTGTGACTTCCCTTGTCCTCCAGGGGTTCAAATGCTCCTAAACATAGCACTGGTTGCTATTGATTCAGTAAATAAAGTGTTAAATTGTCACTCATCCACAATGACATCTCTCACATACTGAAAAGAATTTCATACATTTTGAGCAGCCACGTAATACTCCCTCTTGTGTTGTTACATACATTGAACAGTCTTTTTTACTTTTATTTATTTATTTTTTTAATTAAAATATTTGTTCTTGAAGTTGTGCCTGACTGACTTCAACCATAATTTGTTGTATGTTGTTGTTATGCTACTGATTATTTCTGTTATTTGTGTATCATGGGTCTGTCTGCATGGTTTTCTGCCTGTGACCACCAGTTACACATAAATGGGGCATTCACAAAGGTTTTATCCCAGTGCCCATGTGAAAAGCTGATTTACAAGTATACACAGACTTTGCTTGTCTGGTTGATGCTTTCTCTTTGGACAACTTTTTGTTTCATGAGAAAATTTGTGTATCTGATCCTAGTACATGTAGTGTTTCACTTTCATAAGAGGGAGTTATTTATTTTAACATAACTGACAATTTGCTCTCCTACAATATTTTTATTTATGTGGAAGTTCTGCTCTTCAATCAATAGGCATAGCCTATTTATGGTTTGTTTACTGAGTAGGCTAACATATCTACGTGGCGTACCCTCATGACAGTGAGGAAAATGTCGATGGGAGTTGAGCTCAGTATTCTTGTGTATCATATTATGGAATTATATATAAAAACAGAGATGAGGTGACTTACCGAACGAAAGAGCTGGCAGGTTGATAGACACACAAACATACACACAAAATTCAAGCTTTCGCAACAAACTGTTGCCTCATCAGGAAAGAGGGAAGGAGAGGGAAAGACGGAAGGAAGTGGGTTTTAAGGGTGAGGGTAAGGAGTCATTCCAATCCCAGGGTGTATACCTGTCCTTTTTTCCCCCTAAGGTAAGTCTTTCCGCTCCCGGGATTGGAATGACTCCTTACCCTCACCCTTAAAACCCACTTCCTTCCGTCTTTCCCTCTCCTTCCCTCTTTCCTGATGAGGCAACAGTTTGTTGCGAAAGCTTGAATTTTGTGTGTATGTTTGTGTTTGTTTGTGTGTCTATCGACCTGCCAGCGCTTTCGTTCGGTAAGTCACCTCATCTTTGTTTTTATATATAATTTTTCCCACGTGGAATGTTTCCCTCTATTATATTGATATTATGGAATTAGGTTCTTTTGAACACTGTATCATATTAACCAGTTAAATCAAAAAATTTCTAGATCTTTCAGCATATGATTGTGTGTCGTCCTCAAAATATTGGTTGTAGCAACAGACTGACAGTTGAATAATCCTAGGTCTACACTATCTTTGAAGGTGCTAAATTATTTGGTTGTGAGTTGGCAAATGGAAGTTGTGATAGCAGACTGGTTTCTAGTTTAGACCGTCTCAGTTCACACTATAATTAATACACTTCCCATTATAATCACCTAAAATTGCAAAGTAAATTCAGGGAAGTTTTATTACACAATAGACAAAGCTACAAGTATTTTTGTGCATATTATGTACATGTATATAAACTTTGAAGAATGCTGGGGGGGCAGTGCTGTAGACTGCAGTGCATTCAAAAGTCTAGTGGGCCTTTATCCCGCAGTAGATATAAAATTGTGCCCCCCCCCCCCCCCCCCCCCCCCCCCCCAATCATCATCTATCCTGGAGAGGTGCCAACAGTATGATGACTGGTGAAGAGTCCACATATTCTGTAAAGGTCTTGGGATTAAATAAGACCACTCACTGAAAAGCAGAAACGTTGAGCTGTCAATAGGCACACACGAAAGAAAGAAAACTTGGTAGCTTTCAAGGTTATCCTTCGAACACACACACACATTTTTGTGTGTATATGTCCATATGCCCCTACCCGGCACTGTGTAAGAAGTCTGGTTACATGGTATGTGACAGGTCATTCACATATACAAAGAATAGGAATGGATAAAAAAATTGAACCCTGTAAGGACTCCATTTGTAATTTCTTCACTGTCACTTATTTTCTTGCTTCCCTGCAATGTTTGAATTGATCACCCTAACTTTTAGTGTCATTGTTGTTAAGTATAATTCAGACCAATTTTTGTAATACCATTAATTAAAGTGCTGTGATGACCAGGTGTGCCTTCTTGTGGTGCACTATTGTTGCTAGCCATAGAGAGCATTCAATCCTCACAATAGCGGAGTACTGGTCATAGAAATATGATGTTAGAATAATAAGAGTGATAGAGATATGGGTGTAAAGTAGCTGAATGAGGTAATGTTCAACACAAAGTTAAATGTCTTGGAGGGAGGGAAGAAAGGAAAGAAGGTTAAGAGTTTAATGTCCCATTGACATAGAGGTCATTAGAGATGGAAAAGTCTTATAATCCAGTTTAGAACAAAATACATAGAATAGTATACATAAAGGTAGGAACAAAATACATCAACAAAAAGCATATTATAATTGGAGGTAGCATGAGAACCAGTAATTTTATATTTACAGTCAAGTTCTTTGCCATCAGGAGGGGTAAATTGCGCCTGGAAGCCAAAAGGTCATGATGTTGATTCCTGGCCAAACCATAACATATTTCTGTCTGCCTCTGCTCATGCCTTCTCTACTTGGTGAGTAGTATCAAGTTATTGCTAACCAGTAGTGCAGGCTGTTTTAGAAGAGAAGTTAGGCCTACTGATCGACAGAATGTTATATTGGATTGGTTATCTTGTCTTTTGTTTGTAGGTAGCTTGAGACTTTCACTATGGCACTTCCTTGAAGCACAAGTTCAATGTTTGTGCAAATTTTCACTCATCAATTATAGTTAAAGGACATTTTTTCCATTGTAAAGTTAACTATAGGTTTCATAGCTACCTCTAACACCAGCCAAAGACTGTGCCTATCCTTGTGAGAGGCTCCAGGTAGACACAGTGCAGGAGAGCACGTAGATGACTCCAGATGCCTTTATCAAAGGGAACTGGAGGAAACTCAACAGGTTCTGTAAATAAGCTCGGTGTAAGCAGTGTATATGTGACAAGTGAAGTCAGTATTATTTTTTTGGAGCCAACATGACAAGTAATACAGTTAAAGGTGGACACTAATCTCATACTAACACAAATGAAATCTTGACTATCATAGTAATGAAAATTAATATCTCCTAAAAAATAAGTCACTCAACAAAATTAATAATGCATAAACTAAACTAGTCCACCGAGAACCCAAAAGCTTTAGCTCAGGGGAAGCATGTAAAATTGATATTCAGATTTAAAAACTTATTAATTTATTAAGTAATTTGACAAGTACAGTTCATCTTTCTGTAGCAAAACTGTCTCCTTGGGCCCTGGTATGTGACATTTACAAGTATAGTGGTAAAAGATGTTAGTAAGAAAAGTGTGTGATAACTGTCTCATCTTTTATCTTGCCATTCTCAAAGAGATATTGTAACTGTGGGTTGTTTTAGTCACCCAGGAAAAATTCTCTGTGTTGGTGATGCGTAAAAGGATATGTGTGTTAAACCCAAATTTAAATTTGTTATGAAATTTTCAAATGTTCCCTCATGTTGCCATATTTTTGACTTAGAAGATGTACTGTAATTTTAAATCTGAATCATTCCACATTATTTTGAGAGGTCACAATTATGAGCCATGAAACATTCAAATAACAGAAGTAACTAACTTGCTTTTTCAACCAAATTGAAACCATGTACTTATGGCACTGGATATTCACTCAGGTTGAGTAGTGTTCTAATCTTCAGACTCTATTCACTCTGTACTGATTAACTTATGTTACACAGTAATGAAAGAATACCTTTATATGTTTCAGTTTCCCAGAACCATGTCACCTGATGGCAGGTACACTGGAACTGTTCCGAAGACTAGTACACATAAAGGGTCTACACGGAGAGATACATCTGCTTTGCGAAGGCAGGAACACAGAAGCAATGTACCTAATAACCTTGTAAGTTTTAGCTGAGCTTCTGTCTGGCTAAGAGACTGAAACTAAAGCAATTTTTAATATCTTGTCATTTTTCCTTTGATGAACTTTAACGTCTCTGAAGCATTGCGACCATGTTGTATAATACAGAGATTGCTGTTTTGGTTAGGTGTTTATTTGCGAAGTGTTTGTAGCAAATGTTGGTGCTGAATGTTTTGGTTAGGAATTTACCCTTGGCATTTGGCTGTGAAGTGTGCATGTATGGCAAATCTTGAAGCAGGATTTAAATTCGACAACACATAGATCACTTCCTCCATTAGCACCAGTATTAGGTGATGCTACAGTTATTGTGGGACAGTCCACAGCAAAAACTGCATGAATGCTTGTGAGTTGTGATGTATTGTATTGGCCTCTTGCTGGAAAGAGCAAAATGATCCCACTACAGTCCCCCCACCCTTCCCCACTCCCCTCCTTGGCCCCTGCAACCGACGTCAAGTTGCCAACAGTAGAAACCATCTGCTATGAGCACTTGTGTCAATGTTGCCCTGTAAAATGCACTACGGCTATAAAATGCCTAAAAATGTTGTCCTTTGTATGAGAGATAAATACAAAATTAATTAACGGTTTGAGAAATGAGAATCTGCACACACAGTATAGAGTTTATTGTGTTTATAGGGTAACTGTCTATGTTGTATTGTTATTTTGGAGGAGTGGGTTCAAATCCCTAGCCAACCGCCCTGCCACCTTTCTCTTGTTTCGTAAATCACTTCAGGCAAATGCTTGAATAGTGCCTGCTTGACAAGAGAGTGAGAACAGTTTGAGATATTCTATAATATAATTACCCTCTTCAGTAAACCCTTATTTTTATGTGTAAGCACACACATGCAAGTGGCGATTTTTTGCAGGCTGAAAAGTTATGAGAGCCTTTGCAGACAGCTGGCATCACACCAAGCATTGTTGGCAGAAGGCAGCCCATAGATAGCTGTGGAGGGTACCAACAGCCTGTTCATGGATGCTATTTCTCTGTGGGATAAAGATCTCTCAACACTCTGCCCAAAATTCTCTCTCATTTTGCTATCTATATTGGCATAGCTTTACTATGGCTATGAATACAAACTGTTTTCTGCTCCAAATTGTGCATCCATTAGTTTACTTTCTTTTTTGAGATTTTCAACATCTCAGCATAAAGGTGTCATGTTTTTGCACATTTTATATATAGATTATCACTTACTTCACAGATCTCTATCACACCACCGCTACCTCCTCGTCCTCCCACCCTCCCCCCTGTTCTTCTCACCACTTCACTGTTGCTACTGTGGCTCAGTCTTCTCCTCTGTTCTCAATGTTTTCTTCCATTCCATTTAATCACTTCTCCCTTCACCTTCCCTTCAGTCTCTTATGCATCATTTGCATCTCCTGCATTTTCCTTGGCATCCTCATCCATTCTCTTCAGAAGTCTTTTCCTGTAGGGATTCCTCATCTCTCTAAAACTTTTCTTTCTCCTCTTCTCCATTTTTGTTACACTTATCCACCTTCTCAAAAACTTTATTTCACTTGATAGCATTTTACATTTTTCTCTTTCCTTTGTGACCCAAGTTTCTGCTGTGTATTACAGAACTGGTATATAATATATCCCATTCTTAGTTTCTCTCATTAAGCAATCAGTTTATCTTTCTTATTCATGTACCTGTTTGTCATAGCTTCCATTGTCCTGTGATCTGCTCCCCTGCTACTTGAAATTTTCCACCATTTTCAGCTGCTCCCCACCCAGTGACATGTTTACCATAGGTCTACCCTTTTTTACTTGTTGTGACCACCAGTTCACAACTCATTGCAATACGATTTAGGCCACACTCTTGCTCAATTTGTGCCCAAACATCCAATTGCTTCTTTTTTCCCCACTCTGATGTTCCCCCACAACACCAGGTTATCAGTAGACAACGCTGCTGTCTTCCTGCTCCTGTCTTGCCACTTTCGTCTTTATCACATCAGTCACCACAATGAAAAGTAAAGGAGATAGCGAACATCCTTGTTTCTTGCAGCTTCTCTGCTTGTCATCCTTTTCTCTCTATTTTCCCCTTTAACACAACTTACATTTCCCTGGTACAATTCTGTTGTTCTTAGTACAGTCTGCTTCTCTACCCCATTCCTTCTTATTTTCTCATCTGTTACAAAATATAAGTTATGACTATCCAGGACTGAGTTTCTGAAGGTCTTGCTATGAAAATGTAATGAACTGATCTTTTTGTTATGTTTGTAGTGTGTGCTACCCACAGGCTGTTGTATCATTGTAATATGAAAATTGCTCCACTGAAATGCACAAAGTGCATCTGAAATGATCTGAATTTTATTGGCACTGTTGTAATTCTACTGACTTGTTTTCCAAATCATTTTAGTGATACCTTGACCAACAATCATCTCCAGGAAATGTTCACTTGTGCCGGAAGTCACAGATTCGGAGAGAAATTGCTGCAGGTGAAGTGTACAAACTGTGTTGTCCGTGCCTGCTGCAAATTCCCAAAACAGTGATTTGCCTTCAGAACCACTTAAAAATAATTGCATAGAAATGTTTCTCTTCCTTCTGCATGGAAAGGTAACAAGGCTACTGTTCGGAAGGAACTGAGTGAACTCATGCATTGTGTCCACTAAACCAAGTGAGATGAAACTTGCAGTAGTGTAAAAGCTTATTAAAAACAAACAATGGAAATTTCTGGGCAGGAATATCAACAATATTAGGAAAAGGAAAGACTGTTACTTACTGTAAACATGACCTGTTGAGTTGCAGACATGCACAATGAAAAGACTGTTTGTTATTGTTATACCTTTTGGCCAGAGCCTCCTTCAGCAAAGGAAGCACACACACTTTTACACAAGCAAGCACACCTAATACACACATAACCATTACTACTGCCAGGGTCATGCCAGTGGTAGCAATCACATGTGTATAAAGTGTGTTTGCTTGCTTTGGTGAATGTGTGTGTGTTTTCTTTTGCTGGAGAAGGATTTGGCTGAAAGCTGTAATGTGTAACAGTCTCTTCAATTTGCTGTCTGCAACTCAACGGATCACCTATAAAAACATATTGTCAGCCATTTTTATTGACAGTTAAAAAATCTACAGTAGTAAACAATCCCTTTACCAAAGGACTTGCTAGGCCTTTTCAGATGAACACTCATATAGAAAGAGATCTGCAACAACTTATTGCGACATACACCTACCAACCAGGCACAAAGGAACATCCCTTTTGGTATTTTCTCACACTTTCCAAACTGGTTTCGTACTGACTATTCAATGAATGTCATATCTTTGTACTTCTTGATTCTAATATACTGTTCTATGAACCATCTCTCTGCAGCTTATCTAGTTGTCAGACACTGCAATATTAAATATATTGCATTATCCCAAGCTGCAATGAATTTGATGCATGTTATGTAATAAATACAATAGAGAGTTGGCAGCACAATAATATTAAGAAATACTTCTCTTCTGTTTCTGTAGAGATTGAATTTCACTGTTCATGATCCATTGTAGTTTCCTCTAGGATTCATTATTTCAAAATTTTAAGCAGTGATCGTTCTTGGTTGTGGATGGATCAAATAAAGTGTAACTTCCTTTGCGTCATTTTCACAGCAAATTGTTCTGTTATCTTTGTGACCACAAAATATGTCTAATACTTGCTATGAACAACTGTTTTGTACTGCCTCATGCCTCAGCCATGTTGGAGCTAAAAAAATAATAAAAATATTACAAATTAATGTTTAAAGATTGATCTAGCTTTATATTTGCAATTGTTTTGACTTTCTGAGCATGTTTCTTCTCATAAATGTGGTTGAGTAGATTGTAATTATAAAACTTGTCTTATAGCTTTTTACGGTATGAGGTTCAGTGTCTCAGTGGTAAAGTGTCAGGTTATGAATCTAAAAGTCTTGGTTTCAATCGCCAGTCAATCGTACAATTTTTTTCTGTCACTTATTTCATCTCGTGCAATGTTTTTTGTTGTGAAAAACCCCGAGTTGCACCATGCTTCGGAATCCACATTAATTGTTGGCCCCCTATAACTGCAAGGGTAAGACAGATCAAAGGTTGGAGACAGACAACAGCATACCATCTCGAACAAGACCATTCATAGTGAAGCAGTGTGGTGTTCAAAACAATCTTCAGATTGATAGCTACTTTACTTTTTACTTAGCTTCTTACTGTATTTTTATGATATATTATTTTGATAACTGTGGAAAATATAATATCAATTGATTGTTATGAAACCCGTGACATAGCGAAGCATATATCTTAGAAATATTACAAATGGAAGTGCTTGTCACAAGTATGCACAATTTATACGTCTACCAGAAATTATACTGTGACATGACTGTATTTAATTAAACAGAACCACACCTATTTAGGCTCTTCCACACAGAATTAATGTTACTATATTAATGACTATGTACTAAATAAGTGCCATACAAATCTAAACTGGATAATTAATTCACACTGTGAGAGTAGTCACGTCATCTACGAACTATACTTCAGGAGATTCACAGCATTCTGTGTAATATCACCTTAAACTATCCACACATTGATGCATGGTCACCAACAGACTGTTGCCAAAGACCAGCTGGGACTAAACAGCGTTGTTTTAGATTTTGTTGATAACTGCTTCATAACCCATCTGAATCCTTCCCCTTTTTCATTATTGTGCCATCGGGAACACTTCTTCCAACATATCCTACATTCTGCTAATTCCCTGTGCCTAAGTTTACAGTAGTTCATGCTCTTGACATACCTTGCCCCCCCCCCCTCCCCTCCCCCACACTCCTGTACCCACCCTGTCGCATCTTCCTGCCGCCACACTTCCTGCTGCACCCCTAGCTTATCCGTATGTCTTTCTTTAACTCCGAGGTCTCCACCTTCCACCCGTATTCTATCTTCGTAGCATTTCTTCTAATAGCTGGGTGTCATTTCACTTGTGTCCTTGCCTCCTCCAGGTACTGTATGAGCACAGCCTTAACCTTAACCGTACACCTACTGTTCATTTGTCTATACCATGCCTCTTCCATGTATCAGTAAAACTTATGGTTACTTGTGTTCCACTCACTTGGCAGCCACATTATGTATTTATCTATTTACCACAGAAGTTATGTAGACTGAGTACTATAAATTTCTAATAGCTAAATGGGTGAAAGACTTGAATGAGCTGTGAATTTTATTAATCAATTGAATTTATTTGTGCAAGTATATCTGTAGAGACAGTTAACTTGGGCACACTGAACAAATCACAGATTATGCTTGCAGAATGGTCACAAAGGAATAAGAATTAATCTGCACATGGTGAAGATATTATATTACGGCTGTGCCAGTCTAGAAAGTTCTGTAGTGTTAAATATTAAGAAATAAAATTAAATGTAGTTCCAGCCTATTGAAACCCAAAATATCTCATAAAAGAATACCTCCTAATTCAATATAATTCAGATTGGGTGGGCAGAAAGTAAGCACAAGCATATACATCAAAATTATGTGATATTGTAATTTAAGGACTTACCCTTTTACTTTTTGCTGTTTGCCACCCACTTCTGCACAAATAGTGCAATATTGTTGTAGCTTTGCCTGTAGACCCATTTTATTTCCTATCAATAGTATGCTATCTCCTTTTTTCATCTTTATTTCTGCTTATTTTCCTCGTAATTGCCCCCTTTTGATTCTTTTATTTGGAATTTTTGAATTTTTCTTATGTTCAGGTTGCTACTTAAAAAAATATGACATTTCAAAATATATATAGTCTGTGAGTAGCAGTTATTTTTGAAACATATTATATTTCTATGTATGAAGTATGTCCAAACTAAAAGCATTTTCTGTGAGAGAAACACTGTATAATAAGCAAAATTTTGCAAATTAGCATTTCCTTTTAATTATTTTAAAACCTGGCTATGAATAACTGATGTAATGACTGCACTTTTTTCATATTGCCCCATGCCCTTTTCCCCAGCTGAACATCTGTCATTGTTTGGATATTTATAAAATCTTTTGTTTTTTAATGAGTGTGTGCTTTCTTGTTGTAAGCAACCACTTTTTTCAATAAAGGGGTATAAAGAGCCTAGGGAAGTAATTAAATTCCAATAGCACTCAACATCTGCATTTAGCCAGGCAGTTGATTGCAGATCCTGTTAAATTTGCTGGCTGCAGACCATCATGATATACAGGTGGTCTGTGAGCTAAAAGTAGCCCGAGAAAGCTCTCATTCTATAATTATCTCTTGGAGGGGATAGGTGCCAGATCTTGGCAGTGCGCTGGTGCCATGTGCTGACAGAGAATGTGCCACATGTACTCATTTCCTGACACCCGTGTGTAGGTTCTTCAGACAGTTAAAAACAGGACCAAGTATATAATTATATTTATACATACTGGTAAATATCTGCCTTTTTAAAATTTGTATTGATTAGTAGTAATTCTTTTTATAAAAGTACTTAATGTGTATCTGGTAGATGTATTCTTGAAGAGCTATTGCATTATAAATTGTATTAATCTTGCAATGAATAATGTTGTAACTTAATCATCATTGTTTGTCTTTCTATTGAATATTGTACAAACATTGTAGCTACGTCGATATTCATAGGTAGTGCGTCACTAAGAAATGAAACAGCAGTCTTTAACTGTATGGCAAATGAACAAGCACTATCAGGTGCAAAATTATATATATGTACACCTCTTTTTTTATGTCTCATACCTTTTACTGGGAGTGAGAGTTGTAGAACATTTATACATAAGGCAGAATATAAAACAAGATTATTACTGAAGCTTTTTTTAAAATCACTGTCTTTGAAGTAAGAGATTTAACATACTGAAAACCTTTAGTGTGGAAATATGGGGAACACTAATTTGTATGTCAGATGGTGATTGCTAAAACACAAGCACTAATGACCTCTTAGCTGTTTAACATTTAAAAGTAAGAAACAACTAATAATTCAGAATAATATTGTAAAAAGAAAACAAATGAGAAGCAGCACTTTGTTTAGCAACAGAATGTTCTGCTGGATATGTTTGTATTGAATCTGCTGTGCTTTAGTCTTTCTGTGTGAATTATCATCTTCAACCTGTTAGTGTAATGAAGGAGGAAGATCTGGGACAGGGGAACACATGGAAGAATCTGCAGTTTTGTGCGAAATCTGATGTGATACTGCTTTTAGGCATTTCTATTGGAAGCCTTTCTTAGCCAGAAATGAGTATTAAATGTTTAGTACATATCAAAGTCACACAAGACTGTAATAATGAAAACAAATTTTCAGTTTGATTTACTCTTTTTTATATACATGTAAAATGTATATTGGTTATTCATATTCTTTGCAAGTCAGCAACCTACTCTGTGTTGCAGTCATTTCACAACTGTGTTACAGCACTTCCTGGCTGCTTATGAGTCATTTGTCTATATTTGGTGACATTTGAAGACATATTTGTTTGTACATTTAGGTTCACATTCCCAGAATTATGGTTGCAGCTAAAGAAGAAAACAGGCAAATTGTTTGTTAGCTATTAATTACCTCTGTTGCTGGAAGCGTGTGTGTGGTTACTTTCGAATCTTGCTGACAGTGTTGAAGTTGTTTCTGCTTTGACTCAGTATTCTCCCTGGAAATATAATCTACAACACGTTTGTTGGTGTGATTATTATCTACAGCCAGTTTATGAGGGTGGTTTCATAAGTCTGGTAAAAAAGCAAGAAAAAATATTTGTTTCATGAGCAACTCAACTTACTTCTCGACATAGTCTACTTTGAAGGATCTGCTCTGTGTTCAGCAATCCTTCAGCCTTTTCGTCCCATTGGAAAATAGGTTCTGTCAAACTCTTACTCATTGACTGCAACTATCACTTCCTCATTTGATGAAAATTTCTTCCCATCAAGCCCAAGTTTCAAGTTTGGGAACAGAAGAAGTCACTTGGGACTAAGTGAATGAGGAACCAATTCAAAATGTGGTTCATGCGCTTTCACCATTTTTATCGCTGATGTGTGGGATGATGCACTATCCTGGTGAAAAAGCACTTTTTTTGGTGTCAACCTAAGACTTTTTTGCAGCCAGTGCAACTTTCAGACAATCCAACAATGGGGCATAATAGGGTGGATCCAGTTGTGGTTCGCCTTTTGTCCTGGTAATCTATGAAGATTATTCCTTGAGAATCCCAAAAACAGTGGCCATCACCTTACCAACCAACAACACACTCTTTGCCTTCTTTGATGCACTTTCACCAGCCTTTGTCCATTGTTTTGACTGCCGTTTTGACTCTAGTGTGTAATAATGGATCCAGGTCTCATCAGCAATCACAAATTTGTACAAAAGATCTTGCGGGTGCCATTAAATATCATTAGACATTGTGTTTAAATGTTGTGCTGGATATGCTTGTGGTTGACTGTGAGCAATCGCAGCACCCATCTCACACACAGCTTCTTCATAGCCAGTTGTCCATGCAGGATAATATGCACTCACATAGTTGAGGTGCCTACAGTCTCGGCATTCCCACAACTGGATGGCCGGAGTGCACTTTATCTTTGGTGCTTGTCTGACAATGTTTAAATTCATTAATCCAAAAGTAAATGGTCTTCAGTGATGGTGCTGAGTCCACATGAACACCATCCAATTCTGTTTTAATTTATGTGGCACCAACCTTTCAAATGTTTAGTAACAGCATGAAACTGTTTTCTCCATTTTCAATCGTAGTCGACTCCTGACCAATTCAGATGGTTGTCTACAGTTAACTGTACACTGGACATTGTTGAAATTCTTTGTACAAACCTTAGAATGATCAAGCTTACCAATCATAAAGATGTAACAAGAATGGTCCATTCTTTCGTGGAAATTTACCATATCAAACCATCATCTTACAACTGTATATTGTAGCAAGAGAAAAGGCATTTCAGTTTGTTTCCAGAATTGAATGAAGGTATGCAGTGAGAACTTGTCATTGGTTGGTGTAGTTTTAAACAAATGTGATCAGTAAGCAACTTGATGACTGTGAGCAAGTATGACGATAAACCATAAGGTTCAAGTCTTTACCACTCTTAATGAAGAGAAAAATGGCTACAGTGAGAAGTTCTTTTTGCTACAAAGCTTTTTGCTGAAAAGTGACTTGACTTGACTTGAGAATAAACAATTACAGTTCAGTTTCTGTTTATTATAACAGATTTTGCCAGATGACAAGTTAAAAAATACAATTTCAGCTCTAAACCAGAGCTTGGAAAAGCTGCCAAAATCCTAAAAGTCTCTCTGTTTTATTCAGTATCACCATCATTGTGGTAAAACATTGGCCGTAATGAGTAGTTGAGTATCAGAATATTTCGATAAATTTATTCCAGACCACAAGTAAAATACTAAACTAAAATTAATAAGTGCAAACAAATGGTAGTATGACATATTGTTTCTGTAACCGTAGATTTCTCATTTAGTTGCTGTGAGATTTTTACTATAGGAATTACTGGGAGAAATGAACTTGAAAAATCTAATACCTGGCATGGAAAATTGACACATTGATTATTTTAGCTTGACATCCTGATTCATAATATTCAGGGTGTTTCAAAAATGACCGGTATATTTGAAACGGCAATAAAAACTAAACGAGCAGCGATAGAAATACACCGTTTGTTGCAATATGCTTGGGACAACAGTACATTTTCAGGCAGACAAACTTTCGAAATTACAGTAGTTACAATTTTCAACAACAGATGGCGCTGCGGTCTGGGAAACTCTATAGTACGATATTTTCCACATATCCACCATGCGTAGCAATAATATGGCGTAGTCTCTAAATGAAATTACCCGAAACCTTTGACAACGTGTCTGGCGGAATGGCTTCACATGCAGATGAGATGTACTGCTTCAGCTGTTCAATTGTTTCTGGATTCTGGCGGTACACCTGGTCTTTCAAGTGTCCCCACAGAAAGAAGTCACAGGGGTTCATGTCTGGCGAATAGGGAGGCCAATCCACGCTGCCTCCTGTATGTTTCGGATAGCCCAAAGCAATCACACGATCATCGAAATATTCATTCAGGAAATTAAAGACGTCGGCCGTGCGATGTGGCTGGGCACCATCTTGCATAAACCACGAGGTGTTCGCAGTGTTGTCTAAGGCAGTTTGTACCGCCACAAATTCACGAAGAATGTCCAGATAGCGTGATGCAGTAATCGTTTCGGATCTGAAAAATGGGCCAATGATTCCTTTGGAAGAAATGGCGTCCCAGGCCAGTACTTTTTGAGGATGCAGGGACGATGGGACTGCAACATGGGGCTTTTCGGTTCCCCATATGTGCCAGTTCTGTTTATTGACGAAGCCGTCCAGGTAAAAGTAAGCTTCGTCAGTAAACCAAATGCTGCCCACATGCATATCGCCGTCATCAATCCTGTGCACTATATCGTTAGCGAATGTCTCTCGTGCAGCAATGGTAGCGGCGCTGAGGGGTTGCCGCATTTGAATTTTGTATGGATAGAGGTGTAAACTCTGGCGTATGAGACGATACATGGACGTTGGCGTCATTTGGACCACAGCTGCAACACGGCGAACGGAAACCCGAGGCCGCTGTTGGATCACCTGCTGCACTAGCTGCGTGTTGCCCTCTGTGGTTGCCGTACGCGGTCGCCCTACCTTTCCAGCACGTTCATCCGTCACGTTCCCAGTCCATTGAAATTTTTCAAACAGATCCTTTATTGTATCGCTTTTCGGCCCTTTGGTTACATTAAACCTCCGTTGAAAACTTCGTCTTGTTGCAACAACACTGTATTCTAGGCGGTGGAATTCCAACACCAGAAAAATCCTCTGTTCTAAGGAATAAACCATGTTGTCTACAGCACACTTGCACGTTGTGAACAGCACACGCTTACAGCAGAAAGACGACGTACAGAATGGCGCACCCACAGACTGCGTTGTCTTCTATATCTTTCACATCACTTGCAGCGCCATCTGTTGTTGAAAATTGTAACTACTGTAATTTCGAAAGTTTGTCCGCCTGAAAATGTACTGTTGTCCCAAGCATATTGCAACAAACGGTGTATTTCTATCGCTGCTCGTTTAGTTTTTATTGCTGTTTCAAATATACCGGTCATTTTTGAAACACCCTGTATGTGTGTGTTACATTGTGCAATGTGAAATGGGGCATTCGAGAATGCTTGGGTACTTACCATTATATTGTAATTAATTGTAGACATCACAGTTGGATATTGACATCTACATGTGTCTGCTTGCCACCTAACTCTTTGTGACAATGGATACTTTGTGCACCACTATTCTTTTCCCATTCTTTTCTTCCATTTGTGGATGAGCGTGGGAAGAACTACCATCAGTAAGCCTCTTCATGAACTGAATTTCCCAGGTTTTACTGTCATTGTTATTTCATGAAACATATATGGGACAAAGTAGTATATGTTGTTTGACTCATTTTGGAATGTACATTCTCAGAATTTTAAAAGTAAATATGCCTGTGAGGTATAATGTCTCTCTTGCAGTGTCTACCACTGGAGTTAGATGAGTAAATCCATGAACTCTCATGACTGATGATCTCAGAAGACTATTGTGTCACATCAGGAATTGTGATCTATATATGTATGTGTGCAGAATAATTGCTCCCCCTGCCCCGCTCCCTTTTTTTCTAGCACTCTATATTTTGGCATATGGGTTGCACGATGCTACAACTCACCTTGTCTTTAATGTAAGGCTCTTTCATTTCATGCCAAAAACCCTCTCATTTGTCTGCATTGATGATTGCATCTATGTGTAAATATATGCATTGAATAACTTTGCATTGTTAACATTGATGAAGTGTGTATTACTTGAAAGTATCTCACTCAGAACAACATTCTTTCCTGTCCTCACAATTCACACATTGTTCCTAAATGTCATATTCCCAAACTGTTTGCTTATTGTCTCTCTGTAAATTTTCTGGGTGAACATGGGATTTATTCATTCTAAATGCAATGAACCCATCTCAGCCATTCATTCTCTGTTCAGATCCTGAGACACACTTCAGAATATCTCACCTAAAAGCATCTTCTTCCAAAATCTCCTTCCCTCTCTCCCTCTCCTTTCCCTGATCAGTCATCATATCCTACCCAGTGTTTATAGCCCAACTTACTATATCAAGTACTTTTACTATCACCCCACCATTTGTACTCTATTGACATCCAACTTCCTGCTCATCACTGTTGACACCACCTCCCAATACGGCGACATCATCTACTGTTATGATCTTGCTGACATCAAATGCTACCTCTTGCAATATCCTAATGACTTTAAACGTACCACCTCACTCCTTATACAGATGACTAACAGTATTCTCACTCATAACTACTTCAACTTCGATGAGAAGTTTGCATAGCTGTGGTCACTTGCATGGCCCTCTATAAGCCAACCTATTGATGAAATTCGTAGTGGAATCTTTCCTAGGCACTCAGAATCTACAACCTTTTATTTTTATGTGGTTCACATTCATTATTGGTGTCTTCATATTCGTAATAGTTCCCCTTCTCCCCACATCACACACACACACACACACACACACACACACACACAGTGACCATTCATCTAGTTAGCATTGTCATTGTACCATACAAGTCATTTTGGAGTTTTGTCGTGTTTGCTAAATACTTACATTTTCAATAAAAAGGAAGAAAATGTTATGTATGAATAACTGTGTTTATGTCAAATATGCATGTAAAGCTTGATGCAAGATGATGTCACTCTTGATTTTAGGTATCACAAGATAGCAGATATACAGGCAGCATATCGCAGCACAGTCAAAGGCATACACGAAAAGCCAGCAATACTCGAACTGAGAGTTTAGATCCAGGTAAGGCTTGATACCTCATAATCTACAAGTTATTCCAGAAAAATCATTAACAAAACAGTTATTTTTCCATTTGAAGTATTTCATAATGCTGTAGAAAATGCGAGTAGTGTACAAAAATAAAATATTTTCTCCATGAATATGGGCTGTAGCAGTGTGCAGATCATTTGTACAAATTACTTGTATTAGTATTTAAATACACGCACACTCACTCACTCACTCACTCACTCACTTTCTGCCCTCACTCCATTTCTTTTGCTTAGAAAGATAGAAATGGTCATATAAATACTCTCTTCAAACACTTGTAAGTATCTCTTATCATTATGACAGTACGCTAATGGAAGTTTTAGGGTGGAAACAAAGAAAAAAAAAAAGATGAAAGATCACATGTATCTGATTGATAAGTAGAGCGTAAATCCTTGTAACAGTCCAGAGAAGTTATTAGCCTTCCAGCTGCCACTCTTATCATCATTAAAGTACACACTCTCTCAAATATAACCACAGATATCCAACTACTTCCAGTCACAGCTGCTGTTTTAGAATAGCTGACAGACAGATGGGTATAGAGAAGAAAGACATATAGAAACAGAGAAGAGTTAAAATGTACAGGCCGAGAACGGGGTGGGAAAGTAAGGGGATGCACAATGAATGGGGAGGCAGTTTTCACTCAGTGGTAGTTCTAAAGTGAGGGCTGAAAAAATGTGATATTCACAAAACTAGGAAGAGATAGGGGAGGAGCAAGTTCAAAAATGATAAGAGAGGAATAGTGAAGGTTAGGTGAAAGATCCGGGAAAATTTGTCTTGGGGATTGTCTGAATGGGAGATATAATGGAGGGAAAGTCCCCATCAATGTACATGGCATAAGAAAAAATGTGAAGCACCCAGAAGGACAGGAGATAATTCTATGCAACTTCTTGGACCGACATGGTATGTGATGTTATTTCAGTGATTACAAAATCAAGTCAAATTTATAAAGAATATGACAGTGTGGCCTGGATGTGTGCACTGATTTGATTGGGAAGTGTGCCATGAAGCTATTGTATCCTCTCGTGAGGCAAGCCAGGCCTCAACTATTATAACTGATCCTTGATATCTTGGACACTGGCTTTGGAACAGAGCAGATGCCCACACATGTTCTATCGGGGACAGATCCGGGGATCTTGCTGGCCATGGGAGTTTCTCCACATCACACAGACACTTCATAGAACAATGAAAACAATCAATTATTGACAAAATAATTTAATTGGATAGATAAAAAATCTACTCACCAAGCAATGGCAGAACACACACTTAAAAGACTGTTGTAATTTGCAAGCTTTCGAAGCCAGTGGCTCCTCCTTCAGGCAGAAGAGTCGAAGGGGAAGAAAGAAGAGTGAAGGAAAATGACTGTAAAGGTCTAGGAAAAGGGGTAGATTTCAGGAAAGTCACACACAAGTGCAGGTCAGTGGAGACTTACCATACAGGATGAGAAGGAAAGACCGATTGTTGGTGACTGCATCGGACAAGATTTGAAAACCTGGTAGCTTAAAGGTGGAGGATAGGATAATATGCAAGACAGAGATTACTACTAAAACATCATTAATAAGAGTGGAAATCTAAGTGCATTGTACATAACAGAGATGGGAGGGGGTGGTGAAAAATAGACGGGAAAGACAATAAAAGATATAGAAAACTAAAACGGAGTGAAGCAAGGAGTAGTTACAGTGCAGAAATGCTGAGACAGAAGAAATTAACGTAAATTACGGCTAGTTGGGTGGCAAAAATCCAGGACATGTTGTAGTGCTAGTTCCCAACTGTGGAGTTCTGAGAAACTGGTGTCTGGGGGAAGAATCCAGATGGCTCGAGTGGTTAAACAGCCACCAAGGTCAAATGTCATGTTGTAGAGCATGCTATGTGACAGGATATTGTGAGTTGCCAGTATTTGCCCTCTGCCTGTCCCCATTCATCCCAATTGATAATTTGGTGGTAGTCAAGCCGATGTGGAAGGCCGGACAGTGTTTACATAGTAGCTGATGTATGACATGTTGTTTCGCAGGTTACTCTGCTGTTGGTAGTATATGTAATCGTAGAGATACACGATATGTGGATGAGCGTTGTCCTGTTCAAAAAAGGAACCAGGATACTGTCGCATAAGGGGTAACTCATGAGGATGCAGGATGTCCATGAGATATTGTTGTGCCCTCAGAGTTCCTTCAGTCACTACCAATACTGACCTGAAGTCCTACCCGATGGCTCCCCACACCGTGACACCAGGGGTAATACTGCTGTGGCCCACCAAAACATTGAAAGAATAGGCCCCCACACTAGGTCAATGATGATAATCTGAGGTAGTGCAGACCCATTATTTATCACTAAACACAATTTGATGCCATTCATTAGCAGGTTCCTATCATCATTCCAAATGGCTAGCCGCTGTGGCCTCTGCCTCTGCAGCAGCACTGTCCTGGGCCTGATAGTGTCAGCACAGTGACCAAGGACCATAGCTCATGCTTTTATCAACCACTTTCTCATCACCTTGCCTTTGGAGCCAAGCCTGGGTCCTGCCAGCCTGTAACAGACTGCAGGAGGGTAGGGAATATGAAGACAGCACAAAGTGGAAGACAGTCAGTCATCACTAACAGCTGAAAATAGCATCATGCTAGCTTGCTGAAATATTGCACCATCTGGACTGTGCCACCAGGATGAATATCCGAGAAGAGTTCAAAAAAGAATGTTTATTAATCACTGAAAGTTGAATGTCTAAAATGTTTTCATTTAGTGTAACTGGGCAAAGTCAATAATTTTTTACTTGTTATTGGGAATAAAATATGTTTCATTGCCCTTTTCCTGCTTTACAAGACAAAAATAGCAATATTTATGATGAAAAGCTCTCGGGTTTCCAGTTGGGTTACAGGTTTAAGGTACCATGACATTTTCACAAGTGCTGTACTCATCGTCTTCTGGTGAAGCTTTTCATCAGTAGTATATGCCGGGAAAATCTATATTCTCACAAACAGTACTCCTGTTATTCTAAATTCATATGTGGTCTTAAAATCATTTCAAAAGATATTTGAATCCTAGTATATCAAAAACTTCCAATGAAAACAGAACACAGTGAGCTCAGTCCATCTTTTTGAACTTTCCAAACTGCGTGTCGAACCAAAAGTAAGTCTGACAGGGGAATGGTGCAATTCAGCATATTAAAACCAGCCACAAAATTTTCCCCATAGTTAGAATACAACCATATAAATGCCCTGTTAATATTTTATCTGCTTAGCTTTATTGCAAGTTTTTAAACTGTTGAAAATTTCCAATATCGTTTTTCACCAGGTGGCAGGAGAAACATATACCCCTAGTGTGGCCGGAGCAGACATTGCATGTGCTACACAGTTGGTGCACAGTTTTGGCTGACAGCAATTCAATAAACAGATAATATTATACAACCATATCATAAAGATTGACAGTTAGTTGTCTCTTGAATTTGCAATGTATCCTCTATACAGTTCCACAGGGACTTCGAAGACAAGATTAAACTAATTACAGCACACACAGAAGAATTTAAACAGTCAACCCTAATTACAGCACTCACAGAGAAATTTAAGCAGTCAGTCTTCCCATGCTCCATTAGTGAATGGAACAGGAAGAAACCTCCGCCATGCAGTACACAGTGATTTTGGGGTATGGATGTTGATTTAGATGTAAACAACAATAGGTATCAGTCGTTTGTATGGTATTAGTAATTGTTAACAATGGGAATAAAACTGAATTAATATTCTTTGTGTTTTCTCTAATAGAATCTGTCATTGTGCAGGTACCAGTTTATCATTGTAATGTGGAATCAATTTAATGTTCCCAATCTCACAAAGATAAAATATGAGGAATGTGGTATGTACACAACATCATGTAAGTCTTCTTAAGACCTACACATGTGTGATTTGCCACTTTTATATGACACTAATTCAAATGGTGATAGGAATTTTATGTCAATTGATGGAGGGGGAAAATGTACTTAAGTTTGTTCTGTAAAATTTGATTGTGAATTGCACAAATGGAGGAAAGAATTACATGCAAAACTGATGTGCACCAAAATGAAACTCCGAAAAGGGTGCGAGAACACTGTTTGAAAGATTTAGAACTGTTTGTGTGAAACACAGTGGACCATTTGATGCATACTTTCGAGACAGGGCTCTCTGAATTGCTAGTTAAATAGACTTATATGATATCCAGGCTTCCTTGAACTGGTTAAACAGCCTCAAGAACTCATATGGTATTTGTAGCTGAAGTGAAGAGGAAGTGTGCTTTTATCCACACAACTGCTTATCAGTCAGATCTTATAAAGCAACTACCCTTTGTTGTTTTGCAGTGAAAAAATAGGCAGGTAATTGTGCAATCAATGATTGTATACAAAAACACCAGTGATAAGTATGAGTGAATTGCTATATCCCCATCATTATATCAGTATTTAGGAATCTGACAAAAAGTTTGGATAGTTAAAAAAACAACAGTTTACTTGCTATAGTGTTATTGTCAGTAGTAGTATTTTCCAGTGTTTAATTCGAAATGTCTTCTTACCAGCTGCAAAAAATAATTTGTTGCTTTTGTTGGCTTAGACATAATGACCCAACTATCTTTCAGGTCGACAACAAAGAGACTGTCTATATAATATGGATTCCCCCCAGAACATTAAGTTGATTAGAAAATTGCCTAACAGTATAATTTCCGATAGCTCATCATCATTTAAGGCTTATCAATGGAAAAGTATTCTTAAACTTTGGTCATTTGTGCATTCTCAGTTTGCATTGCTACATTTTGTAAACTTGACCAGCTATGCTTTGTTCACAGAACAGCAGCTGGGGCTGTTTATTACTCTGTTCAGATTTTGTCGAAACAAAATAAGTAATTACAATGAAGTGCCTAAATATATAAACTTTTTGATTGTGGAGTGTGCCTGGTGTGAGGAAAAATATTTACTTTCCTCACTCAATAGACACTTTGCATTTTTGTGCAGACAATAAGCTATATAAAAGAAACTGTTTCATTGTAAGTAAAATGTATAAAATTCAAAATTATTGTAAGAACTTTGCTACAAGACTTGTTACAGCAAGATGTGCATGTATGTACTTTTCCGTTTCAACA
This sequence comes from Schistocerca piceifrons, assembly GCF_021461385.2. Classification (NCBI taxonomy): domain Eukaryota; kingdom Metazoa; phylum Arthropoda; class Insecta; order Orthoptera; family Acrididae; genus Schistocerca; species Schistocerca piceifrons. The sequence goes on from NC_060140.1 coordinate 85,070,104, forward strand.
AATTTAATTCCTGATTGAAATAATGAAAGACATATGTAACATGATATCAAAACATGCCATGGGTTTTGTTTACTGCTAGTTACCTGTGGAACAATTACATCTGCAACAGCTTAGCTGTCGGTATGAGCCATAATGATCCAAAAAACTAATGATATGTGATATTTATTGTGTGACTTAGTTACTGAAATTCCCTCTTGTCCCGCACTATAGGGTGCACACTCTCGTCAAAGCTGGTTCCGCTCATTCGCCACTAGGCAGGGAGGTTGTACAATCCTGATAAAAGCACATCTGCATCTGGCAGAAATGAATAAGTTAAACAGGACTTTTTAAAATATTTGCCATCTGTCTCAGCAGCTAAAATTCTGACAGTGCCATCTTTTTGGTGTATTCTTTCGATGTAAAACATTTCAAGACTGGTTTCAACATGATGGATTGGACTATTCCTTTGTGAGACTCCAGGAGAAATGACGAGTAAACTTGACTGTGGACAATCCACTCTTCCTTTCACCAATAATGCAAAAGTAAACTGTGAACTAAAAACAAATTGCCCAGAGACTCATCACAAACAGCGACCATATTTAGAGGGGTGTTCAATAAGTAATGCAACACATTTTTTTTCCTTGGCTAAATCCAGTTGAAAAAATGGGGAATTTGTTGTGGAACATCATGGAGTATTGCCACTCCAGCACCTGTAGTTTCAAGAAGTTCCAGTAGGTGGCAGCACTGTACGAGGGCTGTTCAAAAAGTAAGGTGACTTTTCAAATTGAGTGGGCAACATACATTCGATTATCGATCTTTTTTTTTATGTTGGTACACATATCCCGAACATATGTTCAAAGTTTCAAGTGTGCAGTATACTTGATTTGTTTTTGACAGATAGAAAGACGTGTGTTAGTGTACTCGGCGATTTCCAATCATAAAAAATGGAGCAAAGAATTTGCATTAAATTTTGTGTGAAAAATGGAATCAAGTGCTCTAAAACACTTGAAATGTTGACAGTGGCATATAGTGAATCTGCTCTAAGTAAAAAAAAAAAAAAACTGTTAATAAGTGGTACAAGCTCTTTGAAAATAGCCGAGAAGATGCCAATTACAAACCTCGCTCTGGACATCCCAACACATCAACAACAGATGATAACTTCGAAGCTGTGAAGAAAATTGTTTTGGAAAATCATCAGATTACTGTAAGAGAAGTTGCTGAGGATGTTGGCAAATTGATCAACTCGTGCCGTGCAATTTTTTGGACGTTTTGGGCATGAGATGTGTGTTAGTGAAGTTGGTTCCAAAACTTCTCAATTTTGATCAGAATAATCGTCGCATGAGTGTTGCTCAGGAGCTCTTGAATGACGTCAATGATGATCCTCATTTGCTCAAAAGGGCCATAACTGGCGACAAACCATAGGCTTACGGTTATGAAGTCGAAACCAAAGCCCAATCGTCTCAATGAAAGCATCCCGGAGAACCAAGACTGAAAAGAGCATGCTAAATTTGATCAAATGTCAAAGTCTCAATGTCGTACGGTAAATTAGGAGTATTACCTTGATGTTATGCACTGCTTGCGAGAAGCAATATGCAAAAAAGTCCGGAATTGTGGAAAAACAACTCATGGCTTTTGCATCACAACAGTGCACTTGCTCACTCATCGTTGCTTGTGAGGGATTTTTTGGGCCAAAAACAGCACAACAATCATGCCTCAGCCACCATATTCTCCGGATTTAGCCCCCTGTGACGTTTTCCTGTTGCCAACACTGAAGAGACCTATAAAAGGATGAAGATTTTCAATGATTGAGGAAATAAAAACTGCATCACTGGAAGTACTGAAGGCTGTACGAAAAAGTGCCTATGAGAAGTGTTTCGAGAATTGGAAGAAGCATTGGCACAAGTATATTGTATTTGACGGGAATTACTTTGAAGGGGACAACATGAATATTGATGAATAAATAAATATTTGTTCATAAAAATATGGAGTCACCTTACTTTTTGAACACATCTCGTACGTAGCCTTCAAAATTGCATCTGTAATAGAGGTGTGTTCCAAGCAGAGAGCTGTCATTTAGTTTGTTTTGATGGAAAACCAAACCATCGGAGATATTCGAAGGCATTTGCAGAATTCCCGTGGAGACCTGGCAGTGAACAAAAGCATGGTGAGTCATTGAGCAAGGCATCTGACACCATCACAAGCTGTCTGGTCTTCCATGTGGCAGCTGGCCGCACACAGTTGTGACTCATGCATCATTGGAATGTGCGGACACTCTTATTCAAGTTGATTGATGAATCGCAATATTACACCTTGCTGCACAACTGGATGTCTCTGTTGGTAGTGCTGACACGCGCATCCATCATTTGGGGTACTCAAAAGTGTCTGCACGCTTGGTTGCTCAGTGTCTGACAGAAGACCATAAAGAACAGAGACGGATAATCTGTGTGGAATTGCATGCACTTTATGAGGCAGATTGTAACAATTTTTTACCAAATATCGTCACAGGCAATGAAACACAGGTTCATTACTTTGGACTGGAAACAAAATGGCAGTCCATTATGTGACACCACACCACCTCTCCACTGAAGAAAAATTTCAAAGCTGCACTCTCAGCCAGTTAAGTCATGGCGATGATCACTTGGGACTCTGAAGGGATTATTCTGTTTGATGTTCTTACTTGTGGTGCAACAATTAACTCTGAAGTGTATTGTGCTAACCTCAGGAAATTGAAGAAACAACTTCAGCATGTTCATCATCACAAAAATGCAAATGAATTTTTCCTTCTCCATGACAGTGTAAGGCCTCACAAAAGTGTGTGTACCTGAGAGCAGCTCACAAAACTTTGTTGGACAATTTGTCCTTATCCACCCTACAGTCTGGATCTCACTCCTTCTGACTTCCATCTGTTTAGCTTAATGAAGGATGCACTCTAAGGGAAGCAGTACATGGATGATGGGGGGGGGGGGGGGGTTATTGGTGCAGCAAGACGTTGGCTCCAATGTCAACCAGTAGAGTGATACCATGTGGGCATACATGCCATCCCTGTAAGGTGTCATAAGGCCAACACATTGAAAAATAGTGTTTTGTAATCAGAATAGTGGGGAATAATATAGTGTACTGGAACCCTGAATAAAAGCAACTTGCATTCAGAAAAAAAAGTTTTGCATTGCTTATTGAACATCCCTCTCAGAATGATTAAAATAACCTTTGTAGTTTCAGGTAAAGAAACATTTTCTATCACATTTCTTAGCATAACATATGAATGGAACACTATCCAGTGAAGACATTAATTTGAAAGTATAGAGATATGTCTTTAAAAACAAAGGCTCAGCGAAAATATGTAAACTCGAAAGATTGCAGCTGTAGTGATTGAGAAACATAAAATAATAATTTATCATTATTTTATCTTTTCTGTGTAGAATTTTGTGAAGAAGGCTTACATATTAATATAATTTTAATTAGGTCCTGTTGACTGTACTAGTATTGGGACACATCATCTCCTGCACGCTGAAGAATTACAGGTGAGGGAGATACGATAATTATGTACATCTTATTATAATCTACTGATGATTCAGTGTACAAATAACACACAAAGTCTTTGTGTTGAAGGGAAATTGGAGTGTCCACAATTTTCTCCCAGCAACCATGAATGGCCATGAAGCAACAGCAGCTCGCAATATGGTTCAAGATAAGGACAGTAAGAGTAATATATCAAAGGTAATAAATTGAAATTAGGAATTCTTAAACAATTTAGTCAATATCATTACAGTTGCAGTATAAACATGTTCTTCATGATGTGCTTATAGTTGCAAAATATTATGAGGAACAGCTCCTTATGATATAGTGTTGTTATCACAATATTGTACCACACTTTATGTTATGATGTGAATTCAGTCTCACTTTGTTGTCATTATTTCTTCAGTCTCTCTTTTTTTTCCTCCAAAAATATTGCATTGTCATCATCTACATACTTCTGCAAATTTAATTTTCCAGCTTGCTTAGCCTGTGTAATTTTCTTATAATTGACTGCTTCAATTGACTTTTAGTTTGCCTTAGATCCCTATCGTTATAACTATCTGTATAAACTCCTTCATGAGTATTATTATTGCATCTATTTTCTGTTCAAGATTGTTTTGTGTTGACAATAGTCACTGCTTTATCAACTTTGTGAAAATTCTGTTACAATGTGAAAGATCTACTACATTCCATAAACTTCCTATTGCAGTCCAGCATATATTACTCATTTTCTCTTCTTCTTATTCTTATTCTTTTTTTTTTTTTTTTTTTTTTTTTTTTTTTTTTTTTTTTTTTTTTACTCTTCTCCTTTCTTATTGTAATGAATATAATTTGAGAATAGTCTTCAGCTATAAACCTGCTTCCTTTGCTTGTGTTCAATAATTTTTAAACAGCTTTGTGAACCGAGTAATGGAAGTGTCCTACTTATTCTTAAATTTTAATACTTGAAATTTATACTGATCACTGAATTTGTAGATTTTAAGATATAGCAGTAAGAACTTCTCAGAGGACAATGAAAATTATTTTTCTTTCTGCAATTAGTGAGGAAGACATTGGAGAAATGTTAAAATCAAACAATGGATAATCCAGGATGGAATGTAACAGTATTAGAGAAGGAAAGTTGCTACTCACCATATAGCGGAGATGCTGAGTCGCGATAGGCACAACAAAAAGATTGACACAATTATAGCGTTCGGCCATTAAGGCCTTTGTCAGCAATAGACATACATTCACACACGCGTGCGCGCGCGCTCCCACGCACAAACACACACACACACACACACACACACACACACACACACACACACACACACACAACTTGCACACATGTCTCCAGTCTCAGATAACTGAAACCGCACTGCAAGCAGCAGCACCAGTGCATGATGGGAGTGGCAATTGGGTGGGGGTAAGGAGGAGGCTGGGGCGGGGATGGGGAGGGATAGTATGGTGGGGGTGGTGGACATTGAAGTGCTGCAGTTTAGACAGAGGGTAGGAAAGAAGGTGAAGAGGGGTATGGGGAGGGGGGGGGGGGAGGAAGTAGCAGAAAGGAGAGAAATAAAAAGAAATTAAAAGACTGGGTGCAGCAGTGAAATTATGGCTGTTTAGTGCTGGAATGGGAACAGGGAGGGGGGAAACTCTCCCTGCAATGCATCCTATGTTCCCGTAACCCTTTTGGTCTCAACCTTCTGTGGCAGTGAAATTATAGCTGTTCAGTACTGGAGTGGGAACAGGGAGGGGGAAACTCGCCCTGCAATGCATCCTATGTTCCCGTAACCCTCTTGGTCTCAACCTTCGTTAGTCACTGTCCTCACCCATCCAGCCCCTCCCTGTTCCCAACCTTCGTTAGTCACTGTTAGTCACCCATCCAGCCCCTCCCTGTTCCCATTCCAGCACTACACAGCTGTCATTTCACCGGCACACCCTGTCTTTTTATTCCTCTCCTTTCCGCTTCTTACCCCCAACCTCCTCCCCACCTTCTCTCCTGTCCTCTGTTTAAACTGCAGCACTTCAATGTCCGCCACCCCCACCATACTATCCCTCCCCATCCCCACCCCAGTCTCCTCCTTACCCCCACCCAGTCGCCACTCCCATCATGCACTGGTGCTGCTGCTTGCAGTGTGGTTTCAGTTATCTGAGACTGCAGACGTGTGAGCAAGTTGCGTTTGCTTGTGTGTGTGTGTGTGTGTGTGTGTGTGTGTGTGTGTGTGTGTGTGTGTGTGTGTGCGTGCGCGCGCGCGCGCGCGAATGTATGTCTATTGCTGACAAAGGCCTTAATGGCTGAAAGCTATAATTGTGTCAATCTTTTTGTTGTGCCTGTCGCGACTCAGTTGAGTAGCAACTTTCCTTCTGTAATATTGGAGAAATGTTAATTTTTTTGGCTCGTGATTTTTACAGCTCCTAAGCAAAGTGATTCACAATGAATTCACATTCTTTACATGAATGCTGTAATGTCTGTTTGACTGTCTACACATCATTTGGCATTGCTCTTTGTCAAAAGTATGGAAAGAAAATAATTGTTTTTGCAGCCTGATCGTGCCCAAGTTGTTAGTCGTCTGAATCAGATTCGAGACTACATTAAACAAACAACCACATTGATGGACGCCTTGAAAGCCTCAGGTGACCCGGTAAGTATATATAGTATTTGCAGACTCATATCTCAGAATTAAACAAAAAGCTAGTCTTAAACACACTTTTGAAAAGGGTAAATATCATATTTGCATCCATTGACAGAAAGGTGAGCAGTGTCTTAGCAGCCAATATGATTAATGCATCTAAGGAAAACAGTTATTGGTATTTCATGTCATCGAGTTACATGGACAAAACTGCACTGATCATTCATTGAAGAACAGGATAGGTGGATGTACATAAATGTTTATACAATTATCTGCTAGGCATTCATATTCCTCTCACTGCTGTAAAAAGAGTGTTATTGAGACTTCATTCAATTTTGGCTGGCTAACGTCCAACTTTTTGTGTGGAAATATCATGTTCAGTATAATGTATGTTGTCCTTCTGACTAGGACAACTCATTAGAATTTTTTATTTTATTTTATTTATTTATTTATTTTGCCATATCTGAATTATTTAGGAAAATCAGTTTGAGTTATGTAGGAATGTGCAAGGCAATACTGACCTTGTGAACTATCCTAGAAGATATTTTGAAGAAAATCAAATCTACATTTATTGCATTTGTATATTTAGAGAAAGCTTTTCAGAGTGCTGACTGGGCTGCACTCTTTGAAAATTTGCTGGTAGCAGGAATAATATACACAAAGTGAAACGTTATTTACAGTTTGTATAGAAACCAGACTGCAGTTATAAGAGTCGAAGGACATGAAAGGAAGGCAGTTGTGGAGGTGGTAGTGAGAAAAGATTGTGGCCTGAAGTGTGCTAATGACATTGTAATTTTATCAGATGCAGCAAGGAACTTGGAAGAGCGGTTGAACAGAATAGGTAGTGTCTTGAAGAAGTTGTTATAAGAAGAACATCAACAAAAGTAAAACGTTGATAATGGAATATAGTCGTATGAAAGAAGGCAATACAGAGGGTGTTAGAACAGGAAATGAGAATCTAAAACTAGTACATACTTTTTGCTATTTGGACAGCAAAATAGCTGATGTTGGTCATTTAATAGAGAGGCTATAAATGCAGACTGGCAGTAGCAAGGAAAAGCATTTCTGAAAAAGAGGTATTTGTTAACATCTAATGTTAATGTCAGTGTTAGGAAGTTTTTTCTGAAGGTATTTGTCAGGAATGTAGATTTGTTTGGAAGTGAAACATGGATGATAAAGAGCTTCTGAAATGGGGTGCTTTCAAAGAATGCTGAAGATTAGATGAGTAGATCGAATAACAAATGAGGAGGTGCTGAAACAAATTGGGGAGAAAAGAAATTTGTGCCACAACTTAACTGAAAAAAAAAGGATTGTTTGATGGGGCACATCGTGAGGCGTCAAGGAATTCTCACTTTGGTAATGGAAGGAAGTGTGGGGTGGGGGTAAAATTGTGGAGGGAGTTCAAGGGTTGGATACAGTAAGCAGGTTCAAATAGATGTATGTTACAGCTGTTATGCAGAGATGACAAGACTTGCACAGGATGACTAGCTTGGAGAGCTGTGTCAAACCAGGCATCAGAGTGAAAATAACAACAACAACAACACTCTGTATGTATATTTCAGATGTTCATCTTCAGTATCTCATTTACCACATATGTGACCAGCTGTTTAAACATGTGAGAAAGGTAATCGTTTGATCATCAGTCACATTAATAAAAATATAAAAAGTTATGTGATGGAAATAAACAGATTTTGTTTACAATTTTATTTTTACATTTTTTCTAATACTTAAACAGAGCTGCACTATTTTTGTATGAAAAGGAAAATCAATTGAGAAAAATTATGAGACAAAATAGTTAGGTGGCCATCAGGAGACGAAATATTTAGTACTGCTGACAGCTACTATTCTATCCTTTGAAACTGTTAGTTCTTTCTTCAAGAAGGAGAGAGAAATATGTTGGGGAAGGTTACCAGTGAGAGTAGATTCCTTGGACCCCAGGATGAGGGGTAGACTTATTTTTGGAGAGATGTGTTTTTCTAATGCATGGTGTTAGCATTTTGTTGCAAACTTTGGTTATGGACTTCAGATAATTAGTCCATAGAAATAGAACTTTGTTAGCAGCTTGTTTTGTGAACTTGGCTATTCTTCAGATATAAACAAGATCAACGTACTGTATGTTTCAATGCGCGTGTGCACGCATGCGCGCCTACACACACACCACACACACACACACACACACACACATTCTATAATTTTTACTTTTGTGCAAATTTAATTTCTTTTTCCATAGCGCCAAGAAGCACAACGTCAGAAGTTGTCAGGAATGGTGGAAGATTTGCGTGACAGTGAGAGCAAACTCCAGTCGTTGGCTGACAAGCTCGAACGTGCTGAACGTCGTCTTTCACACTGCGAGCGCCAGGTCAGTTAATCAGCGTTGATGGTCATTACAGAATTGTCTAATGTGTAATTGTAATTTTAGATGTATCCTATAAATTTATTTTAATCATATTTTCTTCCACCAAAGCTTACATTTATAATTATTCATAAGATTCTTTTCTTGTAAATTATAGATTGCAGCGATCAATCGTCCTTTTTAGCTGATCGCTGCAATCTATAATTTACAAGTTAATATAACAGTCATGAATGCAGCAGATTTCTAAATGGAAGCTGATGAAAATTCTTTTCTGAAAGGTTTGAGTTCCAAGTGACTTAATGATTGTGTTAACAGTGGAATTTTAGAATATGCTCTTTTTTTCCTGTTGTTAACAATGAAATGCAGTATCCATACGTATGTATACAGCTGGAAGATCTGCAGTGCACTTATAATGTTGGAGGTCTTTTTAAGTTTGTCATGTGGCTTATCTTCGTAACTTGATTCATCACCTTTGAATTACCTAGCTCTCTCCCTTGCCATTGTTCGTAGAGTTAATCAGTACATTATGATTTGTTAAAAATTGACTGGGTTGAATGGTCAATTTTTTACAAAGAATTTTTGTTCTTTTTTTTTTTAATTAACTGGTCTTATTTGAATACATTTAGAACATATTTGCGTGACTTAAGGTATCAGAATATGTGCCTGCATTTTTCAAATTGAGAAGAGAATTTGGAATAGATTAATAATAAATCTGCAGTACATTTACATGATATATGTTTTAACAGAACAGTTCAGAGACTGGTAGTTGCGCCTCATCCACTCGAAGTTATAGTCATTCAGAAGAACGTGAGAGACGGGTAAGTTCCAGTCTTACTTTTTCAGGATAATTGTGGATCTAATGCATGATTTTGATAGTAACGTTTTATAATAATGGAGTTTCATCACTTCTATCATGTGCTCTCCACATCCTGTAGCTACTGTGGAGAGTTCATATAGCATGAAAAAAACTTAAGGTTCATTTGAATATTGCACATTTACTTATAGTTACTGACTGTATTCATTTGCAGAGGTTAAATATGAACATCTGTATTTCGAAACAGTTTCAGTGGAAGTGCTTGCAGAAGATGTACACTTACATAGCCATATTTTCTTTCATTACAGAGAACGGTTTTTGGAAGTCTTCGTTCTCTCATAGCGTACTGGCTTCGTGATTAATGTTGTATGTAGCTTTCCTAAAGGTTTTCACCTGTTGTCAGGATAGTTCCTTCAGCAAGACCACAGTTCATTCCTGGCCATTAAATCCTAATGTATCTATTATACTTAATTTCTTCCTTTCTATCAGTTCTCAGTTTAGAATTTTTCAATCATTTGTTTTGTGTTTTATCCAGCGTTTTTCCTCATTTTTCTGTATCCTTTTTCTTTCTCTTCCTGTCATTTCTTTACTTTAACTGTCTGAATAAATGCTTGTTACTAATTTCTTTTTCAACATATATGTACTTTCTACTCTACTCCTTTGCTAATGATTTTAGTGACAGTCTTTTGTATGCATGTAGTGTTTTAATGTAGGAATGAAAATTAGCTGTCTTCTTATGCCCTCTTTCCTGTTTTGATTTACCTCTCTCCTCTAACCACTTCAACTTTTTCTAAACTTACTAATACAACTCCTCTTTCAGAACTTCATAATTCAGTTTCTTGATGGTTTTACTCTTGGTATCTTCCAAGTATAGTGTGTTTTAATGTGAGATCTAGAATCAACTGTCTTCTTGCAGCTTCCGGCTTGCATTTATTTACTTTTCTCTTTCTTTCACCACCTCGTCATTTTCTTAACTTGTTACAGAAACTACTGTTCCAAAAACCTCATAATTTGGTATTGGTTCTTATCTTTTTTTCTTTACCAGAATATGCTTTCATGTTTTAAGGGGCATAATGGCCATTTTTAATCATATTTATGTCAGTAGCTTTTGTTCTTCTGTTCCTACTTTTGAGAATAGCTGTAGCTGTAAATTATTTAGATATTTGTGAAATGATGCGTGAAATGTGTAGAACTGAGAAACAAATATATCTGTGTCGAGAGTCCTCAGAAATAATACCCATATCCTCCCTCTCCTTCCCTCCCTGCCTCCTTCCTACACCTCCTCCTCCTCCCCCCCCCCCCCCCCCCACCACCTTCCTCTCTCTCTGAAATTAACTGGAGGATAGTAGAAAATAAAGCTGAAATTTTTTGCAAGCTGCAAAGAGTAAAGAGGGGTCATTTATTAGTAAAAGAAAATCCTGATGGAATGTAAATAAATACAAAGTAATGGTAACAACAAACTAAATAGTACAGCAAGAAATTGTCAAAAGACATGTGAACAAAAGTGAGAGCTTTGGCAGCATATCCTTTTCAAGCTAGAGTGCCCCCCCCCCCTCTCTCCCTCTCCTCACCCTCATCCTCTACACACACACACACACACACACACACACACACACACTTGTGGTTACATTGTGCTAGATGAATACCTAGTTATACCATAACAACAATGTGGGAAAAGACCGATTGCTACGTGCCATAAAGAAGACATGTTAAGTTCCAGACAGGTGCATTTAAGACACTCCCATAAAACTTTCGACCATAGAAACACACACCATTCATACTCTCAAGCAAGCATATCTTATGCACACATGACCACCAACTTCAGCATCTTGGGCCGAAGTGCAACTATCACGTGGGATGCAAGCAGCAATCTGGAGGGGGTGCGGAAGGGATGGTGGTGTACAAGTGAGGGAAAAGATGAATGCTGTCTAGTGGAATGTGCAGGGACTAGAATGCCAACAAATGCATCATCAAGAGGTTGTGGGGCAGGGAGTTGCGGAAAAAAGGAGCGAAAAAGGAGAGGATCGGGGAAAGATGGGCAGGTGTATTGGCAGAGGGTGGCAAGTATGCAGGGTGGGAGATGAAAGTGGGGAGGAGATGACAGGAGAGAGGGGATGGAAACTGTTGGCTGGAAGGTGTGGGGACAGTATGTCACCGTAGATTGAGGCTGGGATAATTACGGGAGCAAAGAATGTGTTGCAAGTGTAACTCCCATTCTTGGGAATTAACCAAAAGGAGTGTCCCTTTCATAACCCAGTACCACGCTGGACTGAAGCAACTGAACCATATCCTTTGCCAGGGCTTTGATTATCTATCATCATGCCCTGAAATGAGGGACATCTACCCTTGATACTTCTCACTCCTCCATGCCCTGTCACCCACTCAACCTTCACAGCATTCTATTCCATTCCTATGCCAATCTCAATCTCAACCCTTGGGGCCACAAGGACCATATCCTTGTGGAAGACCCAGGTACAAGACCTGCTCAATCCACCCACCCAGTACTTCCTATTTGAATCCTGTCACAGGTTTATCCTAACCCATCATGGGTCAGGCCACCTGCGAAAAGCAGCCATGTCATTTACCAACTCTGCTGGAATCATTGCACAGCTTTCTTTATTGGTATGATTACCAACCAGCTGTCCACCAGGATGAATAGCCACGGCCAAACTGTGGCCAAGAGGAAAGTAGACCACACTATCGCACAACATATAGCTGAACACACCATACTTGATTTCAATGGCTACTTCATTACCTGAGCCATCTAGATCCTTTCCTCCACCACCATCTTTTCTGAACTGCACAGATGGGAGTTATTTTTACAATACATTCTCTGTTCCTGTAATTAACGCGGCCTCAACCTGAGCTAACATACTGTCCCCACACCCTCCACCCAACAGTTTCCACTCCCTCCAGTTACAAAGCATATAGTCCAGGAGAATTATTATTTTTTAGGCTTTATTATTATTTATTTAAAGAATTTACAAGTGTACTATCTGCCTTTTGGGTCAACTGCAGATCAAATTTTGGAAATCCCACAATATTTCCTCAAGGCAACTGGCGACATCATTAGGTGGTGGCTGTTAGTTATTCGAGGCAAGTAGCAACTGCCGATATCCACACTATAAAAGTCTGTTATAGAGACACTGTTGAAAGTCACGCATGTGCGATGGAGTTACTTGTAGAGTGTTGATGATAGTGTGTTCAGTGCCTCGAACTGGGAGCCGAGCAGTGGGCTCCTAAGTTTGTGCCAGGTTGCCATTACTGGTGCAGAGTATTGCTGTGACTGGAAGCCAACCAAAATTGGTAGCTAGGTGGATCCTCCACTATATTGGGGTGTAACTATCATCAGAAATTCTTGTTTTTCTCCATATGAATGACTGATTTTTAAAAGGTACTTAAGAGTTTTTTTTTGTAGTTTCAAGAAAAACAAAGAAAACTTGTTTTCTCTTTTGTGCTGTTAAATGCTGCACTGGTAGAATTGCATACTAGAATATACACATAGATCTACAATTAGATACATTTTTGACGGATTATACCTAATGGGAAACCAGAAAAAAATATTTTACCTTGCTGACTAAGGTCCATTTTAATATTCCGTAAAATTTAATGTGTAGTTTTACTTGAAAATAATGTAGGTCTTTATTAAATAAACAGTTATATCTGTTAGCTCATATTATGAACACAATTCTTTAATAGCCAAAGAATATCATCACATTACAGAGACCTTTTTTTCAGAACTTTATTCATCGTCATCGAGAGAAACATCAGCTACTGGCCACTATAAAAGCAAATCGTAATAGCTTTTGTGTTCTTCTACAATATATGGCACAATTTTTAATTTTGCTTTTTTTGATAGGTATTTTTCCTTCTGGATAAGCTTCTTCACAAAATAATGATATGTGGAAATATGAAACTGCACCCTTTCGTTTCTTGGAAGGTATCTGGTTTCAAGAGAGGCTGTTGACTTATTATAAGAAGTAGGGCCACCACTTAGAATGCCCAATGATCATGTGTGTTTCAAGCCGCCTAATTGTCCCTGCATGTTTTTTCTCAGCATTAGCTATAAACTCGCAAACTTCACGTCGAGTATAGATACTGTCTTCTTTCGTAATGGAATGTTTATCATGCTGAACTTGGCGGTCACATGGAGTGTCTACGTAAAAGGAAAAACTGTTTAATCCTTTTAAACCTGCACGTATCGGTTATTGCCCTGGGCAATTATCCAAAAATAGGTGTAGCTCAGTAAGTGTCACGAGCACATGCTGTTTAACGTAGTCCAACAGGAACAAAGCGACATCGTCATGTCCTTTGTGGGCCTGTCCTTTATGGTAGATGTAGTAATGGGCTAAATCTGTATTCATGTTGAAAATACAAAAAATGTTCAGTGTGAGCTGCCTCAAGTAATAAATTTCTTGAGCAGGGATGTTCGGTAAACTTACATTTTGCGTATAGCCAAATACAAGGCCTAAAATGTTTGCATTTTCCTTACTCTTTCTAGCTCACCTCATGTGCACCATTAATTCTACAGTTGCGACTCTTTTTGCGGTGTCATGTAAATGAGGACTATGTTTGCACCTTTTTCTCCTCACAAAAGCGACAGGCGTCAGTTTGTGGTTTTCCAAACTTTATGTTAAAATTTTCTGTGAAATATGTGTTAAAAATGCATACTTGGTATTTGTGCCAGATTATTTCATCTTATACAAATCACACATTTTCTTGATGGGCACTTCAGATGACAAATACGTAAAGTTTGTATCAGATGCATAGTGCGTTTTGTACACAGGGAATGACCTTGTGTGTTCATGTAACATCAAAATTTCGTTTGGACCAATTTTTCTTGCACAATGATATCTGCAAAATTTGTCGTGTGGCGATTTTCCTTCCAGAAGTAACTGTTTAATACGCCTAATTTGCTTCTCCATCACATCATATAGCCTAAAAAAAAGGCTCCAAACCTTAGTTTCATGGAGAATCACATGGCATTTATACTAGTGCATCCTCAAAGAAGTGTCATCACTCCTTGGATGGTATTGCGTAACATTAGTCACCTCTAACATCCTCTGTAAATGCAAATCTTGCTCATCTTTAGATTGCAAATCAGCATATAAAGAACTGTATATCAAGGCTTTTTCTGTGTCAACAAACTTGGTGAAACAGTTTTTCTTGCACCTAACACTAAATAAAAAGAGATTTAGGTCTAGGTAATTAATAAGATTGAAAGGACCAATAATTCTGTTTGTTCCCATTACTAATGTTAAGTTTTTTTCTTCTTCTCTTAGATAAAAAGCATATTGGTACAAACATTTGCTGTTAGGGGGGCAAATGTATAAACCAATGTATTCACTGGGATAAATCATCTATCTGTATCATTAATATCTATACCAGCAAGTTTCTGTAAACTGCAACAGTACATTTTACAGTAATTACTTCTTACCTGCAAGGCGAACTGATTGATCTTGATCAGAGCTGCTGTCCTCTGTGTCCAGTGTATTCTTTACGTTGTAATTTCAGCTTCTTAACAACATTCCTTTTGTAGGCTTCTGGATGAGCCTTCCTCTTTCATGTTTTTAATGGATGTCATTTAAATTACTGCTTTCACTCATATTGTAATAATTACTGTTAGTAGCACTACAATAATGTTATCTCCACTATTTAACAATCAACACAGTATATGCAGAACAACAAACAAAGAAAAGAGGTGAAGATATTCAACTGCAGAAAATAATTTGTAGTGCTACCATCAGTTGAGTGTTAAAAAGATGTGAGAGCCAGTGACTTAGGTACCTTTTGACACTTACTCAATAAAAGTGACTAATTGTAAAATGTAAAACGTTGCATGGCTGAGGCATGTTTTGACACTCAGACCTGTGTAAACCCCTATCAATACTTAAAAGTGCAGTTATCTCAAAAAGTGAAAAAATTGACTTAACCATCTTTTAAAAATCACCAACTCATATCTAATGGTGGCAAGTGCAGAGTGTCAGACCCAAGAGCAGTATAGTTAACATATCCACTGAGAAAGACTGAAGAATCAATTTACTTTTTGTAACACATATCATTTTCTTGTATTCCAGAGCACATCATTGGTAAGAGCTGCTGCCACAGCAAAACACAATGAGTTAAAGCTTATGGTAGAGGAGTCTCAGAGAAAGGT
This sequence comes from Schistocerca piceifrons, assembly GCF_021461385.2. Lineage (NCBI taxonomy): Eukaryota > Metazoa > Arthropoda > Insecta > Orthoptera > Acrididae > Schistocerca > Schistocerca piceifrons. The sequence continues at coordinate 85,085,535 of NC_060140.1, forward strand.
AAGACAATTTGAGAATATATTTTACTCCATAATGTGTATATTTCGACTTCTGCCAGTACATTAAGTGCACTTCATGTTCAAAGGCAAGCTTGATTTTTTGTAAGCCTTCTGTATCATCTTCCAATTTCCTCATAGATCAGACATTAAATTGTAATCTTTCTTCCCTTCTTATGCAGTATACTTAAGTCTTGCACATTTTTTCCTTTTTTCCCTCTCCAGCTGACATTTGTTTCTGAGATAGCATTGTTTAATTTTCTATAGTTAATGAAACTAATTTTAATGAAAAACTTTTAAAAAAATGTGGCATATGCCATATAACTACACAGTTCAAAACTGGACTGCAAATATTGTCAAGAGGTATTTTACACTGTAAGGAAAAATAGATTGTGACTCACTGTAAATGTGACGCATCGAGTTGTAGATAGGTACAAGAAAAGACACTTACATTGTGCTTGTCTGCAACTCAATGTGTCATTTTTACCGTGAGTAGCAATCTGTCTTTCCTTTCATTGTCGCTATTCCAACCAAGGGTGTGCATTGCTTTACCAAGAGGTATTATAAACAGTTAAGTAAAAAAAATGGAAGTTTATACAAGTCATTATGAGAACTATTACTTTACTGCTGGAACTGAAACATCTGAAGTTAAGCTAATAGAAAAATAAAATGTGAAAGATTGAGAATTGTTCAGTGTGAATGTTGCTTTATTTTACAAATGATCTGGTGATGGCACAGTTGAAATATGAACTTACTCTTGTTCTAAAAAATGTCATTTGTTGTTGTTGGGATAATGGCAGCTCAGATATTGTCAGAACACTTTGTTTACATTCTGCATTTAAAGAAATAGTGCTATAAAAAATAAAAATTTCAAATGGCGCTTTTTGTTGCTTGATGATATTATTTTTGTAAAAGTGTAACTTGACAACTGTGCCTCATAACAGTGTGTTCAACTTTTGGTAAGCAGTCGCTGTCAGAAAATACCTTTTACAATTAATCTGAGGCATTTTGTTAATGTCCATCAGTTTTTTCATGAAGGTCGACCAGAATCGCATGTTGCTAAAAAAGAGCAGGTTATTAGCCATGAGGTAGAGGTGGCCTTAGGCATACTGAAGATTGCAGTACATTCGATTTTGCACAAAAGATCTGCAATCGCTTCTGCGTAGCTTAAGGAAAGTCCAAAAATAGGCTTCTATCAATTAGTGTCAAAAAATTCAACGCAGGAAGATCAAAATCCATATGCAATGTGTTAACTGTAGGTTGGTTGATGGCAGAAGGGAGGGAGGGGTTGCGGGAAATGGAGGAAGCAAGCCTGGCTCTGACACAGACCACTGCAGAGTGATGACCTGTACCTACCGCTGTGTAGGCACGTTAACGTGGGCTTCATGCTCCCACGAAATCAGAAGTACCCATGTAGGTAAAGGTTGCTGAAATATTTTAGTAATCAAAACTGATATCATCTTATATATCGACACATGTAATAAAAATCCTAAGTGCAACAATTATTTACATGTATCAGCAAGCAAGAAAATAGCACAAAGCAGAGTGACAGTGTTGTGAGGAGGATTGTTGCTACTCACCAGACTGTGGAAATGCTGAGTTGCAGATAGACACAACAAAAAGTCTGTCAAACAAAGCTTTCAGCCAAACAGGCCTTAATCAGAGTTAGACAACATACACACACAGGGACTGTGATCGTGTGTGTGTTTTTTATCTAATTCTAATGAAGTTCTGTTTGGCCAAAACTTTGTTTGACAGTCTTTCTGTTGTGCCTATCTGTGACTCAGCATTTCAGCTGCTGGGTGAGTACCAACGATCCTTTTTATAATATTTTCATTATTCCATCCTGGATTTCTCATAGTAGAGTGACAGTAACACAGCAGTCAACAAGGACTACATCTACATCTAGATCTACTTACATACATACTTCACAAGCTACCGTACAGTGCGTGACAGAGGGTATCCTGTACCACAACTAGTTGTTTCCTTTCCTGTTCCACTCGCAGATAGTGCAAGGACAAATGCCTGTCTATATGTCTCCATATGAACCCTAATTTCTTGTATCTTATCTTTGTGGTTCCTACACAAAATATACGTAGGCGGCAATAGGATTGCTCTGCAGTCAACTTCAAATGCCGGCCCTCTAAACTTTCTCAGTAGTGTTTTTCAAAATGAATGTCTTCTTCCCTCCAGGGATTCCCACTTGAGCTCTTGAAGAATATCCGTAACACACGCATGTAGATCGAACCTACCGATAACAAATCTAGCAGCTCGCCTCTGAATTGCTTTGATGTGTACTTCCAGTCCGACCTGGTGTGAATCCCAGACACTAGAGCATTATTCAAGAATAGGTCACACTATCACGTCAAGATGCTGCTGAATCTGCATTTTTGAGGTACCTGCATCAGATTGGGAAAAAATTGTTTCCATGGTTGGTTTGAATGCATACAGAAGCATATAAATTTTAAAGGTGAATATATTGAGTAACAATAAGATACTTTGTACCAAAAAAGTTTTTAGTTCATTGTTTTTGTAAATAATTAAAAAGGCAGCTCTCATAAAACAGACCATCAGATACGTGTTAGAAAAGTATTGAGACTAAAGTTTTTATTTTTTTTTCTTCAAACAATAGTATTGTCCTTTTCAGAGTAGTTCTCTTCAGCAGCTATATGTCAACGGAGTTGTTCCTAGTTTCTGTTGATCCATTGTGGACATGGTACGGCGGCTGGTCAAATATTCAACAAAGAAATACATCAAACAGCCGTGCAAATTGAAAAGTTATTTTATTTCAGTTTCAGCAATTCAGTATGCCATCTTCAGGCCCCATATGTGCCTCTCAAAAATTATTGATATTGGCACTGTTGGGGTCATCTGTTTCTGGAGTCCTCAATTCTCGAGTGCTTCCGTCAAAGACTTGACCATTGCAGTCAAGAGAATTCACGACATCCAGAAACAGATGGCCCCAGTGTGCCAATATTGATAATTTTTTAGAATTGCAAATGGGGTGTGAAGATGGCACATTGAATTGCAGAAACTGGTGGTGAAAATGAAATAAAATAACTTCTCAATTTGCACGGCTTTTTGACATATCTCTTATTTAAATAAAGATTTGTTCCCAGTCTTGATAGCAATGCTGAAAGGCTCCATTGCTAGAGTCTTTAACATGTTGGTCACATTATTTTTAATGTTCTCCAAGTCTCAAAATGACATCCTTTTACAACATTTTTCAGTTTCATTAAAATAAAATAGTTATGAGGACTCAGATCAGGTGAACGGCGGAGGGTTGTTGTATAATGCAGCATCCACTTGTCCACAATGCCAGATCTCAGTCAGTTCACCCTTTTTTCCTGATCCTCTCAAGCAGATCTTTGTAAAACTCTTGGTTCACAGTTTGTCCTTGAGGAACAAATTCATTATTCACAATATCCCTATTTTCATAAAAGCAGGACAACATTGTTTTGTTCTGATTTGCCCATTCGAGCTTTTTTTGGTTGAGAAGATGTCTCAGTGTGTCACTCCTCACATTGCTGCTTTGTCCGTGGATCTTACTCAAAGGTCTGGACTCGTCACCTGTGATCACATGACTGGACCGTTCGTGGTCTTTGGCAGTCCTCTCAAGAAGGTCAGCAACATGTTCCTTCGATTGTACTTCTGCTCTGTTGTGAGGTTTTTCAGCACCATTTTGGCACATACCTTTTGCAAGTGCAAATCTTCACACAAAATTTGATGTACGGGGAAAGTGTTTATGTTTAACAGGTTACCCATCAGCCTTATTTTTAAATGTTGGACTGATATCATAAGAACATGTACACATTTGTCATTTTGGTCAGTTTTTGAATCTTGAGGTCTCCTTGAGCAAGGTTTACCTTTGATGTATTTTTGGTCTTCCATAAATGATTTGTGCCAGCGAAAAACTTGTGCTGTTGAAAAGTAATATTTCCCATAGGCCTGTTTCAACTTTTCAACAGTCACATTGAAAGATTTCTCATGTTTAACATACAACTTGATTGGATAGTGTTGCTCTAAATTCCGCTGTTCCATTTTTGTAACACACAACAAAAACTACTATACTGATGGCAGTCTAAGAAAGCACGTAACAGCTGTACAGAGCTGAAACTCTGACTGAGCATCGATCACACCAGACTACACGAGCAGAACGACACAGCATTGCCAGATTGTTTGCAGTATTGTCAGTCTCATTACTTTTCTCACACACCTCATATACTACCTGTCAAACAGTTTTTATTTTATGATCCTCAATAGCCGTTCTCCAGTAGTAGTGTGTTGGGAATTTACAGTGGCAGAAACCCAACAGCAGAACATAGTTTTGTGCTAAAGGAGAAGACAACAAACATTTAAAGATCTTCATAGAGCTCAGAGTGCAGCAAAAATGTCTCATTTCCAGTGGCATCAATCGCCCACTAATAGAGGGAAAGAAGCTCTGAGCTGCAAGGAGAGGAGAGACGTCTGGTAAACTGCAACTAGAAGGATGTGATAATTAGAAAATGTGCAAAAATAATGGAAATAATAGCTGAGTGTGTCCACAACGTTTTAGGAGATCATTTGAACCCGTCTCAAGTAAATGTATTCTGAATTCCAAACACCTCACTCTCTTTTTAAAATGGAACTGAATCATGTTTTCTGAATTTGAAATAGTGTGTTGCGTAAGAAGGGGATTATGTTAGAAAACCATTATCATTGCCAATGAGTCCCTAAACTTGTCTGAAAAAGCACATGTAAAAAAATAAAAAAAGCAAAAAGCAAAGCTTATGTCATTACATTTTTTTATTATTGCGGCACGGTGTCTACACAGGTTGCCAGATATCAGAGTACTGCTGCAGATACACTAACTCCCAGTGTGTTTTTAACCAGCAGATGAGATACCATATAACAGTGAGAACTCATTGAGAGGTGGAAGCTCCACCAGTAAATATACATCTTCAGATTGTGTCACCAGTTACTATCTTTCTTCTCAAAAAGAAATTTTTTTGATCATGTGCATCCGTCTCCATGTGCAGGTTTAATATTGACCTATACAACTTTTGTCTATATTTCAAATTGCCCAAATTGATATGAGTGTGAAGCACAGATTTGGAAATATATTTAAGTATGTCTTCTTACTCTGGATGAGAAGCTAAGACAAATACATATCTCTTAATTGTGATTTGAAAGAAGGGAAAGAAACTAAATTCAATTGATTTTTAAGTCAGATTCAGGTAGGAATAGATTGAAATATTTAAGCAGATAGACTAATGTGGAGAGTTACATTCGGCCATTCTTTTGACTAAAATCACAATAACAGAGTTGTAGCTTCGATGTGTCTTTCTTGTGAATAACACTCATATCAGATTTGAATTTTCAGAACTGATAGTTAATGTGTTAGAGAGTTTTATTTAACCTGGAGTGCCCATGTGGGATATTGTTTCATTGTAGGTCACTTGGCATCTCACAGACGCCAACAGCATTCTCCCTTTAACAAGGTATAATTAGTTCAATCTTTAAAAATTTATGAGTTAAAAGTACTAATTAAGTGAAATGAGGTGTATAAATTCTGACCGATGGAATATATTTTATTTTTCTGGTTTTTAATTATAAATGCAGCCAACAAAACTGTTGGTTGTTATGTTGTGAAATTTTTAATCTCATTTGTCACAAAAGTGAAAAACCATTACCACACTTTTCAGAAAATTGTATTACAGTCCTTACATGGAAGCATTCCTACCTTTTTTTTAAACACATTATACAGTTTAGAACAGAAACATCACATTCAGTCAGCAGTCAGCACATAGTTGCTGCACATGTCCTAAACAGAGAAATTTCTTACAGCTGCATGATCTGTACTTGGTGTATAGGTTTTTGAATGACCAAATTAACAGCAGCTCTGTTGTTTTGAGTCTTGTTCCTCTTCTGTGGATTGGACTGCCCCTTCATCTAGAAAAAGACATTGACTATCTCATCTGAGATCTCTTGGCAATAGTGAATGCTGAGAACGTCTACACAGGTAATCGTCAGCTAGATTATGTGCTAGAAGTTTCAGAAACTCATTACACCTAACACTAGAATCAGTATTATTTGCGCAGTGTGTTAAGCGTGCATTTATAGCTGCAATGTTCCTCATACTGTAAAAAATCACCATAGGCTATCGGCTGATCTTTCTGGATATGTTTTATGTACTACACAGCTGTTCAATATTTATTTATGGCTTGTTCTTGTCATCAGATAAGACATCAATTGCATTTTGATGATGCATTGTGGAAAGTATCAGAACCACATTGTTTTTCCTGTCAACGTGTGACATTATAGAGTTGAGTTTTTCTGAAACACAAACAGTGCGTAGTGCGTACCTCCCAGTTCTTTGTTTGCGTAAACTCTGTGTGAGAGGGCTTTCAGGTTTATTTTTACTCATAGTTCCAATCAGAGTAAAATTCTTCTGAAGCAAGTAATCAGCTAACTCTAAGGAATTGTCTATGGTTATATTACAACCAGATCCTGAGAGCTCAGAAGTGACACAATTCACATCATCTGTCACTTTGTTGCTAACTGCAAATGCCTCTGCAGGCTATTTACCCCCATATATTTCCAGCTTGGTGGTGTATTGCATCCTAGCATCCACCAAAGCAAATATTTTTGTCTTGTACTTACTTGGTTTGCTAGGGATGAAACATTTGTCCCTGAAAGCTTTTAGCTTCACTACTTCATCTCTCAAAGGTACCCATTCTTCTTCTACTGTATTTCTTTCCCCCATTCCTGTCAATTGTTCCCTTATGCTCTCCCTGAAACTCTGTAAACCTCTGGTTTAGTCAGTTTACCCAGGTCCCATCTCCTTAAATTCCCACCTTTTTGCAGTTTCTTCAGTTTTAATCTACAGTTCATAACCAGTAGATTGTGGTCAGAGTCCACATCTGCCCCGGGAAATGTCTTACAATTTAAAACCTGGTTCCTAAATCTCTGTCTTACCATTATATAATCTATTTGATACCTTCTAGTATCTCCAGGCTTCTTCCATGTGTACAACCTTCTTTCATTATTCTTGAACCAAGTGTTAGCTATGATTAAGTTGTGCTCTGTGCAAAATTCTACCAGACGGCATCCTCTTTCATTTCTTACCCCCAATCCATATTCACTTACTATGCTTCCTTCTCTCCCTTTTCTTACTATCAAATTCCAGTCTCCCTTCACTGCCTGAATAATTTCTTTTATCTCATCATACATTTCATCAATTTCTTCGTCATCTGCAGAGCTAGTTGGCATATAAACTTGTACTACTGTAGTAGGCGTGGTCTTCATGTCTATCTTGGTAAGAAATACGTTCACTATGCTGTTTGTAGTAGCTTACCCATATTCCTATTTTTTTTATTCATTATTAAACCTACTCCTGCATTACCCCTATTTGATTTTGTATTTACAACCCTGTATTCACCTGACCAAAAGTCTTGTTCCTCCTGCTATTGAACTTCACTAATTCCCATTGTATCTAACTTTAACCTATCCATTTCCCCTTTTAAATTTTCTAACCTACCTGCCTGATTAAGGGATTTGACATTCCACACTCCGATCCATAGAATGCCAGTTTTTTTTCTCTCCTGATAACGACATCCTCTTGAGTAGTCCCTGCCCGGGTATCCAAATGGGGGACTATTTTACCTCCTGGATATTTTACCCAATAGGATGCCATCATCATTTAATCATACAGTAAATCTGCATGCCCTCGGGAAAAATTATGGCTGTAGTTTCCCCTTGCTTTCAGCCGTTTAGGGGCTAAATTATCAGCTCTCTAGTATCCCCGTTGCCGAACCTCGAACAGTATAAGAGGAACCTAAATCACCTTTCACTCATTGTTAGACAACATAACTCAGTTCCCATTTTATTGGATGCCTATATGTATTGTGTGATTATATGGTTGTCTTTACTTGCTGCACATGAATACAGTATTCCTAATAGATCTATTATTTCAGTTGCGTCTATCAGATTAGCATCCCTTTCTCTGGAATAATGTTCCTGTACTTCAGGAACAATGCTCAACAATGCTAGAGTGCAGCTCTTTGTCATAAAAGCATTCCCAATATTCCATTGGTTTTCTTCCATTCTTTGTGGCTCCTTTCACTCCTGGTAATTGACTGACTATGTTTTGTTGTCGAATGCAAACATTTTTTGGTGGACACATTCTTGACCTTTTTGTAGAATTTGTCCTTCCTAGAAAACATTCGTCAGCAAGAGTATGACTTCACTATCACTGGAGTCTGCACCCTGCTCAGTGTCAGTATTTTCTTCTCTTATTTCCACATTGTCTTCTTCCACATCACTATAATTACCAAAATCATCAACTGAGTGATCATTTTCCTTGAACAACAGCAAGAGTACCGTTTCACTGTCACATTGCGTTTTCCACATTATAAGGCTTCTGTGAGCTCATATTGGATCTGAAGATAAATTATGGTATTAAAAACAAATATTAAAAACTTTTAGATTAAATAAAAAACAAAATATTTATCCTTAGTATCAGCAAAGATCATGTGGCGTCTGGTAGACTCCAGCTTTGGTAACAACCTTTTCCCTCCAACACTGTACTGCAGCTGATGCATTGTTAATGAGCAAAATATGTTTGGATTTAGTTAACTGGAAGGTAAATGGCATCACAAGAGTGCCACTATCTGATGAACAATAATGTGTAAATGAAGTGTGTCTGGTGTCTGTGGGACACCAAGTGACCACTTGTGCGTTAATGCGGAGGACTACATATAATCATGATCTAAACGTACCTTACGAGCAGTGCAACAGAATTCTCCACCATACCATCAGAAAACGGACCTTGTTATGCAAATAAAAGTTAAAATTTTCATGTACAAAGTGAACTAAACTTTGAGCATTACTAGGTATGAAATGAATAATCTCTGTAAGGTAAATTATATTTAAGAGCTGTATGGCATTATCAGTGAGACAGCTCATGTTAGGTTCAAATCATTGCCCACCAAATCCAACAAATTATTCCTACAAGTAGCTGAAAAAAAAACAAAAAAAAAAACAAAACAACAACAACAAAAGGAGACCAGTTACATTTACTTAGTCAGGTGTTGCATGCTTCACTGGTAGACTTTAATTTTGGCAATATAGCTGTCAGAGAGATCACAAAAGTAATTAGCTCACTTAAAAGCAGCAATTCTTCTGGCTGTGATGGTGTTTCAACAAAAGTTCTGCAATTTTGTGCTGATTTGATAGTAGTCATCTCTAGTAACCTATGTGATCAGTTGGTGAGCCAAAGTCTACTTCTTGATAGGCTGAAATATGCAATATCAATAACCATTTATAAAAGTGGATGTAACAGGTGACCTCTAATTATAGCACCATCCCCCTCCCTCCTGTGTTTTCAAAATTTTTATTAGAGTTTTCCATCTAGTAAAGATAGCTTAAAGTAAAACAAGATTGATAAAATGTAGTCTTTTCTTAGGGTTTAAGATTAGAAAATTAGACACTGGGAAGTCTGCTGCAGTTTTAGGGGGAAATGTCTCGTTAGCATGAGCTACTTGGGAGACAGAAGATGCGATTGATGATAATACTTTCAAATTCTCTATTCTTACATTTTTGTACAAAATGTAATAATGTTCTGGGATCTTGTGTTATATGCAGTAGTTAGACAGAGATGAACTAGTGCGGAAAGCAGCATCAAACCAGTCTACAACAGAGTCCTGCACTGTATTCCTAAATTAAAGGCCCTGGGTATCGTAGAAAACTTTTTCTCTCCCCATCCTCTTCTATTTCTATTTTTTTAAAGAAAGAAAACCGGAAGATAATTACATACAAAAGAAATTATACATTGTATAAAATTACCAAACCTTATTTTTACATTTTGTGGCAGAAAAATTAAGTGTGTTGTTTTATTCCAAATTACTGGTTGTCGTGTTAAAGAGATGCAGTGCCTGTTCTTATGTGGGTACAAACCTATGACATGTTTATTGTGCCTTTGACAAGGAAATGCTCTTCATATTGTTTGAAGAAAATTTAATACCCAAGATCACTACTATTTATTTTGGAAGAACAGTTTCGGCAGTTAAGACTGTCATCTTCTGATCTCTAAAAAATTTGTTCTTATACATCCTGTTCATTAGACAACAGTTTTTTGAAGATCAGAAGATCTGTTGCAACCAGTCATCAGGAATAAATAGTACTGAATGCAATCTTGGCTGTTAAATTTTCTTCAGAGCAGCTACAGGTCACTCCTTATTTCTAATTATGAGAAATTTCGACGTCATATTGTTATTTAACTGTACACCAATGAACCAAAATTAGCGCGTTGGTCCACCATTGGAATGCAGTACAGCAGTGATTCTGTGTGGCATGGATTCGACAATTCATTGGTAGGTTTCTGAAGATATGTGGTACCAGACATTTATGCACAGATAATGCTGTTCCTGTGCATTATGGTTTGGTGATTTGTGGGCGTGGAGCTGGTACCAGATAGCACTTCAGATGTGTTCCATTGGATCCAAATTGGGCAAATTTGGTGATGGTGACATTGTGAAGTCACTATCATGCTCCTCAAAACACTGGAGGTCAATTCATTCTTGTGACAAAAGACAGTTATCGTGCAGGAAGGTGTTGCTGCCGTCATTGAAGACATCAAGCTTGAAGGAATATGGGTGGTTCACAATGATGTTCACATAGTCCATAGCTGTTAGTGGCCTTCAATTACTAGCACAGGTCTCATGGAAGCCTAGATGAATGTCTCCCATAGCATAAGACTGGCCCAACTGGCTTGCATCCACAGCATGGTGCATGTTTTGAGCAGCAGTTAGATTGGATGAAGGCCATAGCCAGACACGACCATTGTCTGGTGTAACAAGTAACATGATTCATTTGGTCGGGGACTTGCTTCCATTGATCTGCAGTTCGATCGCAATGAGCATGTGTCTGCTGCCCTAATAGTTGATGATGTTGGATCCATGTGGGAATGCAGAGGGACTGTCTGCTGCAGAGTTCCATTTTCAACAGTGTGTACTGAACAGTGTGCACTAAAACAGTTGTGTCTACACTGTCATCATATCTGCCACAGATTGGCACCTATCTTGCTGTATCGAATGGGTAAGCCTCTGACCTTAACATTATGTAATGAAGTATGTATGCCTGACACCATATCACTTACTCGTGGTTTTACCACCTGATTTACCTTCACTCATAATGCGCCTGATTGCAGAGATTGTGTGTCCATACAGTTCACAGGCCTGCTTATAAAGCCATCTGGGTCAGCCCCCTGGTGTGTTCTGGTGAGCTGCCAAAGAAACAGTATTATGTAAGCAATCACAAATGAGTGTTTGGCCTATTCCATAACCTGCATAACTGTTGTCCATCCAATGTGTTCAGTATTATGTGCAACTGGCACTTCATTGAATCTTACGTTGACTCTATAAAGCATTCCATATGTCCTGTTTTTTGTAGCTGTAGCACCACACTTTAATCACTTTCCATAAATGCTCATGACAGTAGCGCACGAACAGCCAACCAGTTTCTCAGTTTCTGAGATGGTCATTTCCAGCCTTTGTGCCATAACAATCTGCACTTTATCTTATGTCAGTGAATTTCCCAGTTTGTAGCCTGTATGTAGCCTGCATGTACACAAACACACCCGCTGTGCCGCCAAGTGGCACTCGGTCTTGCAGCAGGCACTGGTCATAATGTTCGGCTCATCAGTGTGTGTTTTTCTATGTCCACATACATGCTCTGCAAGCTATTGTGTGTTGCATGGCTGAGGTTACCTTGTACCACTAGTCATTTCCTTTCCTGTTCCACTCTAAAATGGAGCAAGGGAAAAATGACTGTCCTTATTCTTCCGTACGAGCCCTGATTTCCCTTGTCATGTCTTACCTTCATGGTCTGTACACAAAATGTCTGTACACAAAATGTATGTTGGTGGCAGTAGAATCATTCTGCAATCAGCTTAGAATGATGGTTCAGTATTCATGCTAGAGCACTAATTTTAATGACTAGAACAAAGATAAGATGTTTGTTTTAACATACGTATTAAAATTTGCTGCAAAATATGAAAGAATAAGTCATCTGAGTTGTGTGTGAGAAATTAATTATTCTTCCTTATTTCTTTTCTCTCTCACACACTTTTTTTGGAGGAAAAAAAAAAAAAAGCTTAATATGAAGTGATAAATTTCTGCTGATACTTTAATGATTTCCTAAAAAGCTTGGTAGTTTGTATCTTGTGTTTGTGTTATTACATTCGGAAAGTGTACGTTGAGATAAATTTTTTTCTTCTTTAAGTGCAACTTTAAAAATATTTGCCATACACATAAGTAATTAAGTATTGCTGTTTTACACAGTTGCAGGCACTACAAGAACATCAGGCAGCCCTGGTGGCATTGCAGCAGAAAGCAAAAGAACAGTTACAAAAAGCAAAGGCAGCACAAGTAAGAACAGTGTTATGAGATTTTTTATAGTTGCAGCAACAGAGGCAAATAGATGATGACATTGAAAATAAATATTTTATGAATATGTAAAGGACAGCCTATGCTATTTTATTGTTAAGTGATATATCATGATAAGTTATGAGATGCAAATTCAAAAATTTTGTGCCCATGATGCATTTTTTCCTCATTTATTTATGTGCACCCCTTTGTCAACTTACATGGTAGAGGCCTCTCATTTGATCAGTGCATGTTTAAAGGAATTGTTCTAGTATACTTGAAAAAAGAGACAGCATTGGTCGTATATTTTTTACTATTGCAAAATCGATTTTCTGTCACTGAGTGACCATCTTCAGTGCTATATTGTATAACTTAAATTGGGATGCACTGTTGTTACTAAGCTTATGGCAATCACATTGCCGTAAGCTTAGTAACAACAGTGCATCCCAACTTAAGTTATACAATATAGCACTGAAGATGGTCACTCAGTGACAGAAAATCGATTTTGCAATAGTAAAAAATATACGACCAATGCTGTCTCTTTTTTCAAGTATACCTGTTATCTGGTCGTAGTGCACAAGACAACATGGAGTCGCCAATCAATAATTGTTCTAGTGTGGTAATTATTGTAGTAGTGATAAATGAACTATGGAAAGAGAAATATAAGGTAGTTTAATTTAATGACAGGAAATGCTTATAGTGTAGTTACAGTGTGAGGGAGAATAGCAGAACACCTATCTGAAATGCTGTGGAGATAAATACGAACAACTAATGGCGAATAAGGGAACTGACTGGCACGCTCAAGATGTTTTTGGAACTGTGAAAGAGCATGCACTTCTCTGTCTTCTTTAACCACAATTAAGAGAATGTAGGAAATTCATACTTTTATGATGCTGTTCACTACACTATCGAGTGACAGAATTTTTCCCTGTCCATTTGACTGTCAATATTAATAGAATACAATATAACTACTGGTTTGTTTACTTGTACTATATCTTATTATTTCAGAATACTGTATCTTCAATAGAATCAGGAATTGGCACAGGTGATCAGCCACAAAGTAGCTCGGATGTCCTCAGAGATGTGCAGAATCTTCAACATCGAATATCAGTCTTGCATGAATTTTATGACAACAGAAATCAGGTATTTTTTCTTTCTTTCTTGACTTTATCAGTATATTAAGATTATTTTGATAAAATTGTCTACTTATTTGTCATACAAATATTTGTTGATAGACTGGTAGACAAAATTTAAAAAAATCCATATAACTTTCTTATTTTATGATTTTAGTGTTGATGTTAATGTATTTTGCTCTTTATTGTTGTAGATAGTAGAGCTGTTAGGTGAACGGGACGAAGCATTACTTTCTGAGCACACAGTTTTACAAGACAAGTTGACAGAACTGCAAGTGAAGAAACGACACATGGATCAGCTGTTGGCACAGTTCTCAGCTCTAAACAATTCAGATGCTAACGGTAAGAAGTGTCCTTATTATCAGTTCAAAGAACCAGAAGTTGTATTAGATGAAATACTTCAACTCTTGTAGATTGCTAAACAAATAGGATCCAGAGAACATTGCCTGCATCCTTTGCTTTTCATTGTTTGTCATTGCCTGCACTGATTAACTACCTAGACAGTATCTTCAACAAATTATATAATAAGGAAATTTTTCTCAGTCTGTTCTCTGTATGCCTGGAGAGAGCAAATGTGTCATCAACTAGTTCATTTCAAACAGTGCAAACTCCAGGTAGGAATATTAACAACTAGTTCATTTCATCTGATTGTTATTTTGATTCTCATTGCACATAAGATCATTAATTGAAACAATGACTTTGCCTCCAAAATGTAATGCATGTTGTGTTGGTTGACAGTTCCTGTGTTTTATGTGAATCATTCTGCTCTGCAAGCGAAAATACTATTGGCAGTTTCTTTGCTGCAAGTGAAACTACTTTCAGCAGTTTTTTTGCTGCTGGTGAGCTGAGGTTGGTTATCTACATTAGAATCTTTTTTTCGTCTTTTTTTCTCATTTAAGGAATAAAGAGTTTCTTGTTGTTTATCTCTGTTTTGGCCATTTTAAGCTTTGGTCCCTATTTTGAATAAAACTGACTTCTGTTAACAAAAACAAGCAGAGGTGCTGACTTCTGTTAATGTCATTTTAAGTGTGTACTTGTACTATACCACAAATCTGAAATTTGTACTTTCATTTTATAAATTATCTCTAAAATTTGTTCCAGCATTAATGGTAATGACCATTTGTCAAAAGTTAAAAATTTGCACTTGCACGGGGGTTGCAAATCTGACTTTCGCCTTTCACAGACAGTGCTTTGCCAACTGAGTCATCTAAATACACCTTATATGCTTATACTTTTGTTGATAATAGGCTACATTATTTGCAGAAGGCAGAGAACCAGCCTTCATTGGAAACTAGTTTTCATATCTCACAAATATTTGAACTGATTCCTGACTAGCCCCTATAATATATATTGTCCACGTTATGTTTGTTGTTGCTCATCTTATAACCTCTTTTGAAGGCTTTATCCATTCCATTCAACTGATCTTCCAAATACTTTGCCATCTCTGACAGAATTTCAGTGTCATTGGCAAACCTCATTTTTTATTTCTTCTTTGTAAACTTTTAATCTCCTTTTCAAATTTCTCCTTGCTTTCCTTTACTGCTTATTCATTGTACATATAACATTGGGGAGAGTTTGAAGACTGTCTTACTTCCTTCTCAGGGCATCCTTTTTCTGCCCCGTGGCTCTTGTTTGTAGATATCTTTTCACTCTCTGTATTTTATTCCTGATACCTTCAGAATTGCAAAGAGTATATGCTAGTCAACATTGTCAAAAGCGTTCCCTTTTTCAACCAAAAGTTACAGATACGAGAGCAACACTTATGTTTTATGTGGTAGCATTCAATAACAAATGAAAGAGAGTGAGTGAGAGAGATAGAGTGAGAGAGAGAGAAACAGGAGCGCAACTCTTGCTTTTATACAGTCAAAACAAATTACGGCGACTGCCTTCAACTTGCTTTACAGAGCATCTTTTATGAAGTTTTGATATATAAACATTTCTCTGGAACATTCTTTTTATGGACATTAAAAATATATTTTTTACATTGAACTATGACCTTTTCTTCTTAATTTACAGATACAAATGTATTAAATCTAAGATAAGTCACAGAGCCAGTATTGCATCTCTTGTTCCTCAGTTTTTCCAGAACCCTAAGTGATCTACTGAGTGAGGCGACACAGTGGTTAGCACATTGGACTCGCGTCCGGGATGACAATGATTCAAACCCACATCCGGCCATCCTTTGAAAGGGAATAGCCAATTTCTTTCCCTGTTCTTAACACCATCCGAGCTTGTGCTGTCTCTAATGACCTTGATGTCGATGGGGGTTAAGCCCCATCTGCCTTCCTTCCTTCCTAACTGTACTCTTACTTCGACTTCTGTGAATTTTTTCATTCTTCCGTAAATAATTTGTCTCAGTATTTTGAAACTGTGACTTATTAACATGATAGTTGTATAATAATTACACCATTCAGCATTTGATTTACTTGTAATAGGGGTTACATTGTTCCTAATGTCTAAGGGTATCTTGCATGTCTCATAAATATTGCATACCAGGTCGAATTGTGTTGTCATAGCTGGCTGCCCCAAGGAGCTCAGTAATTCCAAGAGAGTGTTGTCTACTCCAGGAGCCTTGTTTTGAACTTAGTCTTTCAATGTTTTATCCAATTCTCCTAGCAGTATTACAATTCCCATCTCACCTTTATGTACATCCTCTTACTCTTCTATAACATTGTCTTCAAGCCTGTTTCATTAGTATAGATCCTCTGTATATTCCTCCCTCCTTTCAGCTTTCCCTTCTTTGCGTAGTACAGGCTTGCCGTCTATGCTCTTAATATTGTATTGTATATATTGGTTCTGTGTTCTACAAAAGAATCTTTTGCATGAGACATTGGACAAACCAAGTTCTTCATACATTTCTGAAAGTGATTTCTAGGCATACTTATTTAAACTTTCAATAAAACACTTTATACATTAAGTATTTATATAACACACTTCATAAATTAAATGGAGTAAAAACAGTAAATGCTGTAAATATGACTTTAGAGATTTTTTCAAAGGTTTTGACCTTAGTAATACCTTTTACATACACGGTACATTTTCAGGAAGTTTGTTGTAACGTTTAACTCCCTTGTGGAAAGTACCTTTTTGACACAAAGTTGTGCTGATTTGGGTATATTTAAATTTTTTGTGATGTCTGGTAAAGTGATCATGTTCATCACTGTTTTTTTGCAGTCTACAGTCCTTACCTATTACATTTATTTTGAAAAATTTAAAGTTTTCCATAATCTATACACGTGGTAATGGAGGAGTACCATATATCTTAAATAGAGGTTTGCAATATTACTAATATTAAAATATTATATTACATTTTTTGGAGGTGGGGAAGTTAATTTGAAATATTGAGCTTAATATTAGCTGTGGTTGATATCTTCTTCAAATATTCCTGATTGAAATTAATCTAACTCCCCAAAAGACATTTACAAGTTGTTAAATAATTAGTAAGTAATATTATAAAACTTTTAACCGTGCCTGCTGGTGGCAGAGCTTCTGAAATGGTAAAATGGTCCATAGAAAATTTTTACTTACTTATTAATTGATTTGCATTCCGCCATTCAGAATAAGATTACCATCAGCCTGATGACAATGTTGACTGGTGACATTGTTCAGAGGCCAGTGACTGATCTCAAAATTATGCAGTTAGTATAATTATATTGCCTGGATACTGTTAGAAAAGTTCAATAAAAGAGATCTCAGGGATACTGAAACAAAAGTTTGATAAAGTAAATGTTTTTTGAACACTAGTAACATTCGGCTGTGTGCACCAAACAATTCATCAGCAACTCTCCTTCACTGCGGCCTGAAAAGTTCTAAAATGCCACATAATAAATTGAGAGATGTAGCTTTAATGGAAGAGGAAAGTAGGTTTCTTGATTCAAACATGGCTGTTACCATTAAATTAACATAATTTTTCAACCAAAAGTTACGGATACGAGAGCAACACTTATGTTTTATGAGGTAGCAATCAATAACAAATGAAAGATGGAGAGAGAGAGAGAGAGGGGGGGGAGAGAGAGAGAGAGAGAGAGAGAGAGAGAGAGAGAGAGAGAGAGAGAGAGAGAGAGAGAGAGAGTGAACAGGAGCGCAACTTTTGCTTTTATACAGTCAAAACAAATTACGGTGACTGCCTTCAACTTGCTTTACAGAGCATCTTTTATGAAGTTTTGATATATAAACATTTCTCTGGAACATTCTTTATATGAACATTAAAAATATATTTTTTATATTAAACTTTCACCTTTTCTTCTTAATTTACAGATTTATTTACACAGAGAAAATTTGTTCTGAATGGATTTTAGCATTAATTAAACGTTTGGGGCATATTTTATTAATTATTCAAAAAGCAACATTTCAAGAGTCTCTAGGTTTGCATCCAAATAAGATTCTAATGGCCCTTTTTTGTAGTTTGAAAGTACTGTTAGCTGTTTTAGAGTTTTCGCAGAAAGTGGTTCCATATTTAAGGAGAGAACAGAAGTAGGCATGATATTCATTCATTACTCTTTTCTTATTGCAGCATGATTTTAGTGTGCAAAGAAGGTAACATATCATACTAAGTTCTGCATTAAGATATTCAAAATGCTTATTCCATTTTACATTTCTCAGCAGCCCAAGCCTAAGAATTTCATTTCAGCACTGTTACTAACTAGTTCGTTGTTGATAGAGACCAATAGGATAAACATGCCCTTGTTTGGAGCACTTTGGAATTTTAGTGCATGTTTTTTTTTTTTTTTTACTATGTATTATAAGCCCATTTTTCTATGCCCAGCTGCTAAGTTGTTTCGGGCAGTGTTTACTCATTGCTGTATTGTTCTTTGCTTTCTTCTTTTAGTAGAATTTTTGGGTCATCTAAATGTGATTGTTTTATGTGCATCCACATTTGAGATCATTTTTAACAGAAGGCGTCCCATTACTGATCTTTGAGGTACACCATATTTAAATTGTTTATTGTCTGATAAGTGTTCAGATACTGTTAATAGGTGGATATTTGTGTACTTCATGCACACTGCCTGCTTACGATTGCACTGGAAGGAACTGATTCAATTGTCGGACAGAACTTGAATACTGTATTTTTCAAGCTTTGACTGCAGAATCTTATGGTCCACCATGCAAAAGACTTGACAGGTCAGTATTGATTCCTGTTTCTTGTCCATCAGGCTTAATATGGAAGTGATGCACTCATAAATAGCAGTTGTCGTTGACCTCTTATTTCTGAATCCATGTTGTTCATTGCATAGGATATTGTTTTTATTCACATATTTCATAAGGTCGTCATATATAACTTCTCCTAATACTTTTGAAATGCAGGAGAAATTTTTTTTTCTGGACTTGAATTACTTTAGATGTTGTCAATAAATCAGGGAAAGTGCCTGCTTGAAATGAGCACTCACATAAGTGTGTAAATATTTCAGTTAGGTTTGATGCACTCGTCCTTAAGATTGTTGCAGGGACACCATCAACGCCTGCAGAGATGGAATTTTGTAGTCCTTTTCTTGCATTAGCTACTTCATCTTGTGAGACTGAACTGATGAGTTTTGACCCTCTACAAGCACTGCCTGCCTGCTTTTGTATTCATTGGTTTGGGTGTCCTTATGTGAGTCTGATTATGTCATATTATCACCAACACCTGCGAAAAAATTGTTGAAGGTGTTAGCTACTATTATGAGGTTTGTTATTGTTTTTTATTCTTTTGTAATAGTGTCGTATTTTTGCAGGGTGGCCTGTGTTCACCAGATTCTTTTTTGTAACACTCCACATAGCCTCCCTTTATTTACTGAATTATAAATGTACTCATCATTATGCAGAATGAGATTTGCGGCAATATGAAACTTCCTGGCAGATTAAAAGTGTGTGCTGGACCGAGACTCGAACTCGGGACCTTTGCCTTTCGTGGGCAAATGCTCTACCATCTGTGCTACCCAAGCATGACTCACGACCCATCCTCACAGGTTCAATTCTACCAGTACCTCGTCTCCTACCTTCCAGACCTCACAGAAGCTCTTCTCCGAACCTTGCAGAAAGGCAAAGGTCAGTTCGAGTCTCAGTCCGGCACACAGATTTAATCTGTCAAGAAGTTTCTCATCATTATGCATTATTTTTGCTGCTCTTAGTATTTTGGAGTATTTTTATAGTACATATGTATTTCAAGTGAAGAATTTTTTGACTTAACATATTTCATGTAGTAGTCTTTTCTTCTAGCATGAAACCCTTATTCCCCTTGTCATCTAGCTGTTAGTTCTAGAATTCCTTATTATGGTTACAGTTTTCAGTGGGAAGGCAATTTGAAAGAACTGGGTTAATGTATCAACGAAGGGATTGAATTTTCCATTTATGTCATTAACTTTGCAAACCTGTGACTGTTTTCCTCTCTGTAATAAGCTGTTGAAGTATTGAAAGTCTCTCCGGGTTTGCTGCTGGATCCTAAAATCAATTGGATTCAGTATTTCGGTGATCCAACTATTCACCATCTTCAGGAGAACACTGCTTCTGCTGATGAGTCCTGCAGTTCTCAGCAGGACTGATCAGTAGAAGCAGCATTCTCCTGAAGATGGCGAACAGTTGGATCACCGAAATATTGAATCAAGTTGATTTTATGATCCGGCAGCAAACTTGGCGAGACTTTCAAGACTTATTATGCCAGGAAAGCCTACAAAGTCACATCTGTTGAAGTAGTTTACATTATCCTGATTATACCTTCTACTTGTGGTTCTTAAAGACATGTTGTTAATACTACTGCCTTTCATTTTTAAGTTTAATATTTGAGCAAGATGATCACTGAAACCTGCAGTGAAAATTGTTAGTGAAGTGTTGTGCAAACTTTTCATGATTAGAAATTGATCAAAAACTGTTTCACAAGTTCTTTTACTCAGGTAACAACCTTTACTTCAGCTGTAAAATTATAGGTTGTTGCAAGGTTCAAAAGGGCCTCTGTATCTACTGTTTTTGAGGAAATCAGTATTGAAGTTCCCATAGATCATCGACTCACAATCCATTTTTTTTTACTTTATTTAGCAGTGACTCCAATTTTATAATCCTTATTACATTTGTTCTAGTTAAATCAGGTAGGGTATTGAAATCTGTATTTTCCTTTGTGTAAATTTACACCACACCTTGCTTGCTGTTTTTCCGTAGTAGTATGAGGACAAAATGACTTTATTTATTTTCATATTCTAAACTAATTCTGGGTTAAGCCAATCGTCAGGAATACATAATGCTGAGATATCCTTTAGTTGATCAGTTAATAGTATGTTAATTTCATCAATGGTATTATGCATTGATTGCACATTATGGTGATAAATATTTAGATTGGGAGTATTCACGACTTGGTTGTTGGGAGTCATATTTATAGCATCACATACCTGCAGTTTAAATTAGGATCGCCAGTTGTGTTGTGCTCATTTTACTTTCCTCACTGTTGTCAGTAGGTCTGCCAGATTGTTCTATTGCTTAAAAGTCTTTCTATAATTGTTTTGCTGACATAATCACAAACAAACCTTTTCCCGTCATTGTTTAAATGCATTCCCTGCTTCACATGCAGATTTCAATGCAGCTTGCTTATATCCAATATGTTGCACGTGGCATATTGTGAACACATTTTCCTTATTGTGAAGTTTGTTTTCTGAATGTTTTGTTTACGTAAGAACTATAAATTAGATCATGCCTATGAAGTAGTTTTTCAACTAATGTGTTTCAGCATTTGTTAGCTTCTAGAAAATACTGGAGCATTTTCAGGCAAACCTCTGCTTCATTTTTTGCATTATTTGATCCCATTATACAGATGATATTGTCATTTTCCTGCATTAATTTCACCCCTGAATTAGAGTCTATGTTTTTATTTCCGGCTCCAGGTTTCACTATACTAGTCACCACTATGTTGTGATTTTTCTCTTGGAGCGTGCTGGATAGATTTCTGCCATAACACTCTGTTACTAAAAGTGCACGACTGTTTTTCCTTGATGATCTGTGTTTGTTATTGGCATTAGCTGCAAAAACACCATTCATTTTCAGCCCACTGATTTTTACAAGCTTACGATTATTTGGAGAGTCGTTATCACAGTCACTTGTTTACAAAACATCATATTTGTTTTTATCAGAAAATGTATTAGTTTTTGCAGAGTTTGTTATTTGTGCAGTTGAAGAACTGCCTTTAAGTGACACTTTTATCCACTCTGACAATTTGTTACTTTTGACTTGTGTGACTTCACTGTGTTGGCTTCGGTTGCACATCCTGATTTTCTTTCTTGAATGAAGTTATATCTCTTTAAAGAACTGAGTAAGAATTTTAAGCTTGAAATTCATTCATTTAGTGCTGTTATTTCAATTTTACAATTTTTAAAAAATCAATTTTTAGCCGTATAACTGTAACTTTTTCTCAAGTTTGAATCACACACTTCTACAATCATGGACGTCTTGACCAACGATTCATCCAGGTACTTCATTTTTTTGTAAGGATTCTTTACCTTTCTGTAGTGGTATCTATTTTTCCCATAGTTACGCATGAGTTTACAGCAGAGCTGTCCCAGCACCCGGGGCTGTTGTGAGGCTAATAAATTCAGAATGTAGAACAAATTAAAAACTTGTGATGAAATAATACAAAACAATCTTCTCTTCATTGTGTGTAACCATAGAGCATGTCCTCAAGTGATTGTGTGTTGAATTCCACTATTTTGTGCGTGTAACTTCTATTTGTGGCACTAGATGTCATCTTCGTCTGCTGTACATTGGCAAACATTATCGGTCCACACTGTAACAAGCTTTTTAAGCAGCAATAATGGGAGATTGCACACTTATCCTTCAGCCTGTTTCTTTGTTTTGTTTGTGATGTGTTGTTATTTTACTTTTTTTCAAAGTGATGTAATTTATGGAAGTCATCAGAAATGGATAAATTCGTTGTTGGAAAGAGACCTTTGGCAGTTAATGAAACATTGGATGCAGAGCAACAGAACAGTCAAATAGTGCATCTCAAATCTCTGCTCTGTGCCATCATTTAGCAGCAAGAACGCAAATGCAAGGCTGTTTAGTTAAGAATACTTAAGAATGGGGTTCATGTGGTGTGGAGATGAAGGATGTCCTACACCGAAGCGTATGATACATGGAGAGAAACTTGCCAGTGGAAGCATGCTAGTGAATAAACTGCTGCAATGTATTTCAACAAAACACAAACATTTACAAGGAAAAAGTTTTGACTATTTGAAATAAATTTTAGAGAAAAGACTCAGCAGAGTTCTTTATTTAATAAGACATTTGGGACATCTGATAAAACTCAAGAAGCCAATTGTCTTGTAGCTGAGAGTATTACAAAAGATGCATTACCTCATGTAGTTGCAGAGACAACCATAAAAACCGGCTTGGTGTGCTATAGTGAAAACAGTGTTTGGCACTGCGTATGAACCTGATGTAAAAAAAATTCTGTCCACTGGTAATGTATTCAGGGCATGTCTGAAAACATTGAACATTCTGTTAAAACTCAAATTGGTTCAGTTGGATGAATCTACTGAGGTAACTGGCCTAGATGATTTTTTATTTGCTTCATTAATGAAAGAAACATAGTTAAACAGTATCTCTCTTGCAAGGAAATGCCCTTAACTACCAAGGGCAAAGACATTTTTGAAATAGTGAAAGGATACATGCAGGGGCGATTCTAGAAGTCAGTGAAAGGGGGGATGGGGGACTAATGGGGGGCAGTGGGGGTTTGGGAAAATGGAACATTGCTTAACAAAAGAAGAGTTGGGGTCCTCCACTGACAAACTGGTAAAATTTGGTTTTGCTGAAAGTAGTTTTTGGTAACTGTTTTGGGGTTCAGGGTAAAAAATGTATATTAATAAATAATAAGACACCCATTTTAAGTTAAATGATATTTATTGGTTTAGATAGTAAGCTATTTGCCACTCTTATTCTTTTGTTAAAATGTATTGGAAATACATTGCAACCTATATTACAAAATTGTTAAGGCTTTCGTGGCCACTTTTTGACAAACTGCCTATTGGCTTCTGTCTCGGGTTCTTCGGCCGACGTTCATCTAATGATTTTTCTGACGTTTCGCCAGCACGAGTGGCTGGCATTGTCAAAGCTTTACCCTCCATTGCCGGTGGAGAACTGGAGTCGAGCTCGTGGGCGCAGACTATATGTAACTGGCGCGCCAACGTCCGAGGGCTGTTGTCTTTGCTATTTCATCTCTCAAAGTTACCCATTCATCTTCTGTTGCCTAATGCTGTATTTGTAGCTCTCAATAATGTCTCGTTCTCTCAATGCCCAGACTGGCTTGCCATCTTGGGCAACAAAACAGCTTGTACAATATCATCAATGTACTGCTGTGCTGTAAGGGTGCCATGGATGACAACCATAGAGGTCTTGCTATGAAGGGAAATGACACTCCAGACCATCACTGCGGGTGGTCGGGCAATATGACGGGCGATAGTCAGGTTGGTATCCCTTTGCTGTCCTGGACATCTTCAGATGTGTCTTTGCTGGTTATTGGGGCTCAGTGTGAAACAGGACTCATCACTGAAGACAGATCAATTCCAGTCAGTGAGATTCCAGACCAGAGATGCCCCAGATGACGATGGGATACTAACTTGACTGTTGCTCCCCATATGGCCCAACAAAAGGAATGATGCTCTGGGGTGCCATTTCTTGTTGTCATCTGCAGCACTCATGCAGCACAGCAGTACATCAGTGATATTATATGCCACATTTTCTTGCCCATCATAGCAAGCTATCCTGGGTGTACATTTCAGCTAGGTAATGCCCACCCCTCACTTCGAGAGTTTCTACCTCTTGTCTTTATGCTTTCCAAACACTACCTTGCCCAGCAAGGTCGCCAGACCTCTCTAACTGAGAAAGTTTTGAGGATTGTGGGCAGGGCCCTCCAACCATCTCGGGATTTTGATGATCCAGCATATCTATTGGACAGAATTTGGGACGATATTCCTCAGAAGGACATCCAACAACTCAATCAGTGCCAAGCCAAATAACTGCTTGCATAAGGGCGAGATGTGGACCAGTGCATTATGGACTTGCTCAATTTGTAAAGCTCTTTCTCTCGAGTAAGTAATCCAATTTTTTCCGCTGTTGTAATCATTTGTCTGTATGTGTACATTACATCTAATGGCTTCTGTCCCATCCAGACAATTCCTTTGTGATGTGTCATTTTGTTGGTCTTAGAAAGGATGTAAGAGACCTGGCTAGGTTTCATTCAACATTTATAGTCCCAAATAAACAAATGACCAAACTTTACGCGCGCGCGCGCACACACACACACACACACACACACACACACCTATTCCACAAGTGTGGAACATGTAAAAAATGAAATGTATTTCTTCTCACAAAATATGTAAATGTACAATACTGTGAGGTGCATATGAGTATTCTTAGGTTGATGTAGCCTGTGTGATCAAATTGAAAATCAGTTGGTTGTATACATAGATCACATTACTATAGTTGGTAACTTCTTGTTGAATGTTTTGAATGATCTTGAGTGACACATTGTTGATCTTTGTTTCCAGATGAGGCTGGTGAGACAGGCAGTTTAGCAGAAGGTAGTGATGGTGATGTGGATGTGGTCGTGGAGCAGGTCCAAAACAGAATGGCTGAGTTCTCATCACTTAAAAGCCAGCTGGCTCATCTTCAGAACGTTGTTGCCACTATTAATCTTGACTCATCTGGTGGGGTAAGAAGTTATTGAAACATTAAAATTGGTGGAAATAATGTAATAATAGTGCATATCATTTACTTTACATAAAATAATAAGTTTTTTATTCATGTTTCATGAAATGTGAAATATAGAATATAGACAAGCATACCTAAAATGAAATAATATAAATAAATTGTATTGATCTTTCCTTTCTGAATCGGATCTATTCATCTTCATTGGGAATTTCTGAAATTGTGTTCAGAGTCATGTTTATTAGTGAAAGAAAAAGTATTTTTACCAGCCAGCATTCATTCTACTCTCACAGCTAATGTAGTTTTAAATAAATTCTCAGTTGGAGCATGCAGAGGACTTCTGTAAGTCGCATAAGTAACATACAAATTTCTTGTCTTAGGTTGAAACCTGTTTCAGCAACAAAAGTATGTGTGATGCTTAGGTTGTAGACAATATGTTTATATTCTCGACTAATTGATTACAAGGGTGGTACCCCAAGTGAGCAAATGTTTTACCACTATATTTAACTTTGCATATAACCTGTTCACTGAACTAATAAAATTTATACCACAATAGGTTGTAGAGTCTGTAGTGTAATCAGTGTTGAACAAACTTCTGATTTTTCCATGTGTCTGACATTTCACTTGTTCCGTAACAGGCATTGATTATTTCTAGCAGCCTCCAGTGTAGCATCATGCCTGCATATTTTAATAATTTATTTTACCTATTTTAGTAGTTTTTTGTTTTTAATTTTTTGCAAGGATCATTGAAGCTCATTCATTAGAATGAAGTCAGTTCCTCCTTCTGCTGACAGGTTTGTCTGTCTTTCTGCTGCAGTGATTGATTCATGGATATTTGTGTAACACATCTATTCTTACTTTATTCCTATTGTCCATGTGTCAAAAAATTTTTACTCAAGATATTGGCTGCCATGAATTCAATTGGCTTCCATGTTCTTGTTGTGCATATTTAATTTTTTTAGCATTATTTTCTTTTTCATTTCAGCTTCCTCCACTGTCTTCAAATATTTGTTAAAGATGGAGTATTTATGCACCTTTCTTTCACTGTTTCTTCAATTTCCTTCTTACAGATCCTCAGACTGGTACACATGCTACTGCATGTACTACCGATATGTTCCAAAATGCTGCACATAAAAATGGGATTTTACCAGGGCTTGGACCTCAGGTTCTGTTGGTGCTAAAAAGATATTGTCAAGTGTTTTGGATAGCCCTTTGGCTGGGGACCCTTTGTATACCAAACAGAAGGATTATCTTACTATAACCATCCTATTCTACTGGGTCAGAGTTTGAATATTACACACTTCCTCCAACTTAGGCAACTGGAGCATTAAATGTTGTCTACAGTGTGCTTTAAGTGGCTTATTGAGGCACCATTTAGTTCATAGGTGATTCCTGAGAAATAAAAAAAAGTGTTTTTCACCATTTTTTTCTCTGTCAGCAGTGGATATCTAAATAACTAAATGCAGCAAATGTCTCAAATTTTAATGGTATATTTTGTAGGTATTTATCTGGAAATGCTATCTTCCTGTTTCAAAAATCTTTATCTGTTATCGAGAAACACCCCAAAAACATGGTTTTTGGGTGCCAAAACTGAGCTGTGGATACTAAGATGGCTATGCAAAACAAGTGGGTGAAATTTTTACAATATATTCCTAAGATCACAATCTTGAACATCCTTGAAAATTTTATTGATGTCATTATCCATTTTTGACATGCAACGATTCAAAGTTACCCTACCTGTGCATGTGAAATATGAACGTGAAATCCAGTGTGAGGCAAAAACCTAGTTTATAAAGTGATGCAGCGCAGAGAAATACACAGTACTGTGTGTGTGTCATCAAAAGGATTCTGGAACCACATGCTGTAGTATTGAAGCAAATACAAAATATTTGTGCACATAAAATCCAATCTGAGGCGTAAAATTAGTTTTGTGTTATTTCAATTTCACATAAGTAAACTATCAAAATTTTACTAGTCCATTAAGTTCATTTCACATTAGTGAAAAGAAGAAAACGAGCAGCCAAGTGCTCCTATTGGAGCACAAAAAAGGCAAATGTGCTCCTATTTAAATGACTGACTGAAAAGTAGAGTACCAGCTGCCTCACTCCACCTTCCTCAGCACCTTTAAAAATGTTGACTTGTGAACGTATTCATCCCTCTTTACTCTGAGAGAGGAGGAGACAGTATCACTGGGGAAGAGATGGAAAAGTAATTAATACTGGAACATAATAGACTGTTGGTGTGATATAGAAATAGCAAATGAGACCATGGCAGTGTGAGAGAAAAAGAGGGATTAAGTGCCAGTGGAACATAGTTGAAAGTTACAGAACAGTGCTAGGAAAAGAGTGAAGGGAACAATGCAGGTGCAAGAGGAATAAAGATCAGGAGCAAGTGGAAATTGGTGACAGCCAGTTATAATGAGAGACAGAGTCTGTGACAGTGACAACAAGGAAGAGAGAGATAGTGACAGTGAGAAGAGACAGTAGCAGTGGCAAGGAATGAATTAAATAGTAATAGTGAGAGGTAGCAGGAGGAAGACAGTGACAGTGACAGCGAGAGGAGACAGTAGCATGTGGTTCCAGAATGAAGGAGACTGTGGCTGTGAGACAGGAGACATCGACAGTTAGAGAGGCACAAAGGGATAGTGACAATGAATTGGGCCAAATGAGTGAGTGAGAATTGGCAAGTGGAAGAGGGTAGGTATGAGCAACTTACAGCAATGGACTAGTTGGTGTGGCCAAGTTACAATTAGGAGAGCTTGTGGGGGTGAGAGTTGAGTCGCGTGTCAAAAAGAGCATGAATATGTTTGCATGCCAACATTTTTGGGAAGATTTTTAAAAGTGCTGCATAAGGTAGGATGAGGCAGCTAGTACCTTACTTTTAAGTCAGTGTCTAAACAGGAGCATATGCACCCTTTTTGTGCTCCAATAGGAACATTTTTCCACTGGTCTCTTTTAATTCTTTTTATTTAGGATTTCCGGTGTCACTTTTTCTCTGTAGTGGTGAACATTGAGTCATTCTGTCTCCAAATTGTTTGTAATAGATATTCTTAGATTCAGTGTTCTTATTTATGCTTCTTTCTTTTAACAAATGCAATTTGTATGGTTCATACAGTGTGCCCTTCCAGAAGTCAGAGGCTACAGTCAATATTTAGCTATATGAGCCAGTGATAAGCCCTCTGAAGATTTGCACATCTGTAAATTGAGACTTTGTCCTATTATTTCTAAGGGAATAGTCTATTTGTAAATATCATTTTTCCTGAAAAAAAAAATTGTTGTGACTCATAAATGATTACCTCAACTGAACTGTTTGAATTTGTTACCATTGTTATTGCACTCACCTTCCATAAATGATTTAATTACTCTTGATATTGGTGTGTTAAATATTATTTAATTGTCCGTATTAAATATTATGATATGCATGAAAAATTGCCACATGTGCATGACATTTAAATTTATTATTTCTTCGATATTAACTCTATTTGCAACACAGTTTGCAGAAGTCTCCTCAAATAATGCTGAGTGTACTTGTGTAACACACAGATCAGGAGATATGACGTCATCAACACTGAGATGCATGAAAAACTGCTGCACCATTTATGACACTTGAATTTATTACGTCTTTGCTACTTACTCTATTTGCAACATATTTTGCAGACAGTATCCACATATGCCGCTGAATGTACCTACAGAAATATATCATTGTAAGATGTATAATTCAAGAGACATTTTGTCATAAACACTGAGACCTGTGAAAAAATGCCGCATCGTGCATGAAGTTTTAATACATTTATTCTTTACTTCTATGACACTCATACAGATGGTCAACTTAAAGAAGTCCCTGACACCTGGCAACAGCTTTGACATCTTTCAGCTGTGAAGCAAAAACCACTGTAGGCAGAAACAGGAGCCATCTGTTGAGTTGTAAATAGGCTTTGCCACAGGGACGCTAACAAAATCGCATTCTAGACACGCGAAACAGCTCCATCACTTTCACTTCAAGAGACTGCAATTTCCAGAGAGACTTTCATTTGCCATAAAAATTAACAAATCACTGGGGCAAACTATTAAATAATGGAGATTGGATTTGACATCTCCATGTTTTCCTCATGGACAGTGTTATGTTACTTGCTCAAGAATGGACTCACCCGAGAAGTTATTCATTGTAGCTCCTGGATATGTAATGGAAAATATTATGTATAATCAAGTTCTGAGTTAAACAAACAATACAGAGAGTTTGTATTTTGCATACTACAAGGGCTCTCTAGAAAGTAACAGATGTTTTTAAATAAAAAGTTTACAATATGGAAAAACCAAATTTTATTATATGTATATTAAAGACAAACTCATAAGCTGTTTCTCTACATAATTGCCATTCTAATTGAGACACACTTATCATATCATTGCACAAGTTTGTCAATACTGTCTCTGGAGAAATCTGCCACCTACGATTGCAACTACTGGTTTATACCAGCATACAGTTTGGCGTCAGTGTCAAGGTGTTGTGTAACGAGCCATGTCTTCATTACTGGGAAGAGATGGTAGTCTGTCGGCGCCAAATCTGGGCTGTATGGTGGATGAACAGACAACTCCCACCCAAAACCCTGTAGGAGCTCATGGGGCAATTGGCCATGTATTGATGTGCATTGTTGTGAAAAAAAAAAATTGCACTAAATTTTCGCCAATGTTTGTTCTTTATTACCCACCTTAACATTGTCAGTGTTTGACAATACCTTTCTGAGTTAATTATTGTGCCATGTTCAAGGAAATCGATGAGAATCACTCTCTCTGAGTCCAGAAACACAGTTGCCATGATGTTTCTTGCTGACAGCATTTGCAAACATTTCCTCGATTCCTTGAGAGAATTTGCGTATCTTCATTTCATTAACTGCCTCTTTGTTTCACAATACCATTTTTCTCGTAATCTTTGATGAAGGTCAGTGCTGCAACCGGTCTGTTTTTTGTGGTTTTCCATTAGGATTTTTGGAAACCACATAGCCAAAAATTTGTTTCGACCAAGATTCTCTGCCACACTTTCATGCACCAAACTCTGTGAAATTTGGGGAAAATGTTCCAAAAGTTCTGTAATCATGAAATGAACAATTACACAAATGTTGTCATTGATTTTCATCAGCAGTTCATCAGTCACAAGGCTAGACCTACCACTGCGGTCCTGGTACAGCTGTTTTTAAAATCAGTGCACTGTTGCCACACTCGGCTTCACTCATTATTCCTTTTCTGTACACATTACAATGATTGTAATAAGTTTCAATTGGTTTGCAGTTTTGCCAACAAAAACGTAATCATAGACTGCACATCACAAGTGACAAGATTTTCTGTTGCAACAAACATTTTAACATGTCGCAGAAAGCAAAGTAATAGAGACACAAATCACATGCTACCACCACTGGATGCATACTGAGTGTAGGAATGTTATGGCACCAAGATGGTGAGTGTAGCCCTGCCCAATGCTGTGAGAGACCAAAATGCCAGTTGCTTTCTGATAGCCCTCTTATGTTTCTCAATTTGGATACCTTATTATACATTTGTAGGTTGATATATTTCTTTGTATGACTGTTTCATAATTTTAGAGGTGTTTTCACACATACATGGAAATGAAATTTCTTTGATATTACACAACAAACACACAGTTTTTTTTAAAAAAATATGAAGTTGGCAAAATGAATACCTAGGCAATGCTGTGTTTGTCAGCTAGTTTACAATGTCAGAAAAAAATAAAATTTACCTGTAAAATAAATCAAAAGACAAAGTTGGATATTGCTATTCTTTTGAACAGTGGTTTCTACTTTACAATTAAAACCGAGTGTCATCCACAAACTAATACATTTTACTTAAATGAGCTCTGTTAGAGCATACATTTTATAATCTTGGAATTACAGAATCAGTGTGAAGTTAGTGCCTATAGGAAATAGCTAATATTTTGTAAAATAATTGGTCTGTTTTATTGAAACAAAGTGTTTTATGACTGGTATAGTAGCAGTTTTTTTTCAATGGAAATTCTGCATGGATGTCATTTTTCTAGTTGCTTGGGTGCATTCTCAACTGACTTCAAATGGAACTCTTGTGGTACATAGGTGAGAACATGCTAGATGTCAGCTTCCAAATCATCAAATCATCTAACATACATAATTTGGTCTGATAAACTCCCTTCTTCACCCATCCCAAGTAAATGTGCACAGTGTGTGGCCAGGTCTTTGCATTGGGCACTCTTGAGGACCACAGAGCCCAACCAACACCTCACACAATGATTGTCGAGCCGTTCGTGTATGTTGATTGCAAAATGCAGTGGTGCACCATGTTGTATAAAGATGAGGTCAGTAATATTCTCATACATGGACACATCTGGCAAATTCTGTTTTACAGTGTGGCTAGCTACTGCTCTGAGTTTCATTGTGTTTCCAAGAAGGAATGGATTGCCAAGTTGTGTTGATGTCATACTGCACGGCACTATTCATTACCTTAGACCGATGTTGCATTTTCTCATTGGTGGCATGTGGAGAATCTTGTGCCTAGTAATGGGAATTGTGACTGATTATATTCTGCCATATGAAACACAGCTTCATCACTCCAGATTATGTTTGACAATAACTACTGGGAGAAGTATCTGAACGAGCATACCATGATTTCATCATACTCCATGTGATGGTCACAACAGCGTGGTGATTTTTTTTTCTTTTTTTTTTTGCCCCGGATGAACACTTCCTGCACAAATTGGTCATTTTCCTCAGACATTGACATTCTAGGATAACCACTTCTAGCAATGTCCATCACAGATCCTACTACATTCATTAGCTTTGTGTGGCAGCTTCTGATGTCCATGGAAGCAAAGTAAAAAGAGGCTCATGCACGGGCCACCACCATTTCTGTTCCAGTATCACTGAATGCTACACCTCATGTAAAGAGGCCACCTCAGCATTTCTCATTCAGCGACAGACATTTAACCCCGAAGATCAACTTGTACAATTGCACAGAAAGAATCACAATTCCTTTTAAACAAATATATTAATTTTTATTAAAGTTGTTTCATATTTACAATAGTCACTTGCTTCTTCCTGCCCACACTGGATACATTTCAATTAAAGATATATATCTCAATTGTCCCTCATTTCTCATTTTATAAGGCTTCTCTGTCATGCTTCATTCCCTTTCAATTTGTCTCACTTTAACATGTTCAAGCAATGTGAACTCCAGGTAGTAACATCAACAATGTAGTAAAAGACAGACCCCACATACCATAAAAAGGCAGACCAAGTTGCAGACAGGCACAATTAAAAAACACTCACAATAGCTTTTAGCCACAGGCTTTGTCAGTAAAACACACACACACACACACACACACACACACACACACACACACACACACACACACACACACACGTGTGTGTGCATGCAAGCAAGCACGCATGCCTCAGGCACACAATTGCCAACTCCAGCATGTTGGGGGAATGCAACATTGTCAGCATTCTGGCCTGAGATGCTGGAGTGGGTGGTCATGGGTCATGTGTGCTTGTGCGTCTTTGACTGACGAAGGCTGTGGTTGGAAGCTATATGTGAGTGTCTTGTAATTCTGCCTATCTGCAACTTGACATGTCTTCTTCACTGTAAATAGCAGTCTGTTTTTGCCTACATTGTTTAACGTGTTCAGGTTATTTATTTTGTTATTCGCTGTTGGTTGTTGTTGCTGTTGTCTCAAACTAACATTTTTTCTTCTCCGTCTATCTTCTTGTATAGAAAATTTATTTTGGATTTCTCTCTCATCTCTGTTCTCATGTCAGATTTAGATTTTAATTATTTGTTAGTCATTTGGCAGAAAGACAAGCAGTAGACTTCATTAATATCAATGTTTCTCAATATAATATTTTCCATAAATGTATTATTACAAAGTTATACTTGTATTAGACTTATGAAGGAATTATTCCAATGAATAAGAAACTATGCAGTTTTTCCTTAAACAATTTGACAGGCATACATTGGGTGAATTTGAGATTTTGTTACACACTTTGATTACTATATAAACATGGCTGTTTTTAGTTTCTGCCAATCTGTTTTTTGGTAAGACTAGAGATGTACAGGTTCTGGTATTGTACTTGTGTCATTGATTTATTACAGATATGTTCAGTAGTTAAGCAAATACATCATTGACATAGTACGAATATGTTAATTACTATTAAGATCTCAGATTTATCTAACAAAGGCCTTCGGTGTGTTCTTGCCTTCACTTTGATTGCATTCATCTGATTTATAAGAAAATCAATTATGTTTTTGTGGTTTTCCCTTGGTACTAATCCTTACTTTAACACAAATTTTAAAAAATGCAAAATGTGCTGTACTTTCATATCCCCAAGTTGCAGAGGCCACCAAAGTCCTCAGTAGATACATCGTAAGAATTCCATGTAATTTTGTTGTTAAGTGTTGATAGCCTGAACAATGTAGTCATGGCTTTTTGTCATTTAAATAGTAAATCATATGTATCAAACCAAGCTGCAGCACTTTATTTAACCAAATTCATGTTGTTTATAATGTCTGCTACAGGTATCACAGAAACAAATGTTGTATTATCTGGGTGATGTGGGTGAATGAATGGGTATGCTTGATCATGTATGATCAGATAGTAGGTTTGTTCAACAGAGAGAGAAAATGGTGGATGTATCAAGAGCCCTAATTCATTCTACATAAACATGCACGCATGAGAAACTTACCTACACCACTTGACACACCAGTGCCGCATTGCCAAGTGGGATGCATTGCCAAATTGTGTATTTTGACATATTTGTATCCTGTCATTGACGCCTACCATTGTGTACAACAACTCATATAGCCATGCAGCCTTTTTTCAGTACTTGGTATTGTCCTTGTGCTCATGGTGATCTCTATGCCAGGTGACACAATGAACAGAGGCACACATGTGAGACAGTGACTTCTGTACTCCATAGTGAGAAGATGGTTCTGGATAGTACATCTGCTCAAACATTGTTGTTGTCCATCATTTAATTGGTAAAGGTTTTTTACACTGTGGTTTGTCTTCCAAGTGTTATAAACTTGCAGTAAATGCTTGACACAATGACAAGTAAATAGCTCTGTGCCTGCATGATGTTGTAGATGGAATTTCTCCCACAGTGTGGCCACAAACTGATGTGCTGATATTGCTTGTCTTGCCCATTCTGCACTTTATTCTTGTGTCAACTGCCAATACGCTTGTCACAGGAGATCAGTAATGTGACACTCCAAACTATTTTGTTTGCTGTGATGATAAGAGCGTTCCCTTTCCAGCATAACAGGTATCTCTAATTCAGTTTCTTATAAGCATATGTTTCAGAGCAAATAATCTTGCTTCTCTTGTTGCTATCAGTTTTATTGAAAATCCTACAGTGCTTGATGAACTTGATAATTTGAATAGCTGTGTAACATTACCTCTTGGGACATTTCATGATTTGAACAAGTAAATCACTGTGACTTCTCTTAACCCACAAACAAGCCATCACCTTAGTGCAGTAACTGTTAATATGAGCCATAATATTTTCTTTGTGTGTGTGTGTGTGTGTGTGTGTGTGTGTGTGTGTGTGTGTGAGGGGAGGGGGGTGAAATATGTTAGTTTCAGATAGGTACTCTTTCTGTTTACTGGTGGAATTTATTTGTGTTGTAAATACCAGTATAACACAGTTTATTTGTACAATACTAGCAAATACAAGATACTCAGCTCAAAGCCCAAAATCATAGCCATGTCCAGGAAAAAATCCAAGTTTCACTGCTTTCAAGTAGCCCCTGATGACAATGATGATGGAGGGAGTCAGCAAACGCTTGGAATTTTACCCAAACCTGACATGACAAGTTGAACAAGAATCTTTTTCCCAAGGTATCCATAACAAAAGACTTCATAGTCATACTGCATTTTTCTGCTTGGACTCACAAAACAATAATATTATGAACATAATAAAGATAAGTTGTATAATGGGAGAACATTTCAATTGAGGTGCTTTACACCCAGTAACAAGACAGACTGAAGACAGACTGGGAGTTCAGGTAATGGAGGTACTGAATCAGAGTATGGGAAAAAAATTATGGTACATCTTGACTAAAATAAGGGACTAATTGAGAAACATATCCTGAAACATTAAAAAATTGTAAATTTGCCAATGGAGGGAAGTGTGGGGAGTGAAAATTGTAGAGACAGGCCAAGACTGAATACACTAAAGCAGATTCAGGTGGATGTAGCGTGCAATAGTTATGAAGAAACTAACATGGATAACTGCATTAAACTGGTCTGCACACTGAAGAAAACAGCAAAAACAACACACAGTCTTAAATTCAGAACAGTCTGGGACAGTGTAAAACAATCAGTGGGATAAGGAAAGACTCCAGTTTAGAGGAAATTAATCATTGAAGATACATTCCGGGAACATCTGGTGAAGGATCTAGCCCATATACACCATATTACCACTATCACTACATAGAGGGACTGCTCAAAAGTAGTAACAACTGCAAGAAATTCCATTGAGCTCTAGGTGACAATTTCAGAGACTCAGATAATGCAAGAGACTGTAATTGAAGCAGGAAAGTAGGTTCTGAATAACTTGCTGATAAAATTCATTGTGTCCTGGATCTGTGTTTTGATGGTAATCTTGCTATGCAGTAAGCACTTGATGTTTGAAATAGAACTATAATAATATACAAATGATACTTACTGCATTTGCACTTTTTAGGACAGAGACAATCCTGAGCAGAATGAAGCAGAGCAGGAGAATGAACTTGCAGTAAATCTTTGTGTTCGTAACAAACCTGATAACATCAGCAGTGAAGGTGAACGGGAGAGAGCACGTGACATCCACAATAAAGCAATGTAAGTTTCAGTTAAAATAAATACTAATTATGTTTGCTCTTTGTTTATAATTACTGCCTGCTGTTAGTTACAGTTTAGAACAGTCCATGTTAAAAATTACACATGTAAGCTTCATTTTACATTTCATTGCTAATTTAGAAGACTTTTGAAGAAAACTTAGAAGCATTACCATGTTTGACAATTGAGACAATAAACACTAACAAAGAGATAGAGAGGCTGGCCAGTACTTACCTCAGCTCAGTACAGCCGATAGATACACATAAAACAGAACTGAAAATTTACATTCCTAGCTTTCGGAACTTTGTTCCTTCATCAGGGAGGAGAGAGGGGAAAAAAGGGAAGAAGGGAAAGTGGATTCAGTTACTCACAACCCAGGTTATGAAGCAACAGGGAAAGGTAAACAGGGAGGGTAGCAAGGATGGAGGCATGGTTGTCAGAGGGAAGCAATGTAACCGAACGTATCTCAGCTCTGGTAGACCAGCACCTACAACCTATCACCCGCAGACTTCCATCCTACATCAAAGACACAAACCACTTCCTAGAACGCCTCAAATCCATTCCCACTCCTCTCCCACCTGAAACCTTTCTTGTCACCATAGATGCTACATCCCTTTACACAAACATCCCACATACCCATGGTCTCTCTGCCCTTGAGCACTACCTCTCCCAACGCCCACCCGAAGATCTTCCAAAAACCTCGTTCCTTATCACACTTACCAACTTCATCCTCACCCATAATTACTTAACTTTTGAAGGCCAGACCTACAAACAAATCAGGGGAACGGCCATGGGAACCAGGATGGCTCCCTCCTATGCCAACCTCTTCATGGGCCGCATGGAGGAGGCTTTCCTGAAGACCCAACAGCTGCTTCCCCTGGCCTGGTATAGGTTTATAGATGACGTCTTTGTGGTCTGGACTCATGGTGAAGAAACACTCCTTAATTTCCTCCATAACCTCAACTCCTTTTCGAATCTGAATTTCACCTGGTCCTTCTCCAAAACCCAAGCCACCTTCCTGGATGTTGACCTTCATCTTGTTGAAGCTCACATTCACACCTCTGTCCATATCAAACCCACAAACAAACAACAGTACCTTCACTTTGATAGCTGCCATCCTTTCCACATCAAACGCTCCCTTCCCTACTGCCTAGGTATTTGTGGCAAATGTATCTGCTCCAGTGACGAATCCCTCAACAATTACACCAATAACCTGACCAGTGCTTTCCTCTCCCGCAACTATCCTTCAGACCTTGTCCACAAACAGATTTCCCGAGCAGTACATTCCTCCCCGTCCAACAACAATGTTCCTACCCCCAGACCACACAGAAGCATCCCCCTTGTCA
This sequence comes from Schistocerca piceifrons, assembly GCF_021461385.2. Taxonomy (NCBI): domain Eukaryota; kingdom Metazoa; phylum Arthropoda; class Insecta; order Orthoptera; family Acrididae; genus Schistocerca; species Schistocerca piceifrons. The sequence continues at coordinate 85,122,930 of NC_060140.1, forward strand.
CCCAATATTATCCTGGCCTCGAAAACATCAACAAATTACTCCGCCAGGGATATGACTTTCTCAAGTCAACCCCTGAAATGAGATCATCCCTTGACAAAATTCTCCCCACATCACCCAGAGTTGCCTTTCGTCGCCCCCCTAACCTCCGTAACATCCTTGTTAAACCCTACAATATTCCCAGACTACCTTCTCTACCCAGCGGTTCCTACCCCTGTAACCGACCCCGCTGCAAAACCTGCCCCATGCATCCCCCCACAACCACCTACTCCAGCCCCGCTACTGGTAAAACATACACAATTCAAGGCAGGGCTACGTGTGAAACTACACATGTCATTTATCAACTGACATGCCTTCACTGCACAGCCTTTTACATTGGCATGACAACAACTAAACTGGCTGAGCGCATGAACGGACACAGACGAACTGTCCGCCTAGGAGATGCCCAATACCCAGTAGCGGAGCATGCCCTCCAGCATAATTCTAGGGACCTAGGAACCTGCTACACCGTATGTGCCATTTGGCTTCTCCCGCCCAGCACCAGTCCCTCTGAACTGCGGAGATGGGAACTTGCACTCCAACACATCCTTTCATCCCGCCATCCCCCTGGACTGAACCTACGTTAAACAACCTCACTCCCATTCACTCTTCAGTCTTCTCCTCTTTCCCTTTCCTCTTTAGCCATTCACGCATCTTTTCATCCTACATAGTTGTGTTTATCTTTATACTATATACCTCTTTACTTCTGTATGCATCCTCTTTGGTTTGAAGCTGGCACAGTACTTACAGTAGAATATCTTTGGCTTACCTCTGACAACCATGCCTCCATCCTTGCTACCCTCCCTGTTTACCTTTCCCTGTTGCTTCATAACCTGGGTTGTGAGTAACTGAATCCACTTTCCCTTCTTCCCTTTTTTCCCCTCTCTCCTCCCTGATGAAGGAACAAAGTTCCGAAAGCTAGGAATGTAAATTTTCAGTTCTGTTTTATGTGTATCTATCGGCTGTACTGAGCTGAGGTAAGTACTGGCCAGCCCCTCTATCTCTTTGTTAGTGTTTGTTTCACATCTTATATGAGATTTTCCATTAATCGTTTAATTGAGACAATAACTCATTTTTATAAAACTGTGGATAGATATCACAAATCATTCAGTCACTTAAAAATATACTCTTCTGTGTAAAATTTAATTTGTTTACCTTTAGTCACAAAGTCAGTCTCTCTCTCTGTCTCTGTCTCTGATTTAATGAAATAGGATAGAGTGCTACTCACCACATAGAGGAGGCATTGAATACCAAGCAGGCACATTTAAAGTTCATTCAAATGTAAATTAAGCCATTGGACTAAGTTTGTACACACACACACACACACACACACACACACACACACACACACACCAGGTCACTGTCATCTCAGGATGGTACAGTCTGATAGCTACTTTCAAATACACACAGTGGACCTTGATGTTCACAAAATACTGTGCCCCTGTGTGTGTGTGTGTGTGTGTGTGTGTGTGTGTGTGTGTGTGTGTTTGTTGTATCACTGTTACAAGGGAATTATCCAGTGCGGCATGTCAAAACCTGCCCTGAAATTTTTCACCCAGGAAAATATGCCAAAAGAAATATGCTGTCAACATTTTGACTGCTAAGGATAAGAAAAATGTCAAAAGCTACTCATTTTTGCTGCATGAAGAACCACTTATAAAAAATGGTTTGTAATGCCCTTGCTGCCCAGTGTGCGAGTCAATGAATGAGTAGACAGGAGAATATAGTGCCACATAGCAGAAAGTCGAAAGTGAACACACATGAATTTTAAGCATGTAAACCATACCAAAAATGTTTCAAATCATTAATAGTTCGAATAACTGGCAGTTCATATTGACAGCTAAGCTGTTGCAGATGTAATTATTACACAAGTGACTAGCAGAGGAAAGCAAATCTAGGCAGTGTATGATGATACATTACAGACAACTTCCATCAGTCAGAACTATACTTTGGTGCATGAAATATTTTATAACAATTTCTGCAGCGTAGCCCTTATGATAATTTTTGAATAATGGCACAGTTTACTAACAATGAAACAGTTCCTTGTTTATTTAATGTAGTTACCACAAAATGCAAAAGTCTATTGGATGACAAAATAAACATTTTCATTACACCAGACATACCTGATAAAATAAAAATTAATGCAGTCAAGCACTCCACAGTAATTGTTAGTTTTATTTAGACAGAATGAGGATGGAGTAGTAAATGGCTGTGGCCATTGTTCTGGATATTGTGCTGCATATCAGGCATACCTGATAAAATTTATAAAACATGGTGATGCAAACTGACAGTGCAGAAATGACTGAAGTTTAGCATTACTGCGCCACTAATAAACCAAAAATGACAAAGAGATATCAGTAATTACATTATCTGACAATTTACTAAAAAATGCTTTAGGCTCACACAAAAATTTCTTTATCAAGAGGCTGAATCACACTAGTAGTTCCATGTGGAATCTGAATTATATTAACAGCCTTTTCATCAGCATCCTACAGTCAGAGGTGTCATTATGTCCAGACCAAGAGGCCAGCAAAAGCAGTGAGTCAGATGTAATATTGAAAATTCTCTCCGATTTTTCCAGATTTTGCAACATTTATTACAAGATTATTGCAACTAAACAGTCTTTTTTTTAAATTTTGATTCTAGTTTGCTATGAGGTTCCTGAAAATAGATATAAAGCTGTGGAAACAGTAATTCACTGATACTTATCAGTGCAAATACCTGAGTGATTGGCTTTATACACAGAATTTTAGGAGATAATGAGAAGCTTTGTCTTCATATCAGCTGCAAATTTCTTTATAGTACTCGTATTTCTGATCAGTGATATGTCCTCTACACATTTGGTTGAAGTAAACCTTGTAATTTTGCTACTTCCTATTCGCTGTAATGTCCTGAATCCGTTTAACCAGATCAAAGAAGCGTGGACATCAGTAATGTTCACCTCATGTGCAAGTCAGAGTGTCCAGGCTCATAGATCTTGCTTGGTACTGTTGGGCAGATTTTACAACACGAAACAGGCTTTGCACATTGCTTAACTTAAGCATTTTCCTTCCTTTTCTTTGCCATTCAAAGCTATCACTGTATGTGTTTTCTTTGGGCTAGGAAGGTACTGTATCTTTGTTCCTGATTTTAATTAAGACGACAATTGTCATAGGTACCACAGTTCATAGAATCATCAATTTCCTGATTCTTCTAATGTTTCCACAATTTCTAATGAAATGTTGACATCATTCAAATGAATGTCCAAGAAATTAACTAATAAATAACACATTTGTAGGTCTTCAGGAGAAATACACTCCTGGAAATTGAAATAAGAACACCGTGAATTCATTGTCCCAGGAAGGGGAAACTTTATTGACACATTCCTGGGGTCAGATACATCACATGATCACACTGACAGAACCACAGGCACATAGACACAGGCAACAGAGCATGCACAATGTCGGCACTAGTACAGTGTATATCCACCTTTCGCAGCAATGCAGGCTGGTATTCTCCCATGGAGACGATCGTAGAGATGCTGGATGTAGTCCTGTGGAACGGCTTGCCATGCCATTTCCACCTGGCGCCTCAGTTGGACCAGCGTTCGTGCTGGACGTGCAGACTGCGTGAGACGACGCTTCATCCAGTCCCAAACATGCTCAATGGGGGACAGATCCGGAGATCTTGCTGGCCAGGGTAGTTGACTTACACCTTCTAGAGCACGTTGGGTGGCACGGGATACATGCGGACGTGCATTGTCCTGTTGGGACAGCAAGTTCCCTTGCCGGTCTAGGAATGGTAGAACGATGGGTTCGATGACGGTTTGGATGTACCGTGCACTATTCAGTGTCCCCTCGACGATCACCAGTGGTGTATGGCCAGTGTAGGAGATCGCTCCCCACACCATGATGCCGGGTGTTGGCCCTGTGTGCCTCGGTCGTATGCAGTCCTGGTTGTGGCGCTCACCTGCACGGCGCCAAACACGCATACGACATCATTGGCACCAAGGCAGAAGCGACTCTCATCGCTGAAGACGACACGTCTCCATTCGTCGCTCCATTCACGCCTGTCGCGACACCACTGGAGGCGGGCTGCACGATGTTGGGGCGTGAGCGGAAGACGGCCTAACGGTGTGCGGGACCGTAGCCCAGCTTCATGGAGACGGTTGCGAATGGTCCTCGCCGATACCCCAGGAGCAACAGTGTCCCTAATTTGCTGGGAAGTGGCGGTGCGGTCCCCTACGGCACTGCGTAGGATCCTACGGTCTTGGCGTGCATCCGTGCGTCGCTGCGGTCCGGTCCCAGGTCGACGGGCACGTGCACCTTCCGCCGACCACTGGCGACAACATCGATGTACTGTGGAGACCTCACGCCCCACGTGTTGAGCAATTCGGCGATACGTCCACCCGGCCTCCCGCATGCCCACTATACGCCCTCGCTCAAAGTCCGTCAACTGCACATACGGTTCACGTCCACGCTGTCGCGGCATGCTACCAGTGTTAAAGACTGCGATGGAGCTCCGTATGCCACGGCAAACTGGCTGACACTGACGGCGGCGGTGCACAAGTGCTGCGCAGCTAGCACCATTCGACGGCCAACACCGCGGTTCCTGGTGTGTCCGCTGTGCCGTGCGTGTGATCATTGCTTGTACAGCCCTCTCGCAGTGTCCGGAGCAAGTATGGTGGGTCTGACACACCGGTGTCAATGTGTTCTTTTTTCCATTTCCAGGAGTGTATGTGATTTTGGTTGCATACCATATTCTTCATACTCATCTTTGTGAGGTTGAAAACATTACTTGGACACCACATTACTGTGAAACTCTGGAACCTGCACAAAGACAGATGCTTTGAGCAAAAATGAGGTATGTTCAGAAAATTCTGGAACTTTGTCCAAAAATTTTTTCTGTGGTTATTTTTTACTTATTGTGCATGGTCTCTTTCAAAATACTCTCCTCTACAATTGATACACCACTCCCAATGCCATTTTGACTTCCGGAAGCAGTCCTGGTATACCTCTTGCTAGATTGCACGAAGCACCACTTACAAATTTTATTTTATGTCGTCTTTTGTTGCAATTCTTCATCCATTCCACAGGATTTTCAATTTTGGAAATAAAAAGAAGTCCACAGGGCCAGGTCTGGAGAGTACGGATGATGAGGCAGCATAGTGATCTCGTTTTTTGTGTAATAGTCATGCACCAACAGGGATGAATGTGCGGGTGCTTTATCGTAATGCAGGAGCCATGAATTCTTTCGTCACACTTCAGGCCAATTCCTTCTCATATTTTCTTACAGGCGTTGCAACATGTCCCACTTCATTAACAGTTTGTCCCTGTGGCATGAACTCATGGTGAACTAATCCTTCAAAGTCAAAGAAAACTATCAGTGTGTCTTTGTCATTTGACCTGACTTGATGAGCTTTTTTTGGTCTTGGAGAACCTTTCCTGTCCCATCGTGAAGGTTGATCCGTGGTCTCAACATCATAACCGTAGACCCATGTGTCGTCATCAGTTATGATTCTCTTAAGAAATATCTCATTCTCATCTGTGTGGTCCAAAAGCTTGTAACAGATTGTGAGACGAAGGTCTTTCTGGTCTCGACTAATGAGATGTGGGACGAGCTGGCAGCAACACGATTTATTCCAAGATGCTGTGTCAGGATTTTGTGACATGATCAGACTAAAATGTTACATTCTTCTGCAATCTCTCGGTCAGTCATTCTTCGTTTGGTACATACAGTTTCGTTGACATTCCTGACATGAGCATTGTCGGTAGACATCAAAGGGTGTCCTGAACGAGAGTCATCTTTAACTTCCGTCCAGCCATTCTTAAACCACGTGAACCATTCATAACACTGAGTATGGCTTAAGTACTCATCACCATAGGCTTCCTGCATTACTTGGTGTGTCTGTATAAAGGTTTTCTTGAGTTTCACACTAAATTTAATGCAGACGTCAGTTCTCTAATTCTGCTATCTTGAAGTTTGCAAACTGTGTGACTCAGAGTTCTACTCAATACAGAACTGAACAATAACTTAACAGACATACAAAAATGAAACTTCTAGCAGTTACACATTAAACACACGTGTGTGCTGGGATGTGGACTGCATTTCACTCCAACATGCCATTGGCGGGAAATTATGATTGTTCCAGAATTTTTTGAACAGACCTTGTAGAAAAACAAAGGAAAATTAATTCGGTTTTATCTCCATTGTTAACAGTTGGTGATACAGCAAAGGCAACTGCTAAATTATTATGGATATTACACAGGTTGCAAATTTCAGCAAATAGTAACTGTGAACAATCCTGTCAGAGAAGCCATCAACGGAAACTGAAATTCGCTTTGTTCAAATTACGATTGTGTTGTGCTCTGTTATCCATTCACCAGTGCACTGTCAGCCAAGGCTGTGCACCTGCGCTGTTGCACATGTTCTGTCTGCTACAGCCATGATAGGGGTGTACAATTCTCCAGCCACCTAGTGAGCTACAAATTTGACAATTTTTAACATTTTTAAAAAATGCTTGTGTGTCTTAGCAGCTAAAATTTTGTAATTGCATTCTTTCTGCATTTCCTTACTGCATAAAGAATTTGATGGCAGGTTTTGACATGTCAGATCGGACAATTCCCTTCATAGTTATGCAGGAGTTGAAGAAGGGGACAGAGAGATATGCGTAATTGTATTTTCTTGTAAATTGAGTTATGTGGTTAGTATTTGAGATTTACTTCTTACTATAATCTCATGTCAAAAGTTTAGGTGCGGCCTGTATTCATACATGGCCTATATAAGTGCAAATATGGCACACAGCCAACAAGAAAAATTATTCTTTCTTCCCACTCTATAAAATTTTCTTCTGCAACCCAAGGTTTTCCTCTGTTCAGTTTTCATTAAGATGCTTGCTTTCTTAGGTTTTTCACAGATTTAATTTGTCTCTGTGACCGTGGTACTGGCATTTCACAAAAAAGGAGCCAATCTGTTTAGTTTTGACAGGACTCTGAGCTAGCAGTGGTAATTGTTTGCTGAAATGCTGTGTCTTTCTTTTTTTTTAAAACAGACTGAAATGCAGATGGACAGAAAAACATAAAATTGATGTTTGATACTTCATTTATTGCTGTATGATTGTATTTTTTTTATTTGTTGGTTTACATAATGTGTTTCACTCTTATTTCCAAACTCAACTTAAAAATTGCTTGCCTTACCTTCTCTTCCCTATGTACAGAATGAATACATTAATAAAAATTATGTCTTCGAATAAAATAGTAATGCAGTTTTTCTTTCTGCACGTACAGCAAACTACAAGAAGCAAGGGCACGGCTGCAACATTTGCAACAGCTTCTTGCAACAGTAGTTGATTTCCAGAGCAGTGGACAGTCTGTGCCTCAACATTACCTTGACCAGCTGGCACAAGAGACAGCTAGTGATGATGGGAGCAAAGAAGCAGCTCCCCATGACAGGTGAGACCATCAACAATAACTTGTTGGACTCTGAAGCATGCTACTCTACTAATGTTAGCTATCTCATTCTTGAAACTTTTAGAATATTTTTTTTGTGATACAGTCATGACAGTGCCATATTGTCCAATAATAAGATATGAAATGGACATTATTTTTTCAGATACATCAGTATTTACGATTCAGCAACTGTAAAGTGTGCTATGTACTCATATGCGCATGTTGTTCTAATCAGTGTTACTGGGAACATTACAGTTCTGGCAATTGACTGGTATTAGTTTTAAATATGGAATGAAGAGTTCTGTCAGAATGTAAATAATTTAGAAGTAAAGGTTATCACTCGTGAACAGTAAAGGCATTGAGATGCCAACAGCCACATATTCCCGAAATCAACAGCAGCCATGTGGTAAAAAAGCACTAAGAACACTGAAGTATATATATTTTTAAATATTACACCCAAAATTAAAAAAAAAAATGGGACAAAGAAGTAGAAAACTGTGGATGTTACATATAAGAGTTGGATGATTTCAGTGTCAAGAGTTTTGGTAGACAGACTGTTGTCATATTTAACACAGTAACCTCCCTCACTAAAATTTACCTTTCTCATACCAGATTATTAAAAGTATTTGTTTTATTTCTAAATGTTAGGGGTAGTTTAAAGAGTAGGTTGCCTATGTTTCCAATCCCATCATAATTTCTCCTCAATGTTTTGCCCATCAGATTAATGTTTGCTGTGTATTGCTTTGGTGATCTTTTAATAATTTTTTCATCGGCCCTTTTCGTGTAACGAAATTTTTCTGTAAGCAGCTCCCAAATAGGATGCCGTATGCTATTACTGAATGTGTAAGTTCGTGGTACACAATTTTTAGAGTGTATCGCATGATTGGCTGAAGATTCTAAATGCACAGCAGAGACTACTTGGATTTTTCTAGCATACTTGTATGTATATCACTTTATTGGCTGCAGATTCTAAATGCATAACAGAAACTACCTGGATTTCTTTTAGCAATTCCTCTCTGTGTTGGTCCCGTTGAAGTGTTCTGTCAGTTCATATGCCCAAAAACGTTGTGCCTGGTACTTATTCAATTTCTTTGACATCAATTTTTGAGGGTTTAATATAGGCAGAGGGCTTCTGGTTAGACAGAGCTGCATATTAGCTGTCTTGCTTGTGTACACCAATGATTTATTCTTGTACAGTCAGGGCAGGACCTTTCAGTTGTACTCTTCGGCTTGTATTTTAGTTGCACAACTGAGTCGAATTGGAGGAGCAAATTTTTGACATCTGTGAATAATACAGAAGTTGTTGTTGTTGTCAGTCCAGAGACTGGTTTGATGCAGCTCTCCATGCTATTCTATCCTGTGCAAGCTTCATCATCTCCCAGGACATACTGCAGTCTACATCCTTCTGAATCTGTTTAGCGTATTCATCTCTTGGTCTCCCTCTACAATTTTTACCCTCCACGCTGCCCTCCAATACTAAATTGGTGCTCTCCTGATGCCTCAGAATATGTCCCACCAATCGATCACTTCTTCTAGTCAAGTTGTGCCACAAATTTCTCTTCTCCCCAATTCTATTCAGTACCACCTCATTAGTTATGTGATCTAGCCATCTAATCTTCAGCATCCTTCTGTAGTACCACATTTTGAAAGCTTCTATTCTCTTCTTGTCTAAACTATTTATCGTCCACGTTTCACTTCCATACATGGCTACACTCCATACAAATACTTTCAGAAAAGACTTCTTGACACTTAAATCTATACTCGATGTTGACAAATTTCTCTTCTTCATAAACGCCTTCCTTGCCATTGCCAGTCTACATTTTATATCCTTTCTACTTCGACCATCATTAGTTAGTTTGCTCCCCAAATAGCAAAACTCCTTTACTACTTTAAGCGTCTCATTTCCTAATCTAATTCCTCAGCATCACCCGACTTAATTCGACTATATTCCATTATCCTTGTTTTGCTTTTGTTGATGTTCATCTTATACCCTCCTTTCAAGACACTGTCCATTCCGTTCAACTGCTCTTCCAAGTCCTTTGCTGTCTCTGACAGAATTACAATGTCATCGGCGAACCTCAACGTTTTTATTTGTTCTCCCTGGATTTTAAAACCTACTCCGAACTTTTCTTTTGTTTCCTTTATTGCTTGCTCAATATACAGATTGAATAACATCAGGGATAGGCTACAACCCTGTCTCAATCCCTTCTCAACCACTGCTTCCCTTTCATGCCCCTCGACCCTTATAACTGCCATCTGGTTTTTGTACAAATTGTAAATGGCCTTATGCTCCCTGTATTTTATCTCTGTCACCTTCAGAATTTGAAAGAGAGTATTCCAGTCAACATTGTCAAAAGCTTTCTCTAAGTCTACAAATGCTAGAGATGTAGGTTTGCCTTTCCTTAATCTATTTTTTAAGATAAGTTGTAGGGTCAGTATTGCCTCGTGTGTTCCAACATTTCTACGAAATCCAAACTGGTCTTCCCCAAGGTCGGCTTCTACCATTTTTTCCATTTGTCTGTAAGGAATTCGTGTTAGTATTTTGCAGCCGTGGCTTACTAAACTGATAGTTCAGTAATTTTCACATCTGGCAACACCTGCTTTCTTTGGGATTGGAATTATTATATTCTTCTTGAAGTCTGAGGGAATTTCGCCTGTCTCATACATCTTGCTCACCAGATGGTAGAGTTTTGTCAGGACTGGCTCTCCCAAGGCTATCAGTAGTTCTAATGGTATGATGTTTACTCCCGGGGCCTTGTTTTGACTCAGGTCTTTCAGTGCTCTGTCAAACTCTTCACGCAATATCATATCTCCCATTTCATCTTCATTTACATCCTCTTCCATTTCCATAATACTGTCCTCAAGAACATCACCCTTGTATAGATCCTCTATATACTGCTTCCACCTTTCTGCTTTCCCTTCTTTGCTTAGAACTGGGTTTCCATCTGAGCTCCTGATATTCATGCAAGTGGTTCTCTTTTCTCCAAAGATCTCCTTAATTTTGCTGTAGGCAGTATGTGTCTTACCCTAGTGAGACAAGCATCTACATCCTTACATTTGTCCTCTAGCCATCCCTGCTTAGCCATTTTGCACCTCCTGTCAATCTCATTTTTGAGACGTTTGTATTCCTTTTTGCCTGCTTCATTTACTGCCTTTTTTGTATTTCTCCTTTCATCAATTAACATCAGTATCTCTTCTGTTACCCAAGGATTTCTACTAACCCTCGTCTTTTTACCTACTTGATCCTCTGCTGCCTTCACTATTTCATCTTTAAAAGCTATCCATTCTTCTTTTACTGTATTTCTTTCCGCCAATCTTGTCAATCTTTCCCTGATGCTCTCCCTGAAACACTGTACAACCTCTGGTTCTGTCAGTTTATCCAGGTCCCATCTCCTTAAATTCCCACCTTTTTGCAGTTTCTTTAGTTTTAATCTACAGTTCATAACCAATGTATTGTGGTCAGAGTACACATCTGCCCCTGGAAATGTCTTACAATTTAAAACCTGGTTCCTAAATCTCTGTCTTACCATTATATAATCTATCTGATACCTTTTAGTATCTCCAGGCTTCTTCCACATATACAACCTTCTTTCATTTTTCTTGAACCAAGTGTTAGCTATGATTAAGTTATGCTCTGTGTAAAATTCTACCAGGTGGATTGCTCTTTCATTCCTTACCCCCATTCCATATTCACCTACTATGTTTCCTTCTCTTCCCTTTCCTACTATCGAATTCCAGTCACCCATGACTATTAAATTTTCGTCTCCCTTCACTATCTGAATAATTTCTTTTATCTCATCATACATTTCATCTATCTCTTTGTCATCTGCGGAGCTGTAGTCGGCATATAAACTTGTACTACTGTGGTAGACGTGGGCTTCGTATCTATCTTGGCCGCAATAATGCATTCACTATGCTGTTTGTAGTAGGTTACCTGCATTCCTATTTTTTATTCATTATTAAGCCTACTCCTGCATTACCCCTATTTGATTTTGTATTTATAACCCTGTATTCACCTGACCAGAAGTCTTGTTCCTCCTGCCACCGAACTTCACTAATACCCACTATATCTAACATTAACCTATCCATTTCCCTTTTTAAATTTTCTAACCTACCTGCCCGATTAAGGTATCTGACATTCCACACTCCGAGCCGTAGAAGGCCAGTTTTCTTTCTCCTGATAACAATGTCGTCCTGAGTAGTCCCCGTCCGGAGATCGGAATGGGGGACTATTTTACTCCCGGAATATTTTACCCAAGTGGACGCCATCATCATTTAACCATACAGTAAAGCTGCATGCTCTCGGGAAAAATGATCTTCAGGAACCCCATGTTTGTCTGGCCTCTCAACAGATACCCCTCCCTTGTCGTTGCACCTATGGTACGGCTATCTGTATTGTTGAGGCACGCAAGCCTCCCCACCAACGGCAAGGTCCATGGTTCATGGGGGGAAGGGGGGGGGGGAATACGGGTGTAGTGCTTGGGAAATTTAATAAAACATAGGAAGAGCAGAGGGCCCCTATCACTGAGCCCCGTATGTCTCCACAGTTTCTCAGGGCTTTGTCCGAGTAACTTTTTTCAGATTATGGGCTTGTGATTTCAGCCATTTACTTTTGGTTGATGAGGTGTGATTGAAGCTACTGATTTCCAGTGCCTCTGATTCTACAAGATTCTAGCTTCCAAAGCAACAATGAGTGATTAACGAGTCCAAAAGCCTTACTTAAGTCAGTGAGAAATCCAGAGTAAAATCCCTTCTGGTTGATGGATTTAAGACTCTGCTCATGGAATTTATTAAGAGTGCATAATTAAAGGGTCAGTGATTCCATTTTATCAATAAATGCTGTTATTTGACTGTAGATAACTTTCTTGATTATCTTAGATTTAGCTATATCTTAAATATAGCTGAGAGTATGGAAATAGGACAATTGTTTGCATTTTGACTTCTCTCATTTTTGAAGACTGCAGTTACGTTAGAGGTCTTTAATGCTTCTGGGAAACTCACTGTGTGTGAGGATGTGGAAGTCCCACAGAAGGATTTTTCATAGTGTTGGATACCATCAGTTCCACATGAGTCAGATGAATGAAATTTTCACTCTACAGCGGAGTGTGCGCTGATATGAAACTTCCTGGCAGATTAAAACTGTGTGCAGGACCGAGACTCGATTTCGGGACCTTTGCCTTTCGCGGGCAAGTGCTCAACCAACTGAGCTACCCAAGCATGACTCACGCCCCGTCCTCACAGCTTTACTTCTGCCAGTACCTCGTCTCCGCAATATCCTTTCTTTCAGGAGTGCTAGTTCTGCAAGGTTCGCAGGAGAGCTTCTGTAAAGTTTGGAAGGTAGGAGACGAGGTACTGGCGGAAGTAAAGCTGTGAGGATGGGGCGTGTGTCGTGCTTGGGTAGCTCAGTTGGTAGAGCACTTGCCCGCGAAAGGCAAAGGTCCTGAGTTCGAGTCTCGGTCCGGCACACAGTTTGAATCTGCCAGGAAGTTACATGAGTCAGATGATTTGGAATCTCTTACAATTTTAATACCTATTGTTCAGTTCGCAGAGCAGGAAAAGTAGACCTATCTGATGTTGGGAATGAAGTTTTATATGATTCTGCTGCTACAGTGATTCTTCACAGTGCATTATCAGCAATCTTTGGTAAATGTAGTTAAATGAATTTCTTTCTGCTTTGCATCTGAAGCTTTTTTATCATTTAACTTAAGGTATTCAGATGAGTCCTGTTTGGCTTTGGTTTCTATGGTACCACTGGCAACTTCCCAAAAGACATTTAGTTGCATTAAGTTGATAGTATGCTGATGGTTTGAGATATTTTTTGCATTTGATGTGACTGCATTGAGGAGATTTTTATTCTTTTTAAAGTATCTCAGGTCGCTATTTGTTGTACTTTTTATGCAAAGTTCTTTCTTGGTTGCCTAGGAGGTGATATTTCCTTAGTGATCCACTCCATGCATCCAGTGATTCATAAAGAATTTCCTATATATCTTACAAGTAGAAAAGCGGTGCTTTAAAATAAAATGAACTTTCCTTTTAGTGTCACCCTCATGATAAAATTTTTCCATATCTCTTGCAGTTACTTATTTAAAATGAAATTGTTGGAATCTATGATACTATTTTTTTATGTGCTCTTTGGTACTGAGGGTCTGTTGGCAGCCATATGTGCCAGTTTTACTTTAAGTAAGAGGCCGTCATGGTCAACAAATATGACATGAGTTGAACTGCAGGAAGTGGGTGTTAGTCTTGTCGATGCCTTGACCATGTTTGCCATAGAAAATGTACTCAATAAATTATTTATGTCAGTTGATTCCTGTGACTCAACTGCAAAGTTTATATTAAAATCACTACATAATATAATTATTTTTCCTTTGGCGGTATAGAGGCTCATATCTTGCTCCACCCTTCTCAGAAATACTGACATGTTATCAGTTGATGTTTGGTGTTCAGTGAATGCAGATGATTCTGTTAGTGGAGCGGCTGAATTTGCAATTATTGCTGAATAAAGAAAACACAAACATTACAAATTTAAAAATTTTGCGTTTTTATGTTCCAGTCCGGCAGAGGTGACTTCACAGGCAGAACAGGAAAGGCATTCATTTGAAAGGCCTCCTCTGAAAGAAAAACGAACTAACACGCAGGTACTGTATGACTATGGTTTGATGTCTACATTTGCATCTACATACATACATTGCAAACCACTGTGAAGTGTGTGGCAGATGGTTCTTCACATGGTAACACACATTAGGGTTTGTTCTACAAACATATATAGAGCACTGAAGAATGACTGCTTAAATGCCTCTGTGTGATCCGTAATTAGTCAAACTTTGTCTTCACGCTCCGTATGGGAGCAATAAATAAGGGAGATGAGGAATAAGTCAAGGTGCTTCACTTAATATAGGTTCTTGAATTTTGCAATTACACTTTCATGTGATAATTTACTTCTACCTAAAAGAATCTGCCAACTCAAACGTTTTCCAGCAGATCTGTGACCACTAGTACTGCCCTTACACACATTCAGTATCCTCTGTTGGTTCTACTAGAATACTTATCTATGTGGTTACCATTTACGCTTTCACCTCTGACAATAATATGTATGTGTAAAATGCCACATTGCATCATGGTTCATAGCCCACATTAAACCATAGGTCCCCCTATAACTGGCTGAGTAAGTTAGTTCAAGGATCGAGGGAAGGTAAGGGTGTACGACCTCCAATAACAGCATGCTGGCAAAATGCTGCCATGCTTAAACCAACCTTTGGGTGGAGGACAATTTCACATTTTTAATTTGGCACCTAGTACAATATTCACAGGAATAGAAGTATGTTACGGACATTTCGTGTAAAATGTTTTATAGTCCTTTCCATCATGAATTTTTTTTTTCCCCCAGAAAAACTTGTTAAAGACTGTCTCTCCTTTTCCTGGTCCCTACAGTGGAAACACTTTTTTGCCACCAACCCTACCAATCATACTCAACCAAAGACCATCATTGAACCCTGCCAAACTCAGTTTACTCCTCCATTCAAGTGTGATCCACCACCACTGCTCCCAGATCATCCCCTGTTAACCAGGGCGTATACGGCCTGGGACATCCGGGAGATCCAGGAAAAGCCCGGGAATTTTTTCATCCGGGACAAACCGGGGAACAACCCGGGAATTTCTTAGAATTCTGGGATTTTTCATTGTTTTATATTTCAGTTAAATTTTTGTTGGTTTGATGTGTAAGATCTGATACGCTGACAAAAAACTTTAGCCCACTACTGATGAATAATACTGCAGCAGTGAAACATAAATCAGAAAATAACACCAAAATAAAAGTATAGTTGCATAGAAAATGGGTAATTTACGCAATGCACAGACCAGTTTGCCGACACCGATAAAGTGTCAAAGGCTTTAGGTCGAAGATTATGCAGTATGTCTGTAACAACTAACGTGTATTCGATGTGCTTGACGTCACAATTGTTTACATTTCTAACAGATCACTGGAAAATATTACGAATAGTGGCTTGAGAAGCGTTACTTTCAAAGTAAATTTCCACACAAGATGATTTGTGCTACATGTGAGAACGTGCTGTGAATTTCTTAATTCACAGGGCATTATAACTCTCATTCAAAACGAAACACTTTGAGGATCAGCTATTTGAAAAATTTCGGGCCCAGAAGATAAGTCATTTATGCCACTATTTAAAATTTTACCGGCACATTTGTATTTGATACGACTTAACGTGTAACACACGCTAAAAGAAAGACCGAGCTTCAAGTTAGTTTTCATATTTAATGTTGTTCATTAATCGATAAAAAATTATGCAATCGATGGCAAAAAGTGTAATTGACCTTGAAAAAAAGTGCATAATGTGTTACTGAGCAATGTCACAAGTCTCTTCATGCTAGAACACTTCGACTTTTCTCTAAAGACGAAGTGTTCTGGCATGCAGAGCAATACCAGTTCGCTTCTTTTCTACTTTTTTTGCTGGTGAATTGTCTCTTTGTCTCCGAACAGCTCTGAAGTTCGCTACTACTTCTTTCTAACTAATCCTATAAATGGACAACAGAAAGCAGCACCAGTCAAGCGACAGGTAGTGGGACATCCGTTCCGTGGTCGCGTACGAAATTAGTCCAGTTTTAGAGCGAAAACCTGTGTCAAGTACAGCTACTATATTCCTCGCTCTAAAATTTGCTTTCAGTAAGGACAAGTATGTATTTTACCTCTTCCGTTCCTCAATTTTTCCGATTTTATTATTGTTTTTATTTAAGTACAAAAGCATGCGGTTTAATCGTTGTTAAAGACCTTTAATTACTTTCTTTCAGTTTAGAATAATAAGAGATTTTTTATGTAAAATATTTTGTGCATTTTTACAGACTTTTTTTGTGGATTTTCATGTTGCTAAGTTTTACCTCCGGTCTGTATTTTAATACTTAATTTCTTAAATTAGGTTTATTTTCCAAATATTTTTGAATCACGAAAGTTATTGTTTGAAATGTATATTTAAACATCTATGGGAGTTAGCAGTTTAAAATAAATAACGCTATCATATTCATTTGTTTTAAAAACATTTTATTAAAGAAATATTTTAATTATTATTAGACAATACAACAAATAATTTAGAAGGAAGTACCCATGTTTAACAACAAATACTGTAATTTAGGAATTGACTTTGGAGAATAGCTCACTTGGAGCTGTGTGCGAGAGCATTGATTCGTTCTGTAATAGATTCTCGCTCTATCTGTGCGTTTTGAATGGTCCCCTCAAGTTTTGCCTTCTTCTCTTTAAGCTGTCTTATTTCTGCGTCAACAATCTTTCTTTTAGTCAGATGATCCTTTTTCCTGGATGACTCATCGTTTTGATTTTTGAGGTCTTCAGCATATCGATCTCGTGAGTTTCTTACAGAGTGTATAAGGGACTTTGTTATAGGCACTCCTTGGACTCCACCGTGTGTCTTGACGGTGTTGTACACCAGTCTTCTGCTCACTACAGATTGTTCCCTCATATTCTCGAAGAGGCACTCTTTGTTCACCGAGAATCCTCGCTCCGCAGCTGCTTGACCGTGCGACAAAGTGAGCGCGATTTCCAATGCCTTCTGCAGCTTGTGGCACGTTACATTCTGGTTCTTGAGACATTTCATTCAGAACTCATCCAGCCGTTGATCCTTTTTGTTGAATGTTTCGAATTTTGTTTTGCAGTTCTTCTTTACAACAGAAGTGTATTGCGCTTCTGCTTTATCGGCACATCCACCGTCCATCCAATTGCTCTCCACCAAAATCTGTAGAAAGGAATGAAATGGTTTGAGACCAGCCTCCCTGCACGCTATTATGGGATCAAAGCAGCTTACAGCTTTTGTCAACCTAAAGTGTAGGAGAGGTTTCTCCATCAACTTTGACACGAGCTTGATCATTTCTCTTCTGCATTCGTTCCGGAACTTAGCGATTTCAAGGGCTGTGAGAGACCTGCACTTTCTGAACTCATTCTTGACGGTGAACCCAATCTTGACGTAGTTCACACCCAAAAGATTGGATTCTTTGTCTAAATTAACTGACGGTGAAATCTTCGTCGGCTGGACAAATTGTGTCATCGTTGTCTCCATTATCTCTCTGTCAAAACAGAGTGGAGGAACAGTGCTAGCGGCCAATTGGATTGGAAATTTTTTAGGAAAGGTGTCAAGTCTCCAGCAAGAGTCTTGAAAAAGGCAATTTTCGGACCGAGTAGCTTGTCCTTGAGGTGATCCTCCACTACTCTGTAGCTAGCACATTTTGGTTTGTTTGTTTGTTGTTTTTTTTTTTTTTTTTTTTCTTCTTCCAGATTTGCAACAAATATTCGCAGAAACGGAAGCATTATTAGAGCTCGCTCAGCAACTTCCACATTTTCCAGCCATCGGATAGCGCAAAACTGTAAGGGAAACAGTTCCGATTCCGTTGTCGAAATATACAGAGCTCTTCTGGCAGGGACATCCTTAAAAAGATTGTACAAGGCACATAAAAACTCAATTATCATCCACTGTGTTTCCTGAATTGTGGACTTGAAGGCGCCGTGAACAATGTGAAGCCCACACCTTCCAATTTCGAATAAAACAGTGTCTACTCCTTCAATTTCTTTCAACAATGCGAAGTTGACATTAGGGCCGTCCATCGATACTTGTAAAAAGTTTTTTCATTGCTTCGCTGGGAATTTATTTCTTGAAGGACTCGAGTAGCTTAGCTGCTGTCGAACTGCCTAGAAAAGCCTATGCTTAGTAACGGGTGCACACTAGATTTTTTTAATGTCCCAATAACGCACTAAAATGTCCATCTGGATTCTTTTGGACACCTTGTTCAAGGATTCATCAAAACAAACAACAATCCATGGTGCATTTACGAGGTCAGATTTAATTTCAGACTCAAAGAAGGGAGCTAGTCCATATTGCACGATATAACCTATTTTGTCCTTTTGTAAACGCATGCTCTTAGCCACTTCACTGTCGGGGAACATTGCGGGGAAAAGTAACACGTCGTTCGCAGAACTACGCAGTGACTTGTGTGAAACGATGCACTCCAAACACCACAATATTTCCGCCTTTGCTACTTCGTCCTTTATTGTCATCCTATCAATTCCTCTCAGTTTATCCCCGGGTTTTGACACTGTAGTGGCATCCTTCTGCGAAGGCGCAACAATTCCAACGGCCAACGCCACTGTTGTTGACCCAGCTAAATCCGCAGATGTGGTAGTGGAAGTAGCACCTGTCTGCTGGGTTGAAGTGGTCGCCGCCGAACGGGTGTAGATGTACAAACTTGGCTGTGCTTCTCATGACAGCTACCTTCGCAACATGCTTCTTGGATTTTGTCATGTGACTTGTAAGAGCTGATCTTCCCATAGTAATGATGGCCCCTGGACATAATCCGCATTTAGCACTGTAAACGTCTGTGGGTACTTTCACCAACCAGTCCTTGAATGCTGGATCTGAAAGCCAGCTATCTTGAAAACCAATCGACATGGCACAGTCGCAGTGATTGTTGGTGGGCAACCTTTATTGGAGAAAGAGGAACAATGTATGTAAATAAGGCTGCGCCTCGTTATTAAACATAATGAAATATGACACAATAAGTGTTACCTACCTTGTCAGTTTATAAAACTTTGCCCCGCACGTGCGCAGAACTGAATTCAACAGGTGAGCCGAGCACACTGACTACTGACAGACTGTGTGATTTGAAAAGCGAGCGAGGCACGTTTGACAACACTGTCTCTGCCAAGCAACAGTCAGTGTTAATTATGATATTATTAGTAGCACTGCGTTTGTTGACCCTTTAAGAAACTATGAATGACAAGACTTATCAACCAGTCTTACTCCAGAAATCTGTTGCAAGTTTCTAGCTAATTTTACATGTACAATACAGCACCTCAACTGTAAAGACGAAAGATATTAAGGCCACCGTGCTCATCGACCAAAGTTCTGAAGGTTTCGCCACCTTTTCGTTTTAGCTTATTCCTTACCATGAGGCTGCTTCTCCTCTCTCTCTCTCTCTCTCTCTCTCTCTCTCTCTCTCTCTCTCTCTCTCTCTATCGGCTGCTATTGGTTACTTGCTCTCGTCTCCCATCCACGATTTCTAAGTTATGAAGTCTGCCGGTTACGAACGACTTGGCCTCCCAGTTACTTTACAGGTGAGGTGCTCTACTGTATCTAAAATTTCCGGAGTACTTTAGGACTTGGTAGACCTTCTGTTGTACATATACCAATTTTAATTTAAATCCTAGATTCTGTACCAGCATACATGTTGATTTACTTGTATAGGAATGATTTACCCGCTTAATTTTAAAATATGGTTGTACTTGACATCCAGTATATTCATAATGTCACTTTTTGTGTATCCCTCCGTACCTAGAAACGTAATAAACGCTGTTCAGCTGTTATTTTTGTCTTCACGTTATGTTTTTTTGCTGTTCTTTGACGTACTTGCAAGCCCACTCTCCATATTTTTCTGCTAATCAAGTCTGCAGTAAACGAAACACTCTGGATGATAATTCAGTTTGTACATGCCTTGTAAACCTATTTAAGGATTTCCATTCCAGAGTAGCTCTGTATATTTGGACCATGGAATCGGAACGGTTGCTCTTGAAGTTTTGCGTGATCCGATGGCTGGAGAACTTAGATGTTGCGGAGTGCGCTCTAGTAACTGCTTCTGTATCTGTGAATGTTTGTTGCAAAGATAGAGCACAAAAACAACCTGAAATGTGCTAGCTACGCGGTAGTCTATGATCATCTGAAGAACATGCTTCTCGGCTCAATAAACTCGTATTTCAAGACTCTTGCTCTAGACTTTTCTTCTTTAATTATTGACCAACTTACGTGATGTTTTTGTTTACCACTTATCTGCCAGCTAGTATTTTCCTGTACTACTGTCTTGATGTTTTTTTTTCTCTTTAAATACACCAAGTTATATGTTTTGGCATTGGATGTATAAACGGCAGTTGTTTTATTTGTATTTAATCACTGTAACAGCGGCTGTATTATTATGGCGTTTCACGGTATTGGGATTTTGAGCAGGCTGTAACGATGTTAGTTGCTGAAAGCGATGGCTCGTCTTTCGTGTGATCGATTGCTGGCTTGGTCATCTCACCTCGCCGCCTCAGCTCGAAGTGATGTCTCTTCCCACTTCATCCTGTCACTGGATCGCTTTGCATTTACCAGCTGACGCTGTGGTGACTGCTCCTATTGTGCCCCATCCTTCATTGCCACTCTAGTCCCAGTCAGGCAGAACGCAGAATGCTCGCAAAGATCCGTAGACCTTGCTGTGAGTGCTCGCAGCCTTACGTCAGTGGGTGTTTAAATGTTGTACAGTATATTCGGAGTTTCGAATAAAAACAATGTAAAAGTTGTTGCATCACTCCTCGAAAAACATGACACCCACTACAGATAAGTATAAACTTCACTTTGTAAAGGTTCTCCTAAATCGCTGCAGCCATGATCACGAAATAAAAACTAAATAAATTGTGTTATTGGAAAACGGCTTATGGAAAGGTTAGGGGTTTTATACTTCCGAGAACTTTTGGAAACGTAATCCATCAAAAATCAATACGTTTTGTAAATATCTTTTATTTGCATCTGTATTTGAACTGCATGGTTGCATAATATGAAATTATATGTATGAAATACATCAAATACAGCAGTTTAGTTTCCGAAGCATTCTTAGGTTCCTGCCTAAACATGCCCTCCGAGAAAAAACAGCAAATCATTGTTAATGCCCAATGTTATATTTGAAAGTTCAACTTTTCTTGAAGATATAATGTACTTACATTACTTTAACCCATGAACCTTTCGCCTTCGTATGGTCGCGTTACTTAACAATGATGCTGCTAGTGGTTCAGTACATAACATGTCTTATGCTCTGAACGAGGCCCACGAGAAAGACAGGCCGCGGCGCGTACGTCACGAACGGCCTGAGCTCGCTCGTTTCCTTAACTCAGCGGGCAAAATGTGTTTCTAAATCTGTTAACTCCCAAATGGGTGCGTGCATACTAACGAGAATTGAATCTTTTACTGGAATCCGTTATTATGAAGTTTTACCGATTACTGTTCGTACAACAAAATCTAAAATCAATTCTCGATAGAAATGGTATAACCGCTCGTTTATAGCATTTAGTCTCTTCTTCGTAACAGTTCTCCTGTCATAGAAGATGTGGTGCCTTACGCAACTGATAATCATTTTGGCATGATTTTAATCGCCAAATTAGAGCCTGTTAGCAGGCCTACGAACTTCCTATCATTGTAGGACTAATAATAGTGGATTCCAATAGATGATGCAATTCTCGTTCGTACATACACATCTAGTTAAGAGTTAACCAGTGTAGAAATGCACTTTGCTGAGCTGAGCAAGCTCGGCCTACGTTCGTAACGTATGCGCCGCGGCCTGTCTTTCTCGTAGGCCTCGTGCTCTGAATAACTGCCGTCATTCGCTAGTGCGATCACGTGACATGAGCTACGACTGGCTGACAAAAGTGCATCGCTCAACGCAATCTCTATTTTAGAGCTTCGGAAGCTACTGTGCTGTAATTTGTGGAATTTGTGTATATACTTTCGCAATACGAAAGTAAACCCTGTGCAGATTGTCTCGCATCAAACATCTTTCCAAACGCATTGTTTTTCCTGGATTTCATTTCCTAAAGTGCTGAGATGTCCTCCGCCGGTATAAGACCTTTACTATTCAAAGGACTGATAGGTTTTACAGCTCCGAGGGAAAGTATACTGTTGCTTAACACGGATGTATTTTCGCCCGCTTTATACGTAATTTCATCCGGGAGAAATTGTGTTTTTAACCGGGAAATCCGGGAATTTCTTTTTCTTGTCCACGTAGACACCCTGTTAACTTTCTAGAATTTCTTAACCTCGAACCTTGCCTCACCATCATTCCCCAGATCCCTCAATGTGCAAGCTAATCTTACATCTGGAGAAAGCACTGCAATCCACAATGCAAAAACTGAACCCTAGCTTGTAATCCTTACACTCATGCCAGAATCTCTTGCTGGAGTCTATCTCCCTCCTCATCTGTACCACTCCCTGCACTCCTACCTTCTACATGCTTCCTAAAGTCCATAAACCCAACCACCCAGGATGCCCCTTAGTGGCTGGTTACTGTGCCTCCGCTCAGAGAATTTCTGCTTTCATAGACCAACATCTACAGCTCATTACCTGCAACCTACAATCCACCAACTGTCTACAGTTCTTTTTCCTTTACCACATGGTACCTTGCTGATCACTTTTGATGCCACCTCTCTTTACACTAACATCCCTAATGCTCATGGCCTTGACATGACTAAACACCATCTTTCGCAACCCCTGATGGATTGAAAACCCACAAACTTCTTCCTGGTCACCATGACCAACAATATCCTGACCTACAATTACTTCTCCTTTGAAGACATTGCCTACAAGCAGCCAGGGTACGGCAGAGGGCACCTGCATAGCACCATCCAATGCCAACCTCTTCGTGGGCCATTTAGAGGAATCCTTTCTAACCCACCCTGTATCCCAAACCCCCTCACCTGGCGCAGATTCACAGATGACGTCTTTGTGATCTAGATCTAGAGTGAGGAGACCCTGTCGACATTCCTCCAGAACCTCAACACCTTCTCCCCCATTCACTTCACCTGGTCCTCCTCAACCCAACAAGCCATTTTCCTCGATATTGACCCCCCCACCTCAAAGATGGCTACCTCCGTCCATATTAAACCTACAACCACTAACAATGCCTCCTCTTCGACAGCTTCCACTCATTCCATACCAAGAAATCCCTTCCATACAGCCTAGCCACCTGTTGTTGCCATATCTATAGTGAAGATTAGTCCCTCTCGAAATATACCAAGGATCTCACTGAGGCCTTCACAGACCATAATTACCCTCCCAACCATGTACAGAAATAGATAGCCTATGCCTTATCTCTCCATTCACTCCTCACTTCCCAAAGGCCCACCATCTGGCAACAGAGGAGCATTCCCTTCATGACTTGGTGCCACCTAGGAGTGGACCAACTGAACCACATTTTGTGGCAGGGTTTCGACTATCTCTCGTCTTGCCCTGAAATGAGGAATGTCCTACCCAGCATCCTTCCCACAACTCCCGCGGTGGTATTCCGATCCCACCAAACCTATTCAATATCCTCATCCATCCTTACACAACTCCTGCTCCGAGGCCTTGCCTCATGGCTCATACCCCTGTAATAGACCTAGATGCAAGACCTGTCCCATACACCCTCCCACCACCACCTACTTCAGTCCTTTCACTAGTATCACCTATCCCATCAAAGGCAGGGCTACCTGTGACACCAGTCACGTGATCTATAAGCTAAGCTGCAACCAATGTGCTGCGTTCTTCGTGGGCATGACTACCAACAAGCTGTCTGTATGCATGAATGGTGACAAACTGTGGCCAAGATACAGCTGGACCGCCCAGTTGCTGACCACACTAGCCAATACAACATTCTTAATCTTAATGACTGCTTCACAGCCTGTGGCATCGGGATCCTTCCTACCAATGCCAGCTCTTCTGAATTGCTAGGTGGGAACTCTTCCTGCAATATATTCTGTTTTCCCTTAAGCTTCCTGGCCTCAGCCTTTCTTAGTAATTGTCCTTCACCCCCCTTTCCTGCTTCCACTCCAGCACTTCAAGCCCTCTACTCCACCAACATGCTCACAATCTTTTTACTTCTCTCCCTTTCAGCTCCCCCCCTCCCCCACCCCTCCCTCGCAACCCCAGCTACTTGCAGTCTATCTTCAGTGGTCATATGTGTGTGGGTTGTGCTTGTGTGAATGTGCGTGCGTGCATGTGTGCGTGTACTTTAGAAGAAGGCCTTTTGGTCAAATGCTCACTTGTTGAACAGTGTTGTTGTTGTGCATGTCTGTGACTCAGCATCTCCACTATATGGTGAGTAGCAATCTGACATTTTTCATAATATTGTCATTATTCTATTCTGGGTTTTTTGTTGTTCAAAATAATGAATTAAGTCGAATTCTTTGAATATTTTGGCATATTACATGATGAAAAAATGGTATAAAACTTCTTTCATTAAAAATTTTATTGTAAAACGATGATCATTATCATGTGGATCAAGTTTTATTTCAGTTTAATTGTCCTCTGACTTCTGCAACATATTTGATATTATGAGGAACTGTTATGAATGAAACATGTTATGATTTTACTTTTGGTTGATAAAAATGTTAGTAAAATGTTATACAATTTCAAACTCATTTTAATTGCATTAAAAATGTATAAAATTTATAACTTTTGTCATACAAAGACATTGTGCATACTGCTTCACTTTTGTGAAGACAGAGGTACTGGTTGCATTTTATGCACTTTGTTTTAGATTTGCTTTTACAGTGTTCATATTGACATGCTTGTGATGTCAAAATGCTATCCACTGTGGTCCGGTTAGCATACCCATCAAATTGCTTGTCCATACCTGGTTTTGGTTGAGGTATATACATTTCAAGATGCTTGACTCATCTTCTAACAGCGCCTCACACTCTCTTGCCCTCTTCTTTCGGTGTGGGCAAGCCAAAAGAGATTCTGCTGGAAACATCCTAAATTTAAGAAGATCCTTAATGCTCTTTTTCACAGTCTTGTGTTAACGGCAGTTCCCTCTGTATAGAAACTAATAGTTGCCAACAAAAAAATCGACAGAGTGCAGTAAATACCGATGAAACTTCACTTAAATCATAATCCTTTAACAGGGGATGAATCTGAACTTCTGCTAGACCTGCATATAACAGTGGTATTGTGCATCAATACTTACCCATAAAAATGTACAAAAAGTAATGATAGAGCGAGCAGTCAATCGTCTCCATTCACCATGCAATGAGTAGATGTGTACCCAGTAGGACAGCTCATAATCAGAAAGATCCTCCATGGTATATATCAACTATAAAGAAATTTCTGAAGGAACAAAGGACAACTGCTTAGTAGATATAAAACAAAGCATAGAGCTATAGATAGAGAGATGCTGAGTGAAACATGTTTGGCAATCAAGAGAGCAGTGTGTGAAACCTTCAGTGACTACTGTAGCAGAATATTGTCAAATACTCATTCAAAAAACCAAAAGAAATTCTAGTCATATGTAAAGGGTGTTACTTGCACAAGAGTTAGTGTCCAGACACTCATGTATAGTCTGGACTGAAATTGAGAATAGCAAAGCAAAGGCAGAAATGCTTAACTCACTTTTCGAAAGTTCGTTTACAAAGGAAAGCCCAGGAGTATTGCCCCAACTTAAAAGATGACCAAAGTAGATATTAGTGTCAGTGGCACTGAGAAACAGCTGAAATCGTTAAAAACTGAACAAAGCTCAAGTTCCCAATGGAATTCCTACCAGATTCTATAGCTAGCCCACACTTGAGTTAACTATAATCTGTTGTAGATCCCTTGAACAAGAAACTGTGCCCAGAAGCAGGAAGAAAACACAGGTCACACCTGTCTGCAGGAAGGGTAGCAGAGTGATCCACTAAACTACCATCCAGTATCTTTGGTATCCTTTTCTTGTAGAATCTTAGAATATATTCTGAGCTCAGACATAGTGGGGCCTGTTGAACAGAATGAGAACAGAATGACCTCCACAAGGCTGTCAAGTACATGCAGTGCTTCTTGATTTCCGAGAAGCTTTTGACTCGATACCATACCTGCATGTTTATCATCAAAAGTACAGTCGTATGGGGTCAGACAAAGTGCATGACTGAATTGAGGATTTCTTGGTAAGGAGAACACAGTATGTTATGTTGACTGGAGAGTCATTGAGAGAGGTAGAAGTAACTTTAGGTTTATCCCAGGGAAGTGTGTTGGGTACCTTACTGTTCATGTTGTATGTTAATGATCTTGCAGACAATATTTATAGTAACCTCAGATTTTTTGCAGATGATGCAGTTATCTACAATGAAGTACAGTCTGAACAGTGCTGTTCAAATATTCAGTTAGACCTTGATAAGATTTCAAAGTGGTGCAGTGATCGCCGCCTTGCCTTAAATGTTCAGAAAAGGAAAATTTTCCACTTCACAAAATGATAAAACATAATATCCTATCAATATATCATCAGATGTGAGTCACAGTTGAAACTTATTCAAATACATTGGTGTAACACATTGTAGGCCTATGAAGTGGAACAGTCATATAGGCTCAGTCATGGGTAAAGGAAACTGAATAATGAATTAAGAAGAGAAACTGAAGAAGCAAGGGAAAATGGATGAAACAGAAATGCGATGAAATACAGAAAATGGAGAAAGAGGGAAAGTATGAAATGATTTATAGACTGGCCAGTGAGATAGTTTTTGAATGTAAAAGAAAGAGGAATAACATGGAAATAGAAAGAGCAGATGGCACTCTAGCAGAAGAACCACAGGAGGTTTTGAACAGATGGCAAGAATATATTGAATGTCTGTATAATGGGGATGAAATACAAAGTGAAATTAATGTTGAAGAGGAGCAATATGTGCCGGAAGATGGCAAGGGAGTCACCATCTTGGAAGCAGAAGTAGAAAAGGCGCTAGAAGGAGATGAAGAATAGGAAGCTATGTGGAATTGATGATATGCCAGCTGACCTGTTGAAGAGTCTGGGAAACAAGGCAAGAAAAGAAATAATCTACCTCTGTAATGAGACATATGACAAGGGGAATGGCCAGAGGACTTTGTTGCAACAGTTATTATGCCCATAGAGAAAAAGAGAACCACTAAAAAATGTGAAGAGCGTAGGACCATCAGTCTAATATCTCGTGCAGCTGAAGTCTTGCTGAGAGTGTTGAGTAGAAGGCTAGATGGCAAACTGAACAGAGAGATTGCAGAGGAGCAGTTCAGATTTAGAAGAGGAAAATGAACAAGAGATGATATTGGCCTGTTAAGAACTTTAGGGGAAAGATGTATGGAAAAAGGTAGAGAAATCTTTGCTGTTTTATAGATTTAGAAAAGGCTTTTGACAGAGTTCATTGGAACAAGCTGATGCATATTTTGAAGAGGAAAGGAATAGATTGAAAAAAGAGACAACTGATACAGAATCTACATTTACAGCAGAAAATAAGGATAAGGATTGGAAATGAAGTATAAGGAGGAAGCAGCATTGGATGAGGTGTTAGACAAGGTTGTTGCCTTTCCCCACTTTTGTTTAACGCGCACCTTGAAGAGATTATTGTGAAAGGCTTAGATGGGAAAAAGAGGAATATGTATTGGTGGAAAGAGAATAGAAAGTATAAGAGTCGCTGATGACATAGTATTAGTGGCAGAAAGTGAGCGGACAGTGATATGCTGAAAGATCTGAATGAAGTTTGTGTGGAATATGGGATGCAAATAAACACAGCAAAACAAAGAGTATGGTCATCAGTACAAGACACAGATTGTCCAATATTTAAATAGGACAATCTACCATTAGCCAAGCAAGTGCATTTAAATATCTTGGAAGCACAATGACTGAAGACTTGAGATGTCACCAGGAGGTGAAAACTCGAATCGCCATAGCGGAGGAGGCATTCAACAGAAAGGGGAGACTTATGTTGCAAATTAGATAAAGGTCTAAAGAAAAAGCCTGGCAAATGTTTTGTTTAGAGTGTGGCACTATATGGGACAGAAACATGGAAGCTGAGACGAGAGGATGAAAAAAGGTTAGAAGCATTTAAGATGTGGATGTGGAGGAGAATGGAGAGAGTAAGGTGGATGGAAAGAGTGACTAATGAAAGAGTGTTGGAAAGGATTGGTGAGAGATGATGTCTGCTGAAGGTTATAATAGAAAGGAAAAAGAACTGGTTGGGACATTAATTGAGAAGGGAGTGCTTGCTAGCAGATGCTTTGTAAGGATTGGTTTGTGGGAGAAGACTGAGAGGAAGAAGGAGATACAAGATGATAGACGACATAAAGGGAAGAGGAAATTATGCAGACCTGAAGAGGATGGCGGAAGGCTGGACAGCGTGGAGAACTTCCATGTGAAAACCGGTTTTTTGGCAGAACACATGATGATGATGATGATGATGATGATGATGATGGTGTACACAAATTCACACACACACACACACACACACACACACACACACACACACACACAAGCACACAGACACCCAAACACACACTCCGATGGCCACAGCAAGTCTTGCCGCAGTTACGGGAGTGTACATTTTTACTTCAGAGTTGAAACCTAACCTCTGTTAACCCACTTACCCAATAGTGAAATGATATTCTATGTGTTAGTCAGGAACTCACTAACAAACTTTTTAGAGGGATGATAAGTCATACTAACTCGTACACACAGGATACTTTTTTCCTTAGGAACATAAACATTTTAATACTTCATTTATGAGTCACTTGTATGAGTGAGAGACATTTGTCATGTCCACAACACAGCATTGCCAAATTGTTGTTAAGTGTGATTCTGGTTTTCAAGCTCACATAGCGACTGAAAAGACAAGAGTAGATGAATGACAGTGCACACCAAGATTTTGAAGCAGGCATTCTTTCTATGCTCCATACACAAATGGAACAGGAAGAATACCTAATAAATGTACAATGTGAAAAATCTCTGCCACGTACTTCATAGTGGTTTGCAAAATACAGATGTGGATGTAACATTTGTAAAAGTCACGCTAAAAAGAATATGTTCTTTAACAGAATTTATACTTTTTGTGTGATATGTTGCTCTTCAGAGTTGTTAATGAGGTTCTGAACTACTGTGTATAATAAAAAAAATATTTAAGCATTGTCATATGAATATGCGACCTCTACTGTCTACTTCCATGATCTTCATACATTATGTGTATTTGGGTATTTATGTCAATGCTAATAGGTAAAGTCTACCTTTGGTGTGACATGGACAGGTTGGAACTGGTTCTTTCTGACACTTAAGCATTATTTATTTATTTATTTTTGAGGGCATCCTATCAGATGTAATTGTATCGTTAGTGTTGTAATCATTCAAGTTTTTGGAGTTTGAGGGACAGATATTTTAAGTGTCTATCTGGTGGTTTAACAGAGACGTTACTATTTTCTTTTCTTGATGCCTAATGAGTTGCCTGAAATATCCTTGCTCCCTAAAACCAGTCATTTTACTCCTTTTTCACACATATAATTCTAAAGTTGATATATTTACAGGCTGATGCACAACGATTACAAGCAAGACGGCGTGAATTGGAGCAGTTGATGCAAAAGGATCAGTGCCAGTCATCATCTGTGAATCAGAGTGAACCAGGTAGGCATATTTACATTGTTGGCTAGTGTTCCATACAACATGTGCATCACAATGTCCCATTTCTCTCAGTTTTCTTCAGTATTTAGTAATTAGATCCATTTCTTTTGCAGCAGTCATGGTTTACAGTTATGTTACTTTTTTTAAAATTTAGTGTTTTGTTCTTGCTTATATTTCAGCTATGGATGTTAAGACAGTTGGCCATGATGTGGGTCAGTACAGAACAACATTAAACTATCTAAGAATAAAAAATCAAATGGAATATGTATCTTTTACATCTGCATCTACATCTACATTGATACTCCATAAGCCACCATACAGTGCATGGCGGAAGGTACCCTTTACCACTACTTGTCATTTCTCATATCTTACCTTCATGATCCTTATGCGCAATGTATGTTGCAGGCAGCAGAATCCTTCTGCTGGTTCTCTAAAGTTTCTCAATAGTGTTCCTCAAAACGAACATTGCTTTCCCTCCAAGGATTCCAGTTTGAGTTCCTGAAGCACTTCCATAACACTTGTTTGTTATTCAGGCGTATCAGTAACAAACCTAACAGCCCGCCTCTGAATTATTTCAGTTTCTTACTTTAATGTGATCTGGCACAGATCCCAAACACTCGAGCAATACTCAACAATAGGTCGCATTGACGTCCTATATGCAGTCTCCTTTACAGATGAACCACACTTTCACAGAATTCTCCCAATAAACTGAAGTTGATGACCATTTGCCTTTCCTACCACAATCCTCACAAGCTCGTTCCACCTCATATCGCTTTTCTACATTATGCCCAGATATTTAAACGACTTGACTGTGTCAGGCAAGATGTTAGTAATGCTGTATCCATACATTACAGGTTTGATCTTCCTACTCATCTGCATTGACTTTTATTCTTTTCACATTTAAGGCTAGCTGCCATTCATTACACCAACTGGAAATTTTGTACAAGTCATCTTGTATCAAGTCACTCAACTTTGACACCTTACCGTGCACCATGGGATCATCAGCTAATGACCGCAGATTGCTGCCCACCCTATCTGCCAAATCATTTATGTATATAGAGAATTATAGTGGTCCTATCACACTTTCCTAGGGCATGTAGTTCTTTTCTTATTTTACAGAATAGTTGGAAAAATTGCATCTTCCTCCCAAGTTGAGTCCCAAAACTGGGAATCTGTTGAATTTTTTACTGCATGCTGGAAATGTCTTGAGACTGTGTAATGCACTTATTCTATACCTTAGTTGGAGAAACGGAATATGTGTTCAAATAGTTTTCTCTGCATACCGAACAATACCTACAGTTCCATCAGATCATATTTTTGAGATTCACAAAGTATGAAAGAGGGCATGTGTTTAACTTAAGTTTAAGAATTAGAATAGTGCAATTGATATAAAATATTTGACAAATTGAATGGATACAGAGAAGGGCAGCACAAATGCTCTTGGGATTGTTTGACCCAAAGGAGAATGTCACAGAGATGTTGAAAGAAGTGAAGTTGCAGACTCTTGAAGATAGACAGAAACTATCGCAAGAAAACTACTAAAAAGTTTCAAGAAATGGCTTTAAATTATGACTGTACGAATATAGTAAAACCTCCTAAGGATCACTCGCATAGGAATTGTGAGCACAAGATTAGATTAATTACAGCACACAGAGAGGTATTTGAACAGTCATTCTTCCTGTGCTCCATATGTGAATGGAATGGGAAAAAGCCCTTATATCTGGTACAGTGGGATTTACCCTCTGGCATCCACTTCACAGTGGTTCACAGAGTCTGGATGCAGATGTAGAAAGGAATTCACATCTACTCAGCACACTGCCTGCCACAGGCAAAGGAGCACTACAGAGGAAACAGGATCTATCCTCCTCACACATTGCTGGTAGAGCTTGCACAAGATAAGGTGGCAATAGTACAAAAAAGTCCACCTAGTTGCCTGTCACTTGTTGATGTGGGCACTTCGAGCATTCTTATTCTTGTTGCTATCTTTTCACTGCATGTGACAATGCATCTTTACACACCATAGGTGTGGAGGAAGTTCTTCATAACCATGCACGCTTGGCTCTCTGCATTGTCACTGAATTAATATTGGCACATATTACTCTGCACGGTTCTGTGAGCTCTACTCCACATGTTGTCCAGAAATATCCACTGCACTCAACTTATATGACTGTGTGGTATGGTTTCACAAGCTCCTCCATTCTCGTTCTGTTTTTATTGATGGAGACAACACCTTGCAGGCCTTTTATGTGTATGGTGACATCTGCACATTATAAGGGCCTACATGTGCAACACATGGTTTCAGCTTAGTATGACCACAAGTGTGTCCACACCACTATTTTCATGCAAGACAGGTTGACATCACATGTCACTTCCCAGGTGAAGATATCCTTTGGGAAACCTTCAGTAATGACCACATCATTTCTAGGCAACTTCAAGATGTGAAGCCTTCCAGATCCCCCAATCTAACTTTTTGCGACTTCTGGTTGTGGGGATATATGAAAGCTGTGTCTATCAGGAGTATATCTGGACTCTTCATGATCTGAAGGAAAGCATATGGCGACATATCGCCCTGATTACACTGGATATGCTGGAAGTAACTGTCGACCGTGCCGTGTTATGGATGCAGCATGTTGTTGAGTAGGGAGACCATACTGAACACATGTTGTAACCTGTGACCACATCCTATTAAACATACCAGAACCATCATTATTATGTGTTTGACTATTCAGCTGCTTTTGTGCACCCATATCACATTCTGACTGCTTACAGCACCATATACCCCACAAGCACACTGTTTAATGAACATACAATGTTTAAGGGCCCTGTGATGTATACAGTCGACACTATGGCACTCGGAACACTGTCAGTTTAATTATAACTGCCCAGTATGATAATTTGCTGTAGCTTATAATAAGGTATGCTTGATATGTGTTTCTCTATGGGCCTCAGCTGTTGAACTGCACCTCCATTACCACGTGGTGGTTGTTCAAGCCAGAGCCCCCACCATTCCCAGCATCTGCTTCCCCACCACTGAGCGAGTGGAGAGGATGTTTAGGAGGATGACAGTTCAAATCTGATGCCCCTAAATTGCTCTAGGCAAGTGCCAGGATGTTGTCTTTGAAAAGGGCACAACCAATTCCCCCCTCCCCCCAACCCCCCACCACCACCCCCCACCCCTCCCCCATTATATTCCAATATGAGGTTGTGCTCCATCTCTAATGACCTCATTGTGGACAGGATGTTAAACTCTAATCTTCCTCTTTCTCTTTTCCCTTCCCAGCTGCACTGTTTGTGCAAATATGAATTAGTTGGCAGAAGAAAATGCTAACCCATAAATGTAGATTTTAAGTTGCTGCTTTTATATTTTTGGATAAATTTGTAAATGACATAAATAAAATATGATAAAACAAATTATATAGTAGACAGCCGTGTTTTAGCACTACATAAGGAAAAATTTGCCACCAGAATGTTGACATTCATAAATACCAAAATGTGATGAAACTAACCCTTACTAACCCTTTGAGTATCAGTAGTTTCTGCCTGAAACTACTATTTTATCAATTTTTTTAATTACCAGTGCCTTTTGCGTAAAACTACTAATACTTTCGCAAGACAGACACATCTAGTGGTACACTGAGTTAATCTTATCAATATCGTGCATTGTAACAGTCAGTCACAGCATTCAAAGCAGCAGTCTGCGTGGAGAGTGTGCTATGTGACAGTAGAAGATTGTGATGTGTTTTATAGTGATCATTATAAGATGATCATTGACAGTGAAAGTAAGAACATCTAAAGGCACTGTAATGTAAATTTGAGTTTGTACTACTGCTTTTATGAGTGGTATTTGAAATCTGCTTTTATGAGTGGTCTTGAAACAAAACGTCTGGAGCAGCATGTACTTTTAGTATAAGTTGATTAAAGTTTTGGGTCCATTTTTGCTCTAACTTAGGACTATAATTTGGTTTAGTCATTATGAGTTTCATGGAAGTTTCTAGACGTATGGTTGTGTCTAGGAGGATGTGAAATTGCTTCATATATATCTCATGAAATGATGGTGGTTGAAAACAGTATGTCTCAATGATTCCAAAGTGAAATCACCTCTTTAAAAAATTGATTGTTAACTTTTTGCCAATTTCTTCTTGTGTTTGTTGTGTTCTTTGGTAATTAAGATTAATTTGTGAAAAATTGTATTTTTTAATGTTGTTGGGACTTGAAGGTTATACTGAGGGTTAGCACTTCCTTCTGACGACCCCTTCGTTTGAGCCAAGCTATTTTGAGAGTTTCTCAGAACTCTGCAGGTGGGGACTGGTGCTAAAACATGTCCTTAGTGCTGGCCTTAATTTACATTAATTTCTTTGGTCTCAGAATTTCTTCACAGTGACTATTTCTTTCTTCAGTCCCTTTTAGTCTTCTACATCTTTCATTTTCTGATCTGCCTTTTTCACCGTCTCCCTCCCACCTCTTATCACATACAATATATGTAGCTTTTTGCTCTTATTAACTCGTGCACAATGTTTTAGCACTAATCCCTGTCTTGCCTATTGTCCTGTCTTCCACTTTTAAGCTCTCAGGTTTTTAGGTCTCATCCGGTGCAATCCCCAACAGTCTTTCCTTCTCATCCCATCTGGTAAGTCTCCCCTGACCCATGGTTCTGGTGACTTTTCTGAACTCTACCCCTTTTTTAAATATCATTGGTCCTTTTCCTTCACTGCTCTTCCTTCCCCTTCAGTCCTTCTGCCAGAAGGAGCCACTTGCTCCAAAAGTCAGCACACTGTAATACCTTTTATATGTGTGTACTCCTGCCGGTGCTTCATTTGTAGATTTTTTATCTATCCACTTAACTTATATTTAAAAAATAAATTATTTTTGTGGATATCTGTATTAACTTGGTACATAAGTTCATTGTGTTTTTCCATAAGTTTAATAAACACAACAGATACACATAACACCCACTCAAATAATTAATAACACAGTCTCCTTCGCTGTGTACAACAGTCTGTCAAGTCTGAGATAAATTTTCAATTCCAAGACAGTAGAAATCACACGATTTTGAGATTAATAACTCGTTGAGTCGAGTTCGGAGCGCATTTTCATCTGGACAGCAAGTTCCTTAAAGATTATTCAATCAAGAGCAGAAAGATGAAAATCTGAGGTCACAAGATCAGGTGAATAAGGTGGAAGCGGAACAACTTCCTGACCCAGCTCCTGTATACTGTTTTTTGTCAGTCTAGCAGAATGCAGGTGGACGTTATTGTGGAGTAGCATCAATTTCTCAGTTGTTGACAATAGATGGTAGCAGTGATGGTTGCATCTTAGGGAAGCATCTCGTAGTACACCACACTGTCGCTGTTCCACCAAATGCATAGCATTATCTTTTGTGGATGCCCACAGGTCTTTGTACAGGGAATTGCTGCTTTGTTTGGGCTCAACCATTCCTTTCTTTTCCTTATGTTTGCATAAAGATTCCATTGCTCATCACCATTACAGTACCGGATAGGAATGGTCAGTGTGTAGAAATGATCGGTGTTGTTGACGAGCCAGTCGAAGATGAGCAAGTGGAGATGCACATCTGGCCACCCACTGGTTTTTGTCATTTGGCGTAGAGTATGTGGTCCTTGTACGTCATATTTTTTAACCTTCCCCATTGCATAAAAATGTTGTACGATCATGAGATGATCACAATTCATCACATTTGCCAGTTCTCGAATACATTAACATGGATCATTGTGAATGAATGCGGTTAAACGATCATCATCATCATCATCATCAGTTATCTGCTATATTAGCAGGTCCTTTGCCTCTCCATTTTCTGCGATCCATTGCTTCCTTCTTAAGGCTGCTGTATGTTGTACCGTCCATCATGTCATCCAGTATCTGGAATCTCTTCCTTCCTCGCTTCCTTTTCCCTCCTACATAACCTTCTAAAACTGTTTTTATCAGTCCGTCATTCTTTCTTAATATATGCCAAATCCAATTTCTTTTTCTTCTCTTTATTACATCTAGTAACTGCCTTTTCTCTCCCACTCTTCTCAGTACCTCTTCATTTTTTACTCTGTCCATCCAACTTATTCCTTCCATCTTCCGCCATGTCCAGATCTCAAAAGCCTCCAGCCTTTCTCTGTCTTTTTTCCTCATAGTCCATGTTTCAGCGCCATATAGAAGAACACTCCATACAAGACATTTTATGAGTCTCTTTCTGAGTTCTCTGTCCATACCGCTGCAGAAGATTCTCCTTTTCTTATAAAACGCCTCTTTTGCCATTGCTATCCTTGTTTTAATTTCTGTGGTGCACTTCCAGTCGGTGTCTATCCTGCTTCCAAGATACTTAAAATTTTGCACCTGTTCTAGTTTTTCTCCATTCAGCACAATTTTTAGTTCCTTATTTCCTCCTATTGCCAATACTTTTGTTTTATTTGTGTTAATTTTCATTCCATATTTTTTTCCGTTAGTTGCAATGGTGTCCACCAAATCCTGTAATTCTTTTTCCCCTGTGGCTAGAAGGACCATGTCATCAGCAAATCTCAAGCACCCTACTCTTCTTCCTCCAATTTCTACTCCTTTGTCATCTAATGAGCATTGGTCAATCATATTTTCCAAGTACAGGTTGAAAAGAGTAGGTGATAAACAGCATCCTTGTCTTACTCCTTTCCCTAGTCTGATCCAGTTCGTACTTTCTCCTCTCACTTTAACTGAAACTTTTTGATTAAGGTACAATGAGTTTATAAGTCTTCTGGTTTTCCAGTCCACTCTCTTTTCCCTCATAATAGTCGCCAGCTTGTCCCAAACCACATTGTCAAATGCCTTTTCTAAATCGATGAAGCACATATATAGGTCTCTTCCTTTTTCAATAAACCTTTCTCCTAAGATTTGTAGGAGCCCTATTGCATCTCTGGTGCCCGCATTCCGTCTAAAGCCAAACTGCTCCTCGCCGAGATTCTCCTCTATTACTTTTTCAAGTCTTTTATTAATTATTCTTAACATCACTTTGGCTGCATGTGAAATGAGGCTGATTGTCCTGTGCTCGCTGCATTTCTTGGTTCCTTGTTTTTTCGGCAATGGAATCATTACTGTTGTCAAAAAGTCCTCAGGCCATTCACCACTGTCATCTATTTTATTACATAACCTCAATATTTCTCTTATTCCATTGTGGTTCAAGCATTTTAGTATTTCTCCCGGTATTGTATCTGTACCTACTGCTTTGCCATTTTTCATTGCAGCAATAGCAGACTTTACTTCTTCCATTATGATGGTCGGTCCTTTCTCTTCATCACTTACACTGTTGTGCGATTCAAGTTCCAGAGTTTCTGGTTTGCTATTTGTGTCATATAGCTCTTTTATATATTCTTCCCATCTCTGGAGGACATTGTCACGATCTTTATACACTACCTCTTCGTCTTTACTCAAAATTTCCATAGTAGCACTTCCTGCTCTGTTTTGTTCCCATGTCATAGTCTTTACTCTGTTGTATAGTAAGTCGTATCTTCCTTTCCTGTCCAGTTCTTCAATTTCATCACATTCCTCTTTTAGCCATTTTTTCCTAGCCTGCTCTGTTTCTCTTCGCAGTTCGTTATTTAACCTTCGGTATATCTTTCTTGCATCTTCAGTGTTCTTGTTTTTCAATTTTCTTCTCTCCTCCATCTTGGAAATCATTTCTTGTGTGACCCATGGTTTTTTTGACCTTTTCCCTTTTACATATCCTATATTTTGCTGTCCTGCTTTAATGATTCCTTCTTTCAGCATATTCCAGTACTCGTTGGCATTATCAGGTGCTTCTTTGTCTCGTAATGTGTTTAGAAAGTCCCGAGACAGCATTTCTGTAATTTGTTCTTTGTTGGATCTTGTCTTCTCTAGATCCCATTTCTTCACCATTGTAGTTACTAATGTCAAAGTGATCCTCCTTAAAATGAAAACACCATCCTTTTGCTGTGCTCTGTCCAGTGGCATTATCCCCATACATGGCACAAACGTTTGTGGCTGTCTCTGCTGCTGTGACTCCTCTATTGGATTGAAACAGAAAAATTACGGAAATGTTCTTATTTCTCTGCTTGGCACTCAATTTTCTAGTGTCCACAGCTCTATCTCCATATGACAGTTTATTTTTACAAGCCTGTCTTGATCACACAAGTACCATGAACTCACATGTTTAACTTGACAATGATTTACATCAGAATATTTTAATTACCTGAAGATGGCAGTAGCCAAAACCAGTAATAAAGTGTAAGAAACCTGTGTGATCAAGATGGACTTGTAAAAATAAAATGCCAAAAAATGATTGCAGACTCATTTACAGACTTTGTCTTTAATGAATAAATCCATAAGACAGAACAATGATATGGAAACTCAGATAAAAATAGTGAACTGCAAATTAAAAAAAAAAAACAATCAATAAATAAACTCTCAGCAACTGGAATACCAATAAGCAAAACAAAAGCCCTATGAACTTATGCACCAACCTAATACTTTGCATTTTGTGTTGATCATCTATGTAATCGTAAGTAACACACACACATTACTATATAGTGTAAACTTTCTTCTCTGACAAATCACAGATGGCTCCTGTGATGGGTGAGGAGTTGCTTCTTTACATTTTTCAAAATGAAAAAATCAACCACACTACACAGAATTGACTATTTTACTGTTAGAGATGAGCAAAGCTTGTGGTGGTTGGACACGGTATGCAAGTGGCTCAAAAATCTTCTGACTTATCCCGATTCAGAAATAGGAAGATAAATGATCAATAAAAGTTCAACAAATAGTATATTTTCCTTAAATGATTATGTTATTTGATGAAGTACAATATAAAAAATAAACATTCTGTCTTTTTCCTTTCTGTGCTGCCCATAAGCAGTGTACGTCTTTTTTGAAAAATGATGGTTTCTGTGTAGCAGATGAACCAAAACTTGCTCCTCCCTTCATTGTATTTTAATATTCATCCTTGTTTTAATGAATTACCAAACTTCCATGTAAAATAGCTATTGTTCAACTCTATGTGTATTTTGGAAAACAGAATGAAACTTTACAGTACTGGAGTAGATACTAAAATAAATCTTCCTTATAGATTAAAACTTTATGCCACATAGGGATTCTAATCCATATCCTCATATTTTCCAATAAATGCCAATATTAGTTTAACTATCCAAGCATATTTTATATGGTTTAACATAAAGAAAGCTTCAGTCATTCAAAATGAAGCCATAAGTTAGTTGTAATGCAGAGCAGACAGTTAAATTGGTAATAAAATTGTAGACAAAAGGCAAGGGTCTCAGCATGAATTACAGTACATTACAAAGTTTTAATACATCCGAAAAGTTCTGACTGGGAAGCTGCATAGATTCTGTACCTCATCATAAACACTCTTTTAAAAAGGTGAATATCAACCAGTGAATCTTTTCTGTTCTTAAAGGTTGTGGCACTGGTGATACTGGCACAAGTAATGCGACATGGGGGAACTCCACACAGATTACTCTGGAGGACCTGGATGATGGCAGAGCAGGATTCTCTAGGTAAATAGAAATATTAATGTGCGAAGTATATGTATTGTAATTGTGTGTGAAAATAAAATATTTGTGTTTATACAGTGCCTTTCAGCTTTGCATCGATATTTAGTCTAAAATTACTGCCATTTTGACTCAGTGCAATCTTGTGTGCAGCTGTTACCATGCAGTGGAAAATCAGTCTTAGTGATGCTAAAATACTGTAAAATATAATATGTAGGCCATTGGAGAATATGGAGAGCAAAATTGAACTAAAAAATATTCCAATGGTTATTTATGTTGGACCGCTCATTATCCTTCCACATTAATTCTGTTTCTATTTCTGGAACATATGATACATGACGTCATTCACCTTATTATTACACATTGATACCAGAGTTAAATTAACAAAAATGTAGGTGGTTTGGCTCGTATTTGCAATCAGGCACAGACAATAATAATTCATGAAATAACAGTTAAGGGAGGTGTAGCTTACCGAACCAGATGTTGTGGAAAGCAAGTGAAAAAGTTGGCAACTAATCATTAGGAAACCAGATTAAAGAGGGATTGGGCTCTCAAGGTTTATGTAGTTATTAAAGATTTCAGGCTGGCAACCACTGGAATAGAGCCAGATCAAAAAATATGATGAAAAATAGAATAAGCAGTAAAACCAGAAACTGCTTGCAGAATGTGTTTTTTTGTTGTGTGGAGACAAAATGGAAACCTTAAGAAAAAGTCACAGAAGTATAGAAAGACATTCCATAATAGAGGAAATGCTTCAGACAAGGGATATGGTCAGCAAAAGCATCCGCTTCTGACTGCCTGCCATCTGCATAAAATTAAGTCTCTTGAAGAATATCCTGTTGGTATCAGAGCTGCACAATACCATGAATCTTAGTAAGGGTGTTGTAGCATGCAAAGACAGTATTCATTTAAATATAGACAACTGCAAGTGGAGTGCAGATGAGAAAGTATTACCGATTCCCAAAATAAAAGTAATGTAAACTAACACAATCTGCAAAGTAAAACTTGTGACCCAAATTTAGAATCATTTCTAATTAAAATGGGGGTCACGCAAGGTGATGAATTATCTCCATTCATTCTCAGTCTAGTACTAGATAAGCTCCTCAAAACATGAGAGAAAGAGATACCTGGAATACACATGGAAACAAAATGTAAGACTCTATACTTAACAGTGTTCAGAGATCTTTGAAGTTGATTTTCACAAATGTTTTTGAGAATGGTGTTACTATATTTACCTGAGTATAAGATGACCCTGAATATAAGACGGCCACCCCTTTCCGTAAAAGACTCTTCAAGAAAAATTTATTTTTAACGTATTCTGATTAATTAAAATCACAAACTGTTTTATTGATGTACAGTATTTGCTAAAAAGCTAACGTTATACATATTCTAAACTGTTTTCTTTTCTGCCTCTTTTGCTTACTAGCCCTGTAGTCTGTGGTATCACTATTTTTAATCGTCACCACCATCACCCTAACAGCACAGCTGTGAAATTTGTATCTTTGTTGTCACAAATATTCGGCTGTTTCTTCCGAATGTGTTGCAGTCTCAAGGTTGTGGCTACAGTGGGACCTGACAACACAGCCATTTTTTTCTGAGTACATATTGGAGTTCGCTCCTGTACTGATGTGAGAATGTTCCAATATCTCTTGCTTCCAAGCATATCACCTGCCCGCTGTTCTGTCATTGGCTGTGTAGAACCAGCTGACACACATCCTTTCATTCCTGTTGTACGTCAAGGTGAGCATCGACAACATTACAGTGAAAAACACATAAGTACAGCCCTGTCTAGACTTTTACTGACTCCTGCAGAAAGGAATACTGTTGTTGAGTATTTTTCCAATTTTAAAGGCAGTTCGATTCCGACTACAGGTGAATTCAGGCAAACTGCAGTTTAAATGTGGTAGATGTTCATAAAATGCCAAAATACATGGTATAGATTTCCATAGTTGGCAACACAATGAAATTTGCTGCTCGCATACCGTTCCCCTCCATCCGATCAACCTAGCTCTCAGCCATGCTGGTGTACTTTGTCCCCTTCCAAACCTTCCGTAGAGCTGAGCTTGAGTCACTATGAAAACCAGACTGCAATATCTTCTGATGTGCAGGTCATATGTAACAACACCAACTAATACATAAATAAAGGAGTACAGTTATGATTCAGCCCCATTCGTGAGCTTTCACGAACTAGTGGTGTATGTTGGTAGTATTTCCATAATGGATCTTGCTGCTGTTTAATTTATTATCGCAGTAACAGTTACATTCAGCTTAATATGATTTATTTCTTTGTTAGACATTTCATTCTGTATTAACTTTCCTTATTGTTTCAACTGAATGTCTGGCACTCATGTTCTAAATCTGATTAAAAGATGGTAATGTTTTACTGGGTATTCTAATAGGTGAACAGTGACTGAAATTTCTTGTTTGCAGTCCACTTAGTAATTCATTACAGTCTCTCATAACCAAATAAAATAGTGGTCTGGGTCTGAATCAACTAATGTTTTATCAGGGACAACATTTCCATTTTTGAGTGTTACCTTTACTTAAAAAGTGACATTAATGTTTGTATGTGGTATCCATTAATGTACAAGAATGTTTATTGCAAACCTGTTCAAGTACAACAAAAGTCTGTTAGATGATAGAATTTAATGCTATTTTTGCTTGTGTTTCATAAAATTACCAAATTTTAATCAGAGCAGTAGGCTGTTGTAGTGGCTAGTCCATAGTTTCTCATGTGTCTCTTGCACTAGTGCCACATGAGTCAGTGTTCTAGCAATGTCAGTACTGTATCAAGCTTTCTGGCATATTAGGAAATCTCGAACCTGTTGGAATGCAAGTATTGTTTGCCGAGCCCTGCCCTTCCGAATTCTTCAAAATAAATCTGCACACGACCTCTGTAGCCAAAGCTATAAATGTGAGACTACACATGCATACTCCACAAAACACCTTAGCACCAATAGTTTAATCTGCAAATATAAGATGACCCTGTATTTTTCGAATGATGAATTTGGCTGAAAACCACGTCTTACAGTCGGTTGAATACAGTATACTGCTTTATGAAATTGTTGTAGGGCACTGACCTTCAAATCATACAAGAAAGAAGAAAATCAAAAAGGGCAGAGCAGATTTTAAGGTCCCTGTTGTGACTCGCCGAACTTTCAAAGTGCCGCCGCGCAGTTATGCGCGTCCTCTACATGCAGCAATGTCTGCCAGCCATGCAGCAGCAGCAGCGCCACCTAAGCGGCCAGCCAGCCAGTGGCCAGTAGACTCGGACTCAGTTCTGATTTGACTGTTAAAGTGTACACACGTCTTACTTTGTTTACTTGATCTGTGACTTACATGTATTGTGTCGTCCTTGAAATATATTTGTTCAACTTGACATTATAACAATTGGCGACGAGGTAGTGAATTTTTCTTTTTCATTGCTGATCCACAGGTTTCCACGGCTACCTCAGAGCACCTATTGCAAGGTCTCATAGAACAGCAAACGCTTCTCACAAATGTGATTCGTGATTTCGTCGTGGCATCAAATGCGGGGCATCTCTCATCGTTGTCTCTCCCTCCTTTTCCTCCTTATGACGAGACGGTGGAAGACTGGTCTGATTACGAAAAACGTCTTTGACAGCACTTCTTGGCATTTCATGTTGCGGACGACCAAACATGTAAGTCTCTGTTCCTTTCATGGATTTCACCTCAAATGTATCGGTTGTTGTCACAATTGGCTCCTTTGAAAGATCCTACATCTTTGTCCTTTGCTGAAATGTGCTCACTTCTGTCCGTATATTTTCAAAAGCATACGAATGTGGTAGCCTCTCGTGTTGCCTTTTATCGTTGTCAAAAACAGCCACATCAATCCTATCGCGCTTGGGCTGCTGAACTTCACGGCCTCAGTCAAAAGTGTCAATTTGTTACTGACGTTCACAAATAATCCTACGCCGATTCCATGGTACGGGATGCTATTATCCGGTCGGTGCCCGACAAAGAAGTTAGGCAACGTGCCCCTCAGTTGGCAAATCCGACTCTAGATGAAGTCCTATCCATCACTCAGTCTTTTCAAATTTCTCACGCCACTGGAGCGCAAATAGAGGCAGGGGGTGACGTCGGGAACGTATAACCTCTGTGCGCTGTTGACGAAGCGTGCGGCATGTCCTCGCCAGCCGACGTGGTTGCAGTACGCTCCCAAGCGCAGCCTCGGCCTAACCATAAACAAACCTCTAAGAATCTGCAGCAAACCCCATGGCAACTTCCCTCATGTCTGCGGCGTTTTACGAAACATTCACGAGAAGATTGTCCACAACTTTGGGCCGTGTGTCACAAATGCAAAAAAAAGGGTCATGTGTCATCCGTTTGCAAATCAGACGTATCTTCAGTTGGGTTCTCCAATCCTGTCACCTGTCACTAGGCAATTACGGACTTACAATAAACAAGAAGATTTCTCTCTTGGGACAATTTGATGCTGACATATCTTACAAATCTGTCATTCACACTGTTCCCATATTTGTGGTCGACCATAGTAACGTGGAGAATCTTTTTGGTTTCGATGCCTTTTGCGTTTTTGGGTTCTCCATAGATGACTCTGTCAATATCGTCTCTGATGCTATTCCTTATGCTCAATTGGATTCCTTGTCGATGACATTTTCGTCCCTTTTTTCTCCTGAGTTAGGCTGTGCAAACGACTTTGAAGCTCATATCACACAGAAAGTCACTGCTTGGCTTAAGTTTTTATGGGCTC
Organism: Schistocerca piceifrons; assembly: GCF_021461385.2. NCBI lineage: Eukaryota > Metazoa > Arthropoda > Insecta > Orthoptera > Acrididae > Schistocerca > Schistocerca piceifrons. The sequence continues at coordinate 85,166,786 of NC_060140.1, forward strand.
GGCCCATTCCTGTGGCCCTTCGTGATCGGGTCAAACGGGAGCTGGATCATCTCACTGCTTCAAGGGTCTTGCTTCCTGTCACTTCCAGTGAGTGGTCCTCTTCTGTTGTTGTCGTTGCTAAGCCCAATGGTGATATTCATTTCTGTGACGATTTCAAAGCCACTGTAAATGCTCAATGCCTCATCGACACTTATCCTATGCCTCGACCTGAAGAATTGTTCACTAAACTTGCTGGAGGCCAGTATTTTTCTAAACTTGACCTGTCAGAAGCTTATCAACAACTTTCTCTCAACGCTGCTTCCCCCCGCAGTTTCTGGTCCTTAACACGCCTTTCGGCCTCTATCAATACCTACGATTGCCATTCGGAGTTTCCAGTGCCACTGCTCTCTTTCAGCGATTCTTGGAACAATTATTGCTCACTGTCCCTGGGTGTATAAATTACATGGACGGCATTGTTGTCACTGGCTCCACCACTGAAGAACATCTTCAGAATCTCCGCACACTTTTTAATGTCTTACAGACTGCTGGTCTTAAGTGTAATCCTCAGAAATGAAAATTTTTTTCAGGCTTCTATCACGTACTTGGGGTCTCAACTCTCTCGGGATGGTATTCATCCACTTTAGCAAACTGTCGCTGCGATCGATGCCCTTCCTCACCCTATATCTGTTAAGGAACTGCAGGCCTTCTTGGGGAAAATAGCATACTATCACAGGTTTTTACCGTCTGCTGCTTCGGTGGCTCAGCCATTGCATCGCCTGTTGCATAAAAACGTGCCTTTTCACTGGTCTGCGTCATGTGATGCGTCTTTCCAGAAATTGAAGACTATTCTAAAACAGGCCCCGTGCCTGGCTACTTATCAACCTGGCCAATATCTTGTTCTTGCCACAGATGCCTCTCAATACGGGGTTGGTGCAGTCCTTGTGTACCGTTTTTCTGGCGGTTCTGTACAACCCATTGCTTATGCCTTCAAAACGCTCACGGATGCCCAACGAAAGTATTCTCAAATTGAAAAAGAAGCTTTGGCCATTATTTATGCTCTTCATAAGTTTGGTGTTTTTCTCTGTAGATCCAAATTTCATCTTTTTACGGATCACAAACCACTTGTTTCCTTGTTTCATCCATCAACGTCACTTCCCGACAAGGCTGCACACCACCTCCAGTGTTGGGCTCTTTACTTGTCTCGTTTCAATTATGAGATTCATTTCCGGCTGACAGCTCACTATGTGAATGCTGATGCACTGTCACGCCTTTCCATGGGTCCTGATCTGGCATTCGATAGGGACGAACTTTTGTGTTTCCACCTGGATGTTGCCGAGCAGCGGATTGTGCATGGGTTCCCCATCACCAGGGACCGGCTGGCGGCTGTTATGGGTTCTGATCCTACCCTTTCCCGGGTTTTATGGTGTATTCAGAAGGGTTGGCCAGATCGTCCGCCCGCTAAGAATTCTGATCCATTGCGGAACTACTACACTTTGCATTACAGCCTCACAGCTAGGGATGCTGTTATCCTCCTTTCCACTGACAATGCTTCGCCGCGTGTTGTGGTACTTGCGTCTTTGCGTGCTTCGGTCTTGCACCTCCTTCACAAAGGGCACTGGGGTGTCTCTTGCACCAAACCTCTGGCGTGCCGTCATGTGTACTGGCCCGGCATCAACTCTGAAATTGCACGCGTGGTCGCTGCCTGCAGCCCTTGTGCATCACAGGCTGCTGTCCGGAAGTCATCTTTGTCACCGTGGCCTTCACCTGAGAAGCCCTGGAAGCATATTCATGCTAACTTCACGGGACCTTTTTTAGGTACTTATTGGCTTCTCATTATTGACGCCTACTCTAACTTTCTTTTCATTGTCCGTTGCACGTCGCCTACCACCGTGGCAACCACCAATGCTCTAGCTTGCATTTTCTCTTTCGAAGGCCTTCCCTCTACTCTTGTTACTGATAGTGCTCAACAATTTGCCTCTTCCGATTTTGGGGATTTTTGTGCCCGTCACGGCGTCATGCACATCACGGCTCTTCTGTTCCATCCACAGTCAAACGGTGAGGCTGAACATCTGGCCCGCACAATTAAGGCTCAGATGAGGAAACTCCTGACTTCTTCTGCTGCTGATGATGCGCTTCTTCAATTTCCGGCTTCTTACCGTTTCACCCCCATGGGTGACCACAGCCCGGCTGAGCTCTTACATGGCCGACAGCCCCACACGCTATTTCATCTTCTGCGGCCTTCCACCTCATGGCCACGGGTGCCTTCGTTTGGCCGGCTCACCGCCGGCAACCTTGTATGGGTACGGGGATATGGCAGGCGGCCAAAATGGAGTCCTGGCCGCATCTTACAACACCGTGGCCGACACCTGTATGAAATCCAGACGGACACGGGTGTTGCAGTGCGTCATTCGGACCAGCTTTGGCCTCATGTGCCGGCAACGCCTGTTCCGGATTCTGCTACACCACCTTCGGCTCTACCTCACGCTCGGGATCCTGGAATCTCTCATTACTCACAATATAGTCCTCCCACCATCATCTCGGTGCCAGCACAAGAACTGACTCCAACAGGAGACGTGCCCATGCAGGAACCAGATGACCACATCTGTCAGAACAACTGTACTCGCCTCCTTCTTCTACGGATGCAGACACGTCACCCATGTCTCCTGTTGTAACAACCCGACTTGCCGCAATGGGCAGATTGGTGCACGGGCCCTCAGCAGATGCGACCCCCACGTCTCTTGTCATTTCGACCCATTATCATCGGGTATGGGAAGTCCGTACGGGAAGTCTCCTCCTCGAGACTTTACGGCCAGTCAAACAACACCCATGGATGTTAGCAATCTACAGGCCACCTCCATCAAGACATGTGCAAAAACTTCAAAGGGGGGGAAAAGTGTGACTCGCCGATTTTTCAAAGTGCCGCCACGCAGTTTCATGCGTCCTCTACATATGGCGCTGCCTGCCAGCCATGCAGCAGCAGTGCCACCTAAGCGGCCAGCCAGCCAGCGGCCGCTAGACTTGGACTCAGTTATGATTTGACTGTTAAAGTGTACACCCGTCTTACTTTGTTTACTTGATCTGTGACTTCAATGTATTGTGTCGTCCTTGAAATATATTTATTCAACTTGACGTTATAACAGTCCCTTTGTCAGTCAGAATGATTGGTTTCCTGTATATCTTGCTGTCTACAACTGAACCCCATTTCCAAAAGTGTCTTGTCATAACCAAGTTTTCAGCCACAGATTAATCCAAATACTTGTGGTGTGTAGACTGTCTTTTTTATATCTGCCATATCTGAATACTTATATTGAAACTTAGCTAGCACACTTGCAAATCAGTGAAACCTCTTTACTCATTAGAAGCCTGGAACAATAAACATAGCTGTAATTCAGCTCATATGATTGATGTGCAACAGCTGGCACTTATTCTGTCAGTCTGTCTGTAAAAATGTAATATGATAAGACAGTTGAACTTGATAGGAAATTATAATGTCCGTTTGGAGTAACTCATCTGTGCAGTATGACTGTGACAGCAGCAGTTGTATGAGTTTCTGTCAGATATATTTCAAATGCTCTCAGTCAATGCATGGCAGCATTGAGTTTTTGTTACTAGATTGTAAAAGTCTCATCACATCTCTGTGCATTTTTGCTGCTAGTTTCACTCATTATGTTCATAAAATAAATGTGCCATTCTCGAGAAACAAAGCATAGAACGATACTGAAATACAACTACATTATCAGCTGCAATTATTGTCCAAAGGTAAATGTGGTAACCAACACCTAAAAGATCTGAGTGTTTTGATTACAGCGAACAAGCAGATGGCTCATTCTCTGATTGGCTGTCAGTGTGGTACCTGTAAACAATTAGCTGCCATTTGCTTTCTTATTCTGATTTAGGTTGACATCACAATTTACTCACAGGAGATACATTTATTTTAACTGCAGTTCAATAATTGTTTACTGGGTGTGCACAACATTTTAGAAACCTTGTAGGATCTACTGTGATCTTTCAAGCTTTTGTGGCGTTATGAAATTATTGGTTTCCCACCTGGGATCCTACTGTTTCAGGTATTGTTATTTAATTTTTAATAACCTCCCCCTATTTCGTAGTGTGTGTGTGTGTGTGTGTGTGTGTGTGTGTGTGTGTGTGTGTGTGTGTGTTTGTTTGTTTGTTTGTTTTCTTTGTTCTTGAATTGTTATTAAATCTTTTGCATTTTTATTTCACTTTACCTGTATTCTTGTTGCATATTTTTATTCATTTGCAGTGATGATAACCTGTGTGAAGAAAACAATGACATCCCCTCAGTTTCTTCCCAGCGTAATGCAAGACTCAGTTGCAGTGGCAGTAATCGCAAAGATATATTAGAGCATAACACATCTTCTTCAAACAGGTATGTAGAGCACACAAAAATTTACCAGACAATATATTAGTCATCCTCTTAATCCTTTTGCTGCTACAGATGTGCTCTCTGCATTCTGTGCTGAGGGCGGCTTGTATTATGGCTGTACTGCTCGCCCAATGCTGGGAAAAATTTGATCTTCGCCCATCTTACAGGGAGATATCTTCACATGATAAAGGACTGAATTTCTTTTCATTATATGCCGTAGTTACTGTGCTCCATCAAATTCAGTAAATCACTACGCAAAGTTTTTAAAGATTTTGCAGAGGTAAAAATGTATTGTGTAAACTTTATGTATAGGTTGAGCCATAAAGATCTTTACAATTTTGGAATGATTAGAAATTTATTGAGGTAACTTACGGAATTGGTAGATGTGTCATTTTGTAGCAAACAATATCAAGTTTGATTTACATAGTGCATCAGTACTCCATTCTGCCACTAGGAGTGCTAGTGTAGTGCACAGTTAAAATGGCTACTTTCACTGGTATTGTGTATCTGGATATGCTTGAAAACTTTTTAATGCCACAGATTGATGGATAACCGAGATGAGATGGTTTACTATCAGCGATACAGTGCAGCACCTGATTTCCTCATGGAAATTTGAAGTTTCTTTGATAATCCCTTTCCAGTTCAGTGGATTGGCCGTGAAACCAAACAGTTTAGTTGACCTGAAAATTCGAATATATACTGCCGTTGCACAAGTTACGCATGATTTGCTGCAAAGAGTGTGAGAAGAAATTGATTACCGGTGGCATCATAAATGGTAGTCACATCAAGCCAGAATGTGAAACTTCAAGTTGTTTGCTACAAAATGACACATCTACCAATTCTATAAGTTATCTCAATAAATTTCTATATCACTCCAAAGTTTTAAAGTCCGTTTTGACCCACCCTTTACATTGCAGCGAATGAAATGTAGATAAAATATGGAAATTTTATTTGAAATTGAAAGCAGGACGGTATCTTATTTCGTTCTTGAGTTATTGGGTTTTATATCTAATTGGCAGTTGTGCACAACATGCCCGTTCACGTCCTTGTGCATTGCGAATCGTGGTCATAACAATTATCACATCTCATAAATGATTCAAGATATCAAAATGAGGTTTTTGGGAAATGATAACATAATGGGGCACATATGTTGTATGATAAATACTCATAGCTTTTTAAATCACTGAGCTATGGCAGTACCTTGTCCACAGCAGTGAGAGGTGGATGGCTCAAGACACATACAGACGTCCATAGCACTGCAGAAAAACCCAACCAGTGCACCTGTACACATCCACAGCACCAGGTAAACAGTGTAACAGGATGTGTATACACACCCACAACAGTGAAAGGGTTAAAAGAGCATGCTGTTCGCTTTGGAGCACTGTGGATTTTTTTAAAATTTATTTATCTTTATTCATCCAAGGATGATCTTACAGTGATATTAGATTTGTCAAAGTAATAAAGTGCGATTCAATAGAACAAAATATACAAAACACAGCATACATAACATGCTGAATGAGGATGGGACAGGTAGTCTGTGAGCATAGAACAGGTGGTTGGGGGTGGCCTTGATTGAGGAACCATTCTGGCACTTGCCTTAGTGACCTAGAGAGACCACAGAAAACCCAAGTCAGGATGGCTAGATAGAACAACTCCATCCTCCCGAATGTGAGGTTAGCATCTTAACAGCTGCACTGCCTCATTCGGTAGGTCCCCGTTGTATAATGTTACTTGGTTTACGCAGAATTTGTTTCAGCTGACTTGTAATGTAAAACATAGTTTCATTCTTCATTGCTGCACACATTAAGGACATCCACTGACACTCCGGACTGTGGAGATGCTGCTGTGCTCCCTTGCACCAACTCCAGATGCTGTTTTGCACATTGAACTAAGCTCCTCTGTCCACATGAAAAACTGAGTCAGCGAACCTTATTATCATGGATATGATGGTGAACTGCTATGAGGTGGTCACGAAACGTAGCCCACTACTGATGTACGTCCTGACAGTGAAATTATATGTACACGTCAGTCGAGTGTATGGAATCAGTGGAATCAGCAGTAAGATGGATTGACATGGAGGTGTCATGAAACGGCAAAATGGAGCTAATGTGTGTAGACATGGCCTTGGCCAAACCATGAAGGAAGTTGCTCAATTTGTTGGTGTGTCAGTATGGACTGTCTAATACGTCTACAAGGAATGGTGTACCACTCACAGCCAAGTAATGGTAAAAACATTCTAACTAACGGGCCTGGAGGTGAGTGCCATGTCTTGTCAGTGACAAATGGTTACAATCCTGACTGGAACTGCTGCCACCCTTGAAGGTCAATCTCAGCCATTTGCCAAGTGAACAGTAGGGAGGGAGTTGCATGCTGTAGGTATTGGGGTCTGGGTACCTAGCAGAAGGTCGTTGCTCACAGCACCACATAAAGTTGCGTGTCTTGGGCCAAAAACTACACAGATTGTGCAGTAGCTGACTGGAGATATGCAGTGTGGTTCAACGAGTCAGTTCTTTGTAAATGACGCAAGGTGTCAAGTGCACCAAAGACCCAGTGAGAGTTTTAACTCACTGTGTGTGGAGGATGTAGTTCATGCAGGAGGTGGAGGGATGTAGTTCATGCCGGAGGTGGCACTGTGATGTTTTGAAAGTGTCTGCATCGTCGTGATGAATTAGCTATGGATGCTCCTGTGTTCCAAGATGGTAACAATGAAGTCCACAGGGATGCAGGTGTATGATTGTAGTTTGTCAAACATCCAGCCTTCCTATTGCACCTCGACTGGCCCGTTAAATCGCCCAATCTTAATCCCTGTGGAAGTGTCCAGGCCTATTTTGAACAGTCGGAGAAAAATGTCCTGGCCTATTTTGAACAGTCGGAGAAATGAAATGCAGCAGTCAACATCTCCACAATTTGGCTGCTCTGTGGGATCTAATCATCAATGGCTGCCTTCAGCCGTACACGGAATACATGAAGAAACTTGTAAACTCTCTTCCTTGCTGAATTAAGGCCATTATCAATGTTAGAGATGGTGGTTTGTGGGTGTGGTATATTAGCATTATGTCACCTGGGGTGAATAATTTTTTGTTAAGTGTGCTTATTATTAGTTATCTGATCAGTTTTTTTATACATTGTTGTGCCTTGTAATTGCGTATTTTAATTCTTGTAGCTAAATGGTTGGCATTGCTTCCTTTGGTATGGAAGGGCCTATATTTCATCCCTGGTGCCTCATCAGGCTTTTTCCTGAGGTAGGGAGGTCTGGTACAAGGTCCACCCAACCTTTGTGAGTCCAAATGAGGAGCAACTTGAATAAAGAAGCAGCGGCATCATCAGAATTCATCTACTGTCAGTAACTACTGGAGGGATTAGCAACATGCTGATCACATGCCCCCCCCCCCCCCCCCCCCAAATCATAGATCACACCTCATACTGTCTTGTAGGTAGCAGTCGGCCATTCAGAGCAGACCTAAAGCCTAATCCATGAGTGATTTTTACCGTTTTTCTGTAATCCTTGGATAAAATGTGAGATATTGAATTTAGTTGACAACAGGAGAATATATAAAAATGAAGCAGGTAAAAGGGAATATGAAAAGATAAATTCTGTGGTTCACAACACGTGAACAGGCTTCTGCCCTGACTACATGCAGAATGCAGCCTTTTATCTACTGCAACACGAACAGAAAGAAGAGGAGGAAGAGGAAGGTCGTAGTCATCACATTGCTCCCTGCTGTCTTCTAACCCCATGAAATATTCCCAGTACTCAATTTGATAGGAGGCTAAATGGACTTGGGACCACTCTAGAGGTACTAGAATTAGGAAAACTCCCCCCTCCTACTCAATATTGAACCCAGGACCTCCAGTACTGGAATTTACTGCTCTACATCCTGGACCACCACAGCAACAAAAGGGAATATAGACAACAAAAAACAAGATTGATGGGAATTACAAAATAGATAGGAGAGAAATGGGATTCTGTAGAAGAATATGTAACTATGGGAATGGTAGTCACTGCGTGTAGGCAAATTAAAGAAACCTTTGAAAAAGAGAGAAGCAAGGCCTTAGATGGCAAGACAGTACTAAACAAAGATGGGAAGGGTGAAAAGTAAAATGAATATATAGGAAGGCTGTGCGAAGAAAAGATACTCCAATACAGTATTATGAAAATGAAGGGGAGACTACTTGGAGATCAGCTGGGGGATGTGACACTGCAAGAACATCCTTTCCCCCAAAGCGATGGACTGTCATCGTGTAGAAAATGCGAGGACGGCGATGGAGGCCGAAGGGTGGGTGCTGCGCTGGACTGGAAGCTGTGGCTGCAGGGGATGTCAAGCTTCCGATCATACTCCACCATCCGGCCTTCACTCTGGCAGAAACATCCTCCAGAAAATGACCAGAATGGTATGCATCCACCTCCAGAGGCCAATAACCAGATGTGGAAAGCATTGGCAGCTGCGGTGTGGGCGGGTCCAGCTCCTTCGGTAGGATGAGAGGAGGTGGAGGAGGTGAAGGCTCTGTCCCTATAGGGTCGTCCCATGGCGTCGTGATGACACCTTCTAGTGGCTGCTGTGGCCGCACTGTCCTCGGGATTCATGAACCTGGGGGAAGAGACACAGAAGGATCACTGTGCACATGACAGCGGTGAAGTTGATTGTGATGTCAACACTGCAAGCCATCTGGACCTGTAACGAGAAACATGCAAGCAACAAGTCGATGGATGAGCTCGCCTTGTGCCCACTGTCTGCTGCCACTAAAAACCCTGTAAAAGACATCATCATGCAGCACGAAGTGGTACTTTTGTCCTTCCTTCGGTGCCAGATGCTGAGGAAGGTGGAGCAGTGTCCATTGGCGGCGGCCATGAAGCAGTTCTGCCGGGGATGGTCCATCTCGTGGGTGAGAACAATAGGAGATGTGGAAACAGTTGCAATGCTTGATCCCTGGTGTGTGCAGAGCAAAGTTTGGCCATCTGCTGCTCGAAGGTTCTAACAAAACGTTCTGCTTCACCGTTTGACTGTGGATGGAACAGTGCACTAGTTAGATGCTGTATGCCCTGCATTCACAGAATGCTTCGAATTCATTTGACATGAACTGAGAGCCGTTGTCTGACACTATGATTTCAGGTAAATCTTAGAGGTAAAAAATAGAGGACAACATCTGAATTGTACTACATGACGTTGTTGAGTTCATTGGCACAGCAAAAGGAAACTTGCTGTATGAGTAGCCACAATCAACCAACGAGTGATTCAAACAGGTCCTGCAAAGTCTGTGTGCACATGTTGCCATGGTGATTGCGACTTCGGCCAGGCAGAGAATTTTTGTGGCAGATTAGACTGATTTTTCCTACATGTGTGACACTGCGACATCATCTCTTCCATTTAGGTGTCTATACCCTGCCAAGTACAGTGTTGACATGCTAACTATTTCGTACGAACAGTCCCCCAGTGTCGTTGGTGAAGTAACTGCCACACTTCTTTTTGCAAAGCTTTAGGAATCAACACACGTGACTGTCCACTGTCATTTTGAATAAGAATCACTCCTTTCTGTGTAGCGAGGCTGTGTCAACATGAAAAGTATCGGTGCACCACAGAGTTCTTTATGCTGTGCAAGGAACAAGGCCAAGATGTGAAAATGCCTGTTAGATCTGAATCAGCTTCCGTTGCCTGTGCAATTTTCCTTTAGCGGAAAAGATTGAATCAGTTCAGAATCTCGAGCATTGATGTGACAACAGGATGCAGCAGAAGTGTCAAAGTCTGTATCAGGGCAAATTGAAAGACGTGAAAGTGCGTCTGTGTTACCCTGTTGAGCTGTCAGGCGATACACAATCTCGTACTGGTATTGAGACAACAACAAAGCCCATCTTTGCAATTTTTGGGCAGTTCATGTAGGAACCGGTTTCATCGGTTGAAACAAGGACTGCAAAGGCTTATGATCTGTTACTAAGTAGAATTTTCTGCCATACAAAGAGTAGTGGAATTTGATGACACCATACACAATAGCCAAAGCCTCTTTCTCAGTTTGTGAATAGTTACACTGAGCTTTGGACAACACTTTTGATGTGAAGCAACAGGCCTGTCTTTATTGCCAGTTCTGGGCAGAAGCACTGTATCAATTCTTTAAGAGGAAGCATCAATTTGCAGTACAACTGGTCTGTGAGGGTCAAAGTGATATAAGCATCGATCACTGTGCAATGCATCTTTAAGTTTTTGAGAAGCTACTTGCCTTTTATCTATCCAAACAAAGGGGACATTCTTGTGACATAGGCGATGTGATTTGTGCAGCATTCAGTATGAACCGAATATAATAGTCCATTTTCCCTAAGACTGACAGCATTTCTGTGATATTGCAAGGAACTGACATATCTCGTATGGCTAACAAATGTGACTGAAGTGGATGTACACCTTGACTGTTTGTGACATGAGCAAGATACTGCAACTCAGGTTTAAAAAAATCACATTTGTCTAGTCTTCACTTTAGTCCTGCATCAGATAACACATAAAACAAAGCAATCAGATTTGTAATATGATCTTCAGGTGTACGACCTGCTACGGAAATATCGTCCAAATAGTTTGAAGAGTTTGGCACTTGAGCATTCAGCTGTTCCAAATACCGTTGGAAAATGGCGGGTGCAGAGACACTGCCAAAAGGCAAATGCAAATATTTAACAAGCCCACATGAGTATTTACTACACACACTTTTTGAGATTCTTCATCAAGCGGTATTTGAAGATACACATCGCACAAATCAATTTTTTGAAAAGTAGCGACCGGTGCCTAATCTGTCAATGAGATCCTCTGGGTGTGTCAGTGGGTAAGTGTCAGCCACAGTTTGTGGGTTGGCTGTAGACTTAGTCAACACAGGTGAATGTGACCTGAGGGTTTGGGGAGCAAAATCATTGGGCTTGCCCATTGACTAGCTTGTATGGGCGCAATAGCTCTGCTATCTTGCAATTCTTTAAGTACATTTTCGGAGAATGGGAATGTCTTGTCCATTATAAGCCATCAGTTGCCGTCTAGTTTTAGACAGGCATGGGGAGCCTAACAGTTCATGTGTGTGACGATTTAGCAATGTGACAGAGGCACTCATGTCCAACTGAAATTTTACACGTTTCCCCACAAAGAAGCAAATGAACAAAAAGTTTGATGGAATGGTGTGTATCACTGGAGAAATTTTTTCCATGCCAGTTTCGCAACTGCCTGTTGCAGACTTTGAATATACTGCATTAATGACATTGGGCTTGTGACTAGATTTTTGTGAGTGGTCCAAATTCTTAGTTTGCTCCATTGCAGACATACAGATTATACATATCCTTTCTTGCCACAAGTGTATCACTGAGCTTGTTGGAAGGGGCAGTTTTGGCGTTCGTGCCTTGAATAGCACTGAGGGCAAGACTTAATTCTGTTCGCCTGTGTAGCGAGCTGCTTACGCGAAGTGGAGCATTGTTTACTCAGCTTGGCAAGCGCGTGCTGCCACTACCAAATGGGATGGTCGCAAACAAGGGACTCAGGTCAACAAAGTGCTGGCTGCTCAAATTTATCATCTGACAGAGCACCTGAATCGTACTGATCTAATATTTACACTACCTGCTGAGATGATGGATTGGACTATTTCAAAATCTATTCTCTAAGTTTGACATGAGGTACATCGTACATGATCGCATCATGCAACATAACATCTGAAGAACGTTTGAATTTGCATTTCCTTGTCATACCGTGCAAATCTGTTACCCACTCACGATAAGTTTGCTGTGACCGCTTTTTGCAATTAAAGGATCGATACCTAGCTGCTACCACATTTATTTGTTTGTCATAATAGGTAGTTAATGAATCTACAACCTGATTATATGAAAATTCACTTGGAGTAGCATTAGGATGTAACTTCTGGATAAGTTTGAACACTGCACTGCCTACCATGGACAAGAGATAGGGAAGTTTCACAGTACCTGGTATGTTACGAGCTTCAAACTATTGCAACCACTCGAGCCATTCCTCTTCTTTTTCATGAAACTGGTGAAAAGTTGGTATAGCTGCTGTAGGTTTTGCTTGTTCCATCAGGTACGCAATGTTGGCCAGTAGCTGCTCCACCGTGTTGAGCAGTGTAGATATTTGAGTCTGGAACTGAAACATCTGCATTAGATGTGTTGCATCTAACGCTGGCAGCTGTGGCGCCTGAACAGGGGTGGGATAGGTGGGATGGGCATGTTGGAAGAGACAAATGCAAGAAACAGACAAGGCAAGCCAGGAAAAAACTACAAAAGCAGAGAAAATTTCTGTATCGCCCACCTGAAAACACTGCTTAGCAAAAATCTGATAAGAGACTGTTAAAGAATGTAAACACCCATGAAAAGTAAGGACAAGAGTGAATTAAGGCACCAGCAAAATACAAAACAAAGTTCAATGGCCACCAGGCACTGGGTTCTTCTTATAACTCGTCGCCAAATGTCGTATCCTGCCCACTCGTCTAATATAGGCTGCGTAGGAAGCTGTTTTCTCAGATAGTTAGACAACATTTCAAGCAAATCTTATTAATGGAGTTTATTACAGCAAGTTAAATTGACAATCTTAACTTTGCGTTTTCACAAACAGGTGTTGCAAGCAATTGGCGACATGCAAATAATCAATGTCCTTTGGCATATACAATTTCCGTGCAAGTGAAACACAACAGTTCATTATTGCCGGCTAAAGCATTTGGATGATAGTTGGTCTTCTAGTGCGGCTGCGGTTAGGCGGAGTGGCACTTATGTTCTCTTTGTATAGGGGCTGCTCCTGTTGTGGTGTCGCACATACTATTGACTGACGTCATCTCACAGCCCTCTGTAGTGTAATGTTCCAGGCCGACATGCCGGTGCTTGATGTTATGCCGGAACAGAAGCGATAAAATAAAAGGAACAAACAACGTGCAAATATGAGACAGGGTCATAGCCTTTCACCAGTGTTATTCAATCTTTCGTTAAGGACAAGCAGCAAAGGAAACCAATTTGGGAAAGGAAATGAAGTCCAGGGAGAATACATAAAAATTCTTAGGTTTTCCAATGGCATTACAGTTCTGTCAGACAGTAAAGGACTTGGAAGATCAATTAAACAGAATGGGTTGAAAAGATGTTATAAAATGAAGTGACACAAGTAACACAAGGTAATGGAGAACATAAAAACTGAATCAGGTGATATGGAGAAATCTAGGTTAGGGAATGACACACCAAAAATAATGGAAGAATTTGTCTGTTTGGGTATCAAAATAACTGACTATGGCTGAAGTGGAAACTGTATAAAATGTTGACCAGCAATAGCAAGAAAAGAATTTCTGAAAGTATTTGTCTGGGGTGTAGCATTGCATGGAAGGAAACCATGGACAGTAAGCTGTACAGATAAAAAGAAAATTGCGCTGTTTTGAATATGGTGCTACAAAAGAATGCTGCAGCTTAAATGGATAGACTGGATGATTATTGAAGAGTCACTGAATTGAATTGGGGAGAAAGTCATTTATGACACATCTTGAGTAGAAAAAGTAGTTTTACAGGGCACATACTTTAGGTATCAAGAAACAATTACTTTGATGGTGGAGGAAAGTATGTTGGGTAATAACTGAAAAGATAGAACAAGGTTTGGACTACAGTAAAAAGATTCAAGTGAATGTATGTTGCAGTAGTTATGAATAGATGAAGAGACTTGCATAGGACAGAATACCATGGAGAGCTGTATCAAAGCCGTTTTGGTCTGAAGACCACAACAACATCAACAACAACATGTAACAAGTGGCTGCGTGACACATTCCACATCACAAAATTTATATGCAAATCTTATATATAAAAGTTGTAAATTAACTAACTGCTATTTTGTATCTTTCTAGGGATGCTGTAGATATGTCTTTGGATTCAAGTATGCCTGGATCTGCTGCTCGTCCAAGTTCACAGAATATCTGGAGGAAAATCTCTTCTGGTAAGAATATGTATTTCCCTTTTTCATTCCTATTTTTGATATTATAGGAAAGTGTACAATAGTGTTTTGGGGCAGAAATAATAAATTTGAATGTAATCCTTTTGGGTATTATGCTGGATTGTAAAGTATAACTGAATAAGAGTTACTGTAATCGTCAGAAAGCAATGTTGCTATGATGTGAAAGTAGATGTGATGTAGATATAAGAAGGTAGACACTTTATTTGTTTACTGAGTCGAGAAAATAAAAAAGTTAGTGTTTTATTTTATTTTATGTATTTCTTTATTTATTTTGCAGCAACCTGCCTACTGCAGCATGTTCTGTGATTTGCCAAATAAATGGTTTCACCATTTCATTTGCCATCAGTCTTCTGACTCATTTGATGCATCTCACCATGAGTTTCTCCCCTGTGCCGACCTCTAGATCTCAGAATATCACTTAAAATCATCATCCTTGATTCTTTGTTGGATATATTCCAATTTGTCTTCCACTATACTTTTTGTCCCCTGAACACAGACCAGAAAAATTATCGTCTCAGTGTTTCTAACATTGTATCTGGCTCAGGGTGCCATTTTCTCACAGTGGGGGAATAGTATCATTAGCCTGATCCTGAAGCCAGGAAAGGACCCTTCTTCCATTGATAGCTGCCACCTAACCAGCCTTACTTATGTGCTATGTAAATTACTCAAGAGGATGGTGGTATGTTGACTGTGCTGGGTCCTCAAGTTGTTATTGTCTTTTATGTACCTACCAGTGCGCTTCCTGGAAAGACCAGTCTGCAGCAGAGCATCTGGTCAGATTAGAAATGATAATACTGCTAACCTTTGCTAAAGACCTCTACATCTTTGACCTACATCACATGGTACTGTGTTATCTTGACCACAATCCATGGCTAGGGAATTTGTGACACTTTGCTGATATTTATCAACTATTTCCTGTTACAACAATCATTCATAGTTAGTCGGAATACATCTCAGCTCCACCCAAATGCAGGGTTATGTGCTGAGAGTCACCCTTTTCCTTATAGCTATTTCTGGACTTACATAATATGTGGGACCAATGGTCACTCCTGCCCTCTATGTAAATGACTTTTGCATTTGGTACAGCTCTCAGTCCTTGGTGATGACCAAATGTCAGCTCCAAGAATCCTTGTCTTTCGTGCACACCCATGGCTTTCATTTTTCTTCCGCAAAAAATGGGTCACCCACTTTTGTCATCCTCCCATGACCTACCCAGATCTAGAACTTTTCCTAGGAATCCAGTGTCTCAAAGTAGTGTATATTTCTGCTTTCTGGGCATATTCTTTGATAATAAATTGATGTGGCTGTCCCACATCAGCCATTTCAAATTAAGTTGCATGCAGAAACTGAATGCACTCCAATTTCTAGTCATACCTCTTGTGGTACAGATCACTCCACTCTGTTGCATTTCTGCAGGACTATATAATTGAAGTTATATACATATGAGGGGGATATGAGTCACAATCTGCAGGATACAGTCAAAGCCAAGTAATTGAAATGTTTAATTTTGTGTTGCTTGTACTGCAGACATCACAGCCTTTGAGATGTGGATGTTGATGAGGATGGAGAAGATAAATTGGACAGAAAGAATTAAGAATGAAGAAGTATTAAGACTGGTCAGTGAGAAAAGACAAATATTACAGGCAATTTTAAAGAGAAAAAGTGTGGTTAGGACATTACCTAAGTAATAGTCAGTGCTTACTGAAGACACCTTGGAACAAATGGTGAAAAGAAAAAGAAAAGAGGAAGCAAAAGATAGAGGTTGATAGATGAGGCGAAAGTGCAAAACAGCTATGTAATGACTAAAAGAAGAACAGAAGTCGGAAATTAATGGAGAGCCCATGTTATAGAGATATCTGCCTAATGGGCAGAACACTGAAATAAAAGTACTGCAATGTACTGAAGACAGACAATTGATGTTCATATTTTATGTAGTGCCATTTCTGAAATAAATTAGAAAATTTGCTGATGTACATTAGCTACCTACAGCTGGTGAATGAAAACATGGAAACACAAAAAACATAACACATTACCATGCCCAATTTGGTGCAGCAAGTCCTTTGCCATTCAAAACAGTTTCCAGTCTTCTTGGAATGGATAAATACAGATCCTGTATGATTTTCAAGGGAATCATGTACCATTTGTCCCACAAAATAGTGGCAAGTTGACGTAACCATGATTGAGGTGGATAGCGATCATGCCCCCATCTCTCAAAAGTAGACCATGAAGGCTCAATTATATTGAAATCTGGTGACTGTTGGCCAGGGGAGATGTGATACTTGATCCTGGTACTCAAAACCAGTCCTGGACAATGAGAGCTGTGTGAACAGAGGCCCTCTTAGAACACAGCCTCACCATTGAGGAACAAACATTGTACCGTAGGATGGGCCTGATCAGCTAAAATGGGATGTAAACTTAGCCACACATTGAATATAGTGTCCAACCAGACTCATATGCTCAAATGGCTTTCTTCCGTTGCTGCATAGTCCAAGTTTTACAGCTTCGGCACTATGTTGTCCTGCTACAGACATTTGAATCAGTGTTGAGCAGTTTTGGACTTCGAGCTCACTGTGCAATTCCCTATTTATGGAGCTCATTTCATCCAGATTTGGTGCTCACAGGGTTTAGTTCTGCAGTGAATTTTGGAGCTGTCATTCTTATTTACTGTCATAATCTTCTTCAGTGACCATCTGTCACTATCACTCAACACACTCTTTTGTCTGCATTATGACTTAGTGGAACCGCTTTTGCTGTAAACACTTTGGCTACCTTCATTATGAAAGCACCTACTATACAAGCACCAGTATTTTGGCTATGTTCAAATTCACTTAACTCCACATAGTGCACTCACGACGACACAGGATACTGTTCTGACCACACTTGCAATATATTTTGGACATTGTGCAGGTGCCGTTCTTGGTCAAATATGACAGTGCAACATGCAGACATGGCTAGAACCTGCATTTATGTTTAAGCGTGCAATTCTTGTGGTGTTTCTATATTTTTGTTCAACCTCTGTAAGTTAAACCAAATTTATTATTTTTTTTTATTTGTTCATCAAGTTCCATAGGACCAAATTGAGAATCAAATCTCCAAGATCATGGAACATGTCAGTTCATGAAATTGCAACATAAAAGTAGTAACAGATAAAAATAAAATGTTTATGAACCCCTAATTATTCAAGGAACTCCTCGACAAAATAGAAGGAGTGACCCACGAGGAAACTCTTCAGTTTCAATTTGAAAGCGTGTGGATTACTGCTAAGATTTTTGAGTACAAGTGGTAGCTTATTGAAAATGGATGCAGCAGTATACTGCACACCTTTCTGCACAAGAGTTAAGGAAGTCCGATCCAAATGCAGGTTTGATTTCTGCTGAATATTAACTGAGTGAAAGCTGCTTATTCTTGGGAATAAGCTAATATTGTTAACAAGAAACGAAAGTAAGAAAATATTGAGAGGCCAATGTCAAAATACCCAGACTCGTGAACAGGGGTCGACAAGAGGTTGAACTTACACCACTGATTGGCCGAACCGCCTGTTTCTGATCCAAAAATTTCGTTTTAGAATGGGAAGAATTACCCCAAAATATAGTACCATATGACATAAGCGAATTAAAATAAGCAAACTAGACTAATTTTCGTGTTGAAAGATTCCTCTTCAGGTACCATTCTAACAGTAAAAATAGCAGCATTAAATGTTAGAACAAGATCCTGAACGTGGGCTTTCCACGACAGTTTACTATCAATCTGAACACCTAGAAATTTGAACTGTTCAGTTTCACTAATCATATCCCATTCTGTGAAATTAAAATGTCAGATTTTGTTGAATTGTGCGTTGGAAACTGTAAAAAACAGAGTCAACTGTGATTTAGCATTAGTTTATTTTCTACAAGCCATGGACTTAGGTCATGAACTGCACTATTAGAAACCTGGCCAATGTTGCACACAACGTCCTTTTACTGCCAAACTAGTGTCATCAGCAAACAGAAATATTTTAGAGTTACCCGTACTACTAGAGGGCATATCATTTATATAAATAAGGAACAGGAATGGCCCCAACACTGATCCCTGGGGCACCCCCACTTAACTGTACCCCAGTCAGACCCCACCTCACAGCCATTCTCAATATTGTGAATAATGACCTTTTGCTGTCTGTTGCTAAAGTAAGAGGTGAACCAATTTTGAGCTACTCCCCGTATTCCGTAATGGTCAAACTTCTGGGGCAATATTTTGTGATCAACACAATCAAACGCCTTAGTTAAATCAAAAAATATACCTAGCATTCGAAATCTTTTGTTTAACCCATCCAGTACCGCACAAAGAAAAGAGAATATAGTATTTTCAAAAAATGGTTCAAATGGCTCTGAGCACTATGGGACTTAACATCTGTGGTCATCAGTCCCCTAGAACTTAGAACTACTAAAACCTAACTAACCGAAGGACATCACACACATCCATGCCCGAGGCAGGATTCGAACCTGCGACCGTAGCAGTCGCGTGGTTCCGGACAGCGCTCCTAGAACTGCTAGACCACCGCGGCCGGCTATTTTCAATTGTTAAACAACTTCTAAATCCGAACTGTACATTTGATAGCAGATCATATGATATAAAATGATCATTTATCCTTACATGCACAGCCATTTCAATAACTTTAGCAAACACTGATGGCATGGAAATAGGTCTAAAATTGCTACATTACCCTTTTCTCCCTTTTTATAAAGCATCTTTACTACTGAGTACTTTAGTTGTTCAGGAAACTGACCATTCCTAAAGAAAAAATTACAAATATGGCTAAATACAGGGCTAACATGTGCAGCACAGTACTTTAATATTCTGCTGGGCACTCCATCATATCCATGAGACACCTTAGTCTTCAGTGGTTTAATTATTGATTCAATTTCCCCCTTGTCTGTATCACAGAGGATATTTCAGACATCAGTCTTGGAAAGGCATTTGCCAAGAAAGTTATATGTTTCCCTGTAGAAACTAAATTTTTATTTAATTCACCAGCGATGCTCAGAAAATGATTGTTAAATACTGTATATCTGATTTATCAGTAACAGAAATATTTTTACTATGAACTGACTATATTGTCGACCTTGTGCTGCTGACCAGACACGTCCTTCACAACTGACCATATGGTTTTAATTTTATCCTGTGAATAACATTTTAAGCACCTTACAATACTGTTTGTAGTGGGCTACTGTAGCTCGATTGTGACTACTTCCAACATTTTGATATAATTCCCGCTTTGTTCAACATGATATTGTTATCCCACTAGTCAGCAACCCGGGCTGCCTATTACTGCTAGTACCCCGTTTAGCAACTCTCAAAGAGCATGAGAAATGTGTTAAGGAAAGCATTATATTTGTCATCTATGTTATCGGCACCGTAAGTATCCTGCAGCTTTACTGTATGTTTAAATGATGATGACGTCCTCTTGGGTAAAATATTCCGGAGGTAAAATAGTCCCCCATTCGGATCTCCGGGCGGGGACTACTCAAGAGGACGTCGTTATCAGGAGAAAGAAAACTGGCGTTCTACGGATCGGAGCGTGGAATGTCAGATCCCTTAATCGGGCTGGTAGGTCAGAAAATTTAAAAAGGGAAATGGATAGGTTAAAGTTAGATATAGTGGGAATTAGTGAAGTTTGGTGGCAGGAGGAACAAGACTTTTGGTCAGGTGATTACAGGGTTACAAATACAAAATCAAATAGGGGTAATGCAGGAGTAGGTTTAATAATGAATAAAAAAAATAGGAGTGTGGGTTAGCTACTACAAACAGCATAGTGAACGCATTATTGTGGCCAAGATAGACACAAAGCCCATGCCTACTACAGAGTACAAGTTTATATGCCAACTAGCTCTGCAGATGATGAAGAAATTGATGAAATGAAATGTATGACGAGATGAAAGAAATTATTCTGGTAGTGAAGGGAGATGAAAATTTAATAGTCATGGGTGACTGGAATTCGTCAGTAGGAAAAGGGAGAGAAGGAAACATAGTAGGTGAATATGGATTGGGGGGAAGAAATGAAAGAGGAAGCCGCCTTGTAGAATTTTGCACAGAGCATAACTTAATCATAGCTAACACTTGGTTCAAGAATCATAAAAGAAGGTTGTATACCTGGAAGAATCCTGGAGATACTAAAAGGTATCATACAGATTATATAATGGTAAGGCAGAGATTTAGGAACCAGGTTTTAAATTGTAAGACATTTCCAGGGGCAAATGTGGATTCTGACCACAATCTATTGGTTATGAACTGCAGATTGAAACTGAAGAAACTGCAAAAAGGTGGGAATCTAAGGAGATGGGACCTGGATAAACTGAAAGAACCAGAGGTTGTACAGAGTTTCAGGGAGAGCATAAGGGAAAATTGACAGGAATGGTGGAAAGAAATACAGTAGAAGAAGAATGGGTAGCTCTGAGAGATGAAGTAGTGAAGGCAGCAGACGATCAAGTAGGTAAAAAGGCGAGGGCTAATAGAAATCCTTGGGTAACAGAAGAAATATTGAATTTAATTGATGAAAGGAGAAAATATAAAAATGCAGTAAATGAAGCGGGCAAAAAGGAATACAAACGTCTCAAAAATGAGATCGACAGGAAGTGCGAAATGGCTAAGCAGGGATGGCTAGAGGTCAAATGTAAGGATGTAGAGGCTTGTCTCACTAGGGGTAAGATAGATACTGCCTACAGGAAAATTAAAGAGACCTTTGGAGAGAAGAGAACCACTTGTATGAGTATCAAGAGCTCAGATGGCAACCCAGTTCTCAGCAAAGAAGGGAAGGCAGAAAGGTGGAAGGAGTATATAGAAGGTTTATACAAGGGCGATGTACTTGAGGACAATATTATGGAAATGGAAGAGGATGTAGATGAAGACGAAATGGGAGATAAGATACTGCGTGAAGAGTTTGACGGAGCACTGAAAGACCTGAGTCGAAACAAGGCCCCGGGAGTAGACAACATTCCATTTGAACTACTGATGGCCTTGGGAGAGCCAGTCATGACAAAACTCTACCATCTGGTGAGCAAGATGTATGAGACAGGCGAAATACCCTCAGACTTCAAGAAGAATATAATAATTCCAATCCCAAAGAAAGCAGGTGTTGACAGATGTGAAAATTACCGAACTATCAGTTTAATAAGTCACAGCTGCAAAATACTAACGCGAATTCTTTACAGACAAATGGAAAAACTGGTAGAAGCGGACCTCGGGGAAGATCAGTTTGGATTCCATAGAAATGTTGGAACATGTGAGGCAATACTAACCTTACGGCTTATCTCAGAAGAAAGATTAAGAAAAGGCAAACCTACGTTTCTAGCATTTGTAGACTTAGAGAAAGCTTTTGACAATGTTAACTGGAATACTCTCTTTCAAATTCTGAAGGTGGCAGGTATAAAATACAGGGAACGAAAGGCTATTTACAATTTGTACAGAAATCAGATGGCAGTTATAAGAGTCGAGGGCCATGAAAGGGAAGCAGTGGTTGGGAGAGGAGTGAGACAGGGTTGTAGCCTCTTCCCGATGTTATTCAATCTGTATATTGAGCAAGCAGTAAAGGAAACAAAAGAAAAATTCGGAGTAGGTATTAAAATTCATGGAGAAGAAGTAAAAACTTTGAGGTTCGCCGATGACATTGTAATTCTGTCAGAGACAGCAAAGGACTTGGAAGAGCAGTTGAACGGAATGGACAGTGTCTTGAAAGGAGGATATAAGATGAACATCAACAAAAGCAAAACTAGGATAATGGAATGTAGTCAAATTAAATCGGGTGATGCTGAGGGAATTATATTAGGAAATGAGACAGTTGAAGTAGTAAAGGAGTTTTGCTATTTGGGGAGCAAAATAACTGATGATGGCCGAAGTAGAGAGGATATAAAATGTAGATTGGCAATGGCAAGGAAAGCGTTTCTGAAGAAGAGAGATTTGTTAACATCGAGTATAGATTTAAGTGTCAGGAAGTCGTTTCTGAAAGTATTTGTATGGAGTGTAGCCATGTATGGAAGTGAAACATGGACGATAACTAGTTTGGACAAGAAGAGAATAGAAGCTTTCGAAATGTGGTGCTACAGAAGAATGCTGAAGATAAGGTGGGTAGATCACGTAACTAATGAGGAGGTATTGAATAGGATTGGGTAGAAGAGAAGTTTGTGGCACAACTTGACTAGAAGAAGGGATCGGTTGGTAGGACATGTTTTGAGGCATCAAGGGATCACAAATTTAGCATTGGAGGGCAGCATGGAGGGTAAAAATCGTAGAGGGAGACCAAGAGATGAATACACTAAGCAGATTCAGAAGGATGTAGGTTGCAGTAGGTACTGGGAGATGAAGCAGCTTGCACAGGATAGACTAGCATGGAGAGCTGCATCAAACCAGTCTCAGGACTGAAGACCACAACAACAACAACAACAAAGTATCCTGCCACTCTTGTTCCGTGACAAGATTTAAAAGAAACTCTATTGCTGTTGGATTAACTTTCCTACATAGTTTGTAATTATATGTGACATTTGTTTGAGTACAAAAGTGTTTTAGTGTTAAATTTTGTGCATCATGGTCTGAAAGGCCATTCACCCTTTTACTAACAGAATGCCTGTCTAGTAATGAAGAATGAATAAAAATATTCTCTATGGCTGTGCTGCTGTTCACCTGCACTCTAGTTGAAAGAAACACAGTCTGCATCAGATAATATGAATTTAGGATATCTACCAACATCCCTTTTCTTGCACCGTCATATACAAAATTTATATTGAAGTCACAACATATAATTAATTTCTGGTATTTCCTGAAAAGTGAATAAAGAACCCTCTCTAGCTTGAGCAGAAATGCTCTGAAGTCAAGAGTTAGGGGACTTATAAACAACAACAATTAGAAGTTTAGTTTCACTAAATTCAACTGCCCCTGCACAACATTCAAATATCTGTTCTGTGCAGTGTTGTGATAAGTCTATGGACTCAAATGGAATACTATATTTTACATACATAGCCACTCCCCCACCCCACAAGGAACTCCTTGAAAAACAGCCAGCTAATCTGTCTCCTGGTAAAGAAAGTCTCTGAATTGTCATACTATTTAAGTGGTGGTCTGACATACCAATAATTTCAGATTCAACGTCTATAAGCAGTTCGCTAACTTTATCTCTAATACATCTCATATTCTGATGAAATATACTATTTCCTTCTCTACTTGGAAACATGACATCCTCTGTAGGTGAGCCCTTAGTTAGAGGGACTTCCTGTATATCAGCTGACTTCGATCTAAAAAAGGTGCAGCTCTAACGCCAACTGCTACAGGAACTTTTCCATGAGTGCTCCCACAACCACCCACTGCACTGTTACCTATAATCTTTGCCAGCCTCCCCTCCCCATATCTATTGAGGTGCAGGCCATGCCTAGTGAAACCTGATCTACTGATAGACTCGACTGGCACAACTGAAATTATGACCCACGCCCTCTGCCATCAGTGCCCCCTCCAGCCCCATGTTAACATGCCTAACAGCCGCATTAAGATGAGGCTGATCATGACGTTGAAACAGTTGCACAAAATGAACATTAGTGCCGTTTAATATTTTTTTGTTGGAATTGCAAAATGCTGTAGGTTTGACTCCGTCTAGTTTTCCCAGCCTTTCATTGTATTTATTCACCCCCCTCCCCTCTGTCTCCCTCTCTTTCTCTTACTGTCTCACATTGTGACACACATTGTTGTATTTCGCTTGAAGTAATTCTAAATAGTACATAATATATTTCTTGTGGCTTTGATTGAATGATAAAAGCATGCACTATTCTTTGTTGATGAGTTTATTCATTGTTATATTTCTGAGCACTAAATTAACTGTTTAAGGTAACAACATTTGAACTATTTATGGTCCTGTATAGTAAAAAGCTTGAAACATATTTAGGAAGCAATAATGCTGCACCAAGAGCAGTTTGGACTCCTTCATCACAGCACTGTAATGTTCCTGAGGACACTGGTAGCACAGCAAATTTTGGAACAAATCATGATGGAGAAGCCAATTCTACCAACCACAGCAATTACAATCCGTGGCAACATGCTCTCTTGGTGAGTGGAAAACTAGTCCTGCAGCTTGTGCTTATTTCAAGGCAGCAATAACTATAAAGAGAGTGTATAAAGGTGAATATTTAAATATTACATTTAATCAAAGATGAAAAATTCTTATTAGTTGACAGAGGTATGTATTAATACATCTAATGCCAAATAAATTTGAGATTTCTTAAAAATATGTTGTTATTAAGTAAATTATGAAACTTGGAATTTCTCCTGGTGTATAAAATGTTCAGACAAAACCAGCCAACTTACAGAAATGCAGCCTGGTGACATCTTAAACAACCACCCATATTTCAACAGGTGAACACACCCTCATTTTTCAGGCACAAATGCAATGAGACAGTCCGGGCAAGGAAACTTAAACCCTTAGTATATGCCATATTGTGGTTCTTGGTAGGTTTAGCCACCACCACCACCATCACCATCATCATCATGAACTGTTTCCAGACCCAGGCTGAGTCTGTTTGGAACATAAGCCTCACCATCTAGTCCTGTTTTCCCCACAATCTTTCTGTTTTCACTCTGGTCCGGTCCTAGCCTCTTTTTTTCAACACTCTCCTCCACATCTTTCAGACATCTAGCCCTTGGTCTTTCTCTTTGCATCTTCATTTCATGTGTCTTCTTGAGAATCCTCTTGTTTTCTGTTCCCTTTAAGAGCCCATACCATCTTAGCCTTGATGTTTCTAGCCTTCTTTGCAAGGGTACCTTTTTCACTATTTCGCTTGAACCTTTCTTTCCTCACCCTATCTCTCCGTGTTACTCCTATCCTACTTCTTAGGAACTTAATTTTGTGTGCCTTTAATGTGCTTACATCTTTTTTCTTCATTTTCCACATTTCAGATGCATAGGTCAGTATTGAGATGTAGTAAGTTCTATATATTACTTTTTTGTTGGATGTATTTGTTCCAAATCATGCTCCTAACACTTTGCAGGAATGCTTCCTTTCTTCAGTTTTCCTCTGTTGCACTTCCCAAATGCTTGACACTCTCCGCCTTCTTCAGCTGTTCACCTCGAATCTTTATTCCACTAGTTGGATTAGCTTGCTTTCTATTTGTAACAAGGATCTCACAGTTGTTTACGTAAAATTTCATTCCATACTGTCTCCCAAGCACCCAGCTGTTCCTGAATCTAATCCTTCCTATTTCCCCAGATCATCAAGACACCTGTGAATACCACTGCTTTCATTTGGTCTTCTCCAGTTTTCTCTGCCACCTTAGTCATTATCTCACCCAAGACCACAATGAAGAGGAGAAGTGAATGCACTATCCTGTTTCACACCACTTGTTTGCTGGAACCAATGTGTCCTTTCATTTCCCACTTCCACGCAACTCAGACATCCACAGTCTCCTCCACTCTGTTAGGTGGATGACGAGGCTCCGGTGAAGCTGTGATAGGCCTAGCAAGCCAACAGTGAATCAACAACCGGCTTTCAACAAGGAAATAGCCTCGGAAAGGATGTACCGAGGGTTGTAAATTGAAAATGGCCAAGTGTATAATCATGAGCATTAAGATATAATTTTTATTAATTAAACTTAGAAAAATTTTTGCCCCCATTGAATAGAAAATTGAAGACTGTAGCTCAAGCAAGACATTGTTATGACATGTCTCCTATTATTGTGCAGGAATTGCCAGTTCCTGTACAGATGTTTAGTTTTCTACAGGTGCTGAGTGGTGTCTAGGATTGATATCAGAGCAGTAGGTATCCAAAGAAGTTGGAAATGAGTCAGAAAGTTTAATAGACAAGATATGAGTATGGAGTTGATTTGGACCTCCCCTGGAGTTGAACAGGCCACCAGCCAGGTAGAATTGTCGTGGTAGATGTCAGTCAGCAAAGGAACAGAGTCCAAAGACCATTAGGAGAGAGAGGAGAGGACAAGATGTCCTGCCAAGCTGAGAGCCGCAGCCAGAGAGGACTAATGTCTCTTGACCATTGCTTCTGGTCACATCCTGCAGTCAGCACATTATTCCTCCCATAATCACGTCATTGGTTGCCCGGATGCTGTCCAAGAAAACTTTGTCTGTCCACATTCTTTAGCAGAACAAACAGCATTTTCGCTGAGGTGGTGACCCTACCTTGCACGTATGCCACCAGAAATTAGAGCACGAGTACTGACAGCAAAGGTTTTAAATAGAAAAAGATTTAAAACTGACCAGGCTGATGGTGCCCAGCACATAGAATTCAGCAACGTTTGGGTTTGGTTTTTTGTTTCATGGGCAGGTTTTTGAAGGCAAGGATTACATTATATCCTTGCAAAGTTCTATGAGGCTCTCCTCATATCAATTTATTCCACAGTGAACAGGATACTGCCCACAGTGTTTTGGAATTTTCTCTCCTTACTGATGCTCGCATTACAATCCCAGCACAGGATGACCGTATACTTTCCGGGAATCTTACAGTTAAGAACCCCCAGTTCCTCCCAGAATTAATTTGCTCCATGTGGATCATTTCCTTCACTGTCTTCATTATTCTATTTTTTTTCTATGATGTTTGTAGTTATCAGTTGGTTGCTGCTGATTTTTCTCCTAGCCAATACTTTTTTAGGTAGTGTACACACTTCAGTTTTTATTTCCCATTTATCATGAATGTTCTCTGGAGCTTTATTTTTCATTGTATTTGTTTGGGCTTTGAACAGGAAAATAACTTCTTCCTCATTTAGCTCTTCTGTGTTTCACTTAAATAGAGATTTCGTTTTTAGCTTTTTGAACTTAAATTTCCCCTCTGATAGAACTATGTTGCTGTGTGTTGGGTCCAGTGTGACTTCTGCTGTTTTTAATTTGATTGCTAAATCATTGTTTCACTAATACAGGATGAGGTAAATAAAAGTGGCCTGAAAGAGTGGAAATGATTGGATGTGAATGTATGCATATTACCACACCCTGTGACGCACACACCACTTGTATGCCTGCCACATGATCCACACCAATTCAGAGTGTAATGTGGGCTGTGTCAGTGTGAGTGGAGCAATGCAAAGCGAACAGTGTTACTCTCAGGGGGAGAAGTTTAATGGTGTCAAAGTGCCAGCAAAGAGTGCCATGCAGTGCTTAACCTGAAAATGGTGTGTGATAGGATCTATTTAGAACAAATCAAAAACAATTCCAAAATGTTCTTGCACACTAGAAAATGTGGCTGCAGTTCACTACAAACTGCTTCTGACTCCTACCAAATCAACCAGATGCCTGTCACGGCAGCAGAGAAACTGCATAACTCCCATGAAACACCATTGCATGATCAGAAGATTGGGGTTTGGAGTGCAGTGTCTGCATGCCGCATTATTGGTCGCGTCTTCTTTCATCAGACGCTGACTTCGGTGCATTACATTGCCAACATTTTAAAACTATTTGCTATAGCATTAATGGAGGAGGAAGAGACCTACAGTTACTTCCAACAGAAAGCAGCAACTGCTGATACAGCCAGCCGAACCATGGTGTACATTTACATCATCTTCACATCTGACACAGTTGTTAGTAGAGGTCAGTCTGGTTGCAGTCCTACCTGGCCACTCAGGTCACCTGATCTGTCACTGTGCGATTACTTTGTGTTGGGAGCCCTCAAGTCTAAGGTGTATTGCAGCAATCCTCATAGTCTTCGAGAACTGCGGCAGAACATTTTAGATGAGATTGCAATTCCAGCACACCAGCTTCGATATGCCTTCAGACACTTGCTGACCAGGGCCAAAAGTGTCAAGAGATGAATGGTGGTCATTTTCAGCATCTGCTACAGTCAGGTAAATACTGTACTTCCTTTTCTCTGCTGTTTTTCTTTGTACCCTCTGGGCCACTTTTATTTGCCCCACCCTGTAAATAATTGATTTGATGTATTCATTCACTATCTTGTGGTTACCCTGCATACATTCGTCTTGGATATTAATTGATAATCTACTAATCAGTCATTCCTCTTTTTTCCTTTTTCACATGCCAAATGGTCTCACTTATGTCTTCTCTTCTTTTACTGACAGTGGCAGTCTGGTATTGGTAGTATATCATCAAGAATTCCCCAGGGAATGTGATATGGTTGTTCTTGTACTCTATATGCATAAATGATCTGATGGGCAGAATGAGCAGCAATCTGCAACTGTTTGTTGATTACACTGTAGTATATGAGTAAGTGTTGTCATTGAGTTACTGTAGGAGGATACAGGATGACTTGAAAAGGATTTCTATTTGGTGTGATGAATGGCAGTTTGCTCTAAATGTTAAGTTAATGCATATGGATAAGGAAAACAATCCTCTAATGTTCGAATATGTTATTAATGGTCTGCTGCTTGGCAGTCATGTTGATTAAATACCTAGATGTAACATTGCAAAGCAATACAAAATGGAACAAGTGTTTAAGGTCGGTAGTAGGGAAGGCCATTGGTCAGCTTTGGTTTGTTAGAAGAATTTGAGGAAAGTGGGCCTCCTGCATAAAGGAGACAACTTGTACGACACCATTGTGACCCATTCTTAGGTACTACTCAAGTGTTTGTGATTCCTATCAGGTCAGATTATGGAGAGACAGCAAAACAGTTCAGAGGCATGCTGCTGGTAGATTTGATCAATATGTGAGTATTATGGAAATGCTCTGTGAACTTAAATGGGAATCCCTGGAGGGAAGAGATTCTTTTTGCAAAGCACGATTGAGAAGTTTTGGAAACTGGCATTTGGAGCTTAACGATTCTAATGCTGCCAGAATATGTTTTGCCTAAGGACCACAAAGATAAGAGAAATTAGGGCTTATATAGAAGCACATAAAGAGTCATTTTGATATGGGTTGCCATTTTTCCCCCACTCCATTTGCAAATGGACCGGGAAAGGAAATGACTAGTAGTGGTGCTAGGTACCCTCCGACATGTTATGTGTGATGGCTTGTAGAGTATGTATGTGGATGTGAATGTATTTACATGTGACAATGAGTTTGTCTTCCCTTTTTATTTGCCTGTCAAATCAATCAACTTGTAAATCTTTTCTGTTTCTTCATGCACCTCAGTGTAAGTTTGCATATGCACTTGCATTATTACATTACACTGTAGTTTAATTTCTAATCTCATTAGTATTATTTTTGCTTGAAATTGTATGTATCTTCAATATTCAACCTCCTTTTCATCATTATAGTGACTCTCCTGAGTTGTATCTATATCTACAACTTTGTAGTCTCCAGAACTTACACAGTCTGGCCATTTTGTCTTAGAAATTACAATTGTATGTATTTCCATTTTATCCATGTCCAGTTTTAAATTTCCTAATTTTCCATATTCTAGTAGAGTTCTTACATTTCATGTGCCAATCTGCTTATATATTTGGGTTGTCTCAAGATATTCTCTCCCAAATATATGAATGGAGACTAACACGGACTATTTTGGAACTTCCTGGCAGATTCCAACTGTGTGCTATCCAAGAATAGGTCACAGCCTGACCTCACAGCTTCACTTTCACCAGCACCTCCTCATCTCCTACATTCCAAACTTCACAGAAGTTTTTCCACATACCTTGTCAAACCAGCACTCCCAGAAGAAAGGGTACTGCAGATATATGCCTTAGCCACAGCCTAGGATGTTGTTTCCAGAATGAATTTTGACTTTGCAGTGGAGTGTGTGCTGATATGAAATTTCCTGGCAGATTGGAACTGTGTGCCCGACTGGGCCTCAAACTTGGCGCCTTTGCCTTTCACAAGCAAGTGCGCCCTCACAGCTTTACTCCCTCCAGAACCTCATCTCCTACCTTCCAAGATAAATAGCAGTTCAAATCAACACACACTTAACTGCAGAGTGAAAATCCGTTTTGGAAAGAATATCCCAGATTGTGGCTAAGCCATGTTTCCGCAGTACCCTATCTTCCAGGAGCTATGGTCTGGCAAGGTATGCAGGAGAACCTTTGTGAAGTTCTATGAAGTGGCAATGAGCTGTAAAACTATTTGGTATAAAAGTGTGGTGACGTGTAAAATGTTGGTATGCTGGGCATGAAGGAAGGAAAATGGCCTGGAGACAGTTCATACTTCTATGACATATAGTACTAGATAGGTTTTATATTTACAAGTTAGCAATTTCTGGGTGATAGGTTACACACACACACACACACACACACACACACACACACACCTCGCAACAGCAGTATTTTAATGAGTCTATAATTTTACATTAATTTACACTGTTCTGTTGTAAGCAGGATTCCTCCTCTTTAATCAGTTTTCCCCCAAATAATAAATTTAGTGCTCATTGATTAAATTAATTAATTGTATTTAATGCCTAAAAAGGCACAGGTGAACCATAAATTTCTCTTTGGTAGAACAGCAATAGTCATGATGTAATAATATGTTGCATTGATCCATGCAGGTATTAATTCGCCATTGAGGTGCTCATTTAGCAATAGAACCATGAACAGGCTGAAGATCAGAACTTATAGTAATTTTCTATTAACATCACACAGGAAGTTTTAATCTCATTTAGTTTGTAGAAAGATTTGATGGAACTGGTAATTACAATGTCTTCAATATGCTAATTTCAGATTAAGTGGCCTGAAAAAGAAGAGAGCACTCTTTTTTTTTTGTATTTTGGTGCGTTTTTCCAGTGAGGGCTTCTGTTTATCATGACTTAATATAATTTTGCTTAAGGGTGTATGTCGCAAATGATATCTATATTCAGTCTGCTATTTTTGCACAGCTGGAACAGCAACAGCAACAACAACACCAGCAGTACAATGCAAATAGTTATTACCAACAACTTTGGGCAGCAAGTCAAGTGCAACAACAGCAAGCTTTGCTTACAACTGTTAATCAGTGCTGTCAAATGCTATGGTCTCAACAGCGGGAAATTGCATCACTACGTGCTGCTGTGAGTGCAGTAAGTATTAAAAATCATTTTAGGTATTCTTTAATTCATATAAAAAATATTACGTTACAAAATCTCGGTATAAAATTTTGCATTTTTCCTAATTTTCTCAGCAATAAACTTTTATATACTTAGAAGTATATAATAGACATACATACATACATTAATCCTTGTTCCATAGATCATGAATATGACATTTTGTAATGGTATGGAACATGTCACTTTAACATAAATTTTCTTTACACAAAATAATTGATTAATTAATTTTTTTCTCTTACTACTTCATATCTAAGACTTCATCTATTGAGTAGAAGGAGTTGGCATTCAGAAACTCTTTTAATTTGCTTTTAAATGTTGGTTGGCTATCTGTCAGACTTTTTATACTATTTGGCAAATAACCAAATATTGTTGTCGCAGCATAATTCACCCCTTTCTGTGTCAAAGTGAGATTTAATCCATAATAGTGTATATCATCCTTTCTTTTAGTGTTGTAGCTATGCACTTTGCTGTTATTTTTGAATTGGGTTGGGTTATTAATGACAAATTTCATAAGTGAATATATGTATTGCGAAGGTACTGTGAATATCCCATGTTCCTTAAATAAATGTTTACAAGGTGATCTTGGGTGGGCTCCAGCTATTATTATGATTACACACTTTTGTGCAATGAATACTTTCTCTCTTAATGACAAATTGTTCCAAAATATTATGCCATATGAAAGCAGTGTATGAAAATAGGCATAGTAGGCTAATTGGTTGCACAGGTCACACCAATATTCAAGAGAGGTAGTAGGAGTAATCCACTAAATTACAGGCCCATATCGTTAATGTCGATATGCTGTAGGGTTTTAGAACATATATTGTGCTCAAACATTATGAATTACCTCAAAGAAAATGATCTATTGACACACAGTCAACATGGGTTTAGAAAATTCGTTCCTGTGAAACACAACTAGCTATTTATTCACATGAATTGGTGAGTGCCATTGACAAGGGATATCAGATCGATTCCGTATTTCTGGATTTCCGGAAGGCTTTTGACACTGTACCACACAAGCGGCTCATAGTGAAATTGCGTGCTTATAGAATATCATCACCGTTATGTGACTAGATTTGTGATTTCCTGCCAGAGAGGTCACAGTTTATAGTAATTGACGTAAAGTCATTGAGTTAAACAGAAGTGATTTCTGGTGTTCCCCAAGGTAGTGTTTTTGCTGTTCCTTATCTATATTAACAATTTTGGAGACAATCTGAGCAGCTGCCTTCAGTTGTTTCCAGATGACGCTGTCGTTTATCGACTAATAAAGTCATCAGAATATCAAAACAAACTGCAAAACGATTTAGAAAAGATATCTGAATGTTGCGAAAAGTGGCAGTTGACCCTAAATAACCAAAAGTGTGAGGTCATCCACATGAGTGCTAAAAGGAACGTATTAAACTTCAGTTACATGATAAATCAGTCTAATCTAAAAGCCATAAATTCAAGCAAATACCTAGGTATTACAGTTACGAACAACTTAAATTGGAAGTAACACATAGAAAATGTTGTGGGGAAGGCAACCAAAGACTGAGTTTTATTGGCAGGACACTTAGAAAATGTAACAGGTCTACTAAGGAGACTGCCTACACTACGCTTGTCTGTCCTCTTTTAGAATACTGCTGCGCAGTGTGGGAGTCTTACCAGATAGGACTGATAGAGTACTTCGAAAAAGTCCAAAGAGAGGCAGCACGTTTTGTATTATTGCGAAATATGGGAGAGAGTGTCTTAGAAATGATACAGAATTTGGGCTGGACATCATTAGAAGAAAGGCGTTTTTCATTGCGATGAGATCTTCTCACCAAATTCCAATCACCAACTTTCTCCTCCGAATGCAAAAATATTTTGTTGACACCGACCTACATAGGGAGGAATGATCAACCAGATAAAATAAGGGAAATCAGAGCTCATGCGGAAAGATATAGGTGTTCATTTTTTCCGCGTGCTATACGAGATTGGAATAATAGAGAATTGGTGAAGGTGGTTGGATGAACCCTCTTCCAGGCAGTTAAATGTGATTTGCAGAGTATCCATGTAGATGTATTGATATGCTTATTACCAAAATTTTCAATAACCCTAATAGCATAAGTAGCCGAACCTAACCGTTTCAGCAGATTATCGATGTGTTTCTTCCAGTTCAATTTCTCATCATTGCACACACCCGGAAATTTTGAGTATTCTGCCTTAGCAACAGACTTTCATTAATAGTCAATATTTATCAATGGTGTTATGCCATTTACTGTGCAGAATTGTATAAACTGTGTCTTCTAAAAATTTGGTGAGAGTCCATTTGCAGACAACAACTTAATAATTTTCTGAAAGACATTATTTGCATTTTCCTCAGCTGATTCTTGCTTCTTGGGTGTGATTACTATACTTCTTTCACCAGCAAAGAGAACTAGCTTTGCATCTTCATGAATATAGAGTGGCAAGTTGTTAATATATATTAAGAACAATAAGGGACCCAAGACTGAACCCTGTGGGAAACGATTCGTGATACCTCCTCAGTTAAAGGACCCTGCTGGTTTTTGCAGACTATCTGTACTGTTAATTTCAACCTTCTGCATTCTTACAGGTCTCGCGTCCGTCGTAATTTAATATATATATTATTATTGTTATTATTATTTTTTGATTGTTGCCGACTTACGTGGTGGGCCTTAATAAAAATGATATTTAAGTTGAACAATGTAATAAACTTTTCATATTAATTTCCTCGGCTAGTCAGTTCACTTTAAAGCAAAAGATCTTTAGTTATTAATTAAAATTGCGGCCCACACACGCGCGAGAGTATTTTTCTTACCTCCGTTAAGAATTGTATTGTAGTCAGAGTCCTGGCTCTGGCTCTCGGCTATGGTACTGAAAATAAGAATCTTAAAGCTAAGTATTTCTGCAACTTCATGCGGCTGTGGAGAAAAATTAATATTATGCTAATAGCGGGCGAGTTTTCCGCTCCCGCTCCCTTTTCATAAGTTAAATTCACCACGTAATGGCGTCGTTGGCTGCATCGGCCGCTGCGATTGTTGAGCTGTAATTTACTTGAATGCAGGTTAATTCAAGGAAGGCGGACATGAAATCGGGATCACCTCTTACAAATTAAAAGTGCACAATAATATTAAATCGGTATATTATATGCTTAACTCATACAAATATGCTTACATTTGTCAGCACACGCAAGATGTCCCTCTAGACACCATAAAGACAAGTGAAGAAGTGAAGTCGACTAAAAAATTAACAAAAGAGCGTATCTTGTCGACTCTTTAGATCATTCTGTCACAAATTATTTTTTTGCGATCTAAACCTACACAGAGAAATTATTATTTTACGGCTACATGATAAAAAATTTGGCACTGGGGACGCTATACAGGTAAGTATGAATTTAACCGTTTGTGCACTGTCCCGCTCATACCACAAAACTTGAGCTTATCTAGAAGAATTTCATGATTCACACAATCAAAAGCCTTTGAGAGATCACAAAATATCCCAATGGGGTGATATTTGGTTATTCAATGCATTTAATATTTGATCAGTAACAACGTTTATAGCATTTTCTGTTGAGAAGCCTTTCTGAAAACCAAATTGACATTTTGCTAGTACTTCATTTTTACAAATATGTGATGCTACTCTTGAATTCATTACTTTTTCAAGAATTTTGGATAAAGCTGTCAGAAGTGAGATTGGGTGGTAGTTGTTAGCATCAGATCTATCCCCTTTTTTATGCAATGGTTTAACAATAGTGTATTTCAGTCTATCTGGAAAAATGCCCTGTTTCAGTGAGCTACTACATATGTGGGTGAGAATCCTACTTATTTGTTGGGAACAAGCTTTTAGTACTCTGTTTCAAATGCCATCAATTCCATGTCAGCTTTTTCTTGTGAGTTAATTTATTATTTTCCTAATTACAGTAGGAGAGGTGAGTTGAATTTCAGTTTTATCAAATTGCATAGGTACTGCCTCTTCCATATACTGCCTTGCATTTTCTAATGAATAGCTGGATCCTATTTTATCTACAACACTTCAAAATGATTATTAATAATGTTTTCTAATTCTGACTTCTTGTTAACAAACTTTTCATTGTGTTTGATAGAAATCTGGTCTTCCTGTGCTCTTGGTTGCCCTGTTTCCCTTTTCACAGTAGTCCAGATTGTTTTAATTTTATTATCAGATGTGCTAATCTCAGACATAATGCACATACTTCTGGACTTTTTAATAACTTTCCTTAATACAGCGCAATAGTTTTTATAATGTTTCACTGTTTCGGGATCATTACTCCTTCTAGCTATAAGGTACATTTCCCTTTACTGTTTACAAGATATTTTTATCCCTTTAGTAAGCCATGGCTTTTGACATGGTTTCTTACAACTATATTTCACTGTTTTCAAATATACTCACAAAGGTACACCTCATCCCAGTCTAACTGTTGCAAGCTTTCCCTAAAATTTGAAATTGTAAAATCATTCATGGAACATGCTATTTTGGAGGGCTGTTTTGCATTACTGTATGGAGCTATATCATATACTGTAATTAGCTGTGCATCATGATCAGACAGACCATTCTTAACAGGAAAAGTTTTTATTTGATTAAATTTATCTTGCTCTATGAAAATGTTTTCTATCAGTGTGCTGCTTTCCTGTACCACCCGAGTAGGAAAATCAACAATTGATGCCAAATTGAAAGAACCAAGTAATACTTCAAGGTCAAGCTTTCTGTCGGACTCTTTCAGAAGATGTATGTTGAAATCCCTACAAACAATAATTTGCTTTGACAGGTAGCACAACAAAGAATCCAAGTTTTTCAAAAATAGTTAAAAATTTCCGAATCGGGACCTATACACAGCTACAATTATGAAAGTGCCATTATTTAGCTTAAGCTCAAATGCACATGCTTCTATAAGTTGCTCTATAATGTCTCTACTTACATGTGCTGAAAGCTTATATTCACCTACGTTTACCATTTCCATAGCTGTGACTATATGATGTTCAGACAGGTATAGTACATTTATTCCACCTTCAGTTTCTAAATCTTCTAAACAAACAAGAAGATCATCTACTTTGTTTTTTAATCCCATGATATTCTGATACAATATATTAACATTATTTTTCACTGTGCTTTTATGTGAATCTTGTGACATACTAACATTATTTTTCACTATACCGTTATGAGAATCTTGTGATATTTTCACATCTCTAGCACCTGCCTCTCTAAATTTCTCATTAAGCCTAATTTCAATCAATGTAGAATGACTGGACACTAATCTTAGCCTAAAAAAAAAACTCCCATGAGTTTCAGTGCAACCGCCCTCCCCCCCTTAAAGATTTTGCTACCATCCCAGCCAGTTTACCCTTCCCTTCCCTATTGAGATGCAGGCCATGTCTTATGAAGTCCCACCTACCAATACCATCAACAGATACCAAACCTGTGCCTGACAAAGTAGCCTTCCAAAGCAGCTGATCTAGCTCCATATTGACCCTCCTGACGGGCTGTTCAGTTGGGGCCAGTCATACCGCATCAGAGCAGGAACCAAGCCGACATTTGTATGGTTCGTTGCAGATGCTATTTTTACCAGGTCACACTCAATATTGTAGCCCTGATCCCTATCAATACTGTTTCCGGTCCACCAACTACCACAACTTGATCCTGCTTTGTAAAACCCTTGCACAATGAACCTACATTCTCTATCACATGGCTAAGACATGCACTGGGCTTGAAAATACTTGTGATCTGGTACCTGTCACCTAATTTTTCCTGCAAGATCTGGCCCACACCTCTTCCATGGCTGCTACCTAACAACAGAACTTTCCTCCTACTTTGTACTTTTTTTGCAACAGTTGGTTTCCTAGTGAAATTCTGGTGAGTGCTCACTACACTTACATCTACTTGAGCCTCTTCCTTAGTTGACTGAGGTAGCAGAGCAAATCTGTTGTTTGTGCCAATGATGAAACTGTTTGATACTGTTCTCTTTCTGTGGCCCCTGTTCCTTGCTACCACTTCCCATCTGTCTTCACCCTCCTCCCCCCTTAACCTCATCAGTTCCTCCGTAGCACTATCCAGTTTAGCCTGAAGGGCTCTAATCTTCCCTTCCTGTTCTGCTATTTTCCTATCCCTTGAACATAATCTGCAATACCATGGAAGAGAGCCATTTACTTCCCTGATTCCCATGCCACTACATTCACCCCAGTGTAACCATCTGCCACACAGCTGCACAGAGCCCCAGAACTGATTTTCCTATGGCAGCTCAAATATTTCTCGCTCATGGTTGTATACAACATTTTTTATAAAATTTATCTAGACAATAACAGTAATATTCTATTAACTACAGATCACAAAAGTAGCTTAAGTTATGTGGAACACTAATATACATGTATACTATTAATATAGTAACATAATGAAGTTAAACTAATGTCCAAAATCAAAACTTGTATACCCGAAAAATTAGATTGTGTATGTACGATACGTACTTTATGTGTTTTGAAAGGAAACAAAGGATAGAACTTAAAACCTGTACTTCGCTAAATAGATACGGCACTATTAAATATATGTGTGATGAAAACAACGTAACTTCTTGACTTAATGCTTAAAGAATATATGTAAACGTATGTCTAAAGTACACGGAAACCGGCTCTTATTTTATGTTTTTGTT
The DNA here is from genome assembly GCF_021461385.2 of Schistocerca piceifrons. Taxonomy (NCBI): domain Eukaryota; kingdom Metazoa; phylum Arthropoda; class Insecta; order Orthoptera; family Acrididae; genus Schistocerca; species Schistocerca piceifrons. Next base: position 85,204,634 of record NC_060140.1, read on the forward strand.
TCTTTCCAAGAAATACTTTGAAACAAGTGAAACCTTCAGTAGATAATATAAAACAGACTCTAATTAACTTTGTTGTGGTGTAATATGAATTTAATTGACAGTTATTATAGAATTACTGACTTATCTTCATGAGCTTAATATTCAAGCATGTGCGATCTGTGCCAGTGCTGCCAACATGTGTTTTCTGTATTTTAAGCTCAAGCAAGCTGTTTGTCAGATGGTCACATTGCTGATCATTTATGAATGTGGCTGCCTAAGAGGAACTAGTCAGTACTACTTTTGGTGTAATTAAATTTGCAGTAGATTAAAGACATTAACAAGAAATGATGCCTGAGTTTACAGTTTATATCCATATGTCTCTTCATAAAACCTCTGTTGCAATTCATATATTCATGTCTTTGTCAGGCATTATCATGCATATTGTTGTTTAACTTTCCACCATTCTATGCACGATTCAGCTTTACTTGTATTAGAAACCCACTGTGTTACAAAGCCTGTATTCTGAGTTCCCAAATCACATAATATTTGGTAATATTGTGGTTTGAGACTGTGTGTCATTTGTTTACTTGTTTATTGGCCACCTGCCAGTTTTATTATAAAATTTATTTGTACATACCATTAACATTATTTTTTAGCTCGTTGGTGTCATTACTTACTTAAGAGTCTTATTCATATCTTATCTCTCAAAACTCGTTTTCAGAAAGTCGGTTGATGAGTTTTGTGTTTCTGCATTTTTTCTGTTGCTGCAGCATAACAACTCTGAATTAAACCAAACATTATTAAAAAAATTTGTCACTTCATTAACTAGTAAGAAAAATATTGCCAGGGGACTGGATGATGCAATCATTGCCAGTCTAACCTCATTGCGTTTATGGGGAAGTGAAGAATTTGGATTTACTACTAGTCTTGCAGAACATGTGCTGCACAGCAATCACATTTAGGTTTTTGAGAGACAGACATAGGTTTTGACTCTTTTTGAATAGACTCATGAGTACTACCAGTAACATCTAACAAACAATATATGTTTTGTTCCTTTTCTTAATAATCTCTAGTAAAGATACCTCTCGATTTATTCAATTGAATTTTTATGGCTGTCCTCAGAAAAGATTTACAGTGACATTGATATTCAAGAACTGCACAAGTTCTATACTTGCTCACTTGTTGGAATATGAGTTGATAGTTGCATCTATAGAATCGTGAGATGGCAGGCATAATATATGAATGCAGTGAGTACGCAATGAGTGTATGAATGCAGTGAGTACCAGAAGGGTAGCAGTCTGAGAAAACATGTAAGATGACTGTCACAGACAAAATCACATGGCTGTCTAAGAAGAGCTCTTCATTACTTCTTTCAGTGTAATTAGATTTGCAGTTCAATAAATATATTAACAGTAAAAGATGCCTGAATTTATAGTTCACATCCATATGTCTTTTTATAAGAAGCTCTGTTGTAATTCACATGTTGCATGTCTTCACCACAGACAAAATTGAAGTACACTATTTGTTTGGAGAGAAGAGATGAAATCTGTGGTCACATATAAATGAATAAGTGTAGTTTTTAGTAAGTCTATGTAAGAACTGATTGAAGGGATCATCTGCAGCATAGAAATTATCTAGACGAATCTGAGGAGGGACTAACATCTATGTCATGAAAACATAGGTGCCATGATGATGATAGTATTAGTAGTAGTAGTAGTAGTAGTATTTATTCATCCTTGGATCATTTTGTACAGCAGCATGGACATGTCACTTAGAAGGACACTGAATGTAGATTGCGTAACTGGAAACAAGTTTTTTGTCCTAATTATGTACAAGTACAATGTAAATTGTATATTCTATCTCATCGCTTGTCAATGACACCACTTCACACATTATTTTACTCTTCAGTTATTAGCACACTTCAACAGCTTTTGGAATGTCCAATGCCTGAAACAATCAAAACATGGAAACCGTACCAGATCAGTCTTTATATAAAAGTCATAGTAAAACATGTGTATAAGTGAACTAAATGACAAAACTGTGTGAATGTGAATAATTTTTGTATTACTTGCTGTAAAAACTATGAGATATCATCATCATCATCATCATCATCAAAACTTTCTTAAATATATCTAACAATGGAAAGTCCAGGATGGAATAACAACAGTATTATGAGAAGGATAAATTTCTATCACCATATAGAGTCGCAGAGAGGACCAACATAAAGCCTGCCATTCATTCAAGCTTTTGGGCAAAAGGCCTTCCTCTGAAGTTGAAAAACAAACACTCATTCACACAGGCACAACTCACACAAGGATACTACTGCCTGTGGCCAGACTGCAACAGCACCTGCTGGGAGAAGCAGTCTGGTGTAGGGTGGGTAGTGGGTGTACGGAAGTGGCTGGTGCGAAGAGAGGGAGGGGAAGGAATAGCTGGGCAGGGGTGGGGGAATGTGTTGTGCTGCTTGTGGGAGCGTACAGGGACATAGTGGAGTAGGATAGGTTTGTTAGGTGCAATTGGGAGGCTTCGTGGACAGCAGGTGAGAAGGGAAGGGGAATGGAAAAAGGAGATAAATAAGGCTAGTGGGTATGTTGGTGGAATAGAAGGCTGTGTAGTGCTGGAGTGGGAGCAGGGAAAGAGATGGGTAGGTGAAGGATAGTTGCGAGTTGTGCTTAGGTGAAAGTGTGTGTGTTTTCTACTTCAGAAGAACCCCTTTTGGACAAAAGCTTAAATGTATGGCAGCTTTTTTATTTGTTTGTTTGTAATTCACCATCCTCTCCTAAATTCAGAGCAGGAAAAAAAATTAGTACACCTTTTCAGAGGTTTCTAATTCGATCAAGATTTATTGCTGCAGCAGTGCATATGGAGTACATGAAATGATTACATTTACAGATCAGTAGCACAAACAGTCTGTGGTACCAAGTATCTACCAATGCTGAAACACACATGTTAGTACATGTTATAGCCTCCATGGGCAGCAATGCTGCCAGTGCCTCTGGCACCCATCGTACGGATGGTGAATGCTGTCCTTGGATACATTACGCAACGTCTGCTCGACCCATTCACATAGTTCGGTAAGAGTTGTTGGTTGCTGAGTTGGTTGAGTCACTTCTTGTGCCATCATACTCCACAAGTGTTCAATTGGAGACAAGTCCAGATATCGTACTGACCAGGGAAGTTGCTGCATGTCCTGCAGAGCATGAAGAGTTTCACTGGCAGTGTTGGTGAACATTATCCTGTTGGAAGGACACATCACCTTCCTGTTGCAAGAAAGGTAAAAATATGGATCTAATAACATTCTACGTGTAGCAAATGCTGGTTAGCGTCTTCTCCACACCCCAGACCATAAGGCTTGGGGTAGAGCTGCGTTTCTTGGACAAATACACTCTACAAGACTGAGTTCACCAGGTCTACGTCGTACTACGTGCAAACAGTCGTCACCTGAATGCAAGCAGAATCTGCTTTCATCGCCAAAGACCACAGCGCACCATTCAGTCTTCCAAGTGATCCTCTGATGGACCAGTCAAGTCGTGCACGTCGATGCTGTGGCATGAGAGGAAGATCGGCTAGAAATGTGCGTGCTCGTAGTCCTACTGCTAATAACCGGTTCGCAACAGTTCGTGTTGACACATCTGTGCTCACAAGCACTCTTATCTGTGCTGTGATAGCTGTACGATCTGCCACTGCTGCCCTTACAATATGACGATTCGGATGGGCATCTCTGCTGCACGGATGTCCAGAACCTCATCTACAGGTATGAGAATGTTGATGTGACCACTGATATCAGCATCGTTGCACAACTGACACAGCATATCCAACTTTTGTAGCAGTTCTCTGAAACGACTATCTCATCACTCAGCAGACCACAATTTGACCCCGTTCATACTTGTTCAGTTGAGTTGGCTGTAGGAAGCACAAATGCATCTCTATGACATGGTTGTCTGTTTGCTTCGTGTGTTTGCAGAACACTGTCTGCAAGCTTTCTTTATTAAAGGACAGACTCAGATGGCACTCTGGCAACTGTGCGACTATGCTACCTGTTGGTGGATGATTTTGAAACCATTACTAGTACATCTAATATTGCCCAGGTGGCATGTGCCATCATCAGATCAAAATTGAAGTCATCTTTCCAGGTGTACTAATTTTTTTTTCCAGCAGTACTTAGCTAATGTTTTTACATTCTTTGTTTCTACAGCCAATACACTGGAGAGTGTTATAGGTTTATACAGCTTGTTTCTTTGATACAGAGCCTTTGTATGTACTTCTCCATGAAAATTGTTCGTATTTCTAGTTTCATAATTGCAACCTTTGTGTATGCACAGTCCTACAAGTTCAAAATCATAAGTTTTAAAAATTATTCCTGCATGATTCAGTATTTGGATGGATTACTAGTTTCAGTTCGCCATCTTCAGATCGTAAAACATTTTTGATTAGTGTTGGTGCCATTACAGCTTCACACATCATTAAAATCTTTCTAAAAATGACAGCATCCATACATGATATAGTTGAAAGCAGCTTCTCATCGTTTTGACCAGTATAATTGAACGATGGTCATAAAGCATGTTTCTCTCTTCAGCCTGCCCAGTTTTCTCCCTTTTGCACCATGACCCTCACTACTTGCCCTGAAACTTGAGCCATGATTGGTTGCTTCAAAGTAACTCTAGCAGTGCTGTGTTTGACTCTGCTAGCATTCAACTAGCTATGTGATCAGCTGCAGGGTAATTTCTTTGGCCAAACAGCAAGGTTGCAATGTAAATGTAACAAGGCTGTCAACGTACAGGGAGGTGTGATGTGCCAGTAGCGAACAGTGAGATGCCAGCAGTGAGGTTGCAGCATAAACATAGCCTTACACTCTGCAAGACTACATCCCCATTCACTACTCTCCTTGTCATTAATTATCACCTCAAAAAAATCAGTGTGCAACAATGAAACGCGGTGATGATGGTTGGCCTTCTCTGCATATCTGCCTATTGGTGCAACACATTTTTCCCAATGACAGATGACTTGGCAGAGACCCAGGTTTCACAAGCCTTCATTTTGCACCTTGAAAATCACCTCATCCTCATTTATGAACTGCTTGCCATGCAGTGGTTTCTTCATCCAAGGACAGAAGATGATGTCACTGGGTGTCATATCAGAGGGATGGGGTAAGGCAAAATATGATAGCCCTCAGAAACAGCAGGTGTGACTTTGACTTGAGCATAATAAGCTGGAGCATTGTCACGGAGCAAAAACACCCCTTTGCAGCTTCCCATGACACTTCTTCTTCGGAGACTCCGGTAACCTCATCAGGAAATTTCTGTGTTATCCTAATCTATTAGCACCAATCCCTAGCAACACAAAAAAACATTCAGCATTACCTTGCCTGATAATGGCTGGATCTTAACTTGTTTGAGAGTGATGTTTAAGCCACAGGTTTCTGCTGCTTTCTTTGCTCCTCTGTATCGTAGTCATAGTGATACACTCAGCAGTTGCCCATGGTGATTAAGTGGCTAAAGTAGTAGTCTGGTTTGGTGTAACAGAGCTGCAACATACCCACTGTTGCCGCAGTTCAGTAGGCTTTCTGAAAGGGTGGGAGCAGTTGCAGAAACCAGTGGGCAACAATCTTTGTTATGTTTGAAATGTCATGTAAGATGTTGAACTCTGATGCATAACTGATCTTCACTTTCTCTGCCATCACATCAGTGGAGATATCCAGGTCTTCTAGCCCCAGCACATGCACTTCTCTTGTGATTCCCTGTTCTTCACAGAGATATGGCCTGCTGTTTCGTTCTTTGTCATTCAGACTTGTTTGACCACACTAGAAGCATCTCCACAATCTAAACATTGTGTCATATGATTGTGCATTGTTGTTGTACTCTTTCACCAACTCAGCATGGATTGTTGCAGCATTGTTCCCCATCAAATGCAGAAGACAAATTGTCACACAGTATTCCATTCTATCAGTGGGCTGTACCACTTTGTTTTGGCTTCTGTAGCAGGGTGCTACGGTAGCATGGCACATGTACACCTATGATGTAATGTATTCTAAGCTAATTGTTTGCTCTTAGAGATGGAAGAAAATCCTTCGCCGGCCGCAGTGGCTGAGCAGTTCTAGGCGCTTCAGTCCGGAACCGCGCGACTGCCACGGTCGCAGGTTCGAATCCTGCCTCGGGCATGGATGTGTGTGATGTCCTTAGGTTAGTTGGGTCTAAGTAGTTCTAAGTTCCAGGGGACTGATGACCTCAGTTGTTAAGTCCCATAGTGCTCAGAGCCCTTTGAACCATTTTGAAAATCCTTCTTATTTTTTAATTTTATAAATAAATTATGAACAAATTAAAGGTATATAACTGAGAATAATTTAAATGCAAGTTTTATATGTTTCATCACTTTTTCAGTTGATTTCTGTTAGTGTATTATGTCCTACATTTGTACCATATTTTTGTGACATCACTTTGTGAAGTTCTCGTACAGGTATGTTAAATACTTTAATATTAGTTGTGATACCGTGAATAAAAGTTTGACTTGTGCAGAACACATTTATTAAAGAAAATGGCTGGTCTCTCACTATACAAAAGTGTTACCCTCGTGGCCACCAAGGCCACAATGCCTGCTCCTTGCTCTTAAAGACTGTTCCAGCGCCCCTTGTCTGACATCACATCCACTAGCCACATAGGATGCATTCACTACAACATTGCAACGTAAAATATATCTTTGACTACATAAGTAGCTATTTACTCTATTTAAGTGGAGGCTATCACTTGTGTTGTCACAACTTTATATTGTTTTCAAATTTTTTATCAGAAAAACAGCGAGAGTTGCATCTTGCTGGTGGAGGGGGGTGGGGAGGGGGGAGATAAAAAGTAATTGGCATAAATCTGTGCTCATCAAAAACTAGGTTGATGAACTTCTGCACTTACGACACTTCGAGATGACAATGTACTGACAGTCATGTACATCTAAATTTTAAGTTAAAACAAGTATGCTGTTTTCAACAAAACAGACTTTAAGACCTTTTCTTTCACAGCTACAACAAGAACGAGTCGGGACCAGATTGGAGACACAGCTGCCTCTTTCAAATGAGCTTCTGAATGAGTCTTCCACAATTCAGAACGCCAAACCAGTTCCTGCTGTTAATAATGGTGGTCCATACAGTTCTGGATTGCCTACGGATAGCGTTGCAAGTGCACACTCACTCCCTAACTTGGTGGTTCCTTCAGCGGCTCCTGTTCATACTCTCCCTCTTCCTGTACCAGTGCCAGCTCCACCTCCTCCACCGTCTTCCGTTGTGCGATCACCACAAGCACTGAATAACCAAGTACCACCAGGAAACCGCGCCAATAACTACTGGGACAATTTCCGGAGGTAAATGATCAAATCTGAAAAGTATTTACATTTACCGTTGTCTTAGTATTTTTTGCACACCTAATTGCCATTAGACTGATATTTCTGATCATTTTCTGATATGCAAAAATTGTATACTTCAGTTTTATTGTCGAAGTGTAAATGATCCTTAGGGTTTATCTTCTTCGATATGCCAATATTTTCTTGTATAATATTCATGTCTCAGGAATATTTATTGCCATTGTACCTACCAGTATGTTAAGAAGAAAAGAATGTTTTAAAATATGCAGTCTTGTTATTTTGTTCATCCATAAAGTGTAATTTACTGAAACTAAGTTGAAGATGGATATATTATCATCATTCAGATGTATGCATTAGTTGTCTTAACAAAATTGTATGTATATTTCAGGCGATTGTTGTGTTAAAATAATGTCATATTGAGTACCAGATTTTTACCTGGTCATGTTTCTGAGAAGTAGCATTTAGCAAATGAGTCATCTTCATATCTGTCACACAAGGAACCTATTTTAAAACATCTGCATGTTGCATCCTCTTAATTTATATGTGTAATTTGTACAGCACCCAGTACATTCGCAAGTTTTCTTGTACATTCATAGTTGCTCTTGGAGGGAGAATTGGAAACTGTGTTGCAATTCGTAATGGGACAACACTGATATCAAAATGTTGTATGTAGGCTCTGTTAAAAACTTGAATTACATTCTTATACTGAGTGTAATTTGTTTCAAATAAAGTAAAGCATGGGAATGGAGTAACTTTATCCATTGTGTCAGCCTATTGTGCTATAGACTGAGATTTTCCACAAAACAGTTATTTCTTCCCAACTATCATTTTGACTGGAGTGACCTAAAGGTGTAGAAATTACACCAGAGGTCATATTTTGATTAGACTGTTATAAATATCTATGTACTGTACAACTGCTAATTTCATGATGTATCCTAAAATTGATTTTGAAGTGGAAGTTGGTACCACCTGGCTTTGAGATGAATCAGTATTACAGAATAAGACACATTAAGTAAATTTCTCATATTTACCCAGTTCTGCAGAATCCATGTGCAGGACTGTAACTAGTAAAAAGTATAGAGATCTTACAGTAATAATGTGTGTCTCTTCATCCAAGTTGATTCTATGTGGGAAAGTAACACAAGATATTGATTCTGTTTAGCTGCCCTTTACATACTTCCAGTAGTGTACTTGAGTTGTAGGTGCTCACCTTTAATGTTTTTGGGCAACTGGTTATTTATTTCAGTGAGAATGAATGTTTAAAATTAATAATTGAAGGCAATTTACTCATTAAAAATGAAAGCCAAATATCCCTTGTCTGATGGGAAGACGTAATGAAATGCAGAATGCCTTGGTACCTTTAGTTTTCACTGACTATTCTCAAATAAAACAGATGAAAAAAGATAAAAAGAGGTTGATATGCCACTCAGAATGTGGGGCGAGAGACTCCTGTGTTAAGTCAAAAGAAAAAGAAGTGGGTTATCTGCAGAATACTGTGTGTGTGTGAAATTCACAAATCTCAACTCAGATTCCAGAACCTTCTTTGACATTTTAGTACTTCAACATGTTCTGTTAAACATTCATCTTTGGTTTGAATGGTCACTCCTCCCTTCTTCCAGAAGAAAGTTAATTTCAATTACTGCAAAAGACATAACTTTTGTTTTCCTGAATTATTGATCCATTGTGTTCTGATTATTACAATTGTGCAATTTTAAGGTTTTCTAAATTGAATTTTTCTGGGTGGCATATATCAGTGTAGTCACTACAATTAGTACTGAGTTGTGCAGTTCATTCATACAATAAGTGACAGTTGATTATGTTGCTTGCTGTTACTTACCAGATATTTTCAGGGAACTTCCATGGTACCAGAATTGTATGTTGTTTCCCATGCTTAATTGCAAAGTTATGGAAACATTGTTATGTCACCAGATTCATGTAGAACTGTTACTCAGTTCACAAAGTTAACACAAAGGTTTGGCATGGCAACAGATCTGTCAACATTTAGCCCACATGTAAACTATTTTTCTACTGCGTATACCTAAAGACGGGTTTTAGAAAACATGAAGTGTTTAATATAAAGCCAACTTTTTAAATTTGTTAGGCATATTATTACTTTGCACGCAATTTAGTAGTATACTTTCTCTGTACAGTGATGCCCACACTGAATCACTGTAAGTTACTGCCTTTCAAATGTTCTTCTGTTCTTTTCAATATTAATTACTTTGTAATTATTTTCCCCTTCTGAACCACTGATGTATTTGGGTTGATTATTTTAATTAAACTAAGATTATATTTTTTCTTGGATGTGTGGAAGGAATACAACCAAAGAAATATATGGTGGTAACTTTTTTTTGTGGTTGAAACTATACACAAAGCAGGGTGTATACACACCAGGACATCTAGGAGGAAGTTTGGGAAAAATGTGGAAATTTTTCATCTGGGAAAAACCCAAGAATTTTACAGAGTTACAGGAAGTTTTCATTGTTCGACCTTTCAGTTACATTTTTGTAATTTTGGCTGATAAGAACAGGTACTGTAACAAAGAATTTTATGTTAGCCTGCTACTGCAGAATAATAGTACAGCAATAAAGATAAATGAGAGAATAACACCAAAATGAAACTCTAGTTGTAAAGAAAATGTGCCATTTAAACAACAAAACACAGTGCACACACCAACACCTGCTGACAGCAAAATGTAGTCTATGCAGTACACCATAACAACAGACTGCTTTCAGTGAGTGTGATGTCACAACTGTTTACGTTTCTTACAGGTCACAGAAAAATATTGTGAATGGTGGTCTGAGAAGTATTACTGTCAAAGTAAATACCCTTTTACACAAGATGAATTATGTTACATGTGAGAGTGTGTAATGAATTTCTTAAGTCACAAATTGTTTGACTCTCATTCAAAACTTAACTCTTTGAGGACCAGCCACTGACAAAAATTTCCAGCCCAGAAGACCAGCCATTTGTGCCATTATTTAAAATGTGCACATATGTGTTTGATATATGTTATTTAAAGGGTAACATGTGCTAAAAGACCAATATTATATGTGAAAGCTTAGCTTTTCTTGTAGCTATACCAATGCATATTAATTTAAAACTGTAACTTTTCCTGTTTGTGTCTTCACGCTACTTAAGTCCTGTTGCTATTGGCTGACTGCATCATGTACCCTAAGCTCTGAATATCTGCTGTCAGTGGCTGGCGAGATCATGTGATATGAGCTATAAGTGTCTGAAAAAAGTAATCTCGATTTCAGTGCCTCAGAAGCTACTGTGCTGTAGCTGACAGAATTCGTATTTATTCTTTTGTAATATGAAAATATGCAGTGTACATGTTGCCATGCATTGTTTTTTGCTGGGTTTCATTTGCTAAAGTGCCAGGAAGTTCTATACCCATGTGACCATGCTGGAGGTAGGTGTGATTGTGCAGCAAACCTTACAATAATTCAACACACTTTCACATATTTCCTTACAAGACTGCAAAACTGATTGTTTCAATATGAATCCCAGAGTGATTTGTAATAAAATCAAACATTTCAGCATCTCCCACAATCTCTCAGAATTCCCTGAGAATTCTATTCTTTATCACACAGTTTTAGCGAAAGATGTTAGTTTAACAAATTTGGTTCTTTTGCTTCTTACAAGCTCATATCACAGTTTTACCGTTGAACTGGCTATCTTATCACTGTTAGTCAAACTGTGTGTTGTATTTTGAAGTTAAGTGGATTCATTAAATCTCAACTCACTTGTGGAAAACAATACTAGGTTAATCTTCTGAAAAATTACCTGGGTGTATATGTAGCAAGAAATAAAATTTCACAGATTTTTTCCTGATTTCCTGCTTAAAAATATGCTTTTTCCGAGGTGAAAATACTCTAATACACTGTACCCCAGGTGGAAATATACTATACCTCAGGTGAAAGTGTTAAGTGACATTATATTTTCCCTCGAAGCTGTAAAATTTATCAATCCATTGAATGGTAAAGGCTTACCTCCAGCATGGTCACAGGCCTCGGGTGCCTCCATTATTTCCTGTGTGTTCTCTGGGTCTAGGTTCCTTTCCTATTGCATGATTGAGAGTGCAACTGGAAGTAATGAGCATGTGAGTATTTGTCACATAGCTGTGGAGTCATTATTAACACAAAAGCAATATGTTTGTATGCTGATTTGTATTTGAACTCTTGCAGTTTATAGGTGGACTTGAATATTCAGGCTTTGGTTCTTTTACACTAATTTCAGGGCAAATTAGTACTTTGCCAACTTTCTTACAGTTTAGGCATTAAATTAACAATGATCAGAGTGTGAAGACCATTTGGTTTGAAACATGCATCTTTGCTGTAAAAGTCTATTGATGTCACTTTCCACAATTACAGCCATTCAAAACGTGTTATACTGATTGACACTTTTACTTTGCTCCTGTGTGGAGGATGCCGGAAGCAGAATCTTGCGACTGACTTGTAGCACATTGGCTGCTGAGACAATCCCTGCCTCCTATTCCTAGAGCAGACACTTTATAGTGTGCAAAAGAAATGAACGTGTAATGGATTAATGTGTCACAGAAGATTATAGTGAGTTGTTAGAAGGATCAGGTATAGCCTTTGCACTTATTTTTGCTAATACTATTAACAGTCACTATGCACAACAGCACACATGGATCAACACCATATTCATGATGACTAGTTTTTGTTATGGGGCACAATACTGTTGCGTAGCTATGGTTGATGCTGAGCGTAAATATTCTGGAGTGGCATGAAGTCAGCCAAATTCCACTGACCACAGAAGGGCCAAATAAAAGTGTGTGATAAGTATGTATTTAAGGTTATCACACAATGACACAGCACAGCAGAGAATAGTGGTGGGCAGTATATTAGTCATTATTTTGTTTGATTATGAGGTACTGTAACTATTTACCAGATGGATTGAAAGTGAGAAATTTGGTTACTGTTCAAATTTTAGAATACTGTGTAAATACGTTCCACCTTTTAATCAGCTTTAGAACAAATTGGTGACATTCAGATGGAACAAGAAAGAAAATTAATCCGGAATTAAATGTCAAAAAAATGAAATAAATCATATCAAATTAATTATCAATGAAATTGTCTGTGATTGTTATCACAAGGATACATTAAAATGTATCCTTGTGATACATTACAATGTGGAAACCCAGTTCTAAGCAAAGAAGGGAAAGCAGAAAGATGGAAGGAGTATATAGAGGGTCTACACAGGGGCGATGTTCTTGAGGACAGTATTATGGAAATGGAAGAGGAGGTAGATGGAGATGAAATGGGAGATATGATATTGCGTTATGAGTTTGACAGAGCACTGAAAGACCTAAGTCGAAACAAGGCCCCGGGAGTAGACAACATTCCATTAGAACTACTGACAGCCTTGGGAGAGCCAGTCCTGACAAAACTGTACCATCTGGTGAGCAAGATGTATGAGGCAGGCGAAATTCCCTCAGACTTCAAGAAGAATATAATAATTCCAATCCCAAAGAAAGCAGGTGTTGACAGATGTGAAAATTATCGAACTATCTGTTTAATAAGTCACAGCTGCAAAATACTAACGCGAATTCTTTACAGACAAATGGAAAAACTGGTAGAAGCCGACCTTGGGGACGATCAGTTTGGATTCCGTAAAAATGTGAGGCAATACTGACCGTATGAATTATCTTAGAAGAAAGATTAAGGAAAGGCAAACCTACGTTTCTAGCATTTGTAGACTTAATTCTGAAGGTGGCAGGGGTAAAATACAGAGCGCGAAAGGCTATTTACAATTTGTACAGAAAGCAGATGGCAGTTATAAGAGTCGAGGGACATGAAAGGAAGCAGTGGTTGGGAAGGGATTGAGACAGGGTTGTAGCCTCTACCCGATGTTATTCAATCTGTATATTGAGCAAGCAGTAAAGGAAACAAAAGAAAAGTTCCGAGTAGGTATTAAAATCCATGGAGAAAAAATAAAAACTTTGAGGTTCGTCGATGACATTGTAATTCTGTCAGAGACAGCAAAGGACTTGGAAGAACAGTTGATTGGGATGGACAGTATCTTGAAAGGAGGGTATAAGATGAACAACAACAAAAGCAAAACGAGGATGATGGAATGTAGTTGAATTAAATCGGGCGATTCTGAAGGAATTAGATTAGGAAATGAGACACTTAAAGTAGCAAAGGAGTTTTGCTATTTGGGGAGCAAAATAACTGATGATGGTCGAAGTAGAGAGGATATAAAATGTAGACTGGCAATGGCAAGGAAAGCGTTTCTGAAGAGAAATTTGTTAACATCGAGTATAGATTTAAGTGTCAGGAAGTCGTTTCTGAAAGTATTTGTATGGAGTGTAGCCATGTATGGAAGTGAAACATGGACGATAACTAGTTTGGACAAGAAGAGAATAGAAGCTTTCGAAATGTGGTGCTACAGAAGAATGCTGAAGATAAGGTGGGTAGATCACGTAACTAATGAGGAGGTATTGAATAGGATTGGGGAGAAGAGAAGTTTGTGGCACAACTTGACTAGAAGAAGGGATCGGTTGGTAGGACATGTTCTGAGGCATCAAGGGATCACCAATTTAGTACTGGAGGGCAGTGTGGAGGGTAAAAATAATAGAGGGAGACCAAGAAATGAATACACTAAGCAGATTCAGAAGGATGTAGGCTGCAGTAGTACTGGCTTTCCTGAGGATTCTGATGAATGTTGAATGCGGAGCAAACAGTGAGCAGCAAATTGAGTCATGTAGCTAACTATGGGAACCTACACCGTGTACTTTGGTTTTTTATGAACATCTACCATGCTTAAACTGCAGTTTGCCTGAGTCCATTTGAATTGCCTTTAAAACTGGACAAATACACAACGGTGATATACATTTCTGCAGGAGATGGTAAAAGTCTAGACAGAGGCTAGTGGCAGGTGGCCTACTTACAAGTATGTATTCGTGCAACAGTGTTGTCGTGCTCACTGTGAGGTATGAAGGGAGTGAAGAGGGTGTGTCAGCTGCTGGTTCGGCGCAGCCATTGAGATGGCGTCGGGAAGACTGTAAGTTTTGAAGCAAGAGACATTGTAACATTTTCACGTCGGTATAGAAGTGAAATTTGATACGTATTTGGCAAAAAACAGTTGCATTCTTGAGTTCCCCTGTAATTACAACCTCAGATATCACAACGTACTCAGAAGAAACAGCAAAACATTTGTAGCAGTGAAGATATGAGTTTCATATCTGTTCTTTTTTGACGATGGTGGTGATAAAAAGTAGTGATACGAAAGACCACAGGTTTAGTAAACAAAATAGGTAGTGAAGATAAAAATTAATGTAAACCATTTAGTTTTGTTTATTTTATTTCTTCTTGTTTTATCAAAAGGTAGACAGTCAATAAATGGCATAAGTTTAAAATAGATATAATGCTAAAATTTTAGGCAGATACTTAATGTCAATAAAACAGTTTGTAATTTTGATTAACCACAATATATTATAAATAATTTTTTCCCAAAAAGCCTCATAACAAAGGGTCATCTTATTTTCATGGTTGTCTCATAATTGGGTAAATACAGTAGTGCCACGGGGAGCTCGAAGGTAGGGCACAGTCATCAGCCATAGGAGTCAGAAATGTAATGCTTGCCGTGGGTACTTTTCTAGCTGCAAAACTGAGCTCAAGGTGCATGACATGGCTGTATTATCTTACCCAGCCAAGACAACAATATGTCTGCACTCTAGGATGCCAGATGTATGGGGCTGCTGGGATCATGCCTGGCATTAATTATGCCCAATCTGAACCCATCGTTTCCATGTTTGCATGACAGTTATGGGATCCTGAGCTGAGTGTGCAGCAATGTTGTGTAACAACAAACCAGAGTCTTGATTGACCACAATTCTGCCACAGTCAAATTCCAATATATGCTGGTGGACATTTCTTATTTTTATATGATTTCACAAAGTAACAACAGTAAAATGGGATATCCAGATGAGAAACTTACTGCGTGATGTTAACTGACTCCTCCCTCTCTTCTTGGTAGAACAAATTCATGATTATAAGTGTAAACTACAATATTTCCTTATATACTGTATTTTGTCCTTGGCAGCGAGTGTTCATCGGAGACAGGGGTATCATCATGAGTGTCAGAGGGAACTGTGAAAGGACAGCTGTTATTTTCAATATTCATAAATAATCTGGTGAGCAGGGTGGGCAGCATTCTGCGGTTGTTTGCTGATTGTGCTGCGGTGTACAGGAAGGCGTCGAAGATGAGTGACTGTAAGGTGATACAAGAAGACTTTGACAAAATATCTAGTTTGTGTGATGAATGGCAACTGGCTCTAAATGTAAGTTAATATGAATGAGTAGGGAAAACAAACTTATAATGTTTGGATACAGCATTAGTAGTGTTCCACTTGACACAGTTATGTCATTTAAGTATCTGGCAGCAATCTGAAGTTGGATGAGCATGTAAGAATTGTAGTAAGAGAGGTGAATGATGGACTTTAGTTTATTGGGTGAATTTTAAAAAAGTGTGGTTCATCTGCCAAGGAGACCACATATAGGATGCTAATACAACTTAACCTTGAGTACTGCTCAGGTGTTTGGGATCCGTACCAGGTTGGATTAAAGGAAGACATTGAAGCATTTGAGAGGGGGGGGGGCTGCTATTTTTGTTACTGGTAGGTCTGGACAACATGCAAGTGTTGTGTAGGTGCTTTCGGAACTCAAATGAGATATCTTGGAGATAAGGCGATGTTCTTTATGAGGAAGACTATTAAGAAAATTTAGAGCACCAGCATTTGAAGCTAGCCACAGAAAGTTCCTACTGCCGCCAACATAAATTTCACAAAGATAAGATACGAGAAAGTAGGGCTCGCTACTTTGTGAGGTTGTGCTGAAATGCTAATCATTAGCATATCCAAGCTGTAGCACACTTCATGCCAATCTGGCATTTGTTGCATATCATGATCATGGTGTTGCAATTTTAATGGCCAGTAGTATACCTCACGGCTTTATTTGCCATTGTGGCTGCATGTTTCTGTGAAATTACTCCCTGATTTCAGCCTTTGGAAGTATTTCAATTTGAAATTTGTGAATGGCATTTTATTATTATTATTTTTTTTTTTTTTTTTCATTCTGATAAGAGGTGGTCTATTGTTGGCATTACCATTTATTTTTGTTTTCTACAGTTGAATTCACAAAGATACCCACCAGTAATTAGTTGTCAGCAGCTTTACGATTGCTTTTTTGTTATTGTAACAAAAGACAAATCCACATCATATTTGGAACTGGTTGGTTACTGCTGTGAACCACACAGATGTTTTGAAACACTTACAAGTAGTCCCACCTGAATAGTCAAATAATACAATTTTTACACTGATGAGCCAAAACATTATGACTATTTGCTCACCGTGAGGTTAAATGCCTTGTGGTGGTGTTGCAGGCAAGTGACTCAAGGAAAGAATGTAAGCAGAAGAGAGATGAATGGGCACTCATTATAGTGAAGATGTGGGCTGCAGATGCAGAAATCCATTGATATAAGAAGTTTTGACAAAGGGCACATTGTTGTGTAGATATAGCTATAAACGAGAATCTGTGAAATGATGAAGCTGATTGCCTGTTGGCATACTGCTGTCATGAGCACCTATGGAAAGTGGGTGAAGGATGGTGAAATAACGAGTAGACCATATGGTATTGGAGACCATGTCTCCTCACAAAATGTAGAGGCCAGAGGATGCCCCTCTGTGTAATCCAGGATAGGCAATGATCTGTGGCAGATCTGATGACAGAGAGAGTACAGCACAGGTACAGGCACAAGTATTTCAGAGCACACCATACAACGGCCATTGTTGAACGCAGAGCTCCACATCACACGACCCCTACATGTTCCTGTGTTGACCCAACAGCATCACCCGTTATGGCTTCAGTGGGCACAGCATCACTGAGTTTTCAGCATAGTCAATAGAAATGTGTCACCTGTCAAAGAATTGCATGTCTTGTTACACCAGATTGACGGTTGGGTCCTAAACGCTGTCATCCAGGCGAATGGCTGCACAAAACATACACGGCACCACAAATGGAGGCTAATGAGTGCACAATTATACTGTGGGGTACATTGAATTGGGCTTCCATGGGATCTGTGGTGGTAATCAAAGGCATTATGGTTGCAGTGAACAACATGAACGTTATTGCAGATTGCTTCATGCATGAAGTCTCCCCCCACGGTGATGACACCTTCCAGCAGGATAACTGTCCAGGTTGCAATGTCAGAATTGTGTTACAGTGCCTGATCTGTACCCATTGAGACACACATCTGGTGCTAGCTGCATGTCCATTAACCACGATCTCATAATTTGCAGGAATTGCTTGACCTGTGTAGACATCTGGTGGTGCCGCATACTTCTTGAATCCTGTCAAGGACTTGTAGAATCCATGTCAAGCAGAATCCATGTTGTATTGTGTTTGAAAAGTGGAACAACACACTATTAAACTGGTGGTCACAATGTTCTGGCTCATCGGTGTATATCTAGTATGTGTTTCTGCAGCATAAATGAAGTTTTTAATAAAACAAGTTAACTTTATCTGCAGAATGGAAAAGTATTACAGTTGAACATTATTTCTTTAACAACAACAACAACAACAACAAAATCATCAGTTTTTGTACATATATTGTTTTCAATCATAGATGAATTAGGAATCATCACTAATGAGTAGTGTGGTAACTATAAAACTTTCAATTGGGACCATGGTAGCTAATATGGTAAAACTTACTCTCACATATAACAAAAATTGGTTCAGGGAACTTGGAATTTCAACCTGAAAAGACCTGGAAGTCTCAGGTAATTTTTTTCTTAAAGCACAGTTACTCTTTTATATTAAATATAAAAAATTCTGAAAAAAATGATTTAGCTTTTCTTCATTCGCCTAAATGTTTTTACAGAGCTGCAACACATAATAACTATCTTCTTCCTTTCCATACTGTGCTGTGTGCTGAATGAGTACCATCCTCCCCACCAGTTTGGCAGTGCTCAGGACGTGTAACAACGTTGCACACGTAATTGCAAAACAGACAATGAAGTGAATGTCTAGAGCATAAGTAACAACTGTGATGGTGGAAGGCTGGACATATCACAGAGCCCATGAAACAATAATCACAGAGTTATTTTGATTACTATGTCAATCAAAGTGTACTGATTGCCTGTTAATAATTCTGGAGGTGTAATTGTGTTTGTTTCATACAACTCTAATTTCTGTACATCAGGGCACTTTTTCAGTTGTTTGTTTTCCGTATTTAAATGCTGATTTATCATATTTTTATTTACATATGACATTAGCAATAGCTATATTAAAATCTACACAAGATGGTATTCAGATTTTACAGTGCATTTACACAATAAACCAAACAGTGAAGGAAAATTCCAGCGAAGAATAGAATGATTGTAGTTATAATAGATGTTGAACAAAAACCACTGAAGGAATTTAATGGCTACATGAACTTTTCAATACAATGATAAAGGATTGTCAGAATAAGTGTGCAAACCATTTATCTTACTTTTGAAGTTAGTTTTATGTTCAGTTGACTCACTTCTGCATTGGCACAGGCTGGAAATAAGGCAGAATCTGAAGACGAGAAAAAGAAAGAATAGTGGAATCAGATTGTGCAGTATCATTATCTAACAGATCTTCATACAGAAAAAAAGATAGTCTCGATACAGAAGGAGTACTTTGAAAATGACTGTACTAGTACAGCACTAATTGTACATAGAAAAAGTACTTAATTGAGCCTTAAACATATGGTGAGATAGGAACTGCCAGTAAGAGGTTGTTTACATCACAATAAGATATGTTGACCTGCTACTCATTGCACTGGAATGAAGGTAAGGTAGTGAGAAACTATGTGGCACTGACACAAAGTTACTTCTGAAAGCATTAAACTATCAAAAATGTTGAAAGTTTAATTGCTACACTTCACTCCAAAACACCGTTGGGCAATTTTTTAAAGGAAACCATTTTTGCCATTGACTGTAGACATTATTTATTTCTCAATTGCAATTTCAGCTGTTGGGCCATTTTCAAGTGGTACTGCAAAAACTTTTGCATCGGTACATGTCAGACTTTAAAATCCTCTGGCATGTATAAATGGGAACTGTGTGTTAGAACATTGATGTGTAGTGACCTATTTGAAGGATGTTGACATCAGTAACATTTCACGATGTTCAGAGCTTCGCACTCATCTGATGTTATGGTATGTCTACAATGAAAAGCCTTATTTTTGACAATGACGTGTATATGTGTTAGAGGATTTTAAAGTCTGACATATGGTGAAGCAAAATGTTTTGCAGTACCACTTGAAAATTGTGCAAAGGCCGAAACTGCAGTTGTGAGCCAGCCGTGGTGACCTAGCGGTTCTAGGTGCTTCAGTCCGAGAACCACGCGACTGCTACGGTTGCAGGTTCGAATCCTGCCTCAGGCATGGATGTGTGTGATGTCCTTAGGTTAGTTAGGTTTAAGTAGTTCTAAGTTCTAGGGGACTGATGACCTCAGATGTTAAGTCCCATAGCGCTCAGAGCCATTTGAGCCATATGCAGTTGTGAAATAAATAATTTCTGCAGCCAACAGCAAATATCATGTCCTTTTAAAAAGTCCATGTGACTGTGAACCCCAACTGGGCAATTGCTGTGTACTGCAACAAACTATGTTCTGCGTACAAATAGGCCAGTTCCGATACTTATTTTGCACATTCAGCCTCAAGGCAGCTTTCCCACCCTTTTTCCTCTGAAACATAAGTCATACAAAAATGAACTATCTCTTTTCACACCTGAAATCCTAGAATCCATGGATTGAGATGGTCAGATGGATGCAGAATTTCTTGACTTGCAGAAAGCATTTCATTCAGTATCACACCAATACCAAAGCTCATTAATATAAGTACGATCATTTGAGGTATCAATTGAAATTTATGAATGGATTGATCATACAATGGAAAATCTAGGATGGAATATAACAAATGTAAAAGTGTGGTGGTTTTAGTTGCCTGAGACTGCAGTCGTGTGTGAGTTGCATTTACGTGAGTGTGTGTGTGCGTATTTGTGTGTGTATTGTTGATAAAGGCCATTGGCCGAAAGCTATAAGTGTGAAAATCTTTTTGTTGTGCCTATCTGTGACTGAGAATCTCTGCTATATTGTGATTGGATTGGGGATTTCCTTCTGAGGGCATGAAATGTTATCTTGGATGTAGAGTTACTGAAAGATGTAGAAATGACTTTGGGTGTGAACTAAGCCTTACTGTTCATGTTTGTATTAGTGACCTAGCAGAGAATATCAGCAGTAACTTCATACTTTTTGCGGATGGTGTGGTTATCAATAATGAGGCAGTACTATATATGAATAAAAGCTGCAGAAGTATATAGTCATATCTTGATAAATTTTCAAACTGGCATAAAATTATCAATTTGTTTTGGATGTTCAGAAATGTAAAATTGTGTGTTTCATATAGTTATCCAGTGACTACAATGTCAGTGACTCACAAATGTAATTAACCAACTCAGACTAATATGTGGGTGTAACAGTTTTTGGGGACATTGACTGAAATTATCGTGTAAGCTCAGTTGTAAGTAAAACAGCTGCAGACCACAGTTAATTGATAGGATATTTGGACACTGTAGTCAGTCCACAAAGGGAATTGCTATCAAAGCACTTCTGTGATCCACCCTAGAGTATTTTGCATATACAAGAAGGGGCAAAATGAATTGTCGCAAGTTTGTTTACATCACAGGAGATAATCATAGAAAAATCCAAAAAAGTAAGCTGGCAGACACACAAATCACCTCTCAGGGGCCTAATTTAAATGTCTCAAGAATGAGTACTAAATGAGAAATGAAGCTCCCTTTATATTCCCATAGGGACCAAGAAGACAGATTAGTTACAGTGCACACTTTGGTACTCAAGCAGACCTCTGCTGTGCATTTTGCGGTGGTTTATTAAGTATGGATGTAGATATAGACAAACTCTATTGTTGGAATTTCACTTATGATATATTTTTGTAACTCAGATGACTTTTCATGATTTCTTGTTAGAGCCAGCAAGTTCTCAGCCTCGTATACATTATTGCTTCCACTTACCTTCTTGTTTATCCAGCCCCTCCACTGGCATCCACAATCTGTTTCAGTTGTCCTCAACTACATTTGTGGTGGACCACTGTTTCCCTGAATCAGCCACACTAATTATCTTAGTTGCTGTATTTGGACAACTGTTGGTTTCTACATGGGATCTATATGAACAGCAGTCTCATTGCATACAGTGCCCATTTTTTTCATAAACTGCTTAAAAAAATGGTACATGAGCTTCATTACAGTTGACCAGTGGCTCACTAGCACAGGGAGAGTCAGTAATGAAGAGCATGAAGTTCTCTGTGATGTGGATTGCAAAGTTATCAATTAAATTGAATAGCCCAGCATTGATTTTATTAGCTTGAAACAAGTGGAAGGCCTAGAAACACCCTGAGGACTGTTGATGAAACAGGTATTTTCATTGGTATGTTTCTGAGGGGTACCAAACACACTTAACCAATCAGGGAACAATGTCTTGTTTGCACTAATCACCTTCTTTAACATTACAAAATATGATTTTTTTTTTTTGTTTTTTGCTGCAGGTCACTTTGCTGCACTCGTTACCACCTCCTCACCTTTCCCCCCACCTCCCCCCACCTCCCTCACTCCCCACTACTTTTCTTTTCTCTGCATCTTCTGACTACAGATCAATCTATGGCATGGTGTACAACGTACATTTGTTTTGTAATAATGGAACTGAGTGTCACTCCCTCCACCTTTTGAAAATAAACTACAGAAATTAAGTAATGATAGTATACAAGCAGAAACTTTGATCTATTCACTTTCTAGTGAGTCTATATCATCTAGAAAGTAGAATGAAATGAATGCTACAGCTGTTCAATAATGAATGCTGCTGTACTTAGTGGATCTTGATAATTAATGTCAACTGAAGCTGGAAAAACAGCCCTCAATGCAGTTTCTGTGAAACAGCCCTAGCTATTGAGGCAAAGTCTGTCTTGAAATGTCAGGTCTTGTACACAGTTTACTATCTGCACATAAAATGTGTATGAGACTTCCACAAATAATTTTAGACTGTGATTTACATGCACAAAGCTCATCATTTACATCTGTAGTTTGATGTAGATTAGATTGGATTTCTGTGAGAGATAAGATCAATTTAATATGAAAGTTGAGGTCTAAAGTAAGCAAAACTGAATCTGTAGTAGTCATGTGAGGGAATAAAATTAGAAACAATTATTCTGTTGATTGTATTTTTCCTGGTTCATGCTTTATTTGCTCATTTCAATTCTGAATTCAGTTTTGTCTCCTTGTAGGAGTTTTACAAGAGAGTGTGTGTTTGTGTTACTGTAGTGATGTAGATTTAGAATTTCTTGCAATACTGTGGGGTGGGGAGTCTGTGTTATCTCAGTGCCGTTGCCTGTGTTTGTTAATGCTGTGTAGTGAAATATTTATCTTACATTCAAATTATTGCCGTTTCTAGTTTTTTATTGCCATCTGTATATCAGGTCTAGTCCTGTGATCGACATACTATGTGGAAATGACAATGACAATGGCATTACTGAACTGTTAAGAGTACAGATGCAAAGTTCTCTGGGTCTGAGCCCTGTAAGGCTCATTGAAAAGGTGCAATTTTTCATGAATGTTCTTTTCAAGTAGCTATTGTGGATGGAAACTCAAGAATTTGCCAGAAAAGACAATATCACATAAACAGTACAAGTATTTTGAATTCTCTACTCCAGATTGAAACTTCCTGGCAGATTAAAACTGTGTGCCGGACCGAGACTCGAACTCGGGACCTTTGCCTTTCGCGGGCAAGTTCTCTGCCATCTGAGCTACTAAAGCACGACTCATGACCTGTCCTCACAGCTTCAATTCTGCCAGTACCTTGTCTCCTACCTTCAAAACCTCACAGAAGCTCTTCTGCAAACCAGATCTACTCCAGATTGTTTGTGGGAGATTAAAAACTATGTAGAGTAATAATAATACCTGAATCTATGGAGATAGACTTCTGTACAGTGCAGTCTGTCTTATATGCTCATAAATGTACGGCAAACAAATGTTTACAATTTGAGAAAAAAATGATGATTTGCTCAAGAGAAAGAGCTTCACAAACTGAGCTAGTCAATAATGTGTTGGTTCACTTCTGGCCCTTATGCAAGCATTTATTCAGCTTTACACTGATTGCTGAGGTCCTTAGGGATATTACGTCAAATTCTGTCCAATTGATGTGTTAGGTTGGCAGAATCCCAAGCTGGTTGGAGGGTCCTTCCCATAATGCTCCATACATTTTCTGTTGGGGAGAGATCTGGCAATCTTGCTGGTCAAGCATGAGGACAAGCAGTAGAAACTCTCGCCATGTGCAGGTTGGCGTTATCTAGCTGAAATATAAGCTTAGGTTGGCTTGCTATTAAGGGCAAGAACACATATGGGTAGAATGTTGTTGATGTACCAATGTGCTGACAACCAAATTGGTAATGTTCTGAAATGAAATGGCACCCCAGGCCATCACTCTTGATTGTCAGGCTTTATAGCAGGTGACAGTCAGGTTGGTATCCCATCAATGTCTGGGGCATCTCCAGACATGTATTTGCTGGTCATTGGGGCCTGTAATGTCATTGACTGGACTGGAATTTTCAGTGATGAGTCATGCTTTGAATTGGTCACTGATGACCAGCAAAGATGTGTCTGGGATGCCCCAAATAGCAGTGGGATACCAACCTGACTGTCCCCCCCATACAGCCCGGCAGCCAGGTGTGATTATCTGGAATGCCATTTCATTTCATAGCAGGTCCCCTTTGGTTATCATCCACAGCCCCCTTACAGTACAGCAGTACATTGACGATATTCTATGCCCCGTTTTGTTGCCCTTCATTGTAAGCCATCCTAGGGTTATATTTCAGTCAGATAATGCGCTTCTGCACATGGCAAGAGTTTCTACTGTTGTCTTCATACTTGCCAAACTGTACCTTGGCCATCAAGTTCACCATATCTGTCCCCAGCTGAGAATGTTTGGAGCATTATGGGCTGGGCTCTCCAACCAACTTCGGATTTTAACGATCTAACATGCCAATTTGACAGAACATGGCACAATATCCTCCGGGACGACATCCAATGACTCTGTCAATCAGTGCTAAGCCAAATAACTGCTTGCATAAGGGCCAGAGATGGAACAATGCATTACTGACTTGCTCAATTTGTAAGGCTCTTTCTCTTGAATAAATCATCCAATTTTTCTGAAATTGTAACCATCTTTTTCTGTGCACATATGTCACATCTATCAATTTCTGTCCCATTTGAATGATTCCTTTGTGGTGTGTGTGGTTTTTTTGTGTCTTAGAATGTACTTCTGATACATGTTAATAGTAATGAGTACTATCCTAGGTATACGATTTGAAGATTACCTCGTTTGCTTTCAAAGCTATATTGTTAACAAACTATAATTATCCAGATTTTTTCTACTTTGTGACAGTAAACGTTGCCACAAAAATACATCCAGACACACTTTTTCAAAATTTATGTTCTAGTCATACCAGGGTAAGCTAAATGGTGTATCATTAGCCTTAAGACTGGAATCAGTTTTCAGTGAGATTTTATCAAATCTGGAAGTTATTGGTGAGTAATTCCAAATCTGCATGTTCTATGGCCTGATATTTTTAACCATGTTTGCTGTATTTCATTTATAATTTCCTGTGTTCATTGCATGGGCACAGCAGCATCCAAACAATACATATAAATCTAAAAGTTATTTTGTTGTTGCTCTTATACACGATTCTTCAGAAATTAAGTAAAAATTGACAATCAGAGCATGATATTCATATATCAAAAGCGTGCATATGCACCAGGGTGTTCATGACAATATCGGTATTCAATAAGGTCAACTGTAGCCTGAGATACATTTAGCATGTTGCCAGTGTCACTTTGTTTCATTATATAACAGCAGTTCCTTTTACTGTTACCAGAGGGCACACTTACTGGCAGGTATCTCGCTCTAGTGGGAATTTAGAAAGCTATGAAGAGAAAGCGTCCTTTGTTGTCCATTATTGGATGTGTATGAAGGTTCAGTCTTCGACATAAAACCTAGTCACAAACCAGGCACGAAAGATGCTAAGTCCAAGCCACTCACTTAAGGCAGCAATAAAGAGGCTGCTTGTGAGAGTCATAAGGCCAGCCATCTTACAAACTGATAACACTACTGTGTGGAAGTTTTGGAGGAATTTTTGTCTTCTGCTCAAGGTCTGTTTGCTTTTTGATCTAGTGGTAAATGTTGTGCTGGGTAAATGCCGAGTAGAGAGTCCAGTCCCACTCCTTCCTTGATTTTTTTAAAATCACATTTTGTTAATATGCTAACATTACCAGTCTGATACACCCACAAGTATAATTTATTTCACTTTCTGCTCCAACAGTAAAACCAAAACCTTCCAAAAACATTTTCACAAAATGAGATTGTGGCTGACTGTCCATCTCAGAACACTGTCTGCTCAAGAGCTTGCCTTCAGTTAAAAGAGGCTAGCCACTGGCCACCATACTGCAGTTAGTATCTGTCCAGGTGATCATGACACAACATACTGAACCTTGTAACTTTGATCTACAGCCCATACTGCTGCACTTGCTTCAACAAATATAAAATTATTTATTATTGTAGTGTGAAATTCTACAGGTAATACCTTTTAGTAGCAACAGTGGTTTGGTCATTTCTCATGCACCAAAGAATCTGAGAATTATTTAAGTGTGTATTTCACCATAATGATGAGAATTTACTTACTGGAAAAAATAATAAATACCATATGGTTGTAATTAAACTTTCCCTATTTAACACATTATAACATGAAAACTAATTACCGTACGAGGACTAAACTTGGTAGCATTAATTTCAAGGACATTAGGGAAGCGAAAGAATGCAGAATCAGTTCAATTGAAACACTTTTAATGTGCTGTTACAGTTCATCTAACCATTACATACCAGTACCATTACTGCTATAAAAAGGGCTCAATATGGCACCCATCAGTGTCCAGAAGAGTGTGAAAGTGCAGGGTTGAATTCTGCACAGCAGAATGAAGCATGTCCTTATGTATACTGGCTACCTCTCTTGATATGATGTGCTTCAGATCAGCACATGTGTGAATGTTCCCCTGTCCTTCACCTATTCCCGCAACCAGAAATCACAGGGAGTGAGATCAGTTGATCATGCTGGCCAAGCATTTGGAAATGATCAGCTAATAATTCAGTCGTTTCCATTTGTGTTTCAGAGAAGCAGGTGAACTTCACAAATGATGTGTGATGGAGCCCCATCTTACACGAAAACTGTTGAGGTCAATGCATCTCTCTCCTATAGGGCAGGTATGACATGCTGGTGAAGCATATCGCAGTAATGCTGGCCAGCCACATTTCATGTCTTTGGTCCTCAAGTACTGAACTGTTCAAAAAATAAGGGGCCATTGATTAATGTAGCCATGAAGCCACAGCATACGGTGACATGTTCACCATACAGAGGAACTTCATGCACAGTGACTGGAGGTGAAGATCCCCACACTCAGCAATTCTGCGTGTTCGTCTCACCCATCAGAGAAAAATGAGCTTTGTCTGTCAATAGGATGGTCCATCAACTTCAATTCTTGCAAGAAGATGGAGAGTGAAGTCAACACGTCATTGTGTGTCCTATGGTGCAAGCTACTGTACGATATGGATCTTGTATTGATATCATTTGAGAATGGTTCGAAGCACCTTCCGTATGGTGGACCATGGGATGTTCAACTGTCGTGACATAGCATGCGCACTGCCTGATGATTGGGAATTGCGTGCATCATCGTCTGCCATAGCAGCAGTGATTTCATCAACCAGCTGTGATGCAACTGGTTGTTGGCCTCTTCCCAGAGTGATACCCAATTTTCCAAAATGGTTCAAATGGCTCTGACCACTATGGGACTTAACATCTGAGGTCATCAGCCCCCTAGACTTAGAACTGCGTAAACCTAACTAACCTAAGGACATCACACACATCCATGCCTAAGGCAGGATTCGAACCTGTGAGCGTAGCAGCAGCGCAGTTCCATACTGAAGCGCCTAGAACTGCTTGGCCACAGCCCAATTTTCCAGTTGATTCGAACTACTTCATCATGCTCCACAAAGCAGGTGGAGAAAGAGAACCCTTCCATAATCATTTCAGCCGTCGATATTCTCAAAGTACAGCGGCAGCATTACTGTTGTTTTGATAATAGAGCTTCACCAATAAGCCTCGCTCCTTTTGTCCAATCTCGTGTTGACATGCCAACAAGTGCACTTTGATTTGTCAAGTGTGTGAGGCTGTGAATCATGATGACCAATCACCGAATATGATGACCTTAGTTGGAACTGGACGGTGGTGCTGTGATGCATGGCAATCATGCACCCCGTACTCTGGACACTAATGCTACCAAGTTTGGTACTTGTACGGTAATTAGTTTCCATATTATAATGTCTTAAATAGGAAAAGTTTAATTATAACCACCCAGTAGATTGGTCCATAAGTGAGTAGCAGTTTTGTATGATTTGATGTTGCTCATGTCATCGCTCAGAGTATATTTATCCAATATTGCAGTCGTAGTGTTGTTCTTGCAGTTATGTATTTAATGTTGCATACTTTGATTTTAATAGTCCACTGAAGGCAGCTCAAAACATTTATTCCAAACATGGGGTGAGTGATAATGGAGAAGTCATGTCAAAAAATGGTTTTCTCAATTCAAGGAGGACCATTTTAACATAAATTACTTCCCACACTTAGAAAGACTCTATGAAGAACATTTAAACAGATGGATTTGTTATGGTACAAATAAGTGTACCTTATAAGTGGCAAAAGTGATGAAATATGACCGTTTAACATTTGTGCAGTATTTGCCTTCAATGGACAGGGTTCATGGAGCACTCCAATCCCACATGGTTCAGGCTTGGCTTTACATCATCTTTACCTCCAAACCAGTAAAGTTATACACATGTCGAATCAAAAAAACCATCTGAATGCAGTATGACTGTTGTAGATAATGAGAGAATATGCTGTTGATGATTAATTTTTCTCTTGTTTCACCTATTATATTCAGTAAACATAATTAAAAATGTTATAAAATGTGCTCTGTACTAATGCAAATGAATTACAAATTATCACAATAACCTGATGCCAAAAATCCATTTTGATAAAACAAAATATATCTGTGAGGCAAAAATCAATCATTGGAAAATCCAGGATGGAACGTAACAGTATTATGAAAAGCAAAGTTGCTACTCCCCATATAGTGGAGATGGTGCGTCGCAAATATGTACAATAAAAAAAAACTGTGACAAATAAAGCTTTCAGTCCATAATGCCTTCATCAAAACCGCGCACTCACACACACACACACACACACACACACACACACACACACACACACACAGGACTTGCACACATGTGACTGCAGTCTCAAGCAACTGTAGTGTGGCTACAGTTGACTGAGACTGCAGTCTGTGTGTGTGTGTGTGTGTGTGTGTGTGTGTGTGTGTGTGTGTGTGTGTGTGTTTTTGATGTAGCCCTTACAGGCCAAAAGCTTTATTTGTGACAGTCTTTTTGCTGTGCCTATCTGTGAGTCAGCATCTCTGCTATATGGTGAGTAGCAAATTTCCTTTTCATAATATTAAAAAAAAATCCTTTAATTGAGCTTGCCCCCAACTTCACTAATTAGTAAGACATGAAAACATTTGACTTCAAAATGGTCTGTGACTCTGCAGTCCTGTGTTATATTCAACTAGCATTTCAGAACTGCAAGCAAGTCTGGAAATCTGGTATAAAGCATCCTAGTCAACAAATTTTTCAAGTAGAATAATGCAGATGTTTACAACTCTGCAATTCTACAGTGTCATAAGTTTTTCTCTGTCATATCTATGGGCCATTGCACTGAGATTTCAAGAAGACTTATGGTGGAGAAGTTATCTGAAGATTTTCTCCCTAATGTTTTATTCAAATGCTTGTAGCTCAGTGAGACAACAAGAAAAAATATGGTAAAGTATACTAGGTCTCTGGCAAGATTATAATTGAAGAAAATGGCAGTCTCTAGTCCTTAAGTGACCACATTACCACTGAGTTAGCAAGCCACTGCTGGTTTCATTCTACTTTCTTTGCCACAGTGATGTTTAAGAGAGATTAATGAATGATGTAAAAGGTGAGATTAGTTATAGCTTCTGCATGGAACAGTCTTCATGAGCTCAAAAACTTGAATTTACTACCTCTGTGTCACACCTTAGGGTGAGAATCATTCAAAACATTTAATTGAAATGACAAAGGAATTTAGCAGGATAATTCTACACCAGTATAGATAATAACTTGATCATCACAAAGTTATCATATTTATTCTGTTAGGTTGCCAAGTTTCAATTACACTAGTATCAAGAATATTATGTTTTTGTGGTCAAGGAACACCAAGCGCTATCTGAACATGCCTTGAAGGCCCAACAGTACCACCTGGCCACCATGTCATCCTCAGGCTGTAGGTTTCACTGGATGCGGATACGGAGGGGCACGTGGTCAGCACGCTGCTCTGCTTGCCGTTTGAGGGGAAGAAATCATGTGCTTCAGAGGGGTGGTGCAGGAGCTTCTGAGTTGACCAAGTAAAAAAAAATACCAAAAGAATAGGTCAGTTAGTTTTACTCCTAATTCTGTAACTAGCATTAGGGGACTAAAGTGTAGTTACGATTAATATTCAGATGCACAAACTGCAACCGGAATTCTATAAATTAAGAGCAGGGTGAATCATTAGGTTGGCTCTCTGCTTCAGTAAATGATATAATTATTTTTGCTTCCCTGTCTTAAACTAGCTGCAAACTGAAAAACTCATACATCTGATATAATTTGCCTTTTTTATCATCACTAATGGGTGTATGCTAAACAGTATGAGTTATCCCACATTTTGCTCTTTTGATAATTGTAGCCTTAAATCAGATTTTCTTAAGAATGCTTTCATTGGCACTACCTCCAATATAGAGGAACATACACAGAGAGAGAGAAATGCAGCACTGATTGCTAAACAAGGACATCTACAGAGAGACTTTATAAGCTACAAATAACATAAAATCGCAAACCGAGAAACTAAACTGAGCAAGGAAAAATGCCCAATGCCCAAAAAGCACTGTGCAGAAATAAAAATAGAAAATAAGTACGGTGAAAGTTCATGACAGCAGAAGCCATTGTCATCTGAACATGTGAAAAGGAACACAAACTGGTGACAGTAATGTTTAGGATGTGTCATCCATAAGGAATACTATAATTCAATATATAATAATCAAAAAATAGTCTTCTCTTAGTGATTACAGTATAGTCACTGGTGATGGTTTGTCAATAAATATGAACAACACGAGAAACATTTTCTTGAACTTACAGTACAGTTACAAGAAAGAGAAACCAAAATAACAGCAAGAGGTTCACCAAGCCGTGCATGATTGGATTCTATCCAGGACATTATGGTTGGAATTTGCTTTTAATTTAATTTGTTTCAAACTAAAAAAAAAAACCCTCTGGGCTAACAGAATATTCATGGGAGAATTATCTAGAAGCAATTATTAGAACAGACTGTCAGGATAAGTAGTACTGTGCTTGCAGCTGAATATGATGGAATCATTGACAATAATTTTAATTTCATTCCATGTGCAGACACTGTAAAAAATGAGTCCTGAATTGCTTTGACTGTGTTGTCTGGCCTATCAAATTCATTAAGTGTTGTGTGAGCTGACAAACTGAATGCATTCATGTTGAAAGCTCGTCAAATGTAAGGTTCGTTGTGTTTTTTCCTTCTTTTCTTTTAATAAAAAAAATAAAAAATAGAGCTTGGATTGGCATTTACACACAGCAACCCACAGCAGCATTAGGGGATATGAATACAGTGGTACAGATGGGTAGACAATTCTTGTATTGGTGGAGGCTATATAAATGCTGCTGGTCCATGACACGAAACCACTACCATTTTTTGAAAGTAGTTTTATATCTCAGACATAATTTCTGCCAGTGAAAACATTGCTCGGCAATGTGCTAGCAGCATTAACACAATTATACCCCACACGCAGCACCGGCCAGTTGCAGCAGTACGCCCTATGCTTACACATTTCTGTAGATGACCTCATTTCTTTTGAGTCAGGCTGTGACCTTGCTGTGTTCCCAAATTATGTTCCTGAAGACAATGTTCTGTTCTGTTACCTGAATAAAATCTCTGTTTGAACTAAACAACATTGGTGAACAGGTGTTGCCTAAAGACTGTCACTTGAGTGGTAGATAAAATCATTTTTTTCAGCCACTGAGGTGTTTGAAATGCTCCAAACTCGTCAGAAAGCTTTGAGACTATAGTAATGGCTTAATAATATGTTTAAAATAGCTCTTGTGTACATATACTTGCAAATCCTTGGATAAAAAATAAAAATATAGAGCTTGGAACAATAACTGGGGATATGACTATGATGGTACTGACGGGTAGACAATACCGATGTGGGAGGAATTTTATCGAGTTAGTGTCGATACTTTATGCCAAACTATCACAACTTTTTTCACGGTGGTGTGCATACGGATGACAGAAGTAATTACAGTATGTGATTCTACTCAATAGCCTACGTTAAGACAATGGCTGCTATATCATCAGGTCCTTATACACATTGTGCCTTAAATAAATATGAATTTTACAGTTAACTAATATTGACTGGAGAGTTGCACAGGTCACACCAGTATCCAAAAAAGGCAATAGGAGTAATTCCCTCCATTACAGGCCCATATCATTAACATTGATATGCAGCAGGAATTTGGAACTATATTGTGTTTGAACATTAAGAATTACTTTGAAGAGAACAGTCTATTAACACATAATCGACACGGATTTAGAAAACACCATCCTAGTGAAACACAACTAACTCTTCACTCACATGAAGTGTTAAGTGCTATTGACAAGGGATTTGAAATTGATTCCATATTTTTAGATTTCCAGAAGGCTTTTGATAGTGTACCTCAGGCATGGCTTGTAAACAATTTGTATGTTTATGGAATATCGTTTCAGATGTGTGACTGGATTCATGACTTCCTGTCAGAGGAGTCACAGTTTGTAGTAACTGAAGGAAAGTTGTCAAGTAAGACAGATGTGATTTTTGGCATTTCCTAAGGTATTGTAATAGACAATCTGCTACTTCTTATCTATATAGAGACAATCCGAGCAGCCGTCTTAGGTTGTTTGCTGCTGATTCTGTCATTTATCATCTAGTAAAGTCATTAGAAGATCAAAATCAATAGCAAAATGATTTAGATAAGATACCTGTATGGTGAAAAAATTGGCAATTGACCCTAAATAGTGAAAAGTGTGAGGTCATCCAGATGAGTGATGAAAGGAACCCATTAAACTTTGGTTACATGATAAATCAGTCAAATCTAAGTACCATAATAGGGGAGAGTGTGCCACTGACATGATATGGGATTTGGGATGGACATTATTAAAACAAAGGCTTTTTGCTGTGGAACATTCTCATGAAATTTATTTCAGTCACCAACTTTCTCCTCTGAATGCAAAAATATTTTGTTGATGCTGAGCTACATAGGCAAGAATGATCATAATAAAATAGGAAAGTCAGAGCTCACATGGAAACATATACTTTTTTTTCTGCGTGCTGTTCAAGATGAGAATTATTGTGAAGGTGGTTCCGGTGAACCCTCTTCCAGGCAATTATGCGTGGTTTTCAGAGTAGTCATGTAGATGTAGAAATTGTTGTTACGACTTGTACTTCTGTCTGCAAAATTCCACTCAAGGTGATTTGAAGCAACATCCCTAGTAGTTAGCATTATTTTAATAAGCTGAATCAGCAGACATAATTTTCAGTTCTTGTACTGGAAATTCTATTGAAATTTGAAACAACTACAAAGTTCATTGTTATGGTAATTATGTTAATTATTCAGGTAACTGTGTAAAAGATAGTGTCACATGGCATGTAATCAAAATTATGCTCACAACACAGGTTCTTTATGTTACAGTTAATGAAATCGTCAGCTCTTTCATGGTTCCAAATTTTACTATCTATTAGTCATTTGAATAAGAAGATTTTTTGTTCTTATTCACATGTATTTTATTTCATGGAGTAGCTCTATCTCAAAACAAGGACTGAGGATAGTATGGCATTAAGGTCGTATTCCACAGAATATTTGCAAATCATTCATTCCATCTTAGGTAACAAATAAATTGATCCATTTGGTGAATTACAATTCATATGCCTTTACTAACATAAGGCCAACTGCATTTGCTGCTTTTCTGTTGCTCATTTTCATTGATTTTCACCACATAAAATATCTGCATTTGCCTCAGATAGCCATTTTTCTCCAGAGCAGTAGCAGTGTACCCAGTCAAAAAATCTCATAACAAGAAGCCAGTAATGTAAGTACAAAGTCTACAACCATTTCTGAAGTTTTTCACAATGATGATAATGTAATTCATGCCAGATCACATTATCCAACTGTTTTATGAGGAGTAATTGCAGTACAACTACAGGACAGCCAGAAATGTGTGGTCCTGAGTAACATTAAATGATTTACTGTTTTTTCAGCTTTCAGCTGTAGGCTTCAAAAAGTTAACTGTAAGTAGATGACAGCATTTCATGATATGAAAATCCCAATACCTTTGTAACAAGGTAACAAAATTTCGAATAACAGGGTGATTTTAGTTGTTGGGTAAACATATGAACTGATTTCAAAATCCCTGAATTATTGACTGAAAGCTTCTCTTGTGTTGAACGTGATTCATAAGTTTTCTGGCAACCTCCATACAGTATCTTGTTGAAGTTGTCACAGTTGTCTACTTTGGGAATACCAAGCCCTTTTATAAAATGTCATTTATCAGTCTATATGGACCAGATGATAGAAGAGTAATTTGTCCTAATCGCTTTTAAATTGGTAGTTGAATTGTGTTTTCTCTTAAAAAAAGGATGAACATTGCAGGGAGAGGTGGGAGGGGGGGGGGGGGGGGGTTCTCTGTGTATATAGCCCCTTTAGCAGATTTATGCTGTTGTGTTTCTGAAACACTACTTGACTATGACAAGGGTCTGCACATAGATGCAGAAAATTTTAAGGTCAGAGGCAGTTAATGTATTACTAACTGGTGAGGTGTTGGGCTGGCTAAAATTATCGGTACTTTTTGCTGTAATAACATAGACTTCTTTCATAAGATAAGGCGTAATTCGTTTGTGTTAGTACAGTGCACATTTTTATAACATTGTTATTAGTATGTGGAATGTAATAGGAAAATATTAAGAGAGAAATTAATCATCAAAAATATATTTTCTCTCATTATCTAAAAGAGTCGTGCAACTCTCTGGTTTCTTATTATTTCCTGCCTGGTTTGGAGATAAAGACGATGTGAAGCCAAGTTTGAAATTATTGGGTAGGAGTGCTCCATGAGCCAAATGTTAACATTCAAGCAAAACTGCATTTATGATCATTTCTTGATTTTACTTGCTTGGAATTAGAGCTTGAAGTACCCCAACATATGGATTTTTAACACTGCCCATTGAATGCAATTATCATACAAATGTTAAATAGTTGTACTTCGTTACATTTGGGTACACAGGCACTTGAAATGAGAAAACTGTTTTGTAATGATTCTCCACCTCAAATAACTGTTTATTAGTTTCAAAACAAATGATACACCACAAATGTCAGGACTTTTTCCACTGACACATCATATACTAATGCTGAAACAATGCTCATACCCTTCAGATATGCAAAATTCTGTATGCAACTGCATGCACAATACTAGGATTTCAAATCAAAAACATATGTTCATAAAAGCCTGTGTGACAACATACAGGAAAAAAAGCTATGAACATATGCACCAATTCCCACCTGCCCCTCAGGGAATTTTTACATACTTTAATACATATTCTAAAAACAAAGATGATGTAGCTTACCAAACACACACACAAGAGTCAAGCTTTCACAACCAATGGTTGCTTCGTCAGGAAAAAGGGAAAGACGAAAGGATGTGGGTTTTAAGGGAGAGGGTAAGGAGTCATTCCAATCCCGAGAAGGTATACACTCGCGCACACACACACACACACACACACACACACACACACACACACACACATATCCATCCGCACATATACAGACACAAGCAGACATTTGTAAAGGCAAAGAGTTTGGGCAGAGATGTCAGTCGAGGCGGAAGTACAGAGGCAAAGATGTTGTTGAATGACAGGTGAGGCATGAGCGGCGGCAACTTGAAATTAGCGGAGGTTGAGGCCTGGTGGGTAACGGGAAGAGAGGATATACTGAAGGGCAAGTTCCCATCTCCGGAGTTCTGACAGGTTGGTGTTAGTGGGAAGTATCCAGATAACCCGAACGGTGTAACACTGTGCCAAGATGTGCTGGCTGTGCACCAAGGCATGTTTAGCCACAGGGTGATCCTCATTACCAACAAACACTGTCTGCCTGTGTCCATTCATGCGAATGGACAGTTTGTTGCTGGTCATTCCCACATAGAAAGCTTCACAGTGTAGGCAGGTCAGTTGGTAAATCACGTGGGTGCTTTCACACGTGGCTCTGCCTTTGACCGTGTACACTTTCCGTGTTACAGAGGCAAAGATGTGTATCCACAGGACATGTGGCCTGTAATTGAAGAAGTATCATGATGATCTCTCCATTGGCAAAAGATTCTGGAATAGTCCCCCATTCAGATCTCCGGGTGGGGACTGCCAAGGGGGAGGTTACCATGAGAAAAAGATTGAATAATCAACGAAAGGATAACGTTCTACGAGTCGGGGTGTGGAATGTCAGAAGCTTGAACGTGGTAGGGAAACTAGAAAATCTGAAAAGGGAAACGCAAAGGCTCAATCTAGATATAGTTGGTGTCAGTGAAGTGAAGTGGAAGGAAGACAAGGATTTCTGGTCAGATGAGTATCGGGTAATATCAACAGCAGCAGAAAATGCTATAACAGATGTAGGATTCGTTATGAATAGGAAGGTAGGGCAGAGGGTGTGTTACTGTGAACAGTTCAGTGACCGGGTTGTTCTAATCAGAATCGACAGCAGACCAACACCGACAACGATAGTTCAGGTATACATGCCGACGTCGCAAGCTGAAGATGAACAGATAGAGAAAGTATATGAGGATGTTGAAAGGGTAATGCAGTATGTAAAGGGGGACGAAAATCTAATAGTCATGGACGACTGGAATGCAGTTGTAGGGGAAGGAGTAGAAGAAAAGGTTACAGGAGAATATGGGCTTGGGACAAGGAATGAAAGAGGAGAAAGACTAATTGAGTTCTGTAACAAGTTTCAGCTAGTAATAGCGAATACCCTGTTCAAGAATCACAAGAGGAGGAGGTATACTTGGAAAAGGCCGGGAGATACGGAAAGATTTCAATTAGATTACATCATGGTCAGACAGAGATTCCGAAATCAGATACTGGATTGTAAGGTGTACCCAGGAGCAGATATAGACTCAGATCACAATATAGTAGTGATGAAGAGTAGGCTGAAGTTCAAGACATTATTCAGGAAGAATTAATACGTAAAGAAGTACTAAGGAATGACGAGATGCGTTTGAAGTTCTCTAACGCTATAGATACAGCAATAAGGAATAGCGCAGTAGGCAGTACAGTTGAAGAGGAATGGATGTGTCTAAAAAGGGCCATCACAGAAGTTGGGAAGGAAAACATAGGTACAAAGAAGGTAGCTGCGAAGAAACCATGGGTAACAGAAGAAACTCTTCAGTTGTCTGATGAAAGGAGGAAGTACAAACATGTTCTGGGAAAATCAGGAACACAGAAATACAAGTCGCTGAGGAATGAAATAAATAGGAAGCGCAGGGAAGCTAAGACGAAATGGCTGCAGGAAAAATGTGAATACATCAAAAAAGATATGATTGTAGGAAGGACAGACTCAGCATACAGGAAAGTCAAAGCAACCTTTGGTGACATTAAAAAAAGCAACGGTGGTAACATTAAGAGTGCAACGGGAATTCCACTGTTAAATGCAGAGGAGAGAGCAGATAGGTGGAAAGAATACATTGAAAGCCTCTATGAGGGTGAAGATTTGTCTGATGTGATAAAAGAAGAAACAGGAGTCGATTTAGAAGAGATAGGGGATCCAATATTAGAATCGGAATTTAAAAGAGCTATGGAGGACTTACGGTCAAATAAGGCAGAAGGGATAGATAACATTCCATCAGAATTTCTAGAATCATTGGGGGAAGTGGCAACAAAACGACTATTCATGTTGGTGTGTAGAATATATGAGTCTGGCGATATACCATCTGACTTTCGGAAAAGCGTCATCCACACAATTCCGAAGACGGCAAGAGCTGACAAGTGCGAGAACTATCGCACAATCAGCTTAACTGCTCATGCATCGAAGCTGCTTACAAGAATAATATACAGAAGAATGGAAAAGAAAATTGAGAATGCGCTAGGTGACGATCAGTTTGGCTTTAGGAAAAGTAAAGGGACGAGAGAGGCAATTCTGGCGTTACGGCTAATAATGGAAGCAAGGCTAAAGAAAAATCAAGACACTTTCGTAGGATTTGTCGACCTGGAAAAAGCGTTCGACAATATAAAATGGTGCAAGCTGTTCGAGATTCTGAAAAAAGTAGGGGTAAGCTATAGGGAGAGACGGGTCATATACAATATGTACAACAACCAAGAGGCAATAATAAGAGTGGACGATCAAGAACGAAGTGCTCGTATTAAGAAGGGTGTAAGACAAGGCTGTAGCCTTTCGCCCCTACTCTTCAATCTGTACATCGAGGAAGCAATGATGGAAATAAAAGAAAGGTGCAGGAGTGGAATTAAAATACAAGGTGAAAGGATATCAATGATACGATTCGCTGATGACATTGCTATCCTGAGTGAAAGTGAAGAAGAATTAAATGATCTGCTGGACGGAATGAACAGTATAATGAGTACACAGTATGGTTTGAGAGTAAATCGGAGAAAGACGAAGCTAATGAGAAGTAGTAGAAATGAGAACAGCGAGAAACTTAACATCAGGATTGATGGTCACGAAGTCAATGAAGTTAAGGAATTCTGCTACCTAGGCAGTAAAATAACCAATGACGGATGGAGCAAGGAGGACATCAAAAGCAGACTCACTATGGCAAAAAAGGCATTTCTGGCCAAGAGAAGTCTACTAATATCAAATACCAGCCTTAATTTGAGGAAGAAATGTCTGAGGATGTACGTCTGGAGTACAGCATTGTATGGTAGTGAAACATGGACTGTGGGAAAACCAGAACAGAAGAGAATCGAAGCATTTGAGATGTGGTGCTATAGACGAATGTTGAAAATTAGGTGGACTGACAAGGTAAAGAATGAGGAGGTTCTACGCAGAATCGGAGAGGAAAGGAATATGTGGAAAACACTGTTAAGGAGAAGGGACAGGATGATAGGACATCTGCTAAGACATTAGGGAATGACTTCCATGGTACTAGAGGGAGCTGTAGAGGGCAAAAACTGTAGAGGAAGACAAGAGATTGGAATACGTCAAGCAAATAATTGAGGACGTAGGTTGCAAGTGCTACTCTGAGATGAAGAGGTTAGCACAGAAAAGGAATTCGTGGCGGGCCGCATCAAACCAATCAGTAGCCTGATGACCAAAAAAAAAAAAGGACTTGAGTAGGTGGTGGTGGGAGGGTGCATGGGACAGGTTTTACACTGGGGGTGGTTACAAGGGTAGGAGCCAGAGGGTAGG
Source organism: Schistocerca piceifrons (assembly GCF_021461385.2). Lineage (NCBI taxonomy): Eukaryota > Metazoa > Arthropoda > Insecta > Orthoptera > Acrididae > Schistocerca > Schistocerca piceifrons. Next base: position 85,243,696 of record NC_060140.1, read on the forward strand.
GAAGGTGGTTTGGGGATTTCATAGGCTCCTACCCTTGTAACCACCCCCGGCGTAAAACCTGTCCGATGCACCCTCCCACCACCACCTACTCCAGTCCTGTAACACGGAAGGTGTACACGATCAAAGGCAGAGCCACGTGTGATAGCACCCACGTGATTTACCAACTGACCTGCCTACACTGTGAAGCTTTCTATGTGGGAAAGATCAGCAACAAACTGTCCATTCGCATGAATGGACACAGGCAGACAGTGTTTGTTGGTAATGAGGATCACCCTGTGGCTAAACATGCCTTGGTGCACAGCCAGCACATCTTGGCACAGTGTTACACCGTCCGGGTTATCTGGATACTTCCCACTAACACCAACCTGTCAGACCTCCGGAGATGGGAACTTGCCCTTCAGTATATCCTCTCTTCCCGTTACCCACCAGGCCTCAACCTCCGCTAATTTCAAGTTGCCGCCGCTCATACCTCACCTGTCATTCAACAACGTCTTTGCCTCTGTACTTCCGCCTCGACTGACATCTCTGCCCAAACTCTTTGCCTTTACAAATGTCTGCTTGTGTCTGCATATGTGCGGATGGATATGTATGTGTGTGCGAGTGTATACCTGTCCTTTTTTCCCTCTAAGGTAAGTCTTTCCGCTCCCGGGATTGGAATGACTCCTTACCCTCTCCCTTAAAACCCACATCCTTTCGTCTTTCCCTCTTTCCTGACGAAGCAACCGTTGGTTGCGAAAGCTTGACTTTTGTGTGTGTGTGTGTGTGTGTGTGTGTGTGTGTGTGTGTGTGTGTGTGTGTTTGTTTGTGTGTCTATCAACATGCCAACGCTTTCGTTTGGTAAGTTACATCATCTTTGTTTTTAGATATATTTTTCCCACGTGGAATGTTTCCCTCTATTATATTAATACATATTCTAATATTCCTCAATTTATATGTTGCATGAGCAGTGGTCACACCAATGTTACTACTTCACAGTATGCTAACTCATTTGATTTTATATTTGTGAAAGTGACTGAATCAACGTGCTGTAGATCATAGATGCAAAGTGTGAGGAGATGTGTCGCATTCATATGGGTGGATGCTTGTTGCAGTAAGGTGACCAGTGTCTAGTGGATGGCATCTGCTGTGCCAAGGCAAACTCTCAAGCAGAAAGTGTTCTGAGCTGGTCAGATAGCCATGACTTCCATTCGTGGAAATATTTGTAGGAGGTTGTACTTTTACTCATGGGTCATAAATTAATCATTAATGCATTTCCATCAGACTGAAACTTTTAGCATACAGACAAAATATGGTTTAAAATTGCACCCAAATTCTTGACTTCGTATTAACATTTTTCATTGTTTAGCACTGGACTATGAGCAGATACAGCTACAAAACAACTTGAGTGGAAGGTAACACTTCTTCCAAAACTTCCTTATTGCACAGTGTTGACCGTTTGTGCAGGTAGCTGGACTTAAGACTGTGAGGGGTGGCTGAGTATATTGGAGTCGTCGTGGGGCCTAGCTGGTGGCCAGTGTTTATGTCAGAAACTGTATACTCCTCACTAAAATAACTTTGTGACACAAGTTTCAACATGGGGAGTGGTGAGGTCCAGGTGCCACTTGGCTGCAGCTCTTTCTCAAGCTGTGTTGTCTGTTTGGCAGGTTCGAATGGAATTGTATCCACACTGGGAACAATACCCCACTGGAATCTGGAAATCATGAAGCTATTTTATATAAACACACACACTAACCAATCACAACATTATTTTATTAGCCTTTTTTTTTTTTTTTTTTTTTTTTTTTTTTTTTTTTTTTTTTTTTTTTTTTTTTTTTTTCAGCGGCCTGTAGTAAGCACAAGGAGTCAAAGATCTTGGATATTGTATACAGAGTTTCAGGATAAAACACAGGAGATATGAACTGAGAAGATTAGCAGTTTCCAGAAGAAAATGTTACTAAGGATTCGTGTATATCCACCCATCAGTTGTCTGTAAAACGAGTAGTTTATTTCCATGTTTTGTATTGTGAACAGTGTTCATCACTTGGTTTGAATATTTGTCTTCCAAGAATGGATGCAAGTATTCTTTCTTTACTATGATGATGGTAGAGACTTTCAGTCACCTTGTATACTACATGATCATATGTATTCTCCCAAGGAAGGTGAACAGTATGAGACAGAATTAGACAATCAGCCACAAATACAAATGAGGCAGTGGACTGTAAAGCAAAGCTAAAAAAAATGGCCTGCAGTGATGTTCCATTAAATTTAAACATTCTTCAGTATTACTTTGCTTATGTGTGTCGTTGTTTTGCCAGAGTCTGTGATTATTAGACAACAGATCCATTTTCATATTCAGGATTTCCAAGTAACTTAAACTGCAGATTCATGATTGAATTTGTGCTATATTTTCCGCATTTCATCTAAGAGACATTGCTGCATATGCCAGCAGAGGTGAAGAAAAGTGTGACCCACTTCATAAAGTGAGACATTGCTTTGTTTCCTTCATAACAAAATCCTGACATCAGTGTTACTGGAATCGAAGCTTAACATCATCACTGACTACAATAGTAACAAAATTGGTGTTTACATAGGAGATCAGTTCTACAACTATTATGCATTTTATTGAAAGCCTGCTAGGTGCTGGAAAGAGCTGTTTTTCCACTTACTTATTATCTTAGCAACTTCACCCTATGTAAAGAAATGACTGTGAGGAATGTGTGACAGATGTAAAGATAACAGAGAAAAATTGACTGGGAAAAGAGGATATATTTTTAGTGACAGCCTACTTTATACACAGGAAGGGGCAGTATGTTTATGCATAATGTTGCAGAGGGACTTTACCGACTGCAAACAAAATTAGTAAACTGGCTGCTGCAAAATTTACTAAGATTATGGGAGAAATACTTGCAAGTGCGTTAGGAAGGAGAGTAGTTTAAAATAATATTTTTTCTACTCGAGAGAGAGAAAGCACATAATTTTTTCTTTTGATTCTCAGTTATTGCAGTTATATATCCTAAAATAAACTTATTTGCTTAATATACATACTTATTCACTTAATACACATACTTTTCCCTTTGAAATAGTGTGACGGTCATCTTCCAGTAACATTTCTATATTTTGCAGTGTCATTTAAAAGCAGCAGGTTCATAGCAAAATGCTGATTGAAGGCTGTGTCAAAGTGATAATCACTCAGTCAGAATGGCATATGCAGAAATGTGAGAGATTACTTACAATCAGCAGTTTTCACACAGCATAAATTCATGCCAATTTGAAAGTTCGCACGAGATAACATTTGAGATTTTTCTATGTGCATCAAACCATAAAAACTATTGAAATGCACATAATGTAACTGTCTCACATGCAGGTACTTTCCAAAATTATAATTAATTGTTAGAGCACAAACACCTATTGATTTGTCACTTGCAGTTTGTAACTTACCTTGTGACTTTCATGTTTGAAATCAATACTGAATTTATATTTTAAATTTCACAACATTAGTTTGTGCTCCTAATAATGACAAGCGTATGCTGCTGCCAATGCTTATAGACATAAATTGTGTCTTCCATTAATATCCTCCTTTTTTTTTTTTTTTTTACTTTCCTACACTATTTTTCTTTAATATTCACGTTTACATGATGACCAGTTTCTGCAAAACCAAAATGTGTGGTATATAATGTGTGGTGCATAAGTCGTATGAATTGCTTCAAAAGAAAATTCAGTTGAGAAAACTATAAACTTACAAGACAGAGCAAGTACTTAAATTCAGCAGGTGGAACTCTCAACACTATAAATAGGTACATATAAAATCACAAGTACTATCATAAATTTTGAAACAGTGGAAAATCCAGTATGGAATGTAACAATACTAGAGAAGGAAAGTTGCTTCTCACCATATAGCGGAGATGCTGAGTCGCGATAGGTACAACAAAAAGATTGACACAGTTATAGCTTTCAGCCATTAAGGTCTTTGTCAGCAGCAGACGCACACACACACACACACACACACACACACACACACACACACACACACACTTACGCAAACGGAACTTGCACATACGTCTGCAGTCTCAGAGAGCTGAAACCACACTGCGAGCAGCAGCACCAGTGCATGATGGGAGTGGCGATGGGGGAGGGGGGAGGGGTTTAAGGAGAAGGCTGGGGCAGGGGCAGGGAGGGGGAGGGATAGTATGGTGGGTGTGGTGGACAGTGAAGTGTTGCAGTTTAGACATAGGGCAGGAAAGAAGGTGTGGAGGGGGGGAGGGGGTAAGTAGCAGAAAGGAGAGAAATAAAAAGAAATTAAAAGACTGGGTGTGGCGGTGAAATGGCGGCTGTGGAGTGCTGGAATGGGAACAGGAAGGGGGCTGGATGGGTGAGGGCAGTGATTAAAGAAGGTTGAGGGCAGGAGGGTTACGGGAATGTAGGATGTATTGCAGGGAAAGTTTCCACCTTCACATTTCAGAAAAGCTGGTGTTGGTGGTGTTCAGCAACAGGGTGGTCCATTTGTTTTTTGGCCACAGTTTGTTGGTGGCCATTCATGCGGACAGACAGCTTTTTGGTTGTCATGCCCACATAGAATGCAGCACAGTGGTGGCAGCTTCGCTTGTAAATCACATGACTGGTTTCACAGGTAGCCCTGCCTTTGATGGGATAGGCGATGTTAGTGACCAGACTGGAGTAGGTGGTGGTAGGAGGATGTTCCCATTCCAGCACTACACAGCCATCATTTCACCGCCACACCCAGTCTTTTAATTTCTTTTTATTTCTCTCCTTTCCACTACATACCCCCTCCCCCCTTCGCACCTTCTCTCCTGCCCTTCGTCTAAACTGCAACCCTTCTCTGTCCACCACTCCCACCATACTATCCCCCCTCCTTCCCACCCCAGCCTCCTCCTTACCCCCACCCAGTCGCCACTCCCATCATACACTGGTGCTGCTGCTCGCAGTGTGGTTTCAGCTCTCTGAGACTGCACACGTGTGTGCAAGTTGCATTTTCGTAAGTGTGTGTGTGTGTGTGTGTCTGCTGACACCTATCGCCTATCGCGACTCAGCATCTCCGCTATATGGTGAGTAGCAACTTTCCTTCTCTAGTATTATCATAAATTTTGGAAATATCAATTCCCTCCTTGGGGAGAAAAGTGGAATATGTTAGAAAGTAGGGGCAAGTCACTCAGTCTCTAGAATGAGAAGTCCTACCAGTTTTCCCTCATCTTAGGTGTGCATGACCTGCTCCTCTTTTCTAACTTCCCCCAACCTATAGTGTTTTCCTCCCTGACAAAGATGATAATTGTTCTTAAACCTGGGATAGTGTCTTGTACTTTTATATTTATCTGCTGGCAATACTAAAAATTTTACCTCTTCTAGTTAAGTATTGGCAAGCCGTTTTGTCTTGTAATTTTATCAGTTGTACTAATTGTGTTCTGAAATTATTGTATAAGGTGTTAACATATTTGGCTACCAATTTCTGATGTACTGCATAAGTTGTTCACATCCACAATCATTAAAGACTTGCAATGAGTTCATTTTGCATGTCAGATTTGTGTGTAAACTAAATAGTGTTGTTTGTAGTTTGAAGTGTGTGTTATAGTTACTGTTAATACAGTTATAAGTTACTGACAAAATGTTATAGTCTCTAGGTTATGTTCATAATGCCACGTTAATGTGTGGCAATAAAATGTCAGAAACTACTTTGAGAATTTGAGAGAGTCTCGTGCTTAGTATATTCTCAACATTAATGGCTCCTTGGTGACTAATTGCCTTAACAAATTTTTTTTCTCTTCAGCTACTCTAGGCAAAATCTTTTGTCAACATCTACAAAAACAAATGAAGTGCTCTCTGAACGATCTCGAAATGCTTTACATTCTTCTTGTCGTCAAGCGAGCCAGCAAAAGCCAGTAGCATCCTCAGCTATTTCTCCAGATCATTCTGTTGTAGCAGCAAGTTCATCATCACTGTAAGTTTCTTCTGTGATATTAGTGTAGTATAATGATGTACACAGTTAATTATACATTCCCAATATTAAAGAGAAAGTGAATCTGCTATGTTTTTTAATAATTCTTGTATAACAAAAGTTAAAAATCATAAAGTTATTATCATTTAGAAGCACAACTAATGCAGACATTGTGGATATCGTATGGTGGTTTATGATTTTCATTATTTGATAAAATCTACTGTATGTGTACTGCTAAAAATAGTGTTAATTAACCATAATGAATTGGACTGAAATTTACAATTTTGCTTTGAATGTGCATTCATTCTTTTTCCATTTCTCACGTGAGAGGAAACTATGCCAATTGATTTTTTGTGATTTCTGTGCACAATTTTTTACGCACTGTCATGCAAAATTATCTGATCTCTAATGAGCCTCTCAGTTTAAGAGATTACTAGGTAACTGTGCCCCAACATACACACAGTATGTGCAGTCAGTGAACATTTAGAAAATGTTCTGATAAAATTACTGAACAACAGTAATGTGAATCAACTGAATTTTCAGGTTTCAATTTTGTCAACAGTACAAGAATTCCATTCTGCTTTTACATATATGCACATAGTACAAGGGCCATGAATACATTTATTAAAAACAATTTGAATAACATTTCATGCAGTTTTTCCCATTCCTGCTAATCATTCATGGTGCTGATTTTATCGATGTGCTGAAAATTTCAGTCTGTAGACATAATTAGTTTTATTTATGCTGGTTATCTTCGTGTCTTTGTGCCTCTCTCTCTCTCTCTCTCTCTCTCTCTCTCTCTCTCTCTCTCTCTCTCTCTCCTCCCCCCCCCCCCCCCCCCCCACCCCCACCCCTGACAAAAAAGAAAAAAACTGTGTCCCTCCCCCATGCAAAGTGGTAAGCAGGGGGGTCATCTTTCTCTCTTCAGGGAAAAATATGTAGGATCAACCTAGCAACTGGTTTAAATTGAATGTGGTGGAAAGTGCTGTTGCCTGTGTAAAGAATGCATTGCCTGGTACAAAATGATTCTAATAGTTCTTTGCTTCATTACTGTTATTGAAGTGCCTCGAAAACTTGCAGTTGTACTTTTATGATATAATGTACTGTGATCAATGTTTGTTCTTCTAGTGGAAGACTGATAGTTTGATTACTTTTAGGGAACATTTGTTTGCAATATTTATACTCCTACTCATTCAGGGCTACTACAGAGATATGCATTTTAATCTGTAAAAATCTACACTTTCAGTAAATATCTACTTTCTGGATCCCATTAATTAATCTGTACATCCTCATCATTAACAGTTTAGGAATGTATCAGGAGCTGATTTTACAAAACTGTCAAGTGGCTGTTGGTAGTAACTATTAATTAAAAAGATGTTGGTGAAGAAATTTCCATTCTGTTGGTATTGCAATTTTAACTGTCAGCTGAGCATCTTTAAATACCTCATGAATGCTTCTCTGAACCAGTTTCATGGATGTACTGAGGTTTCCTTCAGACATTGTGAATGATGCAATAGTTAAGGCACTGGGTGTATATTTTGAATGAGTGGTGTTCAACAAGGATGATTCCTTTGAAAAGGACACAGTGTAGCAAACATGATTTATGTTTATGTCAGTGGCTGCATAGCCACAGTGTAGCAAAGTTTAAAATCGGTGATTTGGTCTTCTGTTTTTTCGCAACTATATCAACTAAGTCATGCTAATTGCCAGTAAATTAGCATATTGCACTAATGTTCTCACATTTATTTCGACAAAATTGGTGTATATAACTGAAGATATATGTTTTGACAATGACTTGGGTTCTACTCCAAGTTTAATGATTTATAACAACACTTGATAATGACCTAAGGCCAAAACCTAGATAGTGAAATAAAACCTGTTGTACAGTCAAATGACAGTTACATCTTTCAGAAACTTAATTTATACTCCCTCACATGTCTAACTTTCAAGTAAAACTCATTTTAATTTTTCCCTCTGTCCTTACATTATTTAATACATTTATCTGATCGATACCTGTAGAATAAATATCAGAAACCATGCAGAACATAATTTAAGAGACCGTCGGTGTAAAAATTGTTGTTGTAGTCAGTACTCAGTAAAAGAGCCCTTGTGAAATTCTTACTGGTTGAGTAAGTGAGACAAGTACAATTTTAGGGGTAGTGTCTTCAGCAGAAGAAGTCTTAAGTAAAAGATCATTCTCAACAACAGTTAGCTCACTATTTGACACCTCCCCATACAGGGACTTTCTTGATTTTCTGTGTGTTTTTGGGCCATTGTGGTATGTTTATTCATTTTATACATAAAAATCAGTGTTATGAGACAAAAAGAAAAACACGTAGTAATTCCCCAGAAGACGTGATAGAATTTACAATCTTCCACATTCTTAGAAAGTGCATTGCTTATGCACCACAATAGACAATGTTTCATGCATGAAAAGTTCTGTATCAAATTAAATCAATGTTATGGATTGCCGTGGTGCAGAAGATCTTCTGCATAATACAATTGTGCCCGTGCCACCTTAATAGTGAGGTAAGTACCTTTTCTTCTTTCTATGATTAAAAACTCTGAAACAGTTACCATGTTCACAAAATGTTGCTAAGGTGGTGTGGTAGTCCTTTCTTCTGCAACTGCCTTGTTTTATATAGAGTAGTGTCGCTCTTCTTTTTAATGTGTCTGCTCATCACCTAGAATCTAAGTTTACTTTTAAACCAGAAAAAGCACAGATGTGAAATTTTGCCAACAATTGTGACAGTACTGTTCATATTGTGAGATTTGATTCCCATTGATGAAGCTTTAGTTTCTGTCTTCACAGGCCCTGCAAAGAGAAGTTGAACACTAAATGTCTTGATGGAAATGTTGGAAATGTTAGTTTGCCTGGAAGGTGGCCTATTCAAGATCATACCAACAATTCATCAGGGAATACGGGACATCAAGTAAATCGGCATAAACAAAAGTAAGTTTAATCGTAGAATGCAGTCTTTCATGGCTGGCATTTGCATAGTTGCTAATATTTGTGTTATGGGCACTAGACCATGGCCCAAGGCTTATTCTATGCTGAATGTTTTATCTTCCAATGCGGGAACATCTTCAGATGCTTTAATGACTCAGAAAGCAGTTGCAGTCTCACACAAACTCAGTAAGCCAAACTGTTTACATTTATCCATGAACAACCAGTTTGTGACATTATCAGATCACTGCCTAGCCCAATGTCATGCCAATGTATGTTATGAAGCTTGTACTGGGTAAGAGTTGGTCTGTTTGTTTTGCTTAGCTCTAAGGCTCACAAGATCAATAGTTTAAAGAACCGAACTATGGAAGTAGATTCTGCAGTAGCAATGAATAGACAGGAGGAGAAATTCAGTAGACTGCAAAAGAAGAAAGTAACTTTCCTACCTCATATGTGAATCATACTGTTATTAATAGGTTTGACTGGGATCTGTCTAAGAATAAAATAGATGTGCCTGCCAAATGCGGAAACTATGTGGCTGCACTCCATAGAATACTAATGGAAGACACTGTTGTTAACATTGAAATTGAAATCCATATTTTGCCTAAAGCAACTGCAGATGAATTATGCATAGAATTAGGTAGGATATTGCTTAGGAGCAAACTATCTTACAGGAACCTAAGGAAAAATGAGATGAAAGCTTGCTGAGGTTTAAATTCTGATAAAGATATTCTAATTCTTCTGGCAGATAAAGGTGAAGCTGCTGTGGTAAGGAAAAATTAAGACGACTGCAGTAAACCATGACGGTACAGAGAACTTAAAGGAAATTCCACAATTTCAGTTCTTAGGAGAACTAATAAGCTAATAAAGGACTCTTCAGTTTCTCCCATTGACAAGAAGAATCGCATAAAATCAGGAGCACTATCACAAAGTTCACCAAAAATTCACAAATACGGTATTCCATTAAGACCAATTGTTAGTGCTACTAATTGTGCAACCTATGGGATTTTGAAACACTTAACCACTGTCCTATAGCCATTTGTTGGCAAACTGACACTTATGTTAAATATTCTAGCCTTTTCTCAAAAAATAAAAGTCTTTCAGGTTGAATCCAAGTGATGTTATGATCAGTTCCTATGTTGTATCTCTGTGTATTATGATTCCTCCTAACAAGGCCGTGTAACAGTTGGAAAGTATTTTTGCAAAGGATATATTAGATTTCTTTAAACATTGTCTAACATCAACTTACTTTCAGTGAGAGGACAAATTCCGTGAACTGACTGATGGTGAGGCTATGGATAACCCATTCAGTGTAGTTGTAATGAATTATTATATGGAAAAATGTGAAGAAGCAGCCCATCAGATGGTGAAGAAGAAACCCTCATGGTGGGTTTGGTCGATGAATGATACTTTTGTTATATGACCTCATGGAGAAAAAGAACTTGGAGAATTTCTAAATTTTCTGAATAATATCAATTCTAATATGAAGTTCACTATGGAAAAAGCGAAAGGAGGTCAATTATCATTTTTTAGTGTACAGCTACTTTGGAAAGTTGATGAAGCTTTAGGGTATAAGGTCTACAGGAAGCCCATTCACATGGATAGAAACATTCCTAGAACTTCCAGTCACCATCCCAAGCAGAAAAGAAGAGTTATCAAAACAATGGTGGACATGGCTAAAAGATTCTGTACTTGGAGGACAAGCTTGATCATTTAAGAACTGCCTTCAGAAGAAGTAGCTGTGCCGACAGAGGGATAAATAGGGCACTACCCCTAAAAGATCTAGAGCTTTTAACAAAAAAGAGCCAACTAAAGGGAGTGTTTTCCTTCCACTTGTAAAAACTGTCACTCAGAAAACACAGAATTGATACAGTGTTTAAACTAACAGTAGGTGCACGAATATTTGAATACATCAAAAGATCTTTGCCCATGGCCTGCCACAGCAGGAGTTTATAAAATCCCTTGCATGTGCAGTCATTTGTACATAGGAACTGCAAAAAGAAGCATGAACATGCATCTTAAGGAACACAGGAGAAATTGTCACCTGGGCAATATGGATAAGTCCACAGTAGCAGATTGTGCTGTGGCACCAGGGAACCACCAAATTTATTTTTCTGACTCTGTGGTTTTATTAAGATCTAATAATTACTGTGCTAGGGTGTACAGAGAGGCTGTAGAAATTTAAAAGCACAAAAACAGTTTTAACAGAAAAGAAGAATGATTGAAATTAGATAAGTTCTGGGCGTTAGTGGCAAATAAAACAAACAGCACCAACTCTTTCTTTCTACAAACGCTATAACATTCGTCAATATCACTTCACTTTCCTAGGTAGTAGTCCGATGATGTAAAATCCAACTGTTGCATGGATACTTGTAAACAATTTGCTTTGCAAAGCTTATTTCAGACTAATTGATTTCTGAGTTGTTAAAGCCTCTGATAATGTCTCTAGCATTGGAAGACAAAAATGTTAGACAAAGAATTATCTCTTGGTCCATGGCCTTATGCCCATAAAACAAATGTCAGCAATAAAAGTAAGTTTGTATTCCTGCAAGTTTACCTGCATATTGCTTCACCACACCAGACAGTATTGTTTGATCTCTCAGTATGAATTTGATTGTCTACTTCTATGATGATCATGACAAATCAACCCCTTAAGTCCACACTGGTGAAAGTAATCAGTCAGTAGACCATTTATGTTTGATTGTGATAAGGAAAGAAGGGGATTCAGCAGGCTGGTAATGGAGGCCCAGAGTGTTAGTTCCTCAGTCTTGTAGATGGCTATCTTGTAGTGCGTTTAAAAGTTGCTTTAATTAGTGTTTGTTGCACTGTGTATACTTGTCCATGTGAGAAATATGAATTTTTTTTTTAATTCACTCCACAACAATTGAATGTTTGCCCGTGAGATTTATTTATAGCCATATTGCAAACTTGTCTTACCAAAAACTGAAGCCTTGTAAAGCTCGGAATGCTAAGTTAATTGAAATGAGTAGAATTTGTGGTATGAATACTGACTTGTCTCTTTCTTCTCTGTTTAATATTTTCACTTTTGTGAAGTTATTTAAAATATTTTTTGGTAAGGGCATGCCAGTTACATAGAGCAAATGTAGGAATTTTGTTGGAAAGTTTATGCTTTCATCTTGCTTTATCATTGTATTAATGGACTAAAAAGTTTTTTCCTCACTTGTATTGTACTCCGTATTCACTGATGTGTTTGTTGAACTATGTCAATTTTTGATGCTAGAGTTGTTCACCCACACAACTATTCTTTGTTTACGTAGTTCCTCTCTATAAGCGGATACAGTTTTTTCACGAATTGTTCCTCTGTCTTTACTGCACTGCACGGCTTATCAATTGAAGGCAGTTTTATAAGAGTATGAATCAGTGTGGTATGAGCCATTTCCAAGCTGTATTCTTGAACATATGAACATTAGACAGCAATCTCAAATTTTTTCTCTTAAAAAATACAGGGTATCTCAAAAGGTATTGTTCAACATTAATGTTTTACAGCATCCAAACTAATTAAGGTATTTATACCATGCTTGGCTTACATGAAACACTATCCTAAAAAGTTTTTATGCCATTTCTTCAATCTCAACATGAATGCCTTTGGTGGCACGTTCAGCATTGATCCAGTCTGTATTCGAGTTCTATCCGTACTCAGTGCAACATATCTAGATCCATTTTGGCAGTGGCATTGTGTTTGTTTACTTTACCACAGATGTGGAACGTTTTCTCACCAGAAAATGTTATTGCTATAACATCAAGTTTAACAAATATATTTCAGAATGACACAACACATATAAGACATGTGCACACATTAGCATTCGAATGAGCACTGAGTCCCAGTCTAGCGGCCGCTGCTCGGCTGGCCGCTTAGGTGACGCAGCTGCTGCATGGCTGGCAGACAGCGCCGCACGTAGAGGATGCGTGTAATTGCGCAGCGGCGCTTTGAATGATCAGTGAGTAACAACACTTTTCCCCCCTTTGAAATTGTTGCCCTGGTCTTGATGGAGGTGTCCTGGAGATGGCTAAAATCCATAGGCGTTGTTTGACTCGCCATAAAGTCTCGAGGAGGAGGCTTCCCGTACGGACGGAAGTGTCCCCGATGATAACGGGTCGAGATGACAGGAGACGTAGGGGTTGAATCTGCTCGGGCCCCCTGCGCCAATCTGCCCATTGCGGCAAGTCCAGTTGATATAACAGGAGACATGGGCTATGTGTCGGCGTGTGTTGCAGGAGGAGGCGAGTAGATTTGTTCTGACAGAGGATGGTCATCTGGTTCCTGCATGGGCACGTCTTCTGGTGGCGTCCATTCTTCCACCGGCATCGCGATGACGGTGAGAGGGCTGCATTGTGAGTATTGAGAGATACCAAGATCCCGTGCATCAGGTAGGGCCAAAAGTGGTGTAGCGGCATTCGGAACAGGCGTTGCCGGCACACGAGGCCGAAGCTGGTCCGAATGACGCACTGCAACACCCGTGTCCGTCCGGATTTCATACAGGTGTCTGCCATGGCGTCTTAAGATGCGGCCCGGGCTCCATTTTGGCCGGCTGCCATATCCCCGTATCCAGACAAGGTCGTCGGCAGTGAACCGGCCAAAGGAAGGCACCCGCGGCCGGGAGGTGGAAGGCCACAGAAGATGAAGTAGTGTGCGGGGCTGTCGGCCATGTAAGAGCTCAGCCGGGCTGTGGTCGCCCATGGGGGTGAAACGGTAAGATGCCAGAAACTGGAGAAGTGCATCATCAGCAGTAGAAGAAGTCAGAAGTTTCCGCATCTGAGCCTTAAATGTACGGACCAGTCGTTCAGCCTCACCGTTGGATTGTGGATGGAACAGCGGGGCCGTGACATGCATAATGCCGTGACGAGCACAAAAATCCGCAAATTCGGAAGAGGCAAATTGCGGACCATTATCAGTAACAAGAGTAGAGGGGAAGCCTTCCAAAGAAAAAATGCGGGCGAGAGCACTGGTGGTTGCCGCGGTGGTAGGCGACGTGCAACGGACAATGAAAGGAAAGCTAGAGTAGGTGTCAATTATGAGAAGCCAATAAGTACCTAAAAAGGGTCCCGCAAAGTCAGAATGAATGCTCTCCCAGGGCTTCTCAGACGAAGGCCACAGAGACAAAGATGACTTCGGGGCAGCGGCCTGTGACGCACAAGGGCCGCAGGCAGCGACCATGTGTGCTATTTCAGAGTCCATGCCAGGCCAGTACACATGACGACGCGCCAGAGATTTTGTGCGCGACACACCCCAGTGCCCTCGGTGAAGGAGGCGCAAGACCGAAGCACGCAAAGACGCAGGTACCACAACATGCGGTGAAGCATTGTCAGTGGAGAGGAGGATAACACCATTCCTAGCCGTGAGGCGGTAGCGCAAAGCGTAGTAGTTCCACAACAGATCAGAAGTCTTAGCGGACGGGCGATCTGGCCAACCCTTCTGAATACAGCGTAAAACCCGGTAGAGGGTAGGGTCAGAACCCGTAGCAGCCGCCAGCCTGTCCCCAGTGATGGGGAACCTGTCCACAACCCGCTGCTCGGCAACATGCAGGTGGAAAAACAAAAGTTCGTCCCTATCAAATGCCTGATCAGGACCCATGGGAAGGCGAGACAGAGCATCAGCATTTGCATGTTGAGCCGTTGGCCGGAAGTGAATCTCATAATTGAAACGAGACAAGTAAAGAGCCCAATGCCGGAAGCGGTGTGGAGCCTTGTCGGGAAGTGACGTTGATGGATGAAACAAGGAAACAAGTGGTTTGTGATCCGTAACAAGATAAAATTTTGAGCCATAGAGAAAAACACCAAACTTATAAAGAGCATAAATAATGGTCAAAGCTTCTTTTTCAATTTGAGAATACTTTTGTTGGGCATCCGTGATTGTTTTGGAGGCATAAGCAATGGGTTGTTCCGAACCGTCAAAAAAACGGTGCGCAAGGACTGCACCGAACCCATATTGAGAGGCGTTTGTGGCAAGAACAAGATGTTGGCCAGGTCGATAAGTAGCCAGGCATGGGGCCTGTTTCAGCATAGTCTTCAATTTCCGGAAAGCCGCTTCGCATGACACGGACCAGTGAAAAGGCACGTTTTTATGCAACAGGTGATGCAACGGCTGAGCCACCGAAGCCGCAGACGGTAAAAACTTGTGATAGTATGCTATTTTCCACAAGAAGGCCTGCAGTTCCTTAACAGATGTAGGGTGAGGAAGGGCATCGATCACAGTGACAGTTTGCTGAAGCAGACGAATACCATCCCGAGAGAATTGAAACCCCAAGTACGTGATAGATGCCGGAAAAAATTGTGATTTCTGAAGATTACACTTAAGACCAGCAGTCTGTAAGACATGAGAAAGTGTGCGGAGATTTTGAAGATGTTTTTCAGTGGTGGAGCCAGTGACAACAATGTCGTCCATGTAATTGATACACCCAGGGACAGGGAGCAATAATTGTTCCAAGAATCGCTGAAAGAGAGCAGGGGTAATAGCAACCCCGAATGGCAAGCGTTGGTATTGATAGAGGCCGAAAGGCGTGTTAAGGATCAGAAACTGCCGGGAAGCAGCGTTGAGAGGAAGTTGATGATAAGCTTCTGACAGGTCAAGTTTAGAAAAATACTGGCCTCCAGCAAGTTTAGTGAACAGTTCTTCAGGACGGGGCATAGGGTAAGTGTCGATGAGGCATTGAGCATTTGCAGTGGCTTTGAAATCACCACAGAGACGAGTATCACCATTGGGCTTAGCAACGACAACAACAGGAGAGGACCACTCACTGGAAGTGACAGGAAGCAAGACCCCGGAAGTAGTGAGACGATCCAACTCCCGTTTTACCCGATCACGACGGGCCACAGGAATGGGCCAGGCCTGAAAAAACTTAGGCCGCGCAGTGGGTTTGAGCGTGATATGAGCTTCAAAGTCGCTTGCACGGCCTAACCCAGGAGAAGAAAGGGACGAAAATGTCGTTGACGAGGAATCCAGTTGAGCATAAGGAATAGCATCAGAGACAATATTGACAGAGTCATCTATGGAGAACCCAAAAACGCGAAAGACATCGAAACCAAAAAGATTTTTTGCGTTGCTCCGGTTGACCACAAATATGGGAAAAGTGCGAACAATGGATTTGTAAGATGCCTCAGCATTAAACTGTCCCAAGAGAGAAATCTTCTGTTTATTGTACGTCCGTAATTGCTGAGTAACAGGTGACAGGAGTGGAGAACCCAACTGAAGATACATCTGAGAATTAATTATAGTGGCAGCAGAACCGGTATCCACTTGCATGCGAACATCTCGACCAAGGATTTGGACAGTGAGGAATAACTTCCCTGAAAGGGAAGAAGTGCAATTGACAGACAACACAGAATCAGAATCAGCATCATGTTCATGAACATCATTTATGCGGTCGGATTTGCAAACGGAAGACACATGACCTTTCATTTTGCAATTGTGACACACAGCCCAACGTTGGGGACAATCCTAGCGTGAATGTTTCGTAAAACACCGCGGACGTGAAGGTAGTTGTCGGGGGTTTTGCTGCAGTTTCTTAGCGGGTTATTTACGGCTAGGCTGAGGCTGCGCGTGGGAGCGCACTGCGGCCACGTCGGCCGGCGGGGACGCGCCACACGCGTCGTCAACAGCACACAGAGGTTGTATTTCCTCGACATCACCCCACGCCTCTACAGTATTTGCACCCGAGCAGTGCGAGAAATTTCAAAAGACTGCGCAATGGAGAGAACTTCATCTAGAGTCGGATTCGCCAACTGAAGGGCACGTTGCCGAACTTCTTTGTCGGGCGCCGACTGGATAATAGCATCCCGTACCATGGAATCGGCATAGGATTCTTTGTGAACGTCAGTAACAAATTGACACTTTCGACAGGCCGTGAAGTTCAGCAGCCCAAGCGTGATAGGATTGATGTGGCTGTTTTTGACAACGATAAAAGGCAACACGAGAGGCTACCACATGCGTTTGCTTTTGAAAATAGACAGACAGAAGTGAGCACATTTCAGCAAAGGACAAAGATGCAGGATCCTTCAAAGGAGCCAATTGCGACAACAACCGATACATTTGAGGTGAAATCCAGGAAAGGAACAGAGACTTACATGGTTGTTCGTCCGTGACATGAAATGCCAAGAAGTGCTATTGAAGACGTTTTTCATAATCAGACCAGTCTTCCGCCGTCTCGTCGTAAGGAGGAAAAGGAGGTTCAGCCAACGACGAGAAACGCCCCGCATTTGACGCCGCGACGAAATCACGAATCGCCGCTGTTAGAAGCGTTTGCTGTTCAAGGAGATTTTGCAATAGTTGCTCAACAGTAGCCCTGGAACCCTATAGGTCAACGGTGAAAAGGAAAAATCCACTACCTTGTCGCCAATTGCTATAACATCAAGTTTAACAAATATATTTCAGATCGACACAACACATATAAGTCACAGAGTAAGTTGACAAGCAAGACATGTGTACATGTTGGCATTCGAATGAGCACTGAGTCCCAGTCTAGCGGCCGCTGCTCGGCTGGCCCCTTAGGTGGCACAGCTGCTGCACGGCTGGCAGACAGTGCCGCACGTAGAGGACGCGCGTAATTGCGCGGTGGCGCTTTGAATGATTGGCGAGTCACAACAGTTATGTTGTTATAAAATTCCCATCCTTCTCTAAATGGTGAAAAACATCCACAGTGAATTGCAAGGGATTTGTAGCATCTGCGATACCTTTTAAACAGCCTCCTGCAGTGAACGTTGAAGAGCCAACCATATCTGTACTGTGTTGGCTTAACTTGTTCCAGGTCATCCAATATTATGCATCACATCAATGCTTTCTGTCTGCATAAAATGCCTGTACCAGCAGTGTATTGGCGTTCATGAGGGTCGGTGCTTCCTATACCGGGTTTGGAAGTTCCTTTGAACCTGCATGTCCGATTTGGTCTGAATAAACCATTTCGAACAGTGAGCCATTTCTTGAACTGTTGTTATTATGCTTTACTCACATCAACTTGGAACACTCACAAACAAAACATTGTGAATGTTTCTGTCACGTAAGCCAAACATGATGTGAATATTTTAATTAGTTTGGGCACTATAACACATTGAAGTTGTAGGGTATCTTTAGATATACACTGCACATTGATGCTAAAGAGATAGATGGTGTCACAATGAACACCATGGTGTGATGGGACCACATCAAACACTCATACCTCCATAACCACAGGAGCTACCACTGCATTACTGCTATAGTGCACAGTGAAGCAACAAAATGTAGCCCCAGACATAAAGACTAGTGATTGCAATGGGCGGTTTTGGTTGTATTGCCAACTTTACCCACAATTTCACTTCTTGATCACACTGGTAGTAGCTGAAGTTATGTTTGGGCTCCTGTATGGCTTAATTGCACATATTTTGCAATGAGAGAGAGACATATGGGCTAATTTAAATCCTCAGAGTCTTTGAGAAGAAGTTACCTATTGTCAATTATTATTCCGTTCTGTGTTGTACAATATTCTTTTCTTTACTTTTAGGAAGTCATCAATGGAGCAGTCACTTGGTGAAGTTTTATACTCTGAATTTACTGCACTAGTTGCTGCAAATGAGAACCAACAACATTTCCTCTTACAGCTGTTTGAAAATTTGAAACAAGTCAATTCAGAACCACTGCGCCAGGGCACTCTTCAAGTGTTACAAAATTTTCTTTCCCAGCAATCTCACAACAATAATCCTTTGGTAGGTAGTTTAAATGTATATTTTGAATTTTTACCTATTCATAATTGATAAAAAAATATATTTAGTGTGTTGTTTATTTCTTTATTATAATGCTGCAAATATTTTACTCAAGACATATCATATGTTCCTTAAAAGTAGTCATTCTGGTTTGCCCCATGAAAGCATGTATTACTGAGCTGTTTGTTTTCACAAAAGTCAGTGTTGGGTAAATTACCTTTGAGGCAACCAAATGCAGATGAACTAACCTACTCTTCCACATCTACACCTGTCTTCTTAATATATATAAAGTTGAGAATACGTATGTGTGTGTGTGTGTGTGCGTGTGTCTGTGTGTGTGTGTGTGTGTGTGTGTGTGTGTGTGTGTGTGTGTGTGTGTGTATGTCTGGGAACTCCTCCCAGACACACAGCCTTAGAGGACCAACATAGGGAGGGCTTATAATGCTGTAGCTATAATATGTGTGTAGATACAAATGTGGTGTATTTAACCCCCTGCCATATGGGCTACCCTCATGACAGGTATGTTTTGTGGAAATAGTATTGACCTGCTCTCCAGAGCAACCTACATGTCAAGCCCCTATGGAAAAAAGAGTAGGCAATGCGCTATTACCTCCTCCCCCAGCCCGCCATTCATGTGGAGCACGCGTTGGTCTCACTGGAGATTTCTAGTACTGAGCCACACACAATTGATTTCACCAAAGTGTACGGGCCTGAAGATGGCGTAGATGCAGCGTCGAAACTAGTAGCCAAATAAATATAAAATTTAAGTACAGCTGGAGGGGTTTCATTTTTAACAAAAATTATACCAGCTGTGTCCCACCTTAATCCAATTTAAATATCGATGTATGAAGATCAAAAAACCATTCGTTGACCTTGATATGTAGACTGCCCTGCAAAACAGGTCTATAAATCATGCTGATTAAACTCCCACACAACACACCTCTCATGCGGGGCAGCATACACATCAGCAGCTGAAAAATTGTTTCTGGCCATATCTCCATTCCTATGGGAAGTAGGTTAAAACCTTCATGCAGTGTGTTGTTTCTGTGCCACATTAGGTTGAAATCAATAGAGGGGTATGAAAGGAGATGCCAGACATACATAAAAAACTAAACTCCATCCAAACAGGCCATGGAAGGCCAAATGGTATTGACCGGCCACCATGTCATCCTCATCCCACAGGCATCACTAGATGCGGATATGGAGGGGCATGTGGTCAGCACACCGTTCTCCTGGCCGTATGTCAGTTTCCGAGACCAGAGCTGCTACTTCTCAAACAAGTAGCTCCTCATTTTGCCTCACAAGGACTCAGTGTAGCCCGCTGGCCAACAGCGGTCGGCAGACTGGATGGTCACTCATCCCAGTGCTACTTCGGTGATCTGACGGGAACTGGTGTTATCAATGCGGCAAGGCCGTGCGCTACATACCTGGCAATACAATCTGTGTGTGTGTGTGTGTGTGTGTGTGTGTGTGTGTGTGTGTTTTCCTCCCTCTCTGCCCATCTTCTCTTCTCCTCTGCCCCCCACCCCTCGCCCCCCCCCCCCCCCCCCCAAGTGCCACAACTGCACTTGTGTGATGGTACTCCACTCCAACTATCCTTGTGTCCCAAACTCAAACTCCACAATCCACCAGTAGTTGTCAGAAATTGATATAGATATGAAATGCAGACACAACATACAGCATGTAAGGTTACATTCAATATTAGACGTACTGTTCCGAGGTGCCATGATGTATAAACTGGTGGGTGATATCACTCTGCTACATGCCACATATACACTGCTACAATGTTGAAAGTGCTTAATAATGTTCATGTCTCAGGGGTTTGGTGGCCAGTGGAAGTGTTTTAACTCAGAAGAGTGTTCCTGGAGCAACTCTGTAGCAATTCTGGATGTGTGGGGTATCCCATTGCGCTGCCAGAATTGCCCAAGTCTATCAGAATGCACAATGGACATGAATGGATGCAGGTGATCAGACAGGATGCTTACATATGTGTCACCTGTCAAAGGCATATCTAGATGTATCAGGGGTCACATATAACTGCCAGCCTGCCATCCATGTGGAGCACATGTTGGTCTCACTGCAGATTTCTAGAACTGAGCCCCACACAATTGGTTTCATCAAATTGTACGGGCCTGAAGATGGCGTAGATGCAACGTCAAAACTAGTAGCCAAATAAATATAAAATCTTAAGTACAACTGGAGGAGTTTCATTTTTAACAAAAACAGTTTTTTTGTCCCCAGCATGTAGGCTGCCCTGTGTGACTGGCCTGTAGTGTTCGATTTATACAGGCCTACTTTATCGACGTGTTTTTCAGGGGCTACACCTTCAGATGGGCATGGCTGGGGTATTGTTGAGATGGATGGAGAGGACGGACAGAGAGTGAATGTGGCAAGAGGGGATGGATGGGATGAATGGGAGCAGGAGGCAATGGACAGTGAGAGGGGATGGACAAAGAGAGGTGATAGGAAGGAGGCACAGAGATAGGGAGGCGGAAAAGGATAGGGAGAGAGCAATGAGGGGAGGGGATGGGAGCCGGCCGAAGTGGCCGCGCGGTTCTGGCGCTGCAGTCTGGAACCGCGAGAGCGCCACGGTCGCAGGTTCGAATCCTGCCTCGGGCATGGATGTGTGTGATGTCCTTAGGTTAGTTAGGTTTAGCTAGTTCTAAGTTCTAGGGGACTAATGATCTCAGCAGTTGAGTCCCATAGTGCTCAGAGCCATTTGAACCATTTTTTGGAGGGGATGGGTAGGCAGAAGAGTCAAGAGGTGATGGACAAATAGGTAGGGTAGGAGTGGGAGGAGAGGGACAGACAGCAGGAGGGAGACAAGGAGGGGATGGACTATGTGTTGGAGGGGGGGGGGGGTAGGGAGGGGGGGCGGAGGTTGGTATGGACCGAGAAGGAGAAGCCGGTGAAGGTGCAATTGATCTGTTGAATGTGTACACACATAAAACTGCCAGAAATAGGCTAGTATATGTATTAAGCTTATGCATGTGTTGGTAAGAGCTTCTCTTAATGAATGTAGCTGAGAATATGTAAGTATGTGTGGGAACTCCACCCATGCCCATGGACGAAGTGGGTCAGATTTGACACACGAACTTTTTGCACCAAGAGGACCAACTTAGTGAGGTTTCTAATGCTCTAACACCAATACTTATGGAGATGCAGACATGTGTTTTTAAGCTCCTGCCATACTGACTTGCACTGCACAACAGATGTGTTGTGAGGGAATAATAATAACCTGTATTATCAACCTACATTGCAGTGCAGCCTACACGTCAAGGGGAAGAAAGGGTTCTCCAGTTCCTGATGTGTAGACTGCTCATTGCATCAAGTGTGTTGTGTTGGAGTCGTGTTGGCCTGCTTTTCAAGGTAACCTACTCATCACGGGTGGCGAGCCCTTGGCATATAGGGTGTGCAACACGAGACGTGTTGTGGGCGTAGTACCAGCCTGCTTTATTGACCTCTTTTTGCAGGGACAGTTCATGCAGATGAGCATGCATGGCAAAAGGTTGAAATGAATAGAGGAGATTGAGTGAGGGGGGCAGGGGGGGGGGGAGGGTGGGAGCAGATGACTAGGAAGAGAGGCAGTAGGAAGAGATTTACAGGCAGAGAGGGAGGAAAGGAGGAGAGTGACAGGAAGAGATAGTGTGGGGAATGAGATGGACATATAGGAAGACAAGGAGGTGATGGGTAGATAAGAGAGCTGTATGTATGTATGTATGTGTGTGTCTAGCATTTCCTCCTAAATTTCTGAATCAATTCCAACCAAATTTGCTATGTAAACAGCAAACTTCTTGAGTATCAGCACTATGGATCTTATAACATCCTAGCCCCAGTAGGAGCACAGATATGGAAAGAAGCATTGTGTTTTGTTTTTAACGGCCCCTGCCATATATGTTACCCTGCACAACAGGTGCATTGTGTGGGAATATTATCACTGTGCCTTTCAGCCTGTTTTGTAAGGCAGCCTACAGTCAGGAGCAAGGAACAATTTTCCTGCCTCCAACATATAGGCTGCCCTGCACAAAAGGCATGTTGCGTTGAGTAGTATCGGCCTGCTTTATCTATCTGCTTTGCATGGCAGCCTATGCGTGGGTTCGTTTTTAAGCCCCTGATGTGTAGGCTCCTATGCATGACAGGCGTAGTGGGGTAGTATCGGCCACCTGTATAATGGACACAGGTGGGGGAAGATTGAGGTGGATAGAGGATGGGATGGACAGAGAGAGGTGCAGGAGGTGATGGAAAGAGAGATGGGACAAATGGAGATGGGCAGAGAGAGAGAAGGGGGAGGGGGCAGGAGGTGTTTGGCAGAGAGAGAGGGGAAGAGGAGGAGTTGAACAAGAGAGATGGGGGAGAGGAGGAAATGGACAGAGAGAGGGGGCAGTGGAGATGTGCACACTTAGAGAGGGGCAGGTAGAGATGGTCAGTTAGTGGCGGGGGGGGGGGGGGGGAGGTGGGTATGGGCAGAGGGAGCCAGAGAGACTAGGTAGAGGGGATGGACAAAGAGAGGAGGAAATGAAGAGTCAGAGAGAGTGGAGAGGACAGATGCAGTGGGGGTAGGAGGACGAGGTGCACAGAGAGACCTGGGAGGAAGAGGTTGACACAGGGGGAGGAAATACGTGCAACACACATGCTGAATACCAATGGAGTTTAAACTATGGAATAAAGGCTAATTATTTACTTTTGCCTCTTCTTATCACAGTATTACTTTGTTGTACTCAATTAAAGATAATATTGATCTAAGAGACAATGACAGAAACTCAATATGGCACAGAACTAACTGTTCCACTATCTACACAGATGTCCTTTAAAATTACAGCATCGTGAAGATGATCAGCAACAGAAGTTAAATGTACAAAAATTGTGCTACAGAGCTGGATATGCTAATTTCACCACAACCAAATAAACTGGTAAGGAATTATGCTATCTAAATCCTGTATTTAGGCTCTCTCAATCAGAAGTTACATTTAAATACAGTTTGTGTCAAAAAAGTGTTATGCCTTAAGAAGGAGAAATGTCTACCAGGGAAAGATCACACACTGAGGTTTTTATTCAGGAGTTATATTTGAGTATAGCTTGATTAAAAATAGTGTTATGCCTTAAGAAGGAGAAATATCTACCAGCATGTTTCAAAATTAGATAGCCTGAGGATCGCACCCCAAGAGACTGAGGTTTATTGTTCTGCAATATTGCTACTCGCTTTGGTCGGGATCCTTCAATTGGACTGGTCATCTCAAAAAGTTCATGAGTTCCAAAAGTAAAGTTTTGCAGGAGAATGCACAAACTTCCTACAGCGTAAACCATCTGTGTATTTATTACTGTTACAATGTCATTGGTTTTTGAGTCTTTAAGGACTGCTTAGCATTGTGTATTTTTGTTTTGTTATATATAGTTTACCATAAAATTAAAATTTTAAAAATTTCTGACTCATAACTTTTTGCAGTTAACAACTATTTATTACCTTAAATGAAACCTATACTTGGACATGCATGTTGATTTTATTAAAATTCAATCAATATGGTGAACTGCAAACTCAAATGAGACTATTACTATTTCATTCACATCATCATAGTTTGTTCCTATGCTGTCAGCTATTCTTGCATTGTCATTCATATCATCATAGTTCGTTCCTGTACTGTTGGCTATTCTTGCAATTGCTCATAAAATTCCATATACTTTGGTGGCTATACCTTTTCACTTTCAGTATGTCTCATATTTTTTTGACATTGATGGGCACCTGTTTTTCAGGATGTGCTAACTCATTGGGAAGTATAGGATCCTTATTGAAACTGTAAAGGAGCTGAAATGTTTTTGTGGGAGCACCATGAATGAACAGCTCTGTTTTCCCTTGTCCAGGATAATGTGTATAATACTCAAAACTCACCCATTTAGAAGAGGAAAAAGAAATTTTATGTTCCGTTGAAAATTTTCCCATATTTGATTCAAAGAGACAAGATTTTTTAAAAATAGACAAACCACCAATTTGTAAATGCTTCTATAAAGATGCCATCAACAGGTTCCGCTGATAGCTCTTTGATCATTATGTCACACTCTTGAAATGTGTAGGTCCTGTGACTCTCAAACTATCGTTGGTTCCTGTACAGGGAAGTATTCTTTCATCTTCTTAAATCTTCCATCTGATACGAATGTTAAACAAAAGTGAATCATTGTGTTGTTCTTATTCAAACTGGCACACCTGTTGGAGAACAGGTGAAGCTAATTCACATCTTTTGGGATATTTTTCTGGATATGATGGTACAGAAATAAGCAAACTTCATTTCCACATTTCTTGACTGTGGATTCATGGTACCCATAAGACCGTGAGTCTTTATTTTTCATATTATGTGTGTCAAAATCATTGAGCTATAGCTTTTTTTCAAATAAAAGATATCCTGAACAGGAGTAGTTGGTAAATAATAACTTTCACGTGTAGTCAAACTTCAGCCCACAGACATTATTTCCCTTTTTACCATGTTAAGAAACTTTACTAATTTTACTGTGAAATTTGTTGGACCTTCTGTGGTGAACAACTAATTGCATTGTCACAATTTGTCAACCTTAACAAGAAAAAGTACACATGAAAGCAGCAAAGGGCCACCAATGTCTTTTGCTTTCAGCTAAATACACTTCATTATAGTCACTGCAAAAAGGACATGGGTCAGTGACTCGTGACCTTTCTGCACGGAGTGAAGATTTAGATCTCCATTAGTGATGCCACTTGACAGTTGACTACTTCCTTTCTTGTCTTTATTAATCTGGCTATACTGTGTCACCCAGTTCCAATATATAACTCATTTTTGTAAAAAAAGTTGACTCGTGGTCTTTCTGCAATTATCAATTAATTTGTAACCCAAACTTGGAATCAGTCGGTCCAGGAGTCCCATTCTCAGTGCCATGCATGATCTAAATGACACACACGCACACACACACACACACACACACACACACACACACACACACACACTTGGCCATACAGCCACGTCATGTAGCATGAATCAGGAAATGGGTCTGTTTACATGAAGATAGGTATTGAGATGAACAGTGTAATGATGTCTGAATACCATGAGATGCCAGCACAGTGACTATTGTTGCAGCAGAGAGAGGTGTGTCAAAACTGGTGCATCCAATAACAACACATAACACAGGAATGGTACCACATTGTCTTTTCAGATGAGTCCCAGTTCTGTATTTAGCCTCACAGTGGACATATTCAATGTGTGGGGACTCCAAGAAGAATGAAAGTTGCCAGATTGTGTTTGTCTCGCAGGTGGTGTGATGGAATGAGGTGTCATTGAATATGCAACATGATCACTTCTGGTTCTGATTCGAATGACCAGTAATTTGGACAGTGGGCACTACATTCCCGATGTGTTAAGGCTAGTGGCTGTGCCTGATCTTCGATGTGTCCATGCCATGATCTTTCATTGAGATAAAATAAGATAACAATTGGCCCATTTTTTCACGATTTCCCATTATACAGAGGGCCTCAGGCTCTGGTCAGCACGTTCTTGTGATTTCTCATGCAATGAAAACATTTGGTCAAGGACTGTTGAGAGACTGGCACGGCGGTTGATGGTATCTGGCTTGGAGCTGAAGCCGCATGCAGTGACATACTGTTATGTCATACGAGCTCACTTTGACTTAGTGCCCAGCCAAGTTAAGAGTTGGCAACTTGGTGTACTAAATTTTGTTCCCTGTATACCTCCATATCACCTAGAAACCTAATCATGTATCCTTCCCTCTGTATTGTATACACACAATAGGTAAAATTTCATTATTTGCTATCGTTCCTGGCAGTTTAATTGTAATGAGCAGTAGTGTATTTGTGAGGGGCCCCCACCTCTCCGCTCATCATTGGGGTGTTATAAAGACGATAGTTGTGATGAAAAATTCAAGCTGAAGTATTCTTTAGTACTACTGTCTAACACTCCTTACCAAAAATGTGTACATTTATTTATGGTTGAAGTTTTTCATATGAACTCCTTTAACCATGTGCCATGAGCTATAACTAACTATTCTACATGTGGCCAGAGTAATGGCCATAATCATTGTGACACAACAGTGATATCATTTTGTGTACTAATGCAAAGCACTGCAACCCATCTAGATTCGGTGACTAACTCAGGAGTGAGGCTGCAACATAACAGTGTTAATAGTCACTTGGCACATTGTCATGGTGCTGCAGTAACTTTTATACAACAAAGCTACACTGTTTTGAGATTTATTGTAACAATATACTTAGATATGAAAAACTGATTTTACAGCTATTTACATATGAATGTTAGTATAAAGTAGGTGGATGCTATATGTACCTCACATGCTGGAAAGGATTTTCCTGATGAGATTTTTTGGGGATTAAAGAGGAAACCCATTCTCAGACACAGGGCATGGAAAATCCGACAAAACAGAATAAGAGAGCAATAAAACATAATTACTGGTAATAGACAGGCTATAAATGTAACATGTGATTGTTGACAATAGACAGGATATGAAACCTTGAGGACTCTGGTGTGGTAGGAAGGAAAGGTCAGTTAATCAGAGGCAACAGACAGGTTTATTGAAAATACAAATATATTTGAAAAAAATATCGGTGGTAATATAAATACAGGAAAGAAAAATTATGGAGACTGTGGGAGAGAAGTGAATGAAGAAAAAGAAGATGCAGAATACAAAGCTGAAATAAAAACTAGAACTTTAATAAATATGAAAAACTGAGAAAATAATAACAGATATGAGGCAAGGAGAAAGGTGCAGAAATGAAAATGAAATAAATGCATGCTGCACTTAGTTTGCAGTTGTGACCTAGTAGCCCTGTACTGAAATGAGAAAGCTTGTTGATTGTTGATTAATATCATTCTCTCTCTCTCTCTCTCTCTCTCTCTCTCTCTCTCTCTCATAAAATAGTTCACTCAGTGACTACAGGTATAACCCATAATGTCAAAGAAATGATTTAAGTAAGAATGTTTGGGATGACCAGGATGTTGTGATTTGAAGAGTGATAGAATGGTACTGTGAATATCATCATAAGTGTAATTAATATCAATCTTGTTTTGGGAAACTGAACCTATGATATGATCACTATATCAATTAGTTTGCTGAACAGGGATTACGATTGTGGACAAAGTCACATTTCATTTGAACAAAATAATATATAATTTTCTTTCTTTCCAGAATAGTACCCAGTCAACTGAAATGCCACATCCACAAAGTGATACAAGAACTACTGAAAATGCCACTACTGAAAGTGTTGCGTCGAGCACTGGGGATGTTGTTATTAAGGTACAGTTTCTGAAACACAAACTAGTTTGCTAGTTTTCTGTTTTCATGCAAGTGTTATCTGTGATATATATTATATATGGTAAATTGACTAAAAGAGGAGGGGGGACCTTTGTAGTTTATAACTATTTCTTTAATGATATAATAGGTTTAGCAAAAGCCATTAAGCTTGTCATTTTTGTTTTGTTTGAAGGTATATCAGCCTGGTGAGCGATAAGTGTTCAAAATGTTACACAAAATGTTAGATGGGCAGGTAGGCATTTCAGAAACTTTCTGTATGTCTGAAATATCTTTACAGATTAAAAATACATAGCATACTCTTAGTGTCAGGGTAAACTCTCAGAACAAAGCACAGGAGGATGAACAGAAGGTGTAAAAATAAAAAAACCACATTTCAGTTTTGTGAGGGATCCAACTTTAGTTTGTCACCATGAGATCTTCATCAACTTCAAAAGCTGAAGAAATGTCAGAGGCACCATCTATACGAACACAATGAGGATTTCTTAAATTCTGTGTTTTTATTTTATTATACATATTACATCTCTCCTCTGTGAAACCACCAAAATCACTAAAAAAACAAATTGTCATCTGACTTTAGTAACTAACATAAAAATTGAGTTATACTTCTGGTTTACAACTGCATTCTATTGAAGTTTTCATTGAGCAGTCAAAGCATGGAGACTACAGTGACATCTGTCCATTGCTTCTGAGAGTTACATGTTGCTGAAAGAATAAGATCTGACTAGAAGTTGCTGTTGATTTTCTTTCTTGTGATTGCATCAGTGGACTATATTCTTCATCATTCTCAAAACTTCAAAAGTTTATCTCATGTTAGCTTCTACTTTTAGTGTAATTCTAGTGCCCAAAATATATCCTGTCTTTACACTGTTTCGCGGGTGATGTATAATATGAACGATTATGGTTGACGTTATTGATCTACTTATAAACACTGAACAGGAAGCTTATGAAACATCGAAATTAGTGCACTTGTTTCTATAATGAACTGGTATCACAAAATATTCATTTATTACTCTGATAACAGAGATCAGACAGTGATATGCATGCCTACCATTCCCCTTCAATTGATGTTAGAAGTATATGTGGGAAATTTAGGATATTTTACAGTGTATAAGTACTCATGAGTGGTTGAATTATTGACACATACCTAGTAGCATAAACATCACCATATTGATCTGACCATGGTGGAAACACATCATCACATGGACTTCACAAGATACCAAAGGTGTAAAGATGAGTTAAAGTTCCACATTCTGGTCCTGGATGGACCAGTCAGGTCCAAATGACAATTTTGTCATTCTCTGCCAATGGCATCATTACATGCAGTATAGAAGGGCATGTGATCAGCACACCACTCTCTGGGTTGTTGTTGGGTTTCGCAACCACTGACTTGCTCCTCAGTTGGGCTCGTACCAGTCCTCCCACTAAGGAAAAAATCTCAGGCAGTAGTGAGAATCAAACCCAGGTTCTTCAGCATGGTGCTCAGCTGTGCTGACCACTCAGCTACAGAGCAAACATACCAAAAGTGTAGGAGAGTATAATTCATAACCAGTCAGCTGCCACTAACATCTTGCAGGCATTGGTATAACCAGGTCCAAGGTGCACACTTATTGATATATGATGATGTCGTACACATGCTCAATAAGATTTAGGTCTTGTGTCCTATTGTTTGTTGGTGATAGATGATGGCAGATGTATCAGGGGCCCCATATCACCCAGATGAACATTCCCTACATACATGAGAGTACCTCCAGTAATTAACTGAATGGAGTCCTATTGACAAGCTATATCCAGTGCCTCTTGCAGTTTTCAAGATATTCTTATCCTCCCATTGGTGTGTACCGGTGGATACTACAGCCTAGGCAACCAGTATCCGTTTCAGTGTGCTACCCACATTAATCTCTTTACTGTGGGCACATGATGAGCAGAGGCACCTGTGTTGGTTGTGGCTTTGCATCCAACAGTGGTAGGATGGTTGTGGGTGGCATGGTTGCTGACAGGATATTGTTGTACATCATTAAGATGCCAAGTGACTTGTAGCACTGTGACCCGTATATCCACTTGTTACAAATTTCAATAATTGATATGAACATGTGTGTCATTAACACATTATTGCCAAGTGCAGTTGACGGTAGTGGTATGAATTTTTGTAAATTGATATACTCATCTTACACACTCTGTGGGGGGGGGGGGGGGGGGGGGGATGTGTGCATAACCTCAAAGATGGGGTGCTCCTTTCATCAGAACCCTGTGAAGGGACATATCAAACTGTTCTATTTGCTGCTACAGCACATCTATCTTTCCAGTGTAAAAGCTGTTTCTAATTCACTTTACTTGCGAGTCTGTATGTGACATTCATTTTGTACCTTGATTGCAACTTACATATTTCTGCATTAGTTCCATAATTTTTTGCATGTTGTCAGCTACAGAAATATATAAAATTTGCCACATTTCCTTCAGATGTCACTGTTTCTGCATGAGAGTAAGATGTAATTTTAAAATGCTCCACATATCAAATTTTTTGCATAACCTTTTGTGTTCAGATTTCTTTTTGGTAGCTCTATGGATTACCTCTTACACGCCAATGTATCAGGCAGACATTCTGTAAGGGTAATAATCATATACATGGTTTTATTATTCACTGTCTTTAAGTGTGCACGATATTATCTAATTGTATGTTGTTGTTCAGCATTGTAACTATGAAAACATTGTCTTTTTCAGAGTGAAGTTTCTGGTTGTTCAGATTTGTTTTCTTGTGAATATGATGACAATATTGAGGTAAGTTCCAGCAAGTCAAGAAACAATATATTAATTATGGAAGAAATAAACATTACTACTCAATGCATTGTTGAAACATTGAGAGATTGACAGGCTTGTAAACAAGACAGAATTACTGTGAAAACTGTGAAACATTGGTGGTCTTAAACTGTATGCAGTAGCACAGGTTTACTAATCGTTACATTATGAAAAAAGATTAGTGTCACCATCACATAACTTAATTACTACTCAAATCAAAATTAAGGGGGTGGAAGCTGTACCAAATCATTGCCCCACTTCTTAATTCAACTCTGAGCACTACCCTCATTCAGCCACAGGATTAAATCCTCACAAAATTACAAAAGTTACCAAATAGTTGGCCTGCCAGAATATTCACATCAGTCTAGTACCACAGTTATCAGTTAATCAGCAAACTTAAAGTTCTTTGTTCCAGTATTACCACTTTAAGCTCACAATACCTCAGAGCACAAATAGAAGTTTTCAGATAACGTATAGATTCGATAGTGCAGCATTTTATGACTTGTACCTCACTAAAATATTGCTCTTTCTGTTAAGCTCTCATTCCCAGCTGCAGTGTCATGAATTGCACAATACACGCAGTACCCAATATTGCCTAGTTCAAATTTGATAAATATAGTTACACCACATTTGTTGTATACAGTCATCTTTTGCATTACTCAATCATGTCTGTCAGCTCTATTATTTTACTTACCTTTCTTACCTCATTAACTAGTGGAGTGCGTTCTAAAAAAATTTTAAAAAAAATTAAAAATTAAAAAAAATCCCTAAGGCAGAGACAGGCTCCCTAACCATTAAGACCCTAGCATTATTCACTATTTTATTATTTCATCATTGCTTCATTAACTAATAAATAAACACCTGCTCTGCTTATTCAATACAAAATTGATTCTACTGAAAAATACTCCACAGTAACAGAGCCTTATGCTAAGGCGAACTTAACTCATTACCGATCAGATGAAATTATCACTTAGAAAAAATATTATTTCGCTGTATTCCATCAAATTGCTTAAGATTATAGCCTGAAGGGTGATATATATACCAATTTTGCTTATACATTCCATAGATTACTCCAGGTAACTATGTTTGAAGTTGGAATTCCTTAATGTTAGAAAATGCTGTACCATGACACAGATGGATAGTTATCTCCATATACTGATTGTTCTGAACACAAACACTTCTATTATACCATAGTTAATATTAAGATCTAGTATTCAAGATGGTTTTTACTGCATATTGCCTCTGCTGCTGCACCAATGATTACTTCAGATGTTAATTATAGTTTTCAGATAATGTGGACATTCTCCACATAATACTTCATTTTCAGTTTACCATGCCTTCTTGACGGAAATTCTTTAACCATGGTACCAATTAATTTTCTTCCATCCTCTTATGATTCCATTACTTATCACTAGCACAACATAATATAGTATATATATACATAGATAACACTGGAGAAACCTTTTCTAAAATATTCCTACTGTATAAAATTACATAAAAATCGAAGACAGAATGTTTCTGATTCACTTGTAAACTACAGATAGGATAGGAGAAGAGTTTGACTGCCTCAGGAAACATGAAAAATGAGACAGACAGCTGAGGTAAGCATTATCGTCACATAATGAATCCAACACAGAATGTTGAACCCCCTACTTGCTATTTACACAAGAAATTAATCCCAAATATTACATCAATGCTGAAATTTTGAATCACCAAGAAATTGCATTCCAACAACTGCCCCACCAATTTCACAGTTAATAGTACTTCTCGTTTCACAGTCTTTGATAGCTTACCAGTAGCACCAATAATTTTTATTCCAGAAACATGCATCACCACTATACCCTAGATACAAAAAATGCCTGTGAAGTGCCATTCAAATCACTACCACTGCCCAGTAAACGCTTAACATGTATACCTTGTACACTTGTTGTTGTTACAGGGTACCACACTTCCATTTTACTTATCACATTGCCATCATTATAGATAATAAATTCAAATACCCCATCCTCATCACTACTGGATTTGACGTTGCCATCATTATTACAACTAATGTCAGAATCAGATCCACTACCACTTTCTCTATGCTTTAGATGTTGTACCTCTTCCACATTTATCTCCATTTCAGTCAATTTTGAATCTACATTTCATTTAATTTTAGCAGTTTTTCCTTTACCACTACTGCACACTTGGTTTCTACCGCCGTTTCAAAAACATTTTTAATCTGATCGATTTGGTTCTCTAGTTTAACCCTATTTTCAGCACAAAATTTTCTTTGACTTCACCTTTATACTGTTTTTTTTTTTTTTTTTTTTTTCAGAAGCCTCCACCCTCATACTATAGTCATCACAACGTTTATTTCTCTCTTCTACACATTTATTGCTCATTAATGTTAATTTCTCATTAGTCTTCTGCTCTACTTTCTTTATCTTTTCATCACAATCTTTAACTACCACCTCAATCTTCTTATTTAATTCTGGAAGATTAGATCTGACTACCTTAATCTCCTTTTTCATTTCTTTCTTCGGTTCGTCCTTTAAGCTAACCATGTCATTTCTAATGCTATTCATTTTCTTTTGCACCCTACTAATGTCTTGTTTCATACTACTAATGTCTTCTTTCATACACATACTACTCAAACTACTCATAATTTGCTTTAACATTACTTCCACTTTTCCATCTGCCATAAACTTTTGCCCTTGTTGCTTTTAATTACTAGTTTCCTCCTCCTTAACTTTAACGATCTCATCCACTTTAGTACTGTTTTTGTCCATTTTGCTTACATCACCATACAATGCATATGACACTTTTATCATTCCATCTACAATAGGACTTTCATTCCCATCACTCAAAGTTACATTCATAACTGATTTATACCCACTATCATCTACAGAACCAGTCCCCATGAAGTTTTTCTGTTCATTTAAAACTTAACCTCTACAGCTTTGTTTTCAAGGACATCACTCTCGTGTTGTCCATTCTCCTCCATCTCACTGTCATGTTTGTTAAGGCCAATCATTATGCATCACTTAATATAAAACAGCTTTTGTCATGAAATTAACTTATTCTTATTCACTCATCTCCTGCTAGACAGCTGCAGTTGTCATCTCGATTTGTCATCTGCACAGCTCCTGCAAGTTGTAATTCTCTCGGCGAGGTGTCTTGTTTATCCTGGTCAGCTGTGTCCACCGACATGCTGATTGGCTGCTCCTGTACTCAGTGGCTCCTTCCATAGAACCCACTCGCCTATTGGTTGCTGTCCTACTGTGGCCAGGAAACCCAAGCACTGATTGGCTGTTGCACTCACTTCATTTAATTCACTGTAAACCGCTCGAGTTCACTGTCAGAGTTTGCAAGTCCTAGTTTATTGTGCCCACATAAAAAGTCCTCACCTGGGGCACCATACTGCTTTATTTCTTTGTTTGTTGTTCTCAGTGTCGATGTACTGCATTGCTACACTGCTGAAAAGTGGGGTTTGGAAGTTCAGCATTGACTACTATAAATGATGTGGCCGACAGGTGCACATTTGCGTTTCACAGTTCTTTACTTTCACTGTCACCACCTTTCCCCCCTCCCAATATACACAGTTAATCTGGCCAGTTAACTATCGTTTAACTTTCGATAACCTTCATTAATAGGTTGCAGGCAAACTTCCACATACTGCTATAATAGTTTACTGTTGAACATCTATGAGCAGTAAAAGCCTAACCACACATTTCACAGTCTTTCAAATAAATTGAACAGACACTGTCATTGTTTTTACACAGAGCCTAATTGTGACAAACTTATTTCACAGTTAAGTTGAAGCATTATTGTTGTTCTAACCAACACAGGTTTCTTGTCTGAAACTCGGCTGTGGACTGACTGGCCCGGGACAAAAAATCAGGCCCTTATATATCCTTACAATAATAGGCACTGAAACTACACATTGTTTGATGTGTAATTTACAGAAATTACAATTAAAACTTAACTCATGAAATTAACTGAATACATCAAAAAATTGTATCTTTTTAACCGTTTCTTCTACTACAAGAGTTGGCTGAATTATTTGTTTAAATGATGAAATTAACAGATATTGTTTCGCAAACATTATTTTTGACAAAACTGTTAATTACTTTGGAATCAATGAAGGGCTGGCTTTCTAACGTGTTTTCGAATAGAGCCAAATAGGTACTTTAAGATTAGTAGTATTTCATCTTCCAAATGTTTACAATTATTACAGAATTTATATTTGTTTTTAAGTCAACAATAAATTTAAGTTAGAAAGCAGTTACTGATTTCACCCTATAACAAAATTATTAGCTAGGAATAGTCAAAATAAATTAGAAAATCAATTACATACATAAAACTAAGCACAAAATTAGATCTGGTGTTATATTCTTTAAAACTGAGGGACAACCTTTCTCTTTTATGAAAATGTAGATTATACTCAAGTTATGTTATGTTGAATACTCAGAAATGAGAAAATGAATTTTAAGAAGGCATATGCCAAAACAAGAGAGGAAGTAAAAGCATCCCAGCTTGCTTCATTACAAACATCTCCCTAAGTTTCAACGAGGTCATATAATAGGGCTGGGAGAAGCTGGACATCCCTTCCATGATACTGCAGAAAGACTTGGCAGGAACGCTGCCACTGATCTGATTACTGGTAACCGTGGTCACAGGAAGGTACGGTTTATGGCTCTGTCACATCGTACTGCATCTGCAGGAGCAATTTGAGCAACAGTTGGCACCACAGTGACATAATGAACTGTTACAAATCAGTTACTTCAAGGACAGCTCTGAGCCAGATGCCCTATAGTGAGCATTCTACTGACCCCAAACCAACAGCATTTGCGACTTCAGTGGTGTCAAGCAAGAGCTCATTGGAAAGCATGGTGGAGGTCTGTTATCATTTCTGATAAAAGCTGGTTCTGCCTTGGTGTCAGTGACAGCTGTGTGTTGGTTAGGAGGAGGCCAGTTGAGGGCTGCAACCAACCTGTCTGTGTGCTAGACACACTGAACGTACACCTGGAGATGTGGTCTGAGATGCTGTTTCATATGACAGCAGGAAGACTCTCATGGTTACCCACACAACCTAACTGCAAATTTGTATGTCAGTCCAATCTATCTGTTGTGCAGAACAGCACTCCAGGGGGTGTTTTGCAAAAGTTAACACTAGCCCACATTCCACTGTTTTAACTCAACATGCTCTGTAGAATGTTGACATTTAGCCTTGGACTCGTTGATCGCTTGATCTGCCTCCAATCAAGCACCTACGGGACATCATCGGATGACAACTCCAGCATTGTCTACAAACAGCATTAACTGTCACTGTGTTGGCCAACAAAGTGCAACAGGCATGGACCTCCTTCCCACAAATTGACATCCAGCACCTGTACAATGCAATGCATGCATGTTTGCATGCTACATTCTGCCAGTTACACTGTTTATTAATCTACCAGCATTTCATATTTACAGTGGTTTATCTCATGTTTACATTGCCCTGTGATCATGCAATGTTAATCACTTAAATATTTTACCTAGACGAATGTATTCCCAAATTTTGATTGTATTAATTATTTCTTGATGTTGTGATATCTGTGTGTGTGCGCGTGCGCGTGTATGCGCGTCCGCGC
The DNA here is from genome assembly GCF_021461385.2 of Schistocerca piceifrons. Taxonomy (NCBI): domain Eukaryota; kingdom Metazoa; phylum Arthropoda; class Insecta; order Orthoptera; family Acrididae; genus Schistocerca; species Schistocerca piceifrons. The sequence continues at coordinate 85,279,964 of NC_060140.1, forward strand.
GCTCTGTTGTATATACATGCACGCGCATGCGCCCACACACACACACACACACACACACACACACACACACACACACACACACACACACACAGGCAGAAACGGAAAGTGTTAAAGCATGTAGCACCAGTTCTGTATTTACCACAGACGTTCATCACATAATGAGCATTAAATGATTGAATTTCCATTCCATTCGTAACTGCTGTCTGTCATCTACATCAGTCCAACGTGTGATCTTGCGTACATGAATATGCTCTTGTGTTCATTGTGGCATGGAAATAAACAACCTCCAAATCTTTTTTTGAGGAATTTGTTGACATACTTGAAACATTTGCTGTGTCAATACATGAAGAATGCTGGCTGGATGCTTTCCCTCAACTCTGAGAATTGCTCTGTGGTGACATACCATGGGACTGGGCAGGGTAGTTAATGATCCTTACATCCTTCAAAGCATTTGTGGTGTTAACTGTTATGTGGGACCATGCATCATCCTGTTGGAATGTGCCATTTGGTACCTTGGTCATGAAGGTTTATGGTAAGAGGATTTACCATTTTTACCACATACTGGCAGTTATTCAGCCTCCCTTCAACAATTCCTGAGTGAGTCCTATTGTCATTTCAAATAGTTCCCCAGACCATCTTCTAGAAGATGAATGCACATGGGTCTAGAAAATAACTGCTTATGAAAATTACTGCTTCCCATGACCTATGTCCAAGGACAATGAAATCAATCTGACCACCACAAACAGAACCCAGAATCAATGCTGAATAGCACAGAATACTACTCACTGTTCCAGATGACTGGCTCTACACATGCAAGTCTCTTTATTCTGTTGATGGTGTCAGTGGTAAACATTGCTTGGCTACTTGAGATCTCGAACCAGCTTCCAGTAACCTGCTCAGGGTGATACTCTGCCTGTATCCTCTATCTGAATTTCAGCTGTTGTCATTGTCTATGCATCAGAGATAGACATAAAAACCTGTGATCTTCTTGTGATGTAGTCCTTCTGGAAGGACCCATGCCTACTCCTCTTGTCACACTGTAGTCCTGACTCTGTCCAGCCACCAATCATTATGCAGTCATTGACGTACAGCCAAATGTCTCTGCAGTCTATCAGCATAATCGACTCATGTTCTTCACTGGCAGTGGTTCGACGTTTCTCTGAGCCCAAGAATTAGTGATTAGCTCCTCATATACATTCTCTGAGCTTCCTATCTTACATTCTCCACCTGAGAAATTCTAGGAACAATAGACTTATTCAGTAGCATATATACTCACCCCTGTCTTCCTCTGTGGCAATTATGTATATCTTGAATCATTGGTGACAGAACTGCTGCTAGAAAACATGAAAGTTAAACAGGCTAATATTATTTTTCCATTTCGTGCAAGATAGTAGGGTGTTTTGATAATAATGCATTATCAATAATAGAAAATTTTATTTCACAGTAGAGTGTTTTCTATAGAACATTTGTAAAATGATGTTAATGGAGGATTTCATTTTGCTGTAAAAGGTACTCTACAATACATTTACGGTGTTCCATTGAATGTGTAAAACAACTTGCATGAGCATTGTTGTTCTTCATTTCTCTGTTGTTAAGTCAGATAAGAGGTCAAATTCATCCATCCAACCGAGCGAGGTGGCGCAGTGGTTAGACACTGGACTCGCATTCGGGAGGACGACGATTCAATCCCGCGTCCGGCCATCCTGATTTAGGTTTTCCGTGATTTCCCTAAATCACTCCAGGCAAATGCCGGGATGGTTCCTTTGAAAGGGCATCCGATGAGACCGATGACCACGCTGTCTGGTCTCCTTCCCCAAACCAACCAACCAACCAATCATCCATCAAGTCATACACTGATTATGTAGAAACCAGAGTAGGGTGTGACAAAGAGAAGTCTGGAATATTGAAGTCTGTTTAGGTTAAGAATATATTACTTAATAATATTTCATCTTCAGTCACAATATTTTCTAGTTACTGTCCAGAGCATTTCAGAGTCACAATTCCGTTTTGAAGAACTGTGTAGACAGAATGTTTGCTTCAGTCTTTGATTAGCAGTAACAGAAAGACAGTTGTTAGATTTCAAGAAAACATCTCAGGCAGGATTAATGAGAGAAATAAAGTGATTTCAAGAAAACATCTCAGGCAGGATTAATGAGAGAAATAAAGTATTTTAACATACTGCCTTCGTTTGACCACATAGCATTTGTCTTCTGCATTGTGGAAAACTTCCACATTTACACTTACATTTTGAATGATTTAACATGTTTATGAATGTACTACATGACTCAGATGATGCATACTTAACCTACGTAACAATGATGTGATGGAGTATTCAGTTACACTTTCTGCTCTGAACAAGAAACTTGTAATGCTGAAAGCTAGGAGTGCTTTCAGCAAACAATAATAATTCCTCTTTTTAAGTTGTGTTATAGTGAACTTCTCTGAGAAACCACATTTTGAAGAGGCTCAGAGTAATTCCAGACAAGGTGTAAAATTAGCTTGTGAATGAACTACTTTCATTCAACAAAAAGACATTTGCTGCTTTCAAGTATAATGAGGAATTGTTAAATTGAATCTTTTTACCTTTAAATACCAGTGTTATAGATAGTGAGGTTGCACACCATGACTGAATTGATCTTCATTCCTTTTGTAATATCTGTATCGGTTTCATTATGGGTTGTTTTTTTAACTTTCATGTTATCGTTGTACATAGGCTTCAAAATTCACAACATAGTTTTGACTGCTTTTGTACTGCTTTACCATTTTATTAGAGTAATTCTAATAAAGACAGAGAGCCATTTCTGATTTTGCTTCCACAATCAGATGCAATAATTACCAAAATTCTATGTACAAACACTTTTTTGTAATTTAATAACATTGTGGTACTTTTGCTCTCTACTTTATCTGTGAACTGTGTGACAACAGATATTATTAGAATGGAAATGTTGATCCATTTTTTTGTATTGGCTCTGATTTTCAACAAGTTTTAAAAGCCTGCACTTGTGTTATCCCAGGGAGCAGCAGCATTGGCACCTCAACATGCTGTGTGGAACAATAAGGATGCCTTTGACCTCACTGTAAGTACTTTATAGTAGCTGTCAGAAATGTGTCTGTTGTTTTCACACACACACACACACACACACACACACACACACTTGTGCAGCTACACTTGTGCCAGGTGGACACACAATTGTGTATATACCCGGCGCAGTATAGGTGCAAAAGTTTTCATTCGCTTTTGGTGTGCCTGTCAACAATGAATCACACTTACGCTGTTTGGTGAGTTGCCTCCGATACTCAAAATTATTTATGTTCTGCCAGAAGTTCCCTGTTGTATCATTTTCACAGTATTTTATGATGCTTCTCAAGTAAATTTGAAGAAAATGGCCTCATATGTACCCCTGTATGTGTGCTGTAATGAAACTAAAACCTTAAAATGTACAGTAAATAATGATACCACTTTTGTGGCGGCCTTCGTAGCGACAAGCAATTCGCTGTAGAAACGGCTTACGAAGTCACCGCCACACTTTCAGTAGCGGGCCGACCGGTCCGCTGGAACAGTGAACAGAAAGAGGAAAACCCAAACACTCTGATTAAATAAAAGTCGGTACTTATCTTTATTAACAAAGATACAGCAACACAGTAGTGAACTCCGTGTCTACAGAAATCTGTCTAGTTCGAATCGGAGCGGCTAGGTCAGCGTCGGCTGACGACAAACAACAACTCTGCTGCGATGAACACACAACTGACTACCAAGTACACAATTCGGTGGCGAGTATGCAACTGAGCGGCGAATACAGAACTGTCCTAGCGCTCGCGACTCCAGCGCTTAAGAAACCAGAAGCCAGCGGTGGCGCGCGCAGACTTGCGGCGATTTCCTGTCTCGCTGGCGCTGCTTATGCGGACGGCGTCCGGACTTCGATGCTGCCAACCTTTTGGCAGCGGGCTCAGGTGGCATTACTGGCTAGGATATAATACTCCTCCCCCCCAAATCGCCGCACCCTCATTGAATAATGACGTGGCGAGCGTCGACGACGGGGGAGGGGTCTGGCCGCAGGCGTAGCGGACGAGACCGGGGCGGAGACTGTTGTCGGTGGCAGTCCCCGGTCCGCACTCCAGCATTGGCTGCGTGGGGCCTCAGGAAACACCAACTGAAAACCGAGGTCAGGGTGCACGCCTGTGACCACGGGCGCAGCTTCTGGTACTGGACGCGACGGGGCGTCGGGACCCACGAAGAGAGGCAGCGTCTCCTGACGCTGCGTCAACGGCTGCTGAGTGGGCGCCAGACAAGGCGCTGCGGTGTCAGACTCCTTGGGGGTGCCCAAGGAAAGCGGCTGCAGGACAGGCTGCACAGCCACCGCTTGGGAAGGCGGCCCGGCTGAGGGGTCGACGTCCATCAGCTCCGAAGGCGGTGGCGACTGAAGAGGGACCGCAGGCGCCGGAGCGACCACCTGGGGCGCTCCCGGATGAAGCTGCGCGGGAGGCATCAACGGGACGGGCTGTTGGCGTGATAGCGGCGACGGCTGCTGCTGCTGCCCTGGGGGCGGCAGTGAAGTCGGAAGGCGCGGCTGGAACCCGCTGTGGACCAAATCTGTGGACAAAGAACGAGCGGCAGAATCCGGGCGGCCAGTGCGGCGCAACTGGTTCTGATGCCTCCTGTGCACCCCAGTAGCACCTTGAACAGTATAAAAACCGCGACCCTGGACACTTATCACGGTACCACGTTCCCAACGACGGCGACCGTGATAAACTCTGAAAAAAACAGCGTCGTTGCGCTGAAAACGCGTGCGATGCTCAGAAGGGGCGGGTCGATCCGGGGGGTGCAACAACCGTAGTAGGGTGCGATGACAACGGCCATGGAGAAGCTCCGCAGGCCAAGGGCCGTCGCGTGGCGTGGTCCGGTACGACGACAGGAACGTGATGAGGGCCTGCTGACGAGAGTGCGTAGCACGAAGGCAGTCCATATGATCCTTGAATGTGCGTACAAAACGTTCTGCTGCACCATTCGATTGAGGGTGGAACGGCGGAGTAAGAACATGGCGAATGCCCTTGGCAGAACAAAAACTTTCAAATTCAGCAGAGGTAAATTGTGGACCATTGTCAGACACTAAAACTTCTGGAAGACCCTCAATACAAAAAATTGAAGTCAACGCCTGGTATTTTTGTGCAGACGTTGTAGACTGCATGGGCACAACAAACGGAAAATTACTAAATGCATCTATCATGATGAGCCAACGAGAATTCCAATATGGACCAGCGAAATCAATATGTACTCGCTGCCAGGGACCGGCAGGGCATGCCCACTCAAAATAGCGTTGAGGCGGAGCAGCTTGGTGTTCGGCACACGTCGAACAATCTGTAGACATCTGCGTAATCTGCTTATCAATGCCGATCCATGTACAATGACGGCGGACAAGCTGCTTGGTGCGGACCACTCCCTAATGACCTTGATGCAACAAGGCGAGGACCTTGGATTGGAGCACTTGGGGAACCACGACACGAAGCTGGTCATTCTCGGTGCGTAACAGCAAAACTCCGTGCGAAACAGACAACAGATGACGTTGCGGATAATAGCGACGAACCACAGGATCCGATATGTCCTTTGCCTTAGACGGCCAACCACGTTGAACAAAACGTAATAGTAAACTCAGATGAGGATCCGTAGCTGTCTCACGTGCCACCTGACGATAATCAATGGGAAAATCCCGGAGGGATTGATGCTCATCGGCGTCAATCTGATGGCAAGAGTCGTCAGAGGAATCGAAGACATCATCCGCAGCAATCGGCAATCTAGAAAGCGCGTCAGCGTTTGCATGCTGAGCTGTAGGGCGATACAGTATCTCATACTGGTACTGTGATAACAAAAGAGCCCAACGTTGTAGTCTCTGAGCTGTCCGCTGAGGAACTGGTTTAGACGGATGAAACAGTGACGTCAGGGGCGTGTGATCTGTTACTAAATAGAATGGTCTACTATAGAGGTAGTGATGGAATTTTGTGACACCGAACACAATAGCCAACGCTTCCTTGTCCAATTGGCTATAATTACACTGAGCTTTGTTTAGCAATTTAGATGCGAACGCAATAGGACGTTCGGTGTTACCGACTCAGTAAGAAAACACAGCCCCGAGGCCGAAAGAAGAGGCATCACAAGCTAACACCAGAGGCTTGTTAGGGTCGTAATGGACCAGACAACGATCATTCAATAAAGCCTCTTTAAGCTGCTGAAAGGCTGATTGGCAATCAGCTGACCACACAAACGGAACATTCTTACGGCGGAGACGATGCAACGGTGCAGCAGTCTGTGATGCATTAGGTATAAACCTAATATAATATGTCAATTTGCCAAGAACTGCTTGCAATTCCTGCAGATTGCGAGGGGCGGGCAAATCACGAATAGCTGCTAAATGTGACTGGGAGGGATGAATGCCTTGAGCATTAATAACATGTCCCAGATACTCCATCTCCGTAAGGAAAAATGAACATTTATCGATGTTGCAACGTAGGCCTGCCTGAGACAACACTTTAAACAAACACTCCAAATTACGGAAATGTTCAGCAGGCGTCCGACAGGACACAACAATATCGTCTAAATAGTTGCAACACGATGGCACATTAGCCAGAAGTTGTGACAAAAAAACGCTGAAAAACAGCTGGAGCTGACACACAACCAAAAGGCAAACGCAGAAAACGGAACAACCCCAACGACGTGTTTATGACAAAACACTGTTGTGATTGCTCGTCGAGGGGCAATTGCAAATATGCTTCACGGAGATCAATTTTGGAAAAGAAACGAGCTTCCCCTAACTTATCCATCAGCTCGTCCGGTCTAGGCAAAGGAAAAGAATCGATGACAGTCTGAGGATTAACTGTCGACTTAAAATCAGCACACAAACGTAACTTGCCAGACGGTTTCTTTATAATAACTAAGGAAGAAGCCCACTGGCTCGCTGAAACGGGTTGAATAACACCGTTGTTTTGCCAACGACGAAGTTCATCTTCTACAGGTGCCCGGAGGGCGTGAGGCACTGGACGAGCACGAAAAAATCGAGGCTGAGCATTATCTTTTAACGTAATGTGAGCGGCAAAGTTCGCAGCACAACCTAGTTCGTCTTGAAATATGTCACTGTATCGTTTACACAAATCGGTTATGCTGTCTTGAGGAACAACAACAGAATTAATTTGCAACACATTGTCTTGGATAGACAGGCCAAACAAGTCAAAACAGTCTAATCCGAAAATGTTTACACTGTCTGTAGCGCGGAGCACGGTGAATGAAACTGTTTTTGTATTGCCACGGAATGTGGCTGGCACGCTACATACACCTAACACAGGAATTTGTTCTCCACTATAAGTAGCCAAAGAATGTTTTGCCGCTGAAAGTTTAGGGCGGCCGATAGCCGCATACGTAGCACTATTTATCAGAGTCACAGACGCACCAGTGTCTAATTGAAAATTGAAGGTCTTATCCTGGATGCGTAGCTTCACAAATAGTTTATTACACTGTCTCTGGATCGGTGCAGTGGAGGCGGAAGACACAAAATCAGCGCGTTTAGCGCGTGTTCGCTGCTTACGACAACTCGTGGGTTGGGCGGGTGGAACAACAACTCCCGCTTCACTTGCAGTCTGAACATTACTTGTTACAGCGTTTGAATTACGCTTGGGTCGCATAGCAGAGGGCTGGGTGGGTGGCTTATTGCGAACAAGTTTATTACCCACACGAACCGTGGAAGAGTCTTTAAACGCGACATTCTGGGCGGGCTGGCTTTGAAGAACATGAATATCCATGGGCTGGGCAGCACTAGAATTGTTCTTGCGTTTACGCAAACAAACAGTCTGGATGTGTCCTTTCCTTGACAAAAGTGACAAACCGCGTTTCTTAACGGGCAACGTTCACGAGGATGAGCAAGAACACACTTAGGGCAAGACTTAACTCTATCATTTTGCACACGCGGCTGACGAATGTGTTTAACATGACGCGGCCGGCTAGTGTTTACAGCCTGACTCTGCCGGTGGGGCCGCGGGCGTGACATAACTTGCTTAGCACAGGCAATTTGAGAAATACATGGCTGATCTAACTCACACTCAGCATAGTCAAAAGTATCTTGGGCTTCAATGATGTTCATCACAGTCTCTAATGACGGGTCAGGCAACTTTAAGATAGCAGCACGAATACGAGAATCTGCAATGTTTTGAGTAATAGCGTCTCATAACATGACATAACTGTAGGAAGCTCCACACACACAATTAAATCGGCACTGACGGGTGAGGCCCCGTAAATCTGTTAACCACTGCTTATTAGATTGATGTGGCAGTTTCTTTAATCTGAAGAACTTGAATCTGGCTGCTGCCACATGAACTCGCGACTCGAAATACTCAGCAAGCTTGTTAACAACAACGTCATAGTCTAAAGCTTCTGGCTGGGATTCCGGGAACAACTTACAAAGTAGTCGATAGACTTCCACGCCTGCAGTGGAGATTAAATAAAGCTGCCGCTCAGTACCTGTGATTTTGTAGACTGTCATGTGCGCCTGCAACTGCGCGAAATATTCTCGCCATTCTTCTCTTGTTGCATCAAAAGCACGGAAAGGTGGTGCTGCCTGTGCTTGTTCCTTTTGTGTTGGTGGATTAGCCGCTTGTTTGGCGATTGCTTCCACCAGACTTTGTATTTTCTGACTCTGTAACAAGATCAACTGTTGTAAGTCGGCAGACATAGTGAACACAAATTAAACCAGCCCCCAAAATTTTATCGCTATAATTAGTATAACCAGAAACAAGTTGAACCAGCCCTGCACACGAGTTCGGAAGTCCTCGTCGCCAGTTTTGTGGCGGCGTTCGTAGCGACAAGCAATTCGCTGTAGAAACGGCTTACGAAGTCACCGCCACACTTTTAGTAGCGGGCCGACCGGTCCGCTGGAACAGTGAACAGAAAGAGGAAAACCCAAACACTCTGATTAAATAAAAGTCGGTACTTATCTTTATTAACGAAGATACAGCAACACAGTAGTGAACTCCGTGTCTACAGAGATCTGTCTAGTTCGAGTCGGAGCGGCTAGGTCAGCGTCGGCTGACGACAAACAACAACTCTGCTGCGATGAACACACAACTGACTACCAAGTACACAATTCGGTGGCGAGTATGCAACTGAGCGGCGAATACAGAACTGTCCTAGCGCTCGCGACTCCAGCGCTTAAGAAACCAGAAGCCAGCGGTGGCGCGCGCAGACTTGCGGCGATTTCCTGTCTCGCTGGCGCTGCTTATGCGGACGGCGTCCGGACTTCGATGCTGCCAACCTTTTGGCAGCGGGCTCGGGTGGCATTGCTGGCTAGGATATAACAACCACGTAGGGCAATAACAACAAGGGATAAGAAAGATCGCCTGTTCAGACAGTGTATATGTCTTGGAGGGGGCGGGGGCCCCACATTCAGTACATTGCAGAGGTTGTTCCAGCAGCCATAGAGGGTGTATCAGTTTTGATGTTCAGTTGTGAACTGCTGGATACTTTGAAAAAACTTAAAATAATTTACCATAACACAATCAAATTTGAATTTCATTTTACATACTTTTTTACTGTCCAAACTGATGATGATCAATTTTTAGTTAATGAACTTCGTACTTGCAACATAACAGATCAGTAAGATACATAGACTTCAGCTTTTGTGACTCAAACAAGTGGCTTTAATACATAATTCATACACAGTAAGCGTACAAGGGTGCTGATTTTGACGACTGACTCTGTGAACATTGATCAATGAAAGCACTTAGAAGCGTGAATGGACATTACATAGTACATATATTTTGTGACTATTCTGTGAACATTGATCAGTGAGAGCAAATGTAAGAAAGGTTTTACAAATTGCTCGATACATATTCAATGATAAAATTAAAGATAGAAATAATAGCTTTTTTTTTTTTTACATATATGGCTCTGAGGTTCTTTCTTTTTTTAGCTATGGATTGTGTATCCTTCAAAGGGCAAAAATACTAGGTTCTGTTTTTATGAGTGACATTTTGAACATGTACTTTTATTCCCAGGATTTAACAAAGCCCTGCAAGAATTCTTTAAATTTGAATATTCTTATTGAAATATTTAACTAACTAACATGTTATCCTTGTAAAAGCATACAGAACAACTGAGGCTACAAGACAATAAATAACAATGGATTTTTGAAAAGATTACATATGAAGATTCAGTATTCTCTGATCTTTCTATAACGACAGTTTTGAATAAAGATATTTTCATAGTTATTCATTGTTCAGAAAAACAAGGTATTTGTTAGAAAGAAGGAAATGAGGACTTTCAAGTAAGATATTCCAGTCCTAAAACTGTTGTTAATGGGTTGAAATTTTGAAGTGCATGTGGTTTTCGCATGAATCCTACATTTTGAATACCTCTTTACATAAAGCATGTGAACATGAATTTTTACACTAATGTTATTAGCTGCATGTAAATTATAAAGCGAATAATAAAGTTCAGAAAAATACCAGCCAAAAAAGAATTTGGGGATTTCATATATTCCTGATATACTGAGGTGACACAAGTCTTGGGATAGCGATATACAGATGGCAATAGTATTGCACATACAAGACATGAAAGGGCAGTACATTGGCGGAGATGTCATTTATACTCAGGTGATTCATGTGAAAAAGTGTCTAATGTGACTATGGCCACACAATGGGAATTAATAGACTTTGAATGGAAAATAGCTGTTGGAGCTAGATGCCCGGGACATTCCATTTCAGAAATTGGCCGGGAATTCAATATACTGAGATCCACAGAGTCAAGAGTGTGTAAGAATATCACATTTCAGGCATTACCTCTCACCATACACCCAAAGATGGGATTTTAAAATCACAAAACCAGTCATGGTTTGAATAAATAAGTAGTATATTTGAAGCGGATCTCTCTAAATTAATTGTTCTACAACAGATACATGCCTGTGTTATTAGATGATAGTTTTGTGGGTCACTTCTGCTACCTTGACGGTAGATGAGTGTGATCTTTGTTTTTTTGGAACCACAGGGACCTATCATGTTTTAAAGGAAGGAAGGAAGATTAGGATTATTGACATTGAAGTTATTAAAAACAGAGCACAAGCTTGGACTTTTACAAGAATGGGGAAGGAAATTGGCCCTACCTTTTCAAAGGAATCGTCGAGGCATTTGCCTGGAGTGATTTTGGGAAATCAAGGGAAACATAAATCAGAATGGCTGGAAGTGGATTTGAAATGTTATCCCCACAAATATGAGTCCATTGTAATAACCACTGCACCATCTCACTTGGTCTATGTGTTATTAATATTCGTTGGGAGAGGTGGCTAACTCTGCTGCAAGTTCTGTATTGAATCTGACAGATTCTACTAGGTCCTGGGCCCTGTAAAATTTAAATGAGTTCAGCTGTTTCTCAACATCACTGGCAATAATATCCGTGTCATTCATATGTTTAGTGGTGCGTGATTTAAACTGGAGCAATGTTCTTGGATGTTGATTTGTAAAGAAGTGGAAAATGAACAGTATAACACTCTAAAACTCTACAAACCCCCCACCCACCCACCCACCCACACACACACAAACACACATGCTGCCTGATAAAAATTGAAGTGTGCATAAGGGGAGGAGTAAACGAAATGAAATTTCATGGTTTGAGAGGTTATGTGATGTTACTTTAGTTATTACACAGCTGAGTCAGATTCGCAAAGAACATGGCAGTATGAGCCCATTTTACAGAATGATGTTGTGTGCCCTCTGGCCTGGATGCATGCACTGATTTGGTTGGGAAGGGTGTCATAAAGCTGTTGTCTTCTTTCCTGAGGCAAGCTAGCCCACAACTGTTGTAACTGGTCTTGGGTATCCTGGATACTGGCACTAGAATGGAGGTGATGTCCAAGCTGGTTTCACACATGTTGTGTTGGAAAATGGCCCCACAGTACTGTCACATGAGAGGTAATATATGACGATGCAGGATGTCTGTGATGTATCATTGTGCTGTTAGAGTTCCCTCAGTCACTATTAGCCATGACCTGACCTTATACCCAGTGGCTTCCCACACCATGACACAAGGAGTAACAATGTTGTGCCTAACAAATTCATTGGGAACTGGGATCTCTGTCCATGTCGCTGCCATACTCACCAACAATGGCTATTTAGGATAGTGCAGAACCGCAATTCATTACTGAACACAATGCAGTGCCATTCATGAGGCATAGACACTTCCTCATAATGGCACCACTACAAAGACAGCCATTTGTGTTGTGTTAACAGCAGCCAACACATGGGGTGGTAATTCCCTAGTCGTCCTGCTGCTAGTCTTCGACCAATTGTGCAGGATAGCACAGAATGTTGCAGGGCTTGCATTACCAGTTCTTGGATGGGAGGTGCAAAAGTGAAGGGATACAATGTTCTCGGTGCACAATGCGCTGTCCTCCCTTGTGACTTGGCCCACCTAAACATTGATGATGGGGACACCCGCCATCATGTTTCCATGCAGCCCACTGTCACACCTGAATTTCCCACAAATCGCACAAGTGATGCTTGTCAGCTGGAGTCCACAATAAGGCTCCTTTCAAAATTTGACAGGTGCTGATAACACTGTCTCACACAAATATGGAATACCTCTGTGTCATACACAGTGATCACTCAACATCTGATGCTGTTCATGCTACTTACATACACTAACAGTGTCTTAGGATCTCTAAAGTCTTTTGTTGAAGCCTTTAACTCAGCTCAGAACAAGGGGGCCAAGATTAGTTTTGAGGAGAGTGCTGGAGATTAGAAGTTTTGTTGTAACTCCATGAACAACCCTGGTCTTCTCAACCTTCTCTCTGAGTCACTTGAACAATTCTGATATAATCTCAGAGCTCAGACAACTGGTATTAGTCGTTAGTTGCATGCTATTTCCTTGAAACATAGTAAAATCCAATAGCACCACTTGCTATAATACCACTGCTAACATAAATAGGTTTTTTCTGTCTTTTCTATATGTAATACATCTACAGTGTGGTGACAAAAGTTATGGGGTGCCTACTAATATCATATTGGGTCTCCTTTTGTGCAGCACAGTGTGGCAACTTGACGTGATACGGACTCAACAAGTCATTGGATATTCCCTGCAGAAATATTGAGTGGTGCTTCCTCTATAGTTGTCCAAACTCAGAGAAGTGTTGCTGGTGCAGAATTTTGTGCATGAACTGACCTCTTAATTATGTCCCATAAATGTTCGATAAGATTCATGTCAGGTGATCTTTCTGGCCAGATCATTTGCTCAAGTTGTCCGGAATGTTTTTCAAACCAATCGCAAACAATTGTGGCCCAGTGACATGGCGCATTTCCAGTAATAAAAATTTCATTGTTGTTTGGGAATGTGAAGTCCAGGAATGACTGCAAATGGCCTCCGAGCAGCTGAACATAACCATTTCCAGTCAATGATCAATCAGTACAGTTGGACCAGACGACACAGTCCATTCCTTGCACAGTGGCTTGTTGACAATCTGGGTTCATGGCTTCATGGGGTCTGCACTGCACTACACTTGAACTTTACTTTCAGCTCTTACCAACTAAAATTGGGTCTCATCTGACCAGACCACACTTCTCTAGTTGTCTAGGATCCAGCTGACATGGTCATGCTGTTAGCAGAGGCACTTGCATTGATTGCATGTTGTCATAGACTACTGAAGCCAAATTTCACAACAGTGTCCTAACAGATACATTCATCTTGTGCCCCACGCCGATTTCTATGGTTTTTCACATGGTGCTGCTTCTCTGTTAGCACTGACAACTCTACACAAATACTGCTGCTCTCAGACATTAAGTGAAGGCCAGTTATAGTTTCAATAAATGGTTAGTACAACTGGTACAGATCTCTAAAAAAAGTTATTTATCATACCTCTCAGTTGCAGATGTTCTACATACAAACTTTGTTGTAGAATATTAGAACATTTTCTGAACTCAAACATAATGAAGTATTTAGAACAGAATAAACTTTTCTTTGCCATTGGGCATGGATTCTGTAAACAATGGGCATGCAAGCATCACCTAACGCCCTTTTCACATGACGTCATGAAACTCATGTATCAGGGCAGTCTGGTACATGCTGTATTTCTTTACTTCTAAAAACCATTTTACTCAGTACCACATCAACACTTATTAATAACACTAATATGGGTATCATTAAAATCTGTGACTGAATTGAGGATTTTTTGTTAGGGAGGATGTAGCACATTCTCTTTCATCAACAGGTGTAAAAGTACTTTGAGTGTACCCGAGGGAAGTGTACTGGGATTCTTATCATTTATATAGTTTGTTGATGACCTGGTGCGCAAATTTGGTTGTAACCTCAGACTTTTTTAAATGAACCAGTTATCAGTAATGAAGAGCTATCTGAAAAAAACCTGTGCAAATATTCAGTCAGGTCTGTGGAAGATTTCAAAGTGGTACAAAAATTGGCAATTTCACTTAAATGTTTAGAAATGAAAATTTTGCCATTCACAAAATGCACAATTGTAGTATACTGTGACTAAAATGTTAGTAAGCCCAGTAGAAACTGGCAAATTCATTCAAATTGCTCTGTCTTAACAATCTGCAGTGGATATAAAATAAACTGATAACATAGGCTCAGTTGTAGGGAAATTAGGTGAAGGACGTTTGTTCATTGGTAGGATACTGGGAAATGGTAATCAATCTACAAAGTAGATCACTTTTAGAAAACTGGTGTAACTCATACCAAAGAAATGCTGAAGTTTATACAAAGGACTGACAAGTGATATGGAATCTACACAGAAAAGGGAAATATGAACGATTACAGCTTTGTTTGACTCTCGGGAGCGCATCATGAAATGGTGAAAACCCTGAACCTGAGATGCTTGCAGATAGATGTGAACTAACTTGCAAAGATTTAAGGAGGAGTATTAAGTGACCAATTGGGAATATACTACAGCTCCTATGGATTCCTTCGATAGGAACTGCAAAGGCAGCTTTAGACTAACTACAGCCTGCACAGAGCCACTGAAGCAGCCATTCTTCCTGCATTCAATGTTGGAATGGAATGGAAAGGAACTTTAATGGGTTTAGGGGGTTAGTGGGGGTCTCCCGAAACCCTTTGCACTCACACTCCTTCCTAACAGCATCCCCTTCTATTCTGTCACCTGCTCTCAATCCACGCCACAAGTCATCGTCCCGCTGTGCTTCACAAACTCACTGGCTCTGGTGCCTGTTTGTTCCATTCCTATCCTGTGTGTCTGCTTCCTCCCTCTCTTTGCATTCCTATCTTGCACACCTGGTGCCTTCCTCCAAACCATCCTCCATCCTTTCTCCAAGTCCTTCTCCCCTCACCTTGCCACTTTTCTTACCTCACCCATCCCCCACGCCACAACCCTTCACCCCAGTTCCCCAGTTTACATGCCAAACTGCAGTTCTCACAATGTGGATTCAGCTGCTACGTTGTAACTGTGTGTGTGTGTGTGTGTGTGTGTGCGTGCGTGCGTGCGTGCGTGCGTGCGTGCATGCGTATGTGCACATATGTGCTTGTTTGTTACTGCCTGTGGCGGCGGTCATCTAAATGCTAACAAAGGGTGTTTTTTTTTGTCAATGGCTCAAGGTGAGTTGTTTCCTTTACTTCTACCTTCGCTATTACATGATTTTTCTAAAATCGTCTGCTGTCTCCAATTCCCTTCCACATACACACCCTTCTTTCATTGTTCACAAATCAAGTATCCACAATGATTAAGTTGTACTCTGCAAAATTCTATCAGCCAGCTGCCTCTTCCATTCCTTTTTCCCCATCTTCTACTATTTTTCCTTCTCTTCCTTTCCACACTGTCAAATTCCATCCCATATCACAATTAAATTATCATCTATGTGCTGTATTCTGTACATTCTTTATTTTTTTTAAATTGTTTCCTTAATTATTAATATCACCTTTTCAAAAATAAGAAATATATCCATTGTTATTTATGAGTCTTCCTTTTTTTCCAGTTGCAAGTTGGCTATGGGCAAAAGCTGGACTGGGAAGTGCAAGCAGTTCTAGTTGATATTATCCCTTTTCTAAAAGCTCATCTAGATGATATATGCACTCCTGCACTACTAGAAGCAGTACGAGAGTTGGCAGTGCATCTGCCGCCTACACTTTCTGTTGCATCTAATGTTGTAGCTGCCACTGCTGGTGGTGATTCCCATGGCCAACTTGATGCTTTGCTTGAAGATGCTTTACTCAAATTTCAAGGTTGTCGGTGAGTAAAATTGTGATCAGGAAGATCATTATTATCCCTTTTTTATTATGTCAAATGATTCACTTATTCAGAACGTACCTATTTGCTTGCACGGAAAGTGTGTTCTGCCTCTCACAGTAAGTGTTAGTTCCCGTAGTGCAGAATAGAACCTTATCATCATATCTTTAATAGAAGTAAAAAATGGAGAATTTTTTGTAGAGTTCTCTAAATTCAAGTCACACCAGCAATACATCATGCTTAAATTTGCCTGAGTGAAAGGTAGTTGTTGCTCTACAAAATGTAAATTGCTTATGCAGTGCTGTAAACATGAATATATAGATGCAGCTAGTAATCCTCATTTGAGTCTTGTAAAAATACAACACATGCTAAGACTCCTGCAATCATTTGACTGATAGCTTTTTATATCATCAACAACTTGTGTATCTCAGGAAACTGTTCTAAGTTGGGATTATACATAATGAATTCAGCAGTTGCCGTATTCGTAAATAATTTTTCAGAGCTCAGTAAAGAGATATAATGTGTTTGAACACTATTACTATAGTACTTAGTTATACGACAACAGAATAAATTCAACCATTATTCATTTGTTTCCCACATATACAAATAGTGTGTTTGCTGCATCTGCAGTCTAATAGAACCATTTTCTCAGCATATTTAGATGTGTGTGATTGATACTGATGTAGTTCATAAGGAAATTGGTAACTACAGTATATAAAATTATATGTTTTATAACATTCTTCCATACTTATTCATCAGTGTGTCAGTTTCTACTAGAGTTGACTTGTTCTCTTCGATTGTACTTGATACTTTCAGCAGCACAGTGAAGGCGTGCATTTTGCGCGTGCCTGTTTTGCTGCAGTTGATTGATGTGTGAAAGTGCATACTTTCCCCCTCTTGTTCAGAATCTGATGCGCAGTATGTCTGATAACAGCCAAGCAAGATCTACCTTTCTGTGAATCACACAGGTATTTAGTTGTGTGTTTCTTGCTGAGATGTCTATTTACAATAAAAGAAGCATAGTGCTACATGCGTATTCTGGGCATCAAAGTCAGAAGATTATGTACATAAAAATACAAGAACAAGCAAATTGTTGTGTGGAAATGTGTGCCAAAGGCAGTGAAGTTTGTTGTTCTTTTGTGTAGCCAGTTGTGGGTGAAAAGTCAGAATTTGAACAATTCCAAGCAGCTAATAAGTGGTATTATTGTGTTATTTCTACACTTCAGAAAATTCTGCTGTGTGGGAGAAAAAATAATAAAATTTAACATAACTACGTGGTCACTAAGTATATATCTACATCTACATGATTACTCTGCAATTCACATTTAAGTGCTTGGCAGAGGGTTCATCGAACCACAATCATACTATCTCTCTACCATTCCACTCCCGAACAGCGTGCAGGAAAAACGAACACCTAAACCTTTCTGTTCAAGCTCTGATTTCTCTTATTTTATTTTGATGATCATTCCTACCTGTGTAGGTTGGGCTCAACAAAATATTTTCGCATTTGGAAGAGAAAGTTGGTGACTGAAATTTCTTAAATAGATCTCACCGCGACGAAAAACGTCTTTGCTTTAATGACTTCCATTCCAACTCGCGTATCATATCTGCTACACTCTCTCCCCTATTACGTGATAATACAAAACGAGCTGCCCTTTTTTGCACCCTTTCGATGTCCTCCATCAATCCCACCTGGTAAGGATCCCACACCGCGCAGCAATATTCTAACAGAGGACGAACGAGTGTAGTGTAAGCTGTCCCTTTAGTGGACTTGTTGCATCTTCTAAGTGTCCTGCCAATGAAATGCAACCTTTGGCTCGCCTTCCCCACAATATTATCTATGTGGTCTTTCCAACTGAAGTTGTTCATAATTTTAACACCCAGGTACTTAGTTGAATTGGCAGCCTTGAGAATTGTACTATTTATCGAGTAATCGAATTCCAACGGATTTCTTTTGGAACTCATGTGGATCACCTCACACTTTACGTTATTTAGCGTCAACTGCCACTTGCCACACCATACAGCAATCTTTCTAAATCACTTTGCAACTGATACTGGTCTTAGGATGACCTTACTAGACGGTAAATTACAGCATCATCTGCGATCAACCTAAGAGAACTGCTCAGATTGTCACCCAGGTCATTTATATAGATCAGGAACAGCAGAGGTCCCAGGTCGCTTCCCTGAGGAACACCTGATATCACTTCAGTTTTACTCGATGATTTGCCATCTATCACTATGAACTGCGACCTTCCTGACAGGAAATCACGAATCCAGTCGCACAACTGAGACGATACCCCATAGGCCCGCAGCTTGATTAGAAGTCGCTTGTGAGGAACGGTGTCAAAAGCTTTCCGGAAATCTAGAAATACGGAATCAACTTGAGATCCCCTGTCGATAGTGGCCATTACTTCGTGCGAATAAAGAGCTAGTTGTGTTGCACAATAACGATGTTTTCTGAAACCATGCTGATTACGTATCAATAGATCGTTCCCTTCGAGGTGATTCATAATGTTTGAATACAGTATATGCTCCAAAACCCTACTGTAAACCAATGTCAATGATATAGGTCTGTAGTTCGATAGATTACTCCTACTACCCTTCTTAAACACTGGTGCGACCTGCGCAATTTTCCAATCTGTAGGTACAGATCTATCGGTGAGCGACCGGCTGTATATGATTGCTAAGTAGGGAGGTATTGTATCAGTGTAATCTGAAAGGAACCTAATCGGTATACAATCTGGACCTGAAAACTTGCCCGTATCAAGCGATTTGAGTTGCTTCAAAACCCCTAAGGTATCTACTTCTAAGAAGTTCATGCTAGTAGCTGTTCGTGTTTCAAATTCTGGAATACTCCATTCATCTTCCCTGGTGAAGGAATTTCGGAAAACTGCGTTCTGTAACTCCGCTTTAGCGGCACAGTCGCCAGTAACATTACCATTGGCACTGTGCAGCGAAGGTATTGACTGCGTCTTGCCGCCTGTGTGCTTTACATACAACCAGAATTTCTTCGGATTTTCTACCAAATTTCGAGACAATGTTTCGTTGTGGAACCTATTAAAGACATCTCGCATTGAAGTCCGTGCCAAATTTTGCGCGTCTGTAAATTTTAGCCAATCTTCGGGATTTCGTGTTCTTCTGAACTTTGCATGCTTTTTCCATTGCCTCTGCAACAGTGTTCGGACCTGTTTTGTGTACCATGGGGGATCAGTTCCATCTCTTACCAATTTATGAGGTATGAATCTCTCAATTGCTTTTGCTACTATATATTTAAATTTGAGCCATATCTCGTCTACATTTGCATAGTCAGTTTGGAAGGAATGGAGATTGTCACTTAGGACGGCTTCTAGTGACACTTTATCTGCTTTTTTAAATAAAATTATTTTGCGTTTGTTTCTGGTGGATTTGGAAGAAACGGTATTGAGCCTAGCTACAACGACCTTGTGATCACTAATCCCTGTATCAGTCATGATGCTCTCTATTAGCTCTGGATTGTCTGTGGCTAAGAGGTCAAGTGTGTTTTCGCAACCATTTACAATTTGCGTAGGTTCGTGGACTAACTGCTCGAAATAATTTTCAGAGAAAGCATTTAGGACAATCTCGGAAGATGTTTTCTGCCTACCACCGGTTTTGAACAAGTATTTTTGCCAACATATCGAGGGAAGGTTGAAGTCCCCACCAACTATAACCGTATGAGTGGGGTATTTATTTGTTATGAGACTCAAATTTTCTCTGAACTGTTCAGCAACTATATCATCAGAGTCTGAGGGTCGGTAGAAGGAGCCAATTATTAACATAGTTCGGCTGTTAAGTATAACTTCCACCCATACCAATTCACACGGAGCATCTACTTCGACTTCACTACAAGATAAACCACTACTGACAGACACAAACACTCCACCACCAATTCTGCCTAATCTATCTTTCCTGTCAAATATTTTGCAGTTTCAGGAACAATCACAAAAATGTTCTGCTTTCAAATCCAAAATACACGTAATCACTTTAAAGGTAATGGGGCATTATGCTTAGTCTTAATCTCTAGAGAAATTGCAATACACATAATCTTATCTTGCCTGGAAATACCCATAATCAATTTTTCAAGTAGAATACCTAAGACTTGCAGTGACATTTTATTGAAAACACATTGATGTGACAGGTTGACATTATAATTCAAGTGTGTTCATTGCATCTATTCAGCCAACTTGGATACATACCCATTTGTTCCTGCACATCTGCACTCAAATTCTAGGCATCATATGTACGTATCTTTATAGTCACCAGGGCCATAATGAGGGAGAAGTGAGATAATCCCCTGCCAGTGGCACAGGCACAGAATTGGTCCAAAAACTGACTGGGAGAGAAGAGGACAATTTAAGAATTAACTGGAAGAGAGATGTGAGTTCTCCTGTCCCTCATGTTGCTGTATTCTGCCTATGGGAAGAAGCCTTTCCATCTTCCCATGACATAAACACAAAGTGTTGTCACAGTGTCATTTCTACAATGTCACTTCATCCTAAAAGCATCACAAAGAAAGAAATACTTCCAGATGTGTTTCACTAATATGACTTATGTGGCAAAAGTTGCTCAGGTCACTCAGAAGCCACCTACACAGCTCACTCATATTCAGCAGCAGAGTTCTTGCTACTACTTTGCTCCAGTATTGTGGGATATCAAAGTCCAGTGGGAGACGCTCCACTAATGGCCCCGACACCTCTTCCAGAGCCACACAGTTGGTCGGCCTGCTGGGCCGTCAACAGGGAAGTCTGTAGTGTAACAGCTATAAATGAACAAACTAGTCATGAACCTGACTCTTGACATGAAGATGATGAGTAGGAAGCTTGTCAGAATTCTGCTTACAACATGTTACAACTCGGCTGATAACCTGTGAAGATTTCATCAATGAAATTTACGGTGAAGGGCTTCATTCCTATATATTTAAAAGAGGATTCATCATTTCTTCTTGTGCTTTCCTTCCCTCCAGGTTAAGCTCACATTTCATCCATAATAGCCTTGACATGTACAACGTTTCCTGGGGTTGTGTGAGAAGTTCATTGATGACATTTTCCTGTGGTAGTAATTAAAGCCTTCATATGTTGGCCTATTGACAATCAAACATGTTTCATTTAGCATCTCTGTATTAATAATTCTGCATCTTGTTATACATCTAAGTTACATATTTATCCAGTGATTGTTCAACTATTCTCCTAAATCCACAGTTCCCCTACATGCTCCTGCCAAACTAAATATTTCAAACTCCTCCTTGAACTGTGACACTATGCATCTTTATCTGGTTTGCCAAACAGGTAAGTCCTTCTATGTGTTTTATAGCCTTTTCTACTTTGGTGGTCATTGTTGCTAGAACTGTTTCAAGATCACTGATACTGCTTTCAACATAAACATCTAAAAGAAATCCAGTCTACTTTTTGCCATTAGATGTAATATATTTCTGAACTAATTGTTCTAGATAGTTTTGAGAGAAGGCCTGTAGTATTATTTCGCAGGATGTCATGTCATTCCCACCAATTTAAAAAAGTGTAACAATTGCAGTTGATTTTTGAATGAACATCTCAGTCTCTCTCTTCCAATGATTACAGTATGGTAGGGGAACATACTCACTAGCGAGCTGAGATTTTCTCTGAATTTTCAGTTACATCAGTTACACAATTAAAATTTTTTACCCACTCAGTCGATGGAAGGAGAGGAGCTTGTATAGGTGGTCAGATAGTGGAGTGTATAAGATTTGCAGACAACATTGTTGTGACGGCAGAGAGTGCAAGAGAGATGGAACACATGTTAGATGATCTAAACTCAACAGTCGAAGAATATGGAATGAAAATTAACAAGAAGAAAACAAAAAGCATGGTAATTGGAGGAAAGAGGAGAAAATGTTGTATGAAAATGGGGTAGAGGAAATAGAGTAAGTGAATAACTTCAATTACTTGGGAAGTGTAATAATGGATGATATGTATTGCTCAACAGAAATTAGGAAAGGAATTGCAATGGCTAAAGAAGGATTCAAGAGGAAACAGAAATTACTTTGTGGACCACTAAACATAGATCTGAGGAAAAGACTTGCCAAATGTTGCATCTGGAGCATTGCACTATATGGTGCAGAGACCTGGACATTGAGTAAGGAAGATGAAAGAAGATTGAAGGCACTAGAGATGTAGATATGGAGAAGAATGGAAAAAGTGAGATGGGAAGACCGAGTAAGGAATGAAGAAATATTAAGAAGAGTTGGAGAAGAAAGAAACATGCTGAAAGGTATCAGAAAGAGAAAACGGAACTGGATTGGACACTGTTTGAGGAGGGAATGTTTATTGAAGGACGGAATAGAAGGAATGGTGAATGGAAAAAGGTGAAGATGACAAAGAAGATATCAAATGCTGGACAATACAAAAGGAGACAAATATTCAGAAATGAAAAGACTGGCTATGGACAGAGAAAAATGGAAGAGGCTTAACCCATGACTAGACCTGACCGTACTACTACTACTACTACTACTACTACTAAGTTGGTACTGATCTTGTTCAGTCAGTCTCACAAGGAGCTTCAGCTTCTATCTCAGTGAATTTGAGTTTCTTTTTTAGTGTGAAAGTTACATCACCTCCATTTTTTGTCAGCCTATACTATCAATAGACACTTAGATTCACCCCTAAAATGTCAGTACTGTTAATTTTGGGTTTTAGCAGCCAGCATAATTTGTGGCACAACTTGGATAAAAGTGAAATCTATTGATCATACCTATCCTGAGCTATCCATGAATTGTAAGACTGCTAATGAAAGGAACTATGGTGGTTAAAAATTGTAGAAGGCAACCAAAGCTTGACTACAGTAAGCGGGTTCAAATGGACATAACTAGGAGTAGTTTTCCAGATATGAAGATGCTCTTGCGGGATAGGCTATCATAGAGAGATGTATCAAACCAGTCTTCAGCCTAAAGTCCACAACAACTGTCTCTCTGCACCTAGAATTATGTGAATTCAAATTTATTTTGGGAGCACTTTCTGGTACATGATTGCAAATACCTCCCCAGTTAATCATTGGAATTGTAATAGTCTCAAGGGGTGGTTGGGGGGCATTTGGGGTAAAGAGTGGGAGATATCTCTAGATTTTATACCAACACTCTGGTGCTCATACAGCTATTATTATCTGACTGGATGGAGAGTCACCTAATCAAAAAGAATACCTTGTCTGCACCATTCATAATTCCCTTGGTAGCAGTCTCTGATGTGTTGTCCATCCCTGACCCATTCAATGGGACTTTACAGTTTACAACACTATGACACAAATCTAGGAAGTTGCAGCGTAGCTTGTCACAGAACATTTAATAATTATTTTTCATTCTTTCAACTTGACTCAGAACAAAGCGGGCAGTGATCTGTGCTGGAGGCAATGCTGCAGATACTGAACTTTGTTGAAATTCCAAGGGCAAAACTGGCTTCTCAACCCTCTTTGCAAGTCACTGGAATGATCTGAGAATGACATCAGAGTCCAGAAGGTAGGCATCATTTGTTCCAACATGCACCACAGTCTGCAGCTGGCTGCATCCTAATCCTTCAGTAGATACTGAAACAGCCTGTTCAACATGTTT
The DNA here is from genome assembly GCF_021461385.2 of Schistocerca piceifrons. Taxonomy (NCBI): domain Eukaryota; kingdom Metazoa; phylum Arthropoda; class Insecta; order Orthoptera; family Acrididae; genus Schistocerca; species Schistocerca piceifrons. The sequence continues at coordinate 85,303,775 of NC_060140.1, forward strand.
GATGAGGCCTCTGGCCATACACACTTAGTGCACATGGTGTTCTTTCCCATTCCTTTCTGTGGTAGCATTACTTGCCATACAGTTGAACTGCTGACAAGTAACAGATCCCTTCTCTTTGTGCTTGCCTCCCTCTGACACATGATGTGGCAGGCTTCCTAACAGATGAAATGTGTCTCATTGGCTCAAGTTCAGTTTCAGGGTGAGACGACAACACCTCACACTTGTTGGCTAGAGAATGAGTGACATACCCCAAGTTCTTCTTGATCCCTACCTCCCATACTCTGGACCCCAAAATCTTCTACTGACATGTCACTCACAGTCGGGTAGTTGTGTAGTGAAGGATGCTATACTTCCTGGAGATGGGACGGTATTCTCAGAATAGTATAGTACCTGTTCTATCTCATGTGTATCTCTTTCTATCTATTCTCTGCAGCTTCCAATCAGTTGACAGCTCAGTCAGTTGCTTATGCACAACGAGTAATCTATCCTTCGTCTGAAAATAGCATTGTGGCAGGTGCAATGTTTTACACAGTAGTAAACAAATAAATATTAATTTCTGAATAGAAATTAGCTTCAAGAACTGAAGTGATTAACACCCAATAAAACACTAAAACAACAGCAAAATTTAGAATAAAATTTTCTGCTGCTTTGAAGCTACTTGGAATTTCGAGTCCTGAAATGTTTTCCCCTGCATTATGCTCACTAATGGACCTTTAAAGAGGGGAAATTTATGACAGATGCAATCAATACACACTGCTATTGTAAGATGAAACTTGTATACAACAGTAAGTCAGTTATAATACGCATAGGTCGCTGTTATACCACACCAACAATGAGGATTTGTGTTATAAGAATTTGAAAATGTGAAATGAGAACTCACATGCGCATATCAAAAAAGATGCCAGATAAGTTGAAGAGAAATAAAATCACATTGATACTGGTACACTTTTATGTTATTTATGTCCTAGTTACTCATGAAGATTTTTAATGCATACTCTGTGGTCCGTTTTGTTATTCTGTGTTTAATATGTGCTTTGTTGAACCCATTTTCTGTTGGAATCAAGACACTTCTCATTTTGACACAGTGTATAATTGCACATTTACTGTTTTACTGTGTTAAGAGAGCAAGAATATGAACTGGAACAAAGAATAAATCAAAATAAGAAATGCTATATAGCTTTTATCAATCTAGAAAACATTTTGGTGGTGGCAGCTGAAGGCATCTTTCAAAGAAATGAGAGAGAAATATTTATATAGTATAAACTATGGGTATCTCTTATTGAACAGTTATGAAGATACAATTACAGCACATAATTTCCAAAAGGATGCCCTGAATTCTACCCCCCAGTTTCAAGAAACAAAATCAAATATAATTTTCTAGTGTGACATAGAGCTCTGCCAGGCTTCAGTAGTCTATTTACATATAATGAAAAATATGATTGATTTTAACAGCAGTGATATAGTATGTGTCTTGTATTCAGCTCTATATAGAAAAAAAAATCCTAAATTTGTAACACACGTGGTACTGTTCTTGGAGGAAAGGCATCTTATTTTCTCATTCTTTCCAGACTGCGAGATGTTGGGGAAGAATTGCTCACTGCAATTACTGAAGTTGTGCAGAGTGAACTGACCTTTTTGCGTTTTGTGGACACTGTTCGGAGAGACGAGGTAGGTTAGAATGACAAAAGTGCTATTGTTAGTGCTAGTGTGATATTTGCTCACCTCTCCAAATCACTTTGTAAACATTCTTTTCCTATTTGTTGTAAGTTTGTTATCAAGCCAATATTTCATTACTCTGATACTGTTATGTTGAGACCACAATCAAATCCAAATCCGAAGGCAGTGTTGTCAATGGAGCACAACATTTAGAACTGAAAGCATGTTTATTACCAAGGGAGAGTGCAGCTGTATATACAAACTGAATGTTCCAGAATGCTGGTCTTTATACAAACAACAAATATTCCAGAATATACAGTACAACAACTGCAAACATAAGCTATTTGGAGAATTTTCCAGACATGATAACTACTAAATAACAACTAATTTCTGGTCAGGTTTGAACTGGTGACCTGCAGCACACCAACCAGCAGTGCTAACCACTATGCTGTGCTGCATGCTTCACAGCTTGTGGCATTGCTCCCTCTCCTGGCGAAACAGCAACTTGCCATTTCAGAAGTTCTCATTGTAGCTGCCTACAGCACTCTGAATTCAGACCTTGTCAGTGGTCCTCTGTATGGCAGCATTGACTGAGCGTTGCATTCTCGTTGTGTTGTTACATCCTCTTCATTTTGACGAGCATCAAAGGCAGCACCTCACACCGAAGATTTGTGATTGTCAAGTAGGTTTTCAGTTTCGTTGAACCTCCCATCATTGACCTGCACCTCTGGACTGTATTAGGGCTATGTGGGACGGATATGGACAATGTCTCTGCACTTTTATCTTCTTGATGAAGGGTCTCAATTCTTGATTTCATATGTGACATCTGACAAGTGATGAAGGATACAATAATGGCCTAAAGTAGCACTTTAGTAACTTTTCAGATAGTCCTACTTTCCACACAGGCATAAAAATCCATACAAAGTCCTTGGGCTGTATTTCACTGGTTGAAGCTTTGCATTGTAGTGCTCTCAGTCTTTCTCACAGGCATCTGGGATCCATATGCAAGCCAGCTGCATTGCTTTTTCAGTTCTGTTGATGAGGTATTTCACACAGTCGTACTGAGTATCATCTGATTGAAATGGGGACAGTGTATCCATTCTCGTTTTAGCTTCACAACCGTGGATCGGGAAGAACGGTGTGAAATCTCTTTAGTGCCTTGCATTGCTGTGTTGTTTGCGAATGTCACAGCAGGCTGTATTCTATGCCAAACACTCTGTTTGACATCGCTATACAAAGAGAGTATATTTGCCAGTGTTGCCGATGTCTTATGTTAAAACATTCTCTGCAGCCATTCATCTGCAGATGGTAGGTAGCTTTCATCCTGTGGGTAATGTCAGAGTGTACAATAATTTTGGATGCAAGTCTTGACCAGAAACCTTTTCCACAATCAGAGGTTACCACACAGATTGGTCTGTTCTTCAAAATGACATCTTCTGCAATGAATTTTGCAATTACTGGAGTTTTGTCAGTTGGCACAGCTTTAGTGACAGCATAGTAAATGAAGTAGTCAGTGCAGACTATCATCCATCGATTTCCGTTTGTCGACTTTGGGAAAATCTGCAAGAGTTCGATCCCAATTCAGTGGAATGATACTGCTGCAGGCAAGATTGGTACCACACCCCCCAGGGATAATTATTGTATGTGTTTCCATCACTGTCATTCCTTACACATAGTGTCTTAACAGATCAGAAGAGACCTGGTGAGTGATACCTGCATCTGATACTGTCTAGAGTCTCCACGAATTCCAGGTGACCAGACGCGGGAGCATCATGGAAATACTTCAAGTTAGCTGCCTGTAGAGGAACTGAGGTGATGAGCAACCATTGGATCTTGGCTCCTCTTACATGATGTTCTGTTTATGAACTGGAATTCTCCTTTGATTGGTTCCTCCTCTTTGAATGCTTCTTTGGTTTTCATCAGTGCTGGAATTTCCCTCTGTTCATCAGCAGTGTCAGTTAATGTGTCGATGTCTCAGATTTCGTCCATGCTGCTGTGTTCCACGAAAAGATTCCTTGAAAAGCATTCAGCATTCTTGTGCTTTCTTCCATTTTTGTATAGCACTGTGATGTACTCCTGAAGTCTCAGTGCCCATCTTGCCAGTCGACCCAATGGATCCTTCAGGCTTGTCAGCCAACAGAGAGAATGGTGGCCACGATGGATTTTGGAGCTTTAAATGGCCCAAACAATAGCAAGATGTTGTAGAGCAGTTCATCTTTGACTTGGAGAGTGCTCTAGAACAATAAGCTACTGTCTTTTCAGCATCTTCCTGAATTTGTGCTAGAACTGCCCCTATCCCAAAACTGCTATCATAGGTGTGAATTTCTGTCTCAGCATTCTAGCATGCTAGAACTGGAGATGATGATAGTGCCTCCTTAAGACAAGGAAAACTCTTTCTTCCTCCTCATTCCAGGAAAATTTGGAACTTTGCTGCCATAGTTCTTGCAAGGGATGTACCTTGATACAGATGTCCTTCATGAAATGAAATGCCATAGTACAAGCACTTTTTGAGAAAACTTCACACTTCTCAAATGTGTTGAGGAGTCAGAAAATCTCTGACTGCTGTTATTTTCTCTGGACTGGGATGGACTCAGTTGCCATACATTATATGCCCAAGATTTTTATTTTTTTGGCAATGAAGAGGCACTTCGTTTGGATTCAGGTGAGGATGCTCTAATATGGCTGCCTTAGATGTTCTTCAAATGTCTCCAAAACTATAACGATGTTATCCAGATAGCACAGACACATCATCCATTGAAGGTGTAGAAGCTGGTTGTCCACCACATTGTTGAAGGTGGCTGGAGCATTAAACACTCCAAATGGCGTAACTTTAAACCCATAGAAGCCACCAAGAGTTATGAAGGCAGCCTCTTCCCAGTTAGCCTCATCAACATTGTTTTACCAGTAGTCTGTCTGCATGTTCATAGCTGAGAAATACTTTGATCCTTTTTAAGAAGTCTAGGATGTCATCAGTGCATGGCAATGGATAGAGTGCTTTCTTTGTGAGTGGTAGCATAAAGGACTCCCAGAAAATCCAGTGATATAATTTTGCACATCTTCATCACTTCCTTCCATATTATCTGTTGTTCAGCCAAGGACATTCTATGTGAATGCTGGTTATTTGGTGGATAATCCCCAGTGCTGATATGATTTATCAAGGGCCGTATGGTCTGTCTTTTCTCCACTGTGGATTTAAAAACATCCAAAAATTGACACAGAATGGATATCACTTCCAACATTGTTCCTGAATTAAGACAGATCCTATTGGCAATTCGATAGTAGCATCCTCTGTAGTGGTAGTGGAGCAGAACACTTTGCTGATGACACTAAGCTGCCCTTCCTTTGACCCCAGTGCCCAAAAACATTGACTATGTGTGCTTGTGCTTGTGTGAATGTGTATGTGTTTCTATTTCAGAAGAAAGATTTTGTGTGAAAGCTTAAATATTTTAGCATTTTCCTCTGTGTCATGATTAGCAATGTACCATTTCCATATGGTTGTTATTCTATCCTGAAATTTCCATTTTTGCTATTTATCTCCTGTCATTTTTGATGAGATACTGTAATAATCATTGATTTTGGAACTTACAAATTTGTAAGTGGTATATAAATAAGTGACTATACTATTACATGCAGAAATGCAACACATCTGATGAAATGATTATGCTGTTCAAACTACACATGCTCAGATGACTAATACAGTGACAGCCCCTGCCTACTCCTTATTACCTTCATTCTCATGCGGATGATGGTGAATTCGTGTACTATCACTTATAGTGATCCCTCTTAAGAAATTTTATCATCCACAAAGTGCTGTTGTAATTTTGTATGCAAATATTTATTTGATACATCTCACATTTTCTCATAATTTGTTTCAGCATCTGCTATACTCACTCTTCTGGGAATTTGTTCAGTTATGAATTATTGCAACCACTGAGACAGACTAATGTAAAAGTGATATGCTACTTCATTAATGACACAGCCTCACTTAAACTTTTCTGTCTATTCATACTTATTTGTCTTGACCAAAGCACCTGTGCACAAAGTTTCCACAAAATGCTGACCACAGAAACAATTTTAGACTTAAGAGAGTAAACCATTGTAGTTTCTTATTGTTGTTTCCATCTGAACTGTGCATTGTTGCAGTAAAATATTCTTTTATGTTTAGCTGCACCATTAAAAACATTACATTAAGCTATACTGATACAACACTGGATAGATGATTGCATTCATAGTTATACATTTTATCTCTTCATGCTAATGATTGTAGTAATGCAGCGTATTACACTCGTGCACTTGTCACAAGGAAGGAACAATTAACTGTCTTTTTTACATTTGATGTAGACCTGTCTGTACTCCCAAGGAAAGTTCTTAATGTTACAGGTATAGATTATTAGTTAATTTTTATAACTGTATCGTATATACAGTATTCAGATCCAATATTTTGCGCAATGTAACATAATTATCATCCTACTTCCTTTTTGTTGATTTGTTTTTCCCAGGAGCCATCTGGACCTGTGACCACTGAGAATATCACAGAGACTTTCAGCGTGGCAGACAATCCAGTATGTACAAAACAAAGTTTAAATATAATACTTTCTCACACAAAAAAGATCAAAAACTCCATCTAATTTATAAATCACATTTTAAATAATAATCCTTTAATATCTATCAATCAAAATAATACAAATTTATGGAATCTCCTGTTCTTAACATTTCTCAGCCAAATCTGAAAGCTGTTGAAAATAGATATAATAGATCTCATGGAGTAACAGGGATATAACTTGTGTAGAAACCAGACTGCAGTTATAGGAGTAGAAGGACATAGAGGCAGTAATTGAGAAGGGAGTGAGAGAGGGTTGTAGACTTTCCCTGATATTGTTCTGTCTGTATGTTTGGCGGACACCAAAAGAAACCAAGGAGAACTTTGGAAAGACGATTAAAGTTCAGGGTAAAGAAAGGTCTCTTTTGTCATTGTAATTCAGTAAGAGACAGTGAAGGACCTGGTACAGCAGTTGAGCAGAATGGGTAGTGTCTTGCATAGTAGGAAAAGCATTAGAAAAAGAGGAATTTTTTTAGCATCTAATGTAAGTTTATATGTTAGGTGGTCTTTTCTGAAGGTATTTGTCTGTGGTGCAGCCTTGTACAAAAGTGAAACGTGGCCAATAAGCTGTTCAGGCAAGAAGTGAACAGAAGCTTTTGAAATGTGGCACTATAGAAGAATACTGAGGTTTAGATGGGTAGATTGAAAAATGAATGAGGACGTTCTAAATCAAACTGGGCAAAAAGAAATTTATTGCACATCTTAACTAAAAAAAGGGATCGATTGATAGGATGGATACTGAGATATCGAAGAATAATCAGTATGGTAATAGAGGGATATATGAGGGTTAAAACATGTGGAGGGAGGCAGATTCAAATGGATGTTTGCAGTACTTATTCAGAGATGAAGAGGCTTGCACGGAGTAGACTACCATGCAGAGCTGCATCAAACCAGTCTCTCTGAAGACCACAACAACAACAAAAACAACAACAACATATGTTGATGAAATATTTGCAAATATGAAATGAGGTCCAATTACCTCTGAAGTATGATTTTCTCTGTATCTGTCACATTATATCAAATATTACTATCTGCAGTTGGAGGTGGCAGTGGTATATTAGAAGCCTTTTAACCACCTAAATTTGTTCAGTAGGGGGAGAATACCTTGTAACTTCTGATAAGTAGCCTGTGTGGCAGTGACTTCGATTTAATATGAAATCTCTCTCCAAATTGTATGGACTGATTCTACAATCTACTGTTGATGGTGATCCATTGGTCTGTTCTATTAGTGCTCTGTGAGATTAACGGGCAGCTTCCTGACACCAGATTTCACTTGGTTCTTTTTATTTTTTTCCCCAGTTTCTTCAATAATTTGACTTTACATTTCACAAAAGCTTAGTATAGTGGGACAGCATCTACGTGTTTCACTTGTGATGTGTCATTGATGATGTATGCTTATCTATTCCCTCTTAATAACATTTTCTGGTTTTGATTTGTAATAAAACAATATTCAAATATTTTCTGTGGCCACCACTAGAATTAGGCAGTGGCTAACATTGATGAGACGGAAAATATGCTATGTACATTGGGAACAGATTTGGTGTCAACGAGATTACTATCTTTACATCTGAAGATATCATCTAATATCTCAGCAGTATCCTGGGACTGGATAAATAGTGTTACTTGGACACTAGCAAATAAGGCAGATCACTAAATGAAGCTTCATCGAACTCAAAAGTATGACCACATGATCCTCCAAATGTTGTAAGAAGATACACCATTGTGATGTATAGTATTTACTCTTGCTTGAAAGATTCTGGGTGGTACAGTGATCTCTGTTTTAGAGAAACATCTGAAATTGACACCTGCATCCAGGACTGCTCCAATCCAAGACACTGCAACTGGAGTATAATGGGAAGTATCAAGACTCCCAAGGGATGCTGCTTAGGAAATTAGGTGGAATTCCGCCACTTTCTGGCTCAGTCTCCAAATAGTCACAAATAGTAAACTCAGCATCATGTCATTATGAAGTACTGCTCTCCATGACTTAAGACAAGACAAGGATATGTTTATTTTGCCTTCCAACAAGGCTAATGCCACTGTCATCATCTGTCCTGTACTGAATGTAATGGCAAGGTATTCAATTATTCTCCATATTGCCACTTAAATAATGACCCCAATGGACTAGATTCAGAGGAAATTCTAGACCTTTCTCAAGAAGAGTTCACATTCACTCTTGCCAGTAAGGGCTTGTGCCAATGAGACACTATCAAAAATCTGCATGGACTTTGTAGTTAAGCATCTTACATCACTACTGACACTCCTTGTACACAAGTCTCTGAGCAAGTAGATGAGGTTACCATAGGGAGCCCTCACTTTCCCATGATGGTTTTGTTTTTAGAGGAAACAATTTAGCAACACACTACACAATGTTGTAGTGTATTGCAGACTCTCCTTCACAGAACAAGTCGTCTCTGATACTGATGGTCTGTTAGGTGAGCTTCCGTATCCAAGATCTGAAAACAATTTTCCAACAGAGCAGCTATTCTAAAGAACAAATTTGTCACATATTCCACCAGGTGCAACCAGCTTGAGCAGCAAAATGAAGAACTGGAGGTACCCACTGTCAAGGGTTTCATATCATATGTTGGTGGTATTTTCTCAAAAATTGGGAGAATCCACCAGCATCATAACATTAAATGTATATTTTGTCCAATTGCAAAACTGAGGAACTTGTTGGGCCCATCAAAGATTGTATCTGTCGTAGGACATGATGCGTATATGAGAGTCCACGTCATTGTTGAATGTCTTATAGTGACTAGACATTCTGCACAGTGCAAACCAGAGTGATGAAGAGCTGTATAATATTCACTTAGACCAACCAGATAAATGTACAGTAGATGAGATTGCCTTTCCGCAGGGAGTGATGTACGAGAAGACAAAGATTATGCCTTCAGTTTCATACTTAAGGAATTGTGTGATAAAGAAAGCTGTATGTATTTCTACAGAGGATAACCTTATCAATAGGGACTCAGAATTAAAGGACCAGGAAATGATAGTAATTGTAATAGCAGAAATTCTAAAACGTAGTGGAAGAGAGACACAATTGGCATTATTTAAACTGATGGAAAAAGGCAAGAAGAAGGAAAGTAGCAGTAATCACTAATCCACCCACTACACAAAAAACATGATGAAACTGGTCTGAATGACATTAGGAAGGGTGAGCAGCGGACAGCGGGTACATCCTTAGTCCATGTAGCGTACAAAATCTTTTCTGCAGCTCTTTCCCGAAGAATTGAAGAAGAACTGGATGCAGAATCAGGAGAATATCAGGCAGAATTAGAAAAGGGATAGGTCATGTGCAGAATAAATCAGTAATTTGAAGCTAATATTTAAAGAAAGGTTTGAAATAGCTAAGTTATTCTGTGGATTTGTACATTTTAAAAAGCGGTATGTCTCTGTACACAGGCTAATTTTATTCAAAACCCTGGAAGAATTTGCAGTAAATAAGAAAACACAGTAACATTTAAAAGAAATATTAACAAATACAAATTCCACCTTAAAATCATGGGAGAAATTTCAGACCTATTTGAGAAAAAGGCAGGAATTAGACTAGTCAGTGGCTAGCTCCAATCTCATGTAAGTATATACTTGAAAAAGTGACCAGAGAATGGAGGAAGAAATTGGAAGAATCTAACATAAAAGAATGTAATACAATTTGGCATGAAAAGAGATAATCTCAAAACTGATTGCTAAGCGTATTCATATGTTTTAGCAGTTCTGGCAGACAGTATAAAGGTAGCACTAAGATGGATAGAAACACGTTGAACAGCAGTAAAAGTGGGACTAGAAATCTCATTCAAAATAATGGAAGTAATGAGAAACAACAAGATTACACTATCAAAATCAAACACAAAGTATGGAAATAACAGGAGAGGAGACAAATTTGAGTATTTAGGACTAGTCATCCAGCACAGTGGAGGGGTGAAAGAAGCCACCAGGACAAGATTGCAAAAGAAGCACTTATCATTTCATTTAACAAAAGATGTTTACAATAAAAGATCATTCTTTAGAAACACAAAAATTCATCATTACTAGACACTAATTTGGCCTGAATACACATGTGCAATCAGAAACACTATTTTGGAATCAATAAAAGAAAATTAATAAAACAGACAAAAGTAGGAAAAGAGGACTAATGCCATGTAGGCACGTCCTCTTTGTAGCAAACTGACTAAAGGAAGTTTTGCAGCATATTCAAAAACTGAAAAGCAAACCAAACTGGCTTAGGAAATTGTATAAAGACCTAGAACAAACAGGCATAGATAAGCAAGAAATTGAAGACAGAACAAAATGCAGGAACAAAATTAAGAAGTGGGAAAATTTCCAAGACAGAACTGTCCAAGAAGAAGAAGAAGAAGAAGAAGAAGAAGGAGAGACTCAAGATTCCATTTAAGTACAGTTAGAAATCCAGTGCTTGGTGCCAGATATTAAGAAAACCAAAAATTTCAGAGGACAGCCCTGCTGCACCATAGTGGAGGACCCGCCTTGCTACCAGCTTTGGTTTGTTTCCTGGAAGTAGTGCAACCCAGCAGAAGCACTGGTGACCCAGTATGTGTATATAGAAGACCACTCCTTGCTTCCTGATAGGGATCTGTGGGGTTGCTGCCACCATCCATCTGGAAACAGATGAGATATCCTCATTGTGCATACCAGTAGCCACTTGATGATGTTGAACCATTGTGTTGATTAAATGTTGTAAAATTTACACAATGTGATCTGGCAGCAAACCTGAGAAGCAACATTTTTCCACCAACAGTGATTCTGCTTAAGAATATTCCATCATCCACAAAGTGCTGTTCAAAAATTCATACCAATAAGAAAATTTTCACATTTTCCCTTAACTTGTTTCAGTACCAGCTGTACATACTCATTTGGGAACTCATTCAATCATGAATTATATCAGCTGTGACTAATGTAAAAGTGATTTGCCACTTCATTAACTGTGCACTCTTCCTTATCCCTTTCAGACCTGATTTTTTTCTGGTGGAACGAAAATTTTTATTTACGTGGTAATGCCTGTAGGTGATTTTTTAATGATTTTAGAGGCAAGATTTATACAAAAATATGTACCTATTTTGAAAACATAATTTAGTGATGTAGCTTCTTATTATGGTGAACAATAACTTATTACAGAATATTCTCTATTGTAATAAATAGTAAAATGATCATTCAGTAATTACCATGCAAAATGTCAATAGCAATATTCAATTATAAAGTGGAATATAGTGAACTAGCCATATCTGTGTATCCTGGTGATCATGGGCTGCTGCGTAATGTCATAACATGCTGTGCACTGCTATATCGACTTGCTGATATTTTCATAGGGATGCCCTACAGTTGGCAGCAATTGCACATGATGAAAAGGTTGAACATTCATGAATGTGTACCTCAGCTTTCCATTGGAAAAAAAATACTTCTGTTATAGCTAAGGCACAGTAAAAGTTAATGTACAAAATTGTAGCCAAATGGTCTGAAAGGGTTAAACTTTTCTATCTAGTTACGGGTATCTGTCTTGACCAGATCACCTTGTCTGTCATGTGCAGAAAGTCTCCAGAAAGTATTGGCCATGGAGGCAATTTCAGACTGAAGAGAATGAACCACTGTACTTTCATATTATGATTTGTATGTGGACCTTGCACTGTTGTAATAAAATATTCTCGGATAGATGCTTGCATTCACAGCTATGTTTTTATCTATTCTTGCTTATACTGAATTATTGTAAGATGTATCAATTTACAAAGCTCTGAAATAAGAAAAGCAAACTTTCCATTTTTATTTGATGCAGAGTTGTTTATATTTCCAAGGAATGTTTACACTAGTTTTAAACATGTGGATTAATAGTTGTCCTTCATACTATTATTGAATTTACAATAATTTGATTTAATTATTTGCTCACTGCAGTATCATTATCATTGTATTTCCATTTTGTTATTTGTTTTCGCAAGGAACCAGCTGATCCTGTGACCACTGACAATATAGCAGAGAATTTTACCACAACAAACAACCAGGTGTGTGCCAAAAAGTGTAAATATAGTACTTCCTCACACCAGACAGATCAAAAACTTCATCCACTGCATCCTTCACATCTTAAATAATAGCCATTTAATACATACAAATCAAACTAATAAAAAAGTATCAAACAACAGTAAATATGGGATGAAATAACAATACTAATAATAGAAATCAATCAATGGAAAATCTAGGATGGAATCTGACAGTATTATGAAAAGGAAAGTTACTACTCACCATGTAACGGAGATGCTGAGTCACAGATAGGCACAATGAAAAGGCTGTCAGAAATAAGCTTTCGGCCAGTATGACCTTCATCAAACTGTCATCTATTTTAGACAAAGATTGTGCTGGCTGAAAGCTTGTTTGTAACTCGGCAGCTCCGCTACATGGTGAGTAGCAACTTCCATTTTCATAATATTGATACTAATATTAGGCTAGATTTTTATGGAGGAGGCACTAAATGGCACATCATATTAATTAAATAAAGTGTGAAACTTTGGATTCTGAACAATTCTCAGCCAAACCTGTAGGTTGTTAGTGTTTTATCCTTCATAAATGGAAATAATACGTGTGGCTAAACTGCTTGCAAATATGAATCCTGGACTAATTACTGCTGCAATATGTTTGTTTTTGCTTCTGTCACATTATATTTGATGATAATCTAGGTTTGTGCGTGATTTCTTAATCATGGTTATACGGCGATATGAGTGTAAGTTGTACATTAGAAGACATTTTAACCACTTAAATTTTGTTCAACAATGGGAGGAGACCTCGTAGCTTATACCTTCTGATCAACATATTGCGTGGCAGTTTTGAAATTAATTAAAAATTTTTCCAAGTTGTTATAGGAGCTGCTAGCACAGACTACTGTTGTTAATAATCTGTTGGGCAGTTTCATTGTTGCTCAGTGAGAGGAGCAGGCAGTTTCTTGACATCAGGTTTCACCTGTTTGTTCCCAGCTTATTCAACAATTCAGTGTAACATTTCACAAACACTTAACATAGTTGATCATTCTTCATGTATGATGTCATTTATATGTTGAAAGCATGTAGACTCAAATTGATTTCGCTACAGGAGAAAGATTTCAGATATCCCTTTGCTAGAATTCTTGTCTCCTATTCTTCTGAGAGGGCTAAGCCTGATGCGCTCCTTGTTCTTTCAAACATTCTTGAAGAAGTTTAGTTAGCAGTTTTCTCTAGATAGTGTTTTCTGGTTTTCCTCTGTAACAAAATAACAATCTAATATTAGAGTGCTATTTTACACTGCCAGGGGAGGGGGAATTAGTGGAGTGGATCTGGAAAGACAATGTTGATTTTGATCTGATTACGACATATTCAGTTTGGGTCAGTAGATGTTCCGACAGTGGTTTCAAAGACAACTGCCAACAGATAGCATAGTGGCATAGCTACCAGTGTGGTGTCTGTGTCTACCCTTCAATAGGGTATGCTCAAAGCCAGAAGGTTCATTGTGGTGCAGATGTGTGAAGCAAGCAGGCAGCCCTGCCATGGAGATGCATTCGTGCTTCCTACAGCCAAGTGAGCAAGTTTGGAAGATGTCAAATTGCACTCTTCCGAATGGCAGGATGCTCCTTCTGGAGAATTGCCACACAAATTGGATGTGCGGTGTCATTTGTTTAACAATGCTGGTATCAATGATCATGAGAACATTCTCACCTCCATAGATGAGGTTCTGGATGTCCACACAGCACAGACACCCAGCAGGATTGTCATACTGTAAGGGCAACAGTGGCAGATCATACAGATACCACAGCACAAATAAGAGGACTTGTGAACCCAGACATGTCAACATGAACTGTTGCAAACCAGTTATTAGCATTGGGACTATGGGCACACCCACCTCCAGCCCATCTTCCACTCACGTCACCGCATTGACATGCACGGTTCGACGGTGCTGTCAAAAGGTCACTAGGAAAATGGAATAACATGCCGTGGTCCTCAGTGATGAAAGCAGATTCTGCCTGCATGCAAGTTATTATCATTGGCTCATATGAGACAGACCTGATGAGTGCTGCCTCTTAGAGTGCATTGATCCAAGACACACTGGCACCACCCCTGGCCTTATACTTTGGGGTGTGATAAACTACAGCCCTCATTCACGTATGGTGTTTCTGGAGCAGACACTAACCAGCTCTTGGTCGTGCAGAATGTTGTTAGAAGTGTTCCTTTGCTATTATTTCAACAGGAAGATGTGTTATTCCAACAGGATAGTCCTCACCCACACACCACCTATGAAACTCAACATGATCTGCAAGATGTGCAGCAGCTTTACTGACCAGCATGATCTTCAGACTTGTCTCCAACTGACCACGTGTGGGATATGATGGGATGAGAAGTGACACATGCAACTCAACTACATGAATGGGCTGATCAGGTGTGGCATAATGTATCTCAGGACAGTATTCACATTCTGTATGATTGTGGGAATTTAAGGAGATGGGACCTGGATAAACTGACTTAACCAGAGGTTGTACAGAGTTTCAGGGACAGCATAAGGGAACAATTGACAGGAATGGGGGAAAGAAATACAGTAGAAGAAGAATGGGAGCTCTGAGGGATGAAGTAGTGAAGGCAGCAGAGGATCAAGTAGGTAAAACGACGAGGTCTAGTAGAAATCCTTGGGTAACAGAAGAAATATTGAATTTAATTGATGAAAGGAGAAAATATAAAAATGCAGTAAATGAAGCAGGCAAAAAGGAATACAAACGTCTCAAAAATGAGATCGACAGGAAGTGTAAAATGGCTAAGCAGGCATGGCTAGAGGACAAATGTAAGGATGTAGAGGCTTATCTCACTAGGGGTAAGATAGATACAGCCTACAGGAAAATTAAAGAGACCTTTGGAGAAAAGAGAGCCACTTGTATGATAATCAAGAGCTCAGATGGAAACCCAGTTCTAAGCAAAGAGGGGGAAGCGGAAAGGTGGAAGGAGTATATAGAGGGTCTATACAAGGGCGATGTACTTGAGGACAATGTTATGGAAATGGAAGAGGATGTAGATGAAGATGAATTGGGAGATACGATACTACGTGAAGAGTTTGACAGAGCACTGAAAGACCTGAGTCGAAACAAGGCCCCGGGAGTAGACAACATTCCATTGGAACTACTGACGGCCTTGGGAGAGCCAGTCCTGACAAAACTCTACCATCTGGTGAGCAAGATGTATGAGACAGGCGAAATTCCCTCCGACTTCAAGAAGAATATAATAATTCCAATCCCAAAAAAAGCAGGTGTTGACAGATGTGAAAATTACCGAACTATCAGTTTAATAAGCCACAGCTGCAAAATACTAACGCGAATTATTTACAGACAAATGGAAAAACTGGTAGAAGCCGGCCTCGGGGAAGATCAGTTTGGATTCCGTAGAAATGTTGGAACACGTGAGGCAATACTGACCTTACAACTTATCTTAGAAGAAAGATTAGGGAAAGGCAAACCTACATTTCTAGCATTTGTAGACTTAGAGAAAGCTTTTGACAATGTTGACTGGAATACTCTCTTTCAAATTCTGAAGGTGGCAGGGATAAAATATAGAGAGCGAAAGGCTATTTACAATTTGTACAGAAAGCAGATGGCAGTTATAAGAGTCGAGGGACATGAAAGGGAAGCAGTGGTTGGGAAAGGAGTGAGACAGGGTTGTAGCCTCTCTCCAATGTTATTCAATCTGTATATTGAGCAAGCAGTAATGGAAACAAAAGAAAAATTTGGAGTAGATATTAAAATCCAGGGAGAAGAAATAAAAACTTTGAGGTTCGCCGATGACATTATAATTCTGTCAGAGACAGCAAAGGACTTGGAAGAGCATTTGAACGGAATAGACAGTGTCTCGAAAGGAGGATATAAGATGAACATCAACAAAAGTAAAACGAGGATAATGGAATGTAGTCGAATTAAGTCTGGTGATTCTGCGGGAATTAGATTAGGAAATGAGACGCTTAAAGTAGTAAAGGAGTTTTGCTATTTGGGGAGCAAAATAACTGATGATGGTCGAAGTAGAGAGGATATAAAATATAGACTGGCAATGGCAAGGGAAGTGTTTCTGAAGAAGAGAAATTTGTTAACATCGAGTATAGATTTAAGTGTCAGGACGTCGTTTCTGAAAGTATTTGTATGGAGTGTAGCCATGTATGGAAGTGAAACATGGACGATAAATAGTTTGGACAAGAAGAGAATAGAAGCTTTCGAAATGTGGTGCTACAGAAGAATGCTGAAGATTAGATGGGTAGATCACGTAACTAATGAGGAGGTGTTGAATAGGATTGGGGAGAAGAGAAGTTTGTGGCACAACTTGACTAGAAGAAGGGATCGGTTGGTAGGACATGTCCTGAGGCATCAAGGGATCACAAATTTAGTATTGGAGGGCAGCGTGGTGGGTAAAAATCGTAGAGGGAGACCAAGAGATGAATACACCAAACAGATTCAGAAGGATGTAGGTTGCAGTTGGTATTGGGAGATGAAGGAGCTTGCACAGGATAGATTAGCATGGAGAGCTGCATCAAACCAGTCTCAGGACTGAAGACCACAACAACAACAATGATCGACTAGATGTCATAGTCAGTGCCTGCATTGCTACGTGTGACAGCTACACCATATACTAATGTGGGTGTTTCAGCATGGGTTGATGCCTGGTGCCTGAGAACCACTTGTACTACTGATCTGCAAATGTAATCATTTCATGTACTCCACCTGCACTGTTGCAACAATAAATCTTCAGTCAATCGGAAATCTTCAAAAGCTTGTGTCTGTATATGTGTGGATGGATATGTGTGTGTGTGCGAGTGTATACCCGTCCTTTTTTCCCCCTAAGGTAAGTCTTTCCGCTCCCGGGATTGGAATGACTCCTTACCCTGAGGCAACAGTTTGTTGCGAAAGCTTGAATTTTGTGTGTATGTATATGTGTGTTTGTGTTTCTATCGACCTGCCAGCGCTTTCGTATGGTAAGTCACATCATCTTTGTTTTTAAATATATTTTTCCCGCGTGGAATGTTTCCCTCTATTATATTGATATCAGTATGTAATCAGTTTCATTTGCCTTGACTATTGCTGCCACATGCTTCAGACTTGGACACAGCAGTGTCATTTACAGGATAGCTTGAAGGTCATGTGGGAATCTTGTCATTGGGTTTAGCAGCAGGTAGCATCACTCTGATCTTCCATTTTTGACACATTGGTGTACATTGGCAACCTATTAAGTATGACACATAGGTAACTGGCCATGTTTTCTTGTTGCACAATTCCATTCTTGCATGTTCATCTGCTGTGGGACCTCATGGGCTAGGCATCGCCTTGTGGCAAGTGATTGGCTTTCCGTTACAATGAAGGTCAGTCTCCACTAGTGTATGCGTATATGCAAGGCAGTAAATGATTTTTTTTATTGAAACTTCCTGGTAGATTAAAACTGTGTGCTGAACTGAGACTCGAACTCAAGACCTTTGCCTTTCATGGCCAAGTGCTCTACCATGTGAGCTACCCAAGCCCAACTCACAACCCGTCCTCACAGCTTCACTTCTGCCAGTACCTCATCTCATACCTTCTGAACTTCACAGAAGCTCTCCTGCAAACCTTGCAGAACTAGCACTCCTGGAAGAAAGGCTATTCCAGAGACATGGCTTAGCCACAGTCTTGATCCAGCACGCAGTTTTAATCTGCTAGGAATTTTCATATCAGTGCACACATTGCTGCAGAGTGAGAATTTCATTCTAGAAACATCCCCCAGGCTGTGGTTAATCCATGTCTGCACAATATCCTTTCTTCCAGGAGGGCTAGTTCTGCGAGGTTGCAGGAGAACTTCAGTGAAGTTTGAAAAGTAGGAAACTAGGTACTGGTGGAAGTAAAGCTGTGAGAACAGGTCATGAATCATGCTTGGATAACTCAGATGGTGGAGCACTCGTCCATGAAAGGCAAAGGTCCCAAGTTCGATTCTTGGTCTGGCACACAGTTTTAATCTGCCAGGAAGTTTCGTATCAGTGCACACTCCACTGCAGAGTGAAAATTTCATTATGGAATTTTTTTATTTTTTAATGATTTTGTTTAGTCACAGGATTTTATTTGTGCTGTTCCTCTTGCATTCCCATTTCCCACCTGATAACCCATTTGTACCTGTTGTGGGGACCTCAGAGTGCTCTGCCCTCTTCAGTTTTATACTTACAGAATTTGAAGATCAGTGCTCGGAAAGATATAGGTGTTCATTTTTTCCGCACTCCATTTGAGAGTGGAATAATAGACAGTTATTGCGAAGGTGGTTCAGTGCACCCTTTGCCAGGCACTTAAGTGTATTTGCAGAGTATCCATTTAGATTTAGATACTAAAGCAGCAAATGATTTTTTTTTCCTAAACAGTGTAATAATGTGGAGACTTATTCAGTATATGATACAGACTTTCAGAGATGCAGAATTTGGTGTATTCTTTTGCATGTGTGTACATTTTTTGTTTTTAGAAATATCCTTAAGGCTGAGTAGCAGAACTGACTTGGCACAACCAGTGTTGAATCAATACAGCATTGGCATCCACATTCTGACAGTCTTGACATGTTATTGTTGAGTCACTAATGTGGGTTAACAATTTTCTTATTATGAAGCGACACAAAACATGGGATGACATCTATTTACTTCCCTAAAGAGTGGTTTTTCCATGCTGTGTGAATGGAGCTAAAAAAAGTCAACTGTGATGTATAATATTAAAGTCTTGGTTTAATATGTTGGTCAGATAATTGTTCAAAAATGTACATGTATAACATTTGTTAGTTAATGAAATAAATTATATTTGACATTAGCTTCACATTTTCTAAAGATATAAAATAATAAGTTTTAAAAATGAGTACATTTTGCTGAACACAGACTCTGTACTTTTAATCAGTGCTGTGTGTACCGCACGTCCTTAAACTGGCCCTGACAGGCAACTTGATACCAAACTCTGTGAACCATTGAATTTTCTTAATATGATTTGCACGAGAACCATACATTCTTGTATTAAAATAGTAATATAATAATAAATAATAATAAATAAAATGCACCAGATAAATATCTTATTGATTCATACTAACACAAGACTGGATGTATGCATGCACCCGTAGCTATGTTTTTATCTCTTCTTGGTCATACTGAACTGATGTAACATGTACCATTTTTCACAGCCCTGAAAGAAAGAAGACTTAACCTTCAATTTTTCATTTGATGTAGACTTGTTGATATTTCCAAGGAATATTTACACCTGCTTTAAACAGATTTAATTGTTAATTTTTATACGTGTTTTGAATGTATAATAATCAGATATAATTATTGACTCACTGTAATATCATTATTATCCTTTTGTCTGATTTAATTTCCCCAGGAAGCAACTGAACCTGCCAGCACTGAAAATAATGCAGAGAGTTTTCCTTCAGCAATCAATCAGGTATGTGCCAAACAATATTTAAATATAATACCTTCACACACCAGACTGGCCAAAATCTGTGGCTGCAGTTTCCAGCACTTCTCAAATGATAGTCTCTGTTATCAACAACTCAAAATAATAATAATAATAATAGTAATAGTAATAAAGTTTCACTTTGAATTTTGAACAATTTTCAAGTGTACCTGTTGCTTCATAAATGGAAATACTTGGAACTAGAAACTGTGGTCTGGAATGATATCATGGGATACTGCTGACAGCAATTCAACTGATAGTCCCATTACTACTTTGTGAAAGAAAAACATTGTTTTCTGACACCAGGTTTCACCTAGTTCTTTCTGTTTGTTTCCACGTTCATCCACAAGTCAACAGTAAATTTCACAAGAACATGGTATAGTTAAATTTAAATAGTATTTCAACATACACATGTGACACATCATTTATAGGTTGGAGGCATGGAGATCAAACTGATTTTGTTCCTATATTGCCCAATAGCAATGCACGGGAACTGTCTTTGTAGAAGTTATTGTATTGTGTACTTTTGACATTGTTTCAGACATTCCTGATAAAGTATACCAGCCCTTTTCTCTTAATGGTCTGCTTTGATTTTGATCTTTTAACAAAAACAGTCTAATATTAGCTTGTTATAAGAATGATCATAGTTTGCTATAAGGTGTGGCCATTTAGTGCTATCGTAATGTTGTACCCTGTGGCACACACACACACGCACACACACACACGCACGCACACACACACACACACACACACACACACACACACACACACACACAGAGAGAGAGAGAGAGAGAGAGAGAGAGAGAGAGAGAGAGAGAGAGATATGCAACTCACACACATATGACCACAGTCTCTGGCAGCTGAAGCCATCACAGTCTCTGGCAGCTGAAGCCAGACTGCGAGCAGCAGCACATGATGGGAGAGGCAGCTGAGTGGTAGGCGTAAGGAGCAGCCAGAGGTGCGGAGGGGAAGGGGGAGAGATATCAGGATAGGGGTGGGGAACGGTAAAGTGCTGCTTGTGGGAAAATACAGGGATGAGGTGGATAGAAGGCAGGGCAGCCAGCTGCATTTGGGAGGTAAGATGGAGGAATTGGGGGGTGGGGGGTGGTAGCAGAAAAGTAGAGAAGTAAAAAGACTGAGGGGGCGTTGGTGGAATAGAGGACTGTGTAGTGTTGGCATGGGAATAGGGAAGGGTCTAGGTGGGTAAGGACAATGACTGTTGAAGGTTGAGGCCAGGAGGGTTACGGGAACGTAGGATGTATTGTAGTGAGAGTTTCCATCTGTGGAATGTAGAAAAGCTGGTGTTGATGGGAAGGATCCAGATGGCACTGGCTGTGAAGTAGTCATTTCAATGAAGAACGTTGTGTTGGGCAGCATGCTCAGCAACAGGATGGTCAACTGTTTCTGGGCCAGAGTTTGTCGGTGCCCATTCGTGCAGACAGCCAGCTTGTTTGTTGTTATGCCCACGTTGAATGCACTACAGTGGTTGGAGCTTAGCTTGCATATCACATGACTGATTTCACAGGTAACCCTGCCTTTCATAGGATAGGTGATATTTGTGACCGGACTGGAGTATGTGGTGGTGGGAAGGTGTATAGGACAGGTTTTGCATCTAGGTCTATTACAGGGATGTGAGTCATGAGGCAAGGGGTTGGGAGCAGGGGTTGTGCAGGGATGGATGGGAATATTGCATAGGCCCAGTGGACAACGGAATACCTCTGTGGGAGTCGTAGGAAAGATAGTGGGTAGGACATTTCTTATTTCAGGGCACAACAGGAGGTAATCGAAACTCTGGTGGAGAATGTAATTCAATTGCTCCAGTGTTGGGTGGTACAGAATCATGAGGGGAATGCTCCTCTTTGGTTGTATGGTGGGACTTTAGGTGGTGGTGGGTGACTGGAAAGATACGGCATGGGAGTTCTGTTTTTGTACTAGGTTGGGAGGATAATTACAGTCTGTGAAGGCTTCAGTGAGACCCTTGGTATATTTTGAGAGGGACTGCTTGTCACTACAGATGTGACAGCCAAGGGTGGCTAGGCTTTGTTGAAGGGAAGATATTGCCGATGATTGGTAGATTAGGTATGGACAAAGGTACTAAGGTAGCTATCTATGAGGTGTAGGTCAACATTAAGGAAGGTGGCTTGTTGGATGAGTAGGACCAAGTGAAGCAAAAGGGGAGAAGGTGTTCAGGTTCTGGAGGAATGTGGAATGGGTGTCCTCACCCTCGATCCAGATCACAAAGATGTCATAAGTGAATCTGAACCAGGAAAGGGGTCTGGGATTCTGGGTGTTTAGGAAGGATTCTTCTAAATGATCCATGAATAGTTTGGCATTGGATGGTGCCATGTAGGTGCCCATTTCTGTACCCCAGATTTGTTTGTAAGTAATGCCTTCAAAGGAGAAGTGATTGTGAGTGAGGATA
Source organism: Schistocerca piceifrons (assembly GCF_021461385.2). Lineage (NCBI taxonomy): Eukaryota > Metazoa > Arthropoda > Insecta > Orthoptera > Acrididae > Schistocerca > Schistocerca piceifrons. Next base: position 85,325,888 of record NC_060140.1, read on the forward strand.
TAATTGGTCATGCTAACTAGGAAGGAAATTGTTGGTTTGGGATCCATCAGGTGTTGGGGAAGGTGGTGTTCAGTGGCATTAAGGTCACAGGCACTAGGGATGTTAGTGTAAAGGGAGGTGGCAGCAATAGTAACAAGCAGGGCACCATATGGTAAAGGAACAGGAACAGTGGAGAGTCGTTGGAGGAAATGGTTGGTATTTTTTATGTTGGAGTGTGGTTGCAGGTAATAGGCTGAAGGTGTTAGTCTATGAGATTATAAGGTTGGGATCAGTTTTTAGGTGGTGGTTCTTTCTGCAGATGTAAGATTAATATGCATGTTGGGGGGGAGGGGGGGGGGTTGGGGAATGATGGTGAGGCAAGGTTCGAGGTTAAGAAATTCTGAATGATTTGGGGGCAGTGGTATGTATGATGTTTGGACGGAGGAGTGAACTGAGTCAGGCAGGATACAACATTAGTCTTTGGTTGAGTCTGATTGGTAAGGTTGGTGGTGAAAAAGTGTTTCCACTGTAGGGACTGGTAGGAGGAGAGAAGGTCTTTAAAAAGTTTGGAGTTTGTTGTAGAGGTGGTGGATAGTGGTAGCCCAAGGCGAGAATAGGAAGTGAACAGGGTGGAGAGTGTTTTGAGGTGGCATTGTGCATGTTGCTCTAATTCCTGGAGGGCAAGAGTTTCAATGTGTGTTATTAGATCCATTTTTAGGATTGCATAGCAGGAGAATTTTACAGAAGAAGAGAAGGTATTGCAAGAAGGTTTGCATCTGATTGATTTGGTTTTGCAGCACTATGTTGGTGAGAGTTAAGAATTGGCAAATCTGAACAGATGGAGGTCATTGTGGAAGGAAGACGGCAGTTGGAGATGGGTAATCTGATGGTAAGGCATTTGGGGGATTCCGTGAGCCAAGCAACAACACAGGAACAGTGTGTGGGACTGGCTTCTGGCTCTGGATAAGGGAACTACTCTGCATTGACGCAGATGTAAGGAGCAAGGATCCATCTGTAAAAATACATAAATAACGTAGAATTATGTCTGAAAAAATGGCAGATGAAGCAAGGTGGAAAAAAGATGAAATCTGAGGGAATAGGCCGATAGTGAAAGACAAAAACCAACTGAAATTGGTGATAAGACACATTGAGACCTGCAACTCAGCATCTCCGCTATGTTGTGAGTAGAAGCATTAAAGTGTGCATGAATAAAACAGCAAAGGGACTCTCAAACACGCCCCCCCTCCCCCTCTCCAGTTCAGCAACACCCTCGATGCCACCCATGAAACTTTGTTGAGCATATGAGCACATGAGGGTTAGGCAGCTGCTTCAACACCTCTTTGGTGCAATTTGCCTGCCTTCAGGCACTAGAGCAGCAGTCAGGCTGAATTACTGTAAAATTTCCTGACACATACATTTGTAATGCACTCAGTAATGTTTGGTGGATAGCACTGAGGGTGTTGCCAAACATGGGGGTCTTAGGGCACCCTTTACTGTTTTATTCACACATGTTAATGTTGCACTCCCACATGATCAGCACACAGGAGGGCAGAAAACATTAAGAGTTGAAAAAGCATAAGTACCCTTTGAGGTTTTGTATCACATTCAGATTTCATTGAATGGTTTTGAACATTCCCTAGTGGTTCTGTCCTGTAAACAAGAGCAAAAATTGTGGCCTTACTGCACTCCAGTGCAATCTTGTTCAGTGGAGATGTAGCCCCACAATCACCTTAGAGAAAGATTGAAATGTCTGATGGTGTCAGTAATGTCAAAGGTTGTCAAGGACATCTTCCTGTTGCTCATCACAATGTGAACTGCTATTTTTCTGCCACGAGATGTGTGGGAATTGATACTCCAAGGGAATGGATAGTTTCATTGATGTCCTTCATGCCACCCTTTGAGGTCTTTTCATGTCAGTTCTGCGTGACAATGTGTCTCAGATGTTTTCCTCAGACGCCTGTGAGAAAACTGCATGATTTCAACACTGGGAGTCACGGTTCTGATCATCACAGATATATCAGAAGAAGGGGTGAAGTGTGTATAAGAGGGGCTGTGACAACCTTCTCATCCTGTGATACATTCACAATGGTGTTAGGGAGAATTGCGGTGAAATTTGATGCCAATGTGACATCATCAACCCACTTTACTGTTCACATGAGCTATTGAGCTATGGCCTTTTTTTGCATGTGATGACACTTCACTGTTTGAAGCTTCGCCAAGTCAAAGGGTGATGTCACAGGGTCCCACACTTTTGCACCATTGCAGAGGGAAGCTGTAGGCGTGTTTGGGCCAAATTTGAAACTTATACATTGCAATGGGAGACAATTGGGGTTTTTGAAAAAGTTATCCTTTAACTTTGTTGTGTGGTGTATGTGTGTAGGACATCTTTCCTTTCCTCTTTAGAGGCAATGTGTTTACAGTCCCATAACAACAGTGTTATGCCAATCAGGAGTGCAGTGCAGGCACCTTGTGATGTTAAAGTCATCTGTGACAATGAGTTTACAATGTTGTGTACAAAGTTATCTAAAATCTACCAGCTCCAGCAGCCCATGATGGGACCTGCAGGCAGCGACCAAAGTGGTCTCAATATCAGAAGTGTTAACTGCTGATACATTGCAGTGGCAAATATAGTCTGTTGTGCTGACATTTATGTCTAGTGTGAGATGCTTCTCTGTCACTTCTGCCTCAAAGAGGAATTGCTAGAATTCTCTGACTTTTATGCAAATACCACTGGTATTCCACACGCAGAATATGATTCCACAATATCACTCAGCCATTTTGGGCTTCAATGGTTTTCCCAGTGGCAATGAAGATATCTGACATTATTGCAGTGACAGTTTGCTGGGGCATGTTCATGAGCTTGGTAAGTGACATGAGAAGTCACCGGGTGGAAGATTCAGATGGGCAGTGCTAGGCTGCCACAGTCACCAACAGGAGCATTATTTTGCTCTTACTAGAGAACCTTGTGGTTTATTGATAGCATCAACACTGTGTGAAAGCTGTCAATGTGTGTTTCAAAAGCTGTAAATTTCAGAAGGCTGTGATAATAACTTCATGTGCGCCACTCAGTTTCCTGGCTGCTTCTGGCAGCATCTAAAGTAGCCTGATAGCAGGCTGTGCTGGTTGACTTCACCAGCACAGCATAGTTCAGGCCTGTTCAGGCTTTTGCTGCACTGCCGCCACCAATCTGTGTTAGCATTTGCCCCTTCTTTTTAACTTCAACACACTTTTATACCTCATATGCTGCAAGCTCACCATGTACTTCCTCCTGCAGAGTACATACATAGGTAAAACTCACTTTTAGTGAGGAGACATGCACTGCTGCTGTGTTCCCCTACACACTTCGCCCACTTCTAAGGTATGTGGCAGTGCTTGCCTATGTGATGAGGACTTAGCACTGGAGCTATGTAGGAGACTGTGTTTACTTCTCAGTTACTCAGTTGTCACAGATATGGTGGTAACCTGGGTGACCTGAAACAATATCTTCTTTGTGTCATTGCTGTCAGCAACAAGTACATAGCAATGTCACCTCCCTCACCATTCTGGATCTCATTTCCATGACATTGCATGCACTGAAGTCCATCACATGAATGTTCTTCTTGAGCTCACTAGTTTCAGAACTGGAAGTTCCAAGGTCTTCTGAAAATTGTCATTAAGGATGTGTTGTCCTGGCTGCCAAACATACAAAGCATCATCTCCTTTTCTTATAAGATATCCATCAGTTTCTTGTAGTATTCAGGATACAAAAGAGGCATTTCGTAGGGCTCCCTGCCTGTGGTTCTTACCATGAAATTTTCATCGACTGTTGTAGTCACAGGATCATACAGCTTTTTGTGCACGGTTTTTATATCTGTGATGGCCATAAGTTGTGCGAGTCCTAGGTGGTGCCAGTCCTTTAGGTGGTGGTCCATCCATCACCGCCCATTGCTTGTAGTGGTAGGTGTGGTGACTTACATTCACAGGGTACTTATCTTTCAGTCTCCTTTTAAGTTCAGGATTATTTTTAATAGTGTTATCAGTGTAGCAAATTTACTTCTATAGATAGTGAGCATTATTAAAATCAAGCTTCTTTTTTCCCCTATTCCTAAGTATGATACATGGTTTACAGTGGCATCCCTCCATTACAGAAGAAGACGCCATTAAATGAATGCGATTATTTCCATACAGGGCCATGAAAAAAATTTTAAACCTAGAAATCTGTTAAATGTTTTATTGTGATTGCTGATTTAGTGAATTGTTCTGTGTATTCCACATTAGTATCGTAAGTACTATACTGAAGCTGGCAGAGATAATGAGGGAGAGGGGAAAGAGACAGATATTTGCAAAGGAAAGAATTGTAATCAGGGTGTAACTTGTTTATCAGTGATGGGTAGAGAAGTTTTTCAGTATTAATCACATAGTTTTCATTCTACAGAATTTCTGTTTATTGTAATGTCGTTGTGAGGCAACTGCTTTCCCCACAGGAGAATGAAACCTTCACATTAAGTGTCATTTTTATTATTGACTGTTTTTATTTAACAAGTGTAGAAACCTTTTTAGTATTACGTATTGCATCAAATGAAGGCATGCAATTCAGTATTGCTGACTCAACAATATTTTGTTGCCTGTAACTATAACACTTGTATTAAGTCTTCGTGAACTGTGAAATAACAGTACATTTCATTGCAATGGTAAAAATGTAAGGAAAAGATAGATTGCTGCTTACACTTTAGTTTTCAGCCACAGCTTTCACCAGAAAAATAAAGAGAAACATACATTATTCATTCATACAAGAAAGCACATCTCATGCGCATATGACCACCAACTCCAACAGTTTGGACCAGAAAGTAACTATCATGTAGAACAAAAGCAGCAATCGGGAGAGGGTGGTGGAAGGAGGGCAGAGAGCACTGCTGGAAGATTGTGCAGGGGCTAGATTGCCAGCAGACACAGCGTTGGGAGGCTGTGAGGCAGGGAGATGGAGAAAAACAGAGCGAAAAAGAAGAGGAGCAGGGAAAGTTGGGTAGGTGTGTTGGCAGAGGACAGTATACAAAAAGGATAGGAGACGAGAACAGGCTGGAGGTGATGGACAGAGGGGGTGGAAACTGCTGGGTGGAGGGTGTGGGAGCAGTATGTTACCATAAGTTGAGGTTGGGATAATTTGTGAGCAGGAAATGTATTGTAAGGGTAGCTCCCATCTGTGCAGGTCAGGAAAGCTGGTGGTGGAGGGAAGGATCCAGATGGCTGTTTCACTATTCGAGCCATCTGGATCCTTCCCTCCACCACCAGCTTTTCTGAACTGCACAAATGGGCATTATCCTTACAACACATTCTCAGCCCCCAAAATTATCCCAATCTCAACCTATGGTAACATATTGTTCCCACACCCTCCACCCAGCAGTTCTGAACCCCTCTGTCCGTCACCTCCTGCCTATTCTCATCTCCTGCTCTCTTTGTGTGCTGCCTCTGACACCTCACCTGCCCATCTTTCTCTGCTGCTCTCCTTTTTTGCTCCAATTTTCCCACACCTCCCAGCCCGATGCTGCGCGTGCACACTTTGCCAGATGGTTCTCCTCTCTCGCCCTCTCATACAATGCTCTCCCTTCCCCTTTCCTGCCCCCTTCAGATTGCTCCTTTCATTCAATGTCACAGTTGCATTCTGGCCCAAGCTGCCAGAGTTGGCAGTCGTGTGTGTGTGAGGTGTGCTTAACTGTGTAAATGAATGGTATATGTCTCTCTTTTTCTGATGAAGGCTGTGGCTGAAAGCTAATGTGTAAGAGTCTTTTAATTGCGCCTGTTTGCAATTTAACATGTTATCTTTACAGTAAGTAGCAGTCTATTTTTTCCTTACATTGTTGACACTCCAACTGGAGTTTCCGTTGTTTCATTGTAATGATATTCATTTGTTGTGTCTATCTGTCTCACATATCACATGTAACAATCATAGTATTAATATTTACAGGGCCATGGAGAAACTGTGGCACCAGAGGACTGCAATCGTGATTTGGCAGAAGCTGACCAGTCATGCCCTGATGACTGTGTTGATATCCAGCCCCATATATCCGATTCTGCTGTACCTACTGAATGCAGTAATGAAGTAAGAAAATATTACTAACATTAAACTTGTTGCACCTGTAATCAACAAAAACATTTAAACAGTGGAAACTAACTCTGTTATCATTGCAGTTATTTGAGACACACAAGAAAGCTAAAAATCGTTTTGTCTGCCATAGGCTTTTTTAATTACTGTAGCAAGTCAAACATTTATTTCAACATTTATTTGGGATTGCTAACGAGTCATAACTCACATCCATTTTTAAATACAGATTATATCGGTGACATATTTCAAACAAATATGTGTTATAAGGGAGTAGAAATTTGTTCCTACATACTAGTCATATTATCTTAGGTAAACGTACAGTAACAACTAATACAACTACAAGCACAAAAACACACAAGTTAATATTAGGTACAAGGATTATTTTACAATGATATCTCTCATTCTCACCACCCCTCTTCCCTTTTCTATCCATTCCTTGACCACCTCCACTTTCCTTTCTTTTCACCCGCTACCTGCTGCTTCTGCTTCACACTACCCTGCTACCACCTCCTCCCCTTGTGCATCCTTCCCTATCCCTCCCCAAACCCATTAGTTGGCTAACTGCTCTCAGTAACTGATAATCAGTAATAAATGTTACCATGGTCATTTAGCATCTTTGTGGAGAGGGTTGTGATTCTTCTGGAATACCCGGAAAACCTGGAATTCCCAGGCAATTGCCTTATACATGAGAAAATCAGGGAAATCTCAGAGAATTTCAGGAATTTCATACAATGTCAGGGAATTCTTTGATTTTAACCTTTGTTGTAATTTGATTTTATTCAGTTTTATAAATCACTAATTTTAAAATACTTGAGAAGGAAAGTTGCTACTCACCGTATAGTGGAGATGCTGAGTTGTGATAGGCCCAGCAAAAGGATTCTCACAATTATAGCTTTCCACCATTACAGCCTTTGTCAGCAATAGGCTCACACACACACACACACACACACACACACACACACACACACACGCATTCACCCTCACGCAAACGCAACTTGCACACATGTCTTCAGTCTCAGACAACTAAAACCACACTGCAAGCAGCAGCAATGGAAGTGGCGACTGGGTGGGGCTAAGGAGGAGGCTGGGGCAGGGATGGGGAGGTATAGTATGGTGGGGGGTGCCAGACAGTGAAGTGCTGCAGTTTAGATGGAGGGCAGGAGAGAAGGTGGGAGTGGGGGTAAGAAGTGAAATAGGAGATAAATAAAACGAAATTAAAAGACAAGGTGTGGCAATGAAATGACAACTGTGTAGTGCTGGAATGGGAACAGGGAGGGAGCTGGATGGGTGAGAACAGTGACTAACGAAAGTTGAGGCAGGAGGGTTACAGGAATGTAGGATGTATTGCAGGGAAAGTTCCTACCTGCGCAATTCAGAAAAGCTGGTGTTGGTGGGAAGGATCTGTACGACACAGGCTGTGAAGCAGTCACTGAGATGAGGGATATCATGTTTGGCAATGTGTTCAGAAACAGGGTGGTCCACTTGTTTTTCTGGCCACAGTTCGTCGGTGGCCATTCATGCGGGCAGACAGCTTGTTGGTTGTCATGCCTACATAGAATGCAGCACAGTTGTTGCAGCTTAGCTGGTTTCACAGGTAGCACTGCCTTTGATGGGATAGGTGGTGATATAGTGAGCGGACTGGAGTAGGTGGTGATAGGAGGGTGTATGGGACAGGTCTATTACAGGGGTATGAGCCATGAGGTAAAGGATTGGGAGCAGGATTTGTGTAAGGATGGATGAGTATATTGTGTAGGTTCAGTGGATGGTGGAATACCACTGTAGGAGGGGTGGGAAGGATAGTGGGCAGGACATTTCTCATTTCAGGGCACGATGAGAGGTAATCGAAACCCTGGCGAGAATGTAATTCAGTTGCTCCAGTCCTGGATGGTACTGAGTTACGAGGAAAATGCTCCTGTGTTGCCGGACTGTGTGATTTTGTGAGGTGGTGGGAGACTGGAAATATAAAGCATGGGAGATTTGTTTTTGTACAAGGTTGAGAGGATAATTATGGTCAGTGAAGGCTTCAGTGAGACCCTCGGTATATTTTGAGAGGGACTGCCCATAACTACAAATGCGACAACCACTGGTGGCTAGGCTGTACAGAAGGGACTTCTTTGTTTGGAATGGGTGGCAGCTCTCGAAGTGGAGGTATTTCTGGTGGTTAGTAGGTTTGATATGGACAGAGGTACTGATGTAGCCATCTCTAAGGTGGAGGTCAATATCTTGGAAGGTGGCTTCTTGGGTTGAATAGGACCAGGTGAAGCAAATGGGGGAGAAGTTGTTGAGGTTCTGGAGGAATGTGGATAGGGTGTCCTCACCCTCAATCTAGGTAGCAAAGATGTCATCAGTGAATCTGAACCAGGTGTGGGGTATAGGATTCTGGGATTTTAGGAAGGATCCCTCTTGATGGCCCATGAATCGGTTGGCATAGGATGATGCCATGCAGGTGCCCATAGCCTTACCCCAGATTTGCTTGTAGGTAATGCCTTCAAAGGAGAAGTAATTGTAGGTGACGATATAGTTGGTCATGGTGACTAGGAAGGAGGTTGTTGGTTTGGAGTTCATAGGGCATCTGGAAAGGTAGTGTTCAATAGCAGTAAGGCCATCGGCATTAGGAATGTTAGTATACAGGGTGGTGGCGTCAATAGTGACGAGCAGGGCACTGTGTCGTAAAGGGACAGGAACTGTGGAGAGTGGGTGGAGGAAATGGTTGGTATCTTTTCTATAGGAGGATAGGTTCTGGGTAATAGGTTGAAGGTGTTGGTCTACAAGAGCAGAGATTCTCTCAGTGGGGGCACAGTAACCGCCCACAATGGGTCACAGTGGGTGGTTGGGTTTATGAACTTTAGGAAGCATGTAGGAGGTGGGAATGAGTGGAGTGCAAGGGGTAAGTAGGGAGATGTACTCTAGGGAGAGGTTCGTGGATATGGGCCTAAGGATTTGAGTAGTGACTGGAGATCTTGCTGGATTACTTCAATGGGGCACTGTGGCAAGGTTTGTAGGTGGAAGTACCTGACAGCTGATGGAGTCCTTCTGCCAGGTAATCCTTGCAGTTCAAAACAACGGTGGTGGGGCCTTTGTCTGCAAGTAGGATTATAAGGAAGGGTTCTTTCTGCAGATGTAAGGCTAGTTTCCATGTTGAGGGATTTGGAGAATGATGGCGAGGCAAGGTTCGAGGTTAAGAAATTCTGGAATGTTAACATGGGGTGGTTTGGAGGCAGTGGGGGTTGATCACGGTTGGATAGAGGAGTGAACTGAGTTGGGCAAGGTTCAGTCTTTGGTTGAGTCTGATTGGTCGGGTTGATGGCAAAAAAGTGTTTCCACAGAAGAGACCAGGAGAAGGAGAGAAGGTCTTTAACAAGTCCTGCATGACTGAATTTGGGAGTGGGGCAAAAGGTGAGGCCTTTGGAAAGGACTGATATTTCTGTGGGTTAAGGCTTTTTGAGGAAAGGTTCATGACTGTGTTGCGGGTCTGTTTAGGTTCTGGGTTCTGTGTGGCGGTGGGAGGGAATTTTGGAGGGTGGGGTAAGTGTAGTAGGTCTGCAAGACAGGGTTTGTCTGCTATGAGCGGATGTGGGGGAGGTTTGGAGTATGTTGTAGAGGTGGTGGACAGTGGTACTCCGAGGTGGGAATAGGACAAATGTTAATGGTGCTGAGACAGCAACCAGCCACAAATGTATTTAAGTTCCTTTATTTAAAAGGTACGGTTACCAGTTTCCAATCATTACGATTCATTGTCAGCTGGCTTTCATGCTTTCATTACGACATGTGCTGTGTTTTTTACTGATTAGTTATCCTAAAATATAAATGATACATGATTAAAAGCACATCACAAAGATGGTTGAGTTACGGATTTGCATTGGGATGTGACTCATGTGAAGTGTCATTTTGGAGTACTTGTTTTCATAGTTTTCATCCAGCAGACAACGTTTGTAATTTTCGCCGCATTCACATCATTGCACACATAAACTTGCATAACTGAGTGCTTCAGATTTGTCACTGAATGCATTTCCACCACATTTCTGTCATTGCACATGTAAATTTGTGTCACTGAGCACTTCAGCTTAGTCACAGAACAGACTTCTAACATGCATCCCAGGGTGGAAAATAATTTTTTGAAATTTTTCAGGAAAGGAGTGTTAGCCAACTCAGTTTGTTCATTAATGATATAGTAAGCTACTACAAAACTGTAACTTGTTACTGAACAAATATGAAGTACATAACTGTATAACAATGAATCCCTCAGCATCAAAACTGCATGCACAGCCAAAGATTCATCAAGAAAATTGTCCCATTTGCCTGATTGTTAACTCAAGAAACAGCCCTCCATACTTCATGACCTCATTACCAAATACTATACATTTGAAAATAACTACACTATACATAACACACATGAACTCATAAGCTTAATTAAAGACATCCACATCCCACCAACAGCTAAATTAGCATCACTAGACATAGTTAATCTATACACTAACATCCCTGTCAAAGAGACTATTAACATTATAAGAAACAATCAGCTTAATTATAAGAAAATTAGTATTTCACAGATCTATGAACTCATAGAAATACTTACACTTATTCTAGAGCATAATTACTTTAGCTTCAACAACAAGCTGTATGAAGAACATGATGGTTTGGCAATGGGAAGTAGCTTAGCTGGGCTATTGGCTGATATTTACATCAACCATATAGAGCAAAAATTTTCTCAAACAACCAGCACATCTCAAACAAAATTATCTACTATAGAAGATATGTTGATGATACAATCTTGCTTTTTGATGATACAAACAATGAAATTGATATATTAGAAGCAGAGCTAAGCAAAATGCACAAAAATATTAAATTCACAATTGAATATGAAACGAATAAAAGCATTAACTTCCTTGACCTGAAGATTTGTAATGACATCAATTTAGTATTTACAGAAAACCTACCACCACAGATGTCAGTATTGACAACACATCGTGCCACCCTCGCCAACAAAAAATGGCATGTTTCAGAGCCATGGTACATGGAATTAAAACAGTCCCAGTGAGTAAACACAGACCAACAAAATGAAATCAGTATAATTAAAACAGTTGCTCATAATAATGGATATAAACCAACAATAACAGAAAAACTCCACAAAAAACCACAGTTCCACTAAACAGCAATCCACACAACATGCACTCCAAGCCAAATCAGTGTGCCACAGAAGCCAAACCTAAATATGCTGCTCGCCCTTACATAGGCTCACTATCGTGCCAAATAGTAAACTTATTTAAAAACAAAAATATTACAATCAGCTTTTCCACAAGTAATAAATTAGAACTATAAGTAATCCATGATGCAAACACCTCCAAGAGCCCCTACAGTAAATCAGGAATAAGCTCAAATGTGATACATGACCAAAATTCTACATTGGACGGACAAGCACTTGCCCGCAAAAGGCAAATGTCTCGAGTTTGAGTCTTGATCCAGCACACAGTTTTAATCTGCCAGGAATCTTCATATCAGTGCACACTCCGCTGCAGAGTGAAAATCTCGTTCTGGAAACATCCCCCAGGTTGTGGCTAAGCCATGTCTCCACAGTATCCGTTCTTTCAGGAGTGCTAGTTCTGCAAGGTTCGGAGGAGAGCTTCTGTAAAGTTGGGAATGTAGAGACGAGGTACTGGCAGAAGTAAAACTGTGACGATGGGTCGTGAGTCGTGCTTGGGTAGCTCAGATGGTAGAGCACTTGCCCGCGAAAGGCAAAGGTCCCGAGTTCACGTCTCGGTCCGGCACACAGTTTTAATCTGCCAGGAAGTTCCAGACAAGCAGAAGTTACGAAGTTAGATAGAAAGAACACATTGATGCTTTAAGGCTTGGCAACTTGAATAAATCTGCATTTGCAGCCCCCATATTGCTGGAGAAAACCATTCAGTGAGAAACATTGAGAACAACTTAAAAATTTTACACCTGGCAGAAAAGGGAGCCACTATGAATATATTGGAAGAAATAGAAATACACACACACACACACAAAACAGCACTCCAGACTATATCCTTAATGAACAAACTGAGCTGGCTAACACCCCAATCCTGAAAAATTTCCAAAAATTAATTTTCACCCTCCAAAGCAAATAGTATTCCTACACCTATCTGCAGATCAAGTAGCAAATGTATCTGTTATTTTTTAGGATATCTAATCAGTAAAAAATTCAGCACATGTTCTAAAGAAAGCCGTCTGACGATGAATCATAATGATTCGAAACCGGTAACATTACCCTTTGAATAAAGGAACTTAAAATAAATTTGTGGCTGGTTGCTGTCTCAACACTATCAACATTTGTCTTCAAATAACAGCCACGGTGTCCAGCCATGTCATCATATGACAAAATTGCGGGAATAGGAAGTGAGCAAGATGGAGAGCTTTCTGAGGTGGTTGTGCATGTTGCTCAAGTTCTTGCAGGGCAAGAGTTTCATTGTGTGTTATGGGTTTCAGGAATTTGGGATTACATAGCAGGAGAATTTTGTGGATAGGGAGAAGATACTGCAAGGAGGATTGAACTTGGTTCATATAGTTTTGCAGGACTATGTTGATATGGGCTAAGGATTGGCAGAGTCTGAACAGGTGGAGGTCTTGCGGAAGGAGGGTTGGCAGCCGGAGATGCGTAATTTAATGGTAAGGCCATTATGGGGAGATTTCATGAGACAAGCAACAACACAGAAACAGTATGTGGTACATGGGACTGGAATCTGGCTAGTCCCCACCAAAGTTGTACAGACCAGCAACAGAGGAACGTTGTCCTTGTAACTCAGTAACATCTGGGACTGGAGCAACTGAATTACAATCTCTGCCAGGGTTTCGATTACCTCTCGTCGTGCCCTGAAATGAGAAATGTCCTACCCACTATCCTTCTCACCCCTCCTATGGTGGTATTCGGCTGTCCACTGAACCTACATAATATACTAGTCCATCCTCACACAACCCCTGCTCCGAATCCACCACCTCATGGCTTATACCCCTGTAATATACCTGTCCCATACATCCTCCTACCATCACCTACTCCAGTCCGGTCACTAACATCACCTATCCCATCAAAGGCAGTGCTACCTGTGAAACCAGTCATGTGATTTACAAGCTAATCTGCAACCACTGTGCTGCAATCTATGTAGGCATGACAACCAATAAGCTGTCTGCCCACATGAATGGCCACCGACAAACTGTGGCCAAAAAAACAAGTGGACCACCCTGTTTCTGAACACACTGTCAAACATGATAACCCTCGTCTCAGTGACTGCTTCACAGCCTGTGTCATATGGATCCTTCCCACCAACACCAGCTTTTCTGAATTGCGCAGGTAGGAATTTTCCCTGCAATACATCGTACAATCCTGTAACGCTCCTGGCCTCAACTTTCATTAGTCACTGTCCTCACCCATCCAGCCCCCTCCCTGTTCCCATTCCAGCACTACACAGCCGTCATTTCACCGCCACACCCCATCTTTTAATTTGTTTTTATTTCTCTCCTTTCCGCTACGTACCCCCCACTCCCCACCTTCTCTTCTGCCCTCCGTCTAAACTGCAGCACTTCACTGTCTGCCATCCCCACCGTACTATACCTCCCCCTCCCTGCCCCAGCCTCCTCCTTAGCCCCACCCAGTCGCCACTCCCATCATGCACTGCTGCTGCTGCTCGCAGTGTGGTTTTAGTTGTCTGAGACTGAAGACATGTGTGAAAGTTGCGCTTGCGTGAGCGTGAGCATGTGTGTGTGTGTGTGTGTGTTTCTATTGCTGACGAAGGCCTTAATGGCTGAAAGCTATAATTGCGTGAATTTTTTTGTTGAGCCTATCGCGACTCAGCATCTCTGCTATATGGTGAGTAGCAACTTTCATTCTCTAATATTGTTACATTCCATCCTGGATTTTCCATTGTTTTATTATAAAATGCTTGATATTTCGAAGTATGTTAACTATATGAATATTGTTCTATATAAATTATCGATGTTTTGAAAAGCATGGTCATTCAGCAGCTTATGGCCCCAACATTAATTTATCAGTTATCCAGGGCCTTATTATGACACCATGTTGCACATCATACCTGAAATTCTCAGGGATTTTTTTCTGAAATTTGGATAGGCATCATGGTGTGTGTGTGTGTGTGTGTGTGTGTGTGTGTGTGTGTGTGTGTGTGTGTGTGTGCGTGTGCACTTTGTACTAGAAGAAGAGCCAGAGCGCTTGAAAGTTAGTGAACACTGTTTTCTGTTATGTGTGTTCATGTGCCAACATCTTTCTGCTATAGGTGAGTGATACCTTTCCCTTATTTTACTTATTATTCCATCCAGGAATTTTCATTATTGCTGTTATTGACATGAGTTTGCCATTTATAGTTACTGAGGTGAACTTTTAATTTTTTGCTCAGTTCTGTTTGTTATTAACACCTGCAAACACTACTTGTGATATTTGCATTTTTAACAAGTATCTGATGAACTCTTTGGTTTGCTTTAATTAGTTGTGTATCCCGTAAGTCATATTTAATTTATGTATTATGATGTACAGTGTGCCAATAAAACAAAAGTAGTATACATTTTTTTAATTTCAACAAATATTTTTGTGTGTTAACCTGTTCATTTTTTATTGATTACTTATTTCTATTCACAAATTACCTGTGCTGCTGAAGGACAGTTTAGAAAAACAACTCCAGTCAGCATTTTGTAGCATTTCTGTTATGTGTTAGATATTTTACTTATGTGGTTCAATTGTCAAAGTGTTCACAGTTGTCTATTTAAGTCCTTTCCATGCTAGAGTTAGTTCAATTAGAAAATTGTTTAATATTTTTATTTTTGTGGCACTGAGACTCAAATGGATTCTTAAAAGCAAATTTCACCAGCAAATAAGTGTACTGTGTGGCTGTATTTGACATTCCTGAATGTTTAAAAGGAATTCCAAGAAGGTGGATGTTGTGAACTCTGCATATAATTTGAATTAATTTGCACAGCAAAGACTATTTTGCCTAAGTGAAAAGTTATCCAAAAATATCTTGAAGAACACAGATGAATGAAAGCATAAAAAAGTCAGCTTGATGATGTTGTTCCACTCAGAGTCAGCTATGCTTCTGGCAAAAATATCTGAGGTCCACTAGTGGTGGTGCAAAAAATCTCCAGGTAGCAATAATTGAACAAGTTTGTTTATCAAATATTAATTGCACATCTTCTCTGATGTGGATTGAAATGATAAAATAAATCACTTCTTGAAATAGAGGAATAACACTTCTGGTGGCTGTATGCTGGTTAAATTGTCATTAAACACACACTTTCTAAAAGTCAACGTCCTGCAGGAAGCTCAGTGTTAAAGTACAAACTGAATAAACAAAGCTTAAGTCCCATGGGGAAACAAAATTGTCTAAGCCCTGTGTGTAGGTGTTTGAAAGTTAAACAGGAATAAATTTATAAGTACACAAGTCTGCCGCAATGACAGAGTGCCTGTCTTTTTCAGCGATGAGGCCTCGGGCACTCTTCAATCCCCAGCTGGCAACTCCACGGATCATGAAGTCAGACGTGAAAAGTAGCAACATCATGGAGGTGGCTCTCAAATGAGAACTGTGATTGATGGAGTCCTTGCAGAATTGGCACCTGCCTCAGGAAAATCATTTGGAGTGAACTGATCTGGTCTGGCCTGAGTGCTGCCCTTGAATGCCACTGAGTGCTAGAATACAGCTGAGCCTATTATTAATCAAGTGTCTTGCGGAAGAGAAGAGGTCTGTGCAACCCACAACCTCTAGTGGTGCTTGGATTCCTGCTAGTGGACAGTTGGAACGTGGCTATTCCTTCCACAAAATTATCCCCTGTATATTAGACATCTCCAATGCACTGATGTGATGTTGTTTGGTGACACTGTAGGTGTTAAGCCTTTGCACATCAGTAACTAGCCTGAATTGATCATTGACTGTCTGATGTATTTTATACATTCAGTGTTTTTCCTTAAAAACCTTTTTTTTTATTGTTAATGTTACTTCTTTCAAAACAAGGAATATAACCAGTCTAACATTAATCTTTATTTTCAGTTGCAGGTTGGCTATGGACAAAAGCTGGACTGGGAAGTGCAAGCAGTTCTAGTTGATATTATCCCTTTTCTAAAAGCCCATCTGGATGATATATGCACTCCAGCATTGCTAGAAGCTGTGCGAGAGTTGGCAGTGCATCTGCCACCTACACTTTCTGTTGCATCTAATGTTGTAGCCACCACTCCTGCTGGAGGTTCTCATGGGCAGCTTGATGCTTTGCTGGAGGACGCTTTACTCAAATTTCAAGGTTGTCGGTGAGTAAAACCTTGACCAAGACAATCATTACGGTCCCTGTTTTATTACATCAAATTATTCATTTAGTTAACAAATTACTTACATGCTTGTACAGAAAGCATGTACCATCTCCCACGTGTTGATTATTCTAATGAAGAACAGAACATTGTTAGCGTATCTGTGATAGAAGTGAAAAATAGAGCATTTTTTGTTTAGCATGCTGTGGTAGTCATTAACATAATGACACACCAGCATTAAAATACTTAAACTGATTTAAGAGTTAGTTGTTGGCCTACAAAGTGTAAATTTCTTGTATAGTGATGTAAAATTGAATATATGAATTCAGCTTTAACCCTCACTTGAGCCATGTAAAAGTACATGAGACTCCTGAGCCATAATAATAATATTATTCTGTTGTCATCTCACTGACAACTTTCTGTCTTTACAACCAATTGTTATCTATCTCATCAAATTTTTCAGATATATGATTACATGTATACAATTAACTCAGTAGCCATTGTATTTGAAATTGTTTTTCAGAGCTCAGTAAAGTGGCAAAATAGTTTAGCACATTATTGCTGTACTAAATAGTTATGCAGTAATAGAATTAATTCCACCATTATTTATTTGTTGTCACAAATGCTAATAACATGGTAGCTGCATGTGAAGTCATGAGAGACAAGTTTTCTCAGTTTTGCTTGTTGATACTGATCTAGTTCATAAAGGAATAAGTAAGTGCAGTATCTAAAATATAATTTAGAAGAGACTTTAACAATTATTCAACACTATGTCAGTCTTAAGGTCCAGCCACAGGATGGTTTTTTTTGTTCAGGTTTTGAGCATACACTTGGTGCTTTGAGCACCACCATGAAGGTATGTGTTTTGCACCTTTCATTTCAGAGTGTATGACATATCTGAAAGTGCTTGGCTTCCCCTTCTTGGCGAGAATCTGATGACCTATTTGACTGACTGTGAGTAAGTGTAGTCAGCTTGTTTGTGAAGTGCACATGACTCTGATAATGTTTCATTGTGCGTTTCTCATCACAACATTTATTGGCAATAAAAAAAGTCTGCAGGAGTTCACAAAACACGACAATTTTATTTTGGATATCAAATTCAGAAGATTATCTTGATAAAAATATGTGAACAAACAAACGAATAGCCAAAAAATTTATACATTTTCAGTCATAAAAAGCTTGCATGAATGTAATTTGGAAATAAAATTTTTGGCACAGGAATGCGAACCAGTGGCAATGAAGTTTATTGTTACTTTGTGTGGAGTTTTTTTTTTTTTTTTTTTTGCAAAAAGTAACAATCTGCACTATTTCACAGTGATTCCAAATAACTTGTAATTTAATAAGTTATGTTATTGTTGCACCTCGTAAAATACTTCTGTGGAACAGTTTCATTATAGGATAAAAGTAATTAAATGCTATGAAACATAATAGACACTAAAATATGTCCATTGTGTGTTTTGCAGTTTTGAGAGAAATCATAGAAATGTTTCGTTTTCAAACTTGATATACAAGTAATCACTTTACAGATAATGAAGCATTGTGGGTGGCTGTTCCTTATCTCAGTAGAAATTGCATTACTCATAATGTTATTTTGCCTAGAAATAACCATTATCAGTTTCTCAAGCAGAATATGAAAAATCTGTATTGACATTTTATTTCAGTGATACTGACACAATAGGTTGACACTGCAGTGCATATCTGTGTATTGCTTCTATAACTGCTGTAACGTAATATTTGCGGCAATTCCAAAAGATGTTGCTTGACGATATTTAGTCTAATTTTAAATCACTGAGAACACATGCCACTTGGCCTTCTTAAGACTTCTTTATTGACTTTTACTTAGCAGCTATCCCAGAATCATCACATCTTTGCTACCAAAGAATACACAAAAAATAAATAAAATTTTAAAAATATTACATCATGTTAGGTTTTGGCAACTTCATAAAATATAAATATTCCATCTAGATTTCATCACTGTTGCCTTAACACTACTCCCCCACCAGTAACATGGTTATGAATTAATACATGGTGATGAATGAATTTTCTTAAAAAAAAATCAGCACAACATTAATATAAAACAATAAAAAACATATTGGAATGACAAAAGATATGATACAAAATAATTACAAAAAACCTTTTACAATGTCTGGTATGATATTTGATTAATTCTCCACAGAGACAGCTGCTCTAAGAATCGAGGTGGGAACCTTATAATCCGTCCTACTTCGATACTCTGATATTCAGAGATGGTTCCCTCTGTGGGATGTTGTGGTTCAGTGTCCTTGGAAAAGTTGGAAGTTCCTTCTCTGATTCCCATTTTTCTTGCAGGAGATAAGCTGGTTTAAGTCTGTCCACTGACACATTTATGTGTTTGCACTTCCTTTTAATAGTGAAATATTTTTCATGTCTTGAAATGACAGGAAAGGGACCATCATATGTAGGTTCTAATGGTTTTCTAACCTTGTCACATCTCAGGTAGTGGACGGGATCCCTCTGATGTTATCCAGTACCCCAGGAATTCAGTTTCATTCACTCCAAAGGTTGATTTTGATATGTTGATTCGAAGTCCATAATTAGACAATCGCTCCAGGACTAGTTTCAGGTGTGTTCGGTGTTCTTCAATACTGGATGAGGCAATTAAAATGTCATCGAGGTAAGGAAACACAAAATCTAGCCCAAACATAACTTCATTAATGAATCGCTGGAATGTTGACGGTGCATTCCGCAGGCCAAAGCTCAAGACATTAAATTCATACAGTCCAAATGGTGTGATTACAGCTGTGTTTTGTGCTTATCTTCTTCAGCAATAGGTATTTGATTATAGGCCTTAAAGAGATCAATTTTAGAAAATATGTTTTTGCCTTGAAGAATACAGTGGAAATCTTCTATTCTAGGTATAGGATAACGGTCTGGAATTGTTCTTTCATTTAACCGTCTATAATCTCCACACGGACGTATTGAGCCATCCTTCTTGGGTACAACATGGAGAGGACTTGCCCATGCAGATTTAGATGGTCTAATGATGCCATTGTCAACATGAATCTAAATTCTTGTTTTGCCATCGCCATGCGCTTTGGGTCTAATTGTCTTGCCGTAGAAGACACAGGCGGGCCTTCAGTGGTAATATAGTGTTTGACATCATGTTTAATTTTGCTAGGTACCAAATTAGGTTTAGCTGTGTCTGGATGCTGTAACAGTAGATCTGTAAATTTTGTGTTTTGGCTCATGGTGCTCAGGACGATTTCCTCTGAGATTGACATAACTTTACCCTCAGCATTGAGCTTGGTTACATAATCTATTAATCTTTTATTATGGACATCTACTAATAATTGAAATTTATTAAAAAAATCAGCACCCGATATAGCTTTATTGATCTTCGCAGCTATACATGGCCATTGAAATTGACGTCACAGTCCCAGATCAATAGTACGAAGTTCAATTCCATGTGTAGGAATTTTGGTACCATTTGCAGCATACAATTTATATGGCGACTCAACATTAACATTTGCGTGAGCGGGAATTACAGAAACATCTGCCCCACTGTCGACAAAAAATTGCAATCCTGTTTTTTTGTCGGTCACAAATAAGCGGGTTTTGCAGCAATGGACTTGAGCAGCAGAACTTGCCGCTAATTCAGCTGCTGGGTTGCGTTTCCCTTTTCAGTCCAGCTACATGGAAGTGTGCATTTTTCAGGCTTGCAGTTCTGCCCAAAGTGAAAGTGGTAATAACGGTACTTTCCCTTGGGGTTGTATTTATTTCGAGACTTACTACGACTTCTTTTACATTGATGCCCACAGCTTCTGTTATGAGACCTGCCTCGATAACCAGTTGACAGCGCGGCCATTTGTTGCTCTAGCCCCGAAATTCTTGTCATCAAGTCACTCATTGTTATCGTAACATCCTGTTGGCTACAAGCACCACTTTTTGTGATGAACAATTCGTTACGGGGATTTATTTCTGTTATTCTACCAGCCATTATAACCACCTTTTCGAGTCCCTCGTCACTGACAGTTAAAATGTTCATTATACACTCCTGGAAATTGAAATAAGAACACCGTGAATTCATTGTCCCAGGAAGGGGAAACTTTATTGACACATTCCTGGGGTCAGATACATCACATGATCACACTGACAGAACCACAGGCACATAGACACAGGCAACAGAGCATGCACAATGTCGGCACTAGTACAGTGTATATCCACCTTTCGCAGCAATGCAGGCTGCTATTCTCCCATGGAGACGATCGTAGAGATGCTGGATGTAGTCCTGTGGAACGGCTTGCCATGCCATTTCCACCTGGCACCTCAGATGGACCAGCGTTCTTGCTGGACGTGCAGACCGCGTGAGACGACGCTTCATCCAGTCCCAAACATGCTCAATGGGGGACAGATCCGGAGATCTTGCTGGCCAGGGTAGTTGACTTACACCTTCTAGAGCACGTTGGGTGGCACGGGATACATGCAGACGTGCATTGTCCTGTTGGAACAGCAAGTTCCCTTGCCGGTCTAGGAATGGTAGAACGATGGGTTCGATGACGGCTTGGATGTACCGTGCACTATTCAGTGTCCCCTCGACGATCACCAGTGGTGTACGGCCAGTGTAGGAGATCGCTCCCCACACCATGATGCCGGGTGTTGGCTCTGTGTGCCTCAGTCATATGCAGTCCTGATTGTGGCGCTCACCTGCACGGCGCCAAACACGCATACGACCATCATTGGCACCAAGGCAGAAGCGACTCTCAGCGCTGAAGACGACACGTCTCCATTCGTCCCTCCATTCACGCCTGTCGCGACACCACTGGAGGCGGGCTGCACGATGTTGGGGCGTGAGCGGAAGACGGCCTAACGGTGTGCGGGACCGTAGCCCACCTTCATGGAGACGGTTGCGAATAGTCCTCGCCGATACCCCAGGA
Source organism: Schistocerca piceifrons (assembly GCF_021461385.2). Lineage (NCBI taxonomy): Eukaryota > Metazoa > Arthropoda > Insecta > Orthoptera > Acrididae > Schistocerca > Schistocerca piceifrons. The sequence continues at coordinate 85,347,135 of NC_060140.1, forward strand.
GCAACAGTGTCCCTAATTTGCTGGGAAGTGGCGGTGCGGTCCCCTACGGCACTGCGTAGGATTCTACGGTCTTGGCGTGCATCCGTCCGTCGCTGCGGTCCGGTCCCAGGTCGACGGGCACGTGCACCTTCCGCCGACCACTGGCAACAACATCGATGTACTGTGGAGACCTCACGCCCCACGTGTTGAGCAATTCAGCGGTACGTCCACCCGGCCTCCCGCATGCCCACTATATGCCCTCGCTCAAAGTCCGTCAACTGCACATACGGTTCACGTCCACGCTGTCGCGGCATGCTACCAGTGTTAAAGACTGCGATGGAGCTCCGTATGCCACGGCAAACTGGCTGACACTGAAGGCGGCAATGCACAAATGCTGCGCAGCTAGCGCCATTCGACGGCCAACACCGTGGTTCCTGGTGTGTCCACTGTGCCGTGCGTGTGATCATTGCTTGTACAGCCCTCTCGCAGTGTCCGGAGCAAGTATGGTGGGTCTGACACACCGGTGTCAATGTGTTCTTTTTTCCATTTCCAGGAGTGTAGAATCCGGAAGTTTTTCTAGCCAAAGTGCCTTTAGGACTTTTTCTAACAAATCTACACCTGCCAAGGCTTGCATTTTGCGTAATAACTGACTAGGTTTTTGGTCTCCCAAATCAATTCCAGTAACTAATCTCTTAATACACATATCTTCACTTTCTTTGAAAATATTCAGTAGACGTTCCTTAGCCAATGAATATTTATTCTCATCTGTGCCGCAAATAATGTCCCAAATATTCTCGATGTATTTTGGTTCTAATTGTGACACTAGGTGGTTAAATTCAGTTTCTTCTGTGACAATTTTGCAAATGCTGAACTGTGCCTCTACTTAATAGAACCAAATTTCGGGTTTTTCACTCCAAAAAGGCAGAATTTTGATGCTAACCTTGTTTGCTTCCAGGCGATCTTCAGAAACGCTCCCGTTTGTAGTCATATCATCTTCTTATTATCACGTCAGGGTCACCAAATATAACTGCTGTAACGTAATATTTGTGACAGTTCCAAAAGATGTTGCTTGATGATATTTAGTCTAATTTTAAATTACAGAGAACACACGCCACTTGGCCTGCTTAAGACTTCTTTATTGACTTTTACTTAGCAGCTATCCCAGAATCATCACATCTTTGCTACCAAAGAATAAACAAAAAAAAAAAAAAATTAAAGATATTACATCATGTTATCAGTAATGAACTATAACTATTAACGGTCTTGGCAACTTCATAAAATATAAAAATTCCATTTAGATTTCATCACTGTTGCCTTTACACTTCCATTCAGGTAAATCTGACACATGTACTTTCTGTTCCCATGCATCTACGCCAGCACATGAACTCGAGGCATTGTGTGCACGCATTTTTATAGCAATATGTCTTTCTAGTAATACCGTTATTTATTTTATTTTGTTTTACAATATTAATTTAAAATTATTTAATGGTATTAAATGGCTAAAGAGGATTTTTCCAGTGAAAGTATGGACATATGAAAGGAAATCAGAATGAGAGGGAGAGGGAGAGTGGTGGACAAGGGGGGGGGGGGGGGGCGGAGATGTACACATTGGTGCAATTGTATGCTGAAATATATCCTGTTTGTAGCAAGCTGTCACTGTTGGAAAAAACAGCAACTGGTAAGAGAAACACATTAAACATTTCAGCAGAGTGACGCACAGCCACTGTGTTACTACAAGGCAGCTTGTATGTGTGAGTGGGATCAGCCAAAAGAGTGTTCTGTGAATACTACATTTCAATGCATTTCACGCTTTTCACATTTTGCTCCATTAAAAGCTTTGCAGTGTGAATCAAAATAGTTTACAGTTCTTTAAACAATATTTTTGAAAACTGCAAAAAGATGCAGTGTTTCTATGCAAGATTTGGTTTACAGGTGAAGCACCCTTTACAAACCCTGAGAAAATCAGTCATTGCAATTCACACTACTGGTCAGCTGAAACTCCACACTGGCTGAATTAAGTGAATAAACAGTTGCCTTGGTCTGTCAACATGTTATGCACCTTTTCATAAACCATAAATCATGTAATTTCAGCTCTCTGAGACTGCAGATGTGTGTGCAAGTTGTGCTTGTGTGAGTGTGTGTGTGTGTGCATGTGTGTCTACTGCTGACAAAGGCCTTAATGGCCAAAAACTATGATTGTGTGAATCTCTTTATTGTGCCTATCACGGCTCAGCATCTCCGCTATATGGTGAGTAGCAACTTTCCTTCTGTTGTATTGTTACATTCCATCCTGGACTTTCCATTGTTTGATTTTCATAAATCACATCATTCGTCCCTTTTTTATTGATGGAATTCTAGGCTTCTAAATATCCATAAGAGCATACAGATGACCTGCCCATTCCGTACAGATAATTACAGACCTTCTTAAGAGAACATTTGGAGACTGTTGGACTCATTGTTCATGAAACACAAGGAGTCCTGTTGTTGTTGTTGTTGGTGGTGGTGGTGGTGGTGGTGGTGTGGGGATCTTCAGTCCTGAGACAGGTTTGATGCAGCACTCCATGCTGTGCAAGCTTCTCCATCTTCAAGTAACTACTGCAACCTACATCCTTCTAACTCTGCTTAGTGTATTCATCTCTTGGTCTCCCTCTATGACTTTTGCCCTCCACCCTGTCCTCCAATACTAAATTGGTGAACCCTTGATGCCTCAGAACACGTCCTATTAACTGATCCCTTCTTCTACTCAAGTTGTGCCACAAATTCCTCTTCTCCCCAATTCTTTTGAGTACCTCCTCATTAGTTACATGATCTACCCATCTAATCTTTAGCATTCTTCTATAGCAACACATTGTGAAAGCTTCTATTCTCTTCTTCTCTAAACTATTAATTGCCCATGTTTCACTTCGATACAGGACTACACTCCATACAAATACTTTCAGAAAAGACACTTAATATACACTCGATGTTAACAAATTTCTCCTCTTCAGAAATGCTTTCGTTGCCATTGCCAGTCTACATTTTATATTCCCCACTTCAACCATCATTAGTTACTTTGCTTCCCAAATAGCAAAACTTATTTACTACTTTAAGTGTCTCATTTCCTAATCTAATTCCCTCAGCGTCACCTGACCTAATTCGACTACATTCCATTATCCTTGTTTTGCTTTTGTTGATGTTCATCTTATATCCTCCTTTCAAAACACTGTCCATTCCATTCAACTGCTCGTCCAGGTCCTTTGCTGTCTCTTGCAGTGTCATTGGCAAACCTCAAAGTTTTTATTTCTTCTCCATGGATTTTAATTCCTACTGTAAATTTTTCTTTTGTTTCCTTTACTGCTTGCTCAATATACAGATTGAATAACATTAGTGATAGGCTACAACCCTGCCTCACTCCCTTCCCAACCACTGCTTCCCTTTCATGCCCCTCGACCCTTATAACTGCCATCTGGGTTCTGTACAAATTGCAAATAGCCTTTCGCTCCCTGTATTTTACCCCTGCCACCTTTAGCATTTGAAAGAGAATGTTCCAGTCAACAATGCCAAAAGCTTTATCTAAGTCTACAAAAGCTAGAAACATAGGTTTGCCTTTCCTTAATCTATCTTCTAAGATAATTTGTAGGATCAGTATTGCCTCACGTGTTCCAACATTTCTGCAGACTCCAAACTGATCTTCCCTGAGGTCAGCTTCTACCAGTTTTTCCATTTGTCTGTAAAGAATTCTTGTTAGTATTTTGCAGCCGTGACTTATTAAACTGAAAGTTCAGTAATTTTCACACCTGTTGAAATCTGATTTCTTTGAGATTGGAATTATTATATTCTTCTTGAAGTCTGATGGTATTTCACCTACCTTGCACATCTGTAGAGTTTTGTCAGGGCTGGCTCTCCCAAGGCTATCAGTAGTTCTAATGGAATGTTGTCTAATCCTGGGGCCTTGTTTCAACGTAGGTCTTTCAGTGCTCTGCCAAATTCTTCACGCAGTATCATACCTCCCAGTTCATCCTTGTCCTCTTCCATTTCCATAATATTGCCTTCAAGTACATCACCCTTGTATAGACCCTCTGTATACTCCTTCCACCTTCCTGCTTTCCCTTCTTTGCTTAGAACAGGTTTTGCATCTGAGCTCTTGATATTCGTACAACTGGTTCTCTTTTCTCCAAAGGTCTCTTTAATTTTCCTATAGGCATTATCTATCTTACCCCTAGTGATAAATGTCTCTACATCCTTACATTTGTCCTCTTCATGCCTGCTTAGCCATTTTGCACTTCCTGTCGATCTCATTTTTGAGACGTTTGTATTCCTTTTTGCCTGCTTTGTTTACTGCATTTTTATATTTTCTCCTTTCATCAATTAAATTCAACATTTCTTCTGTTACCCAAGGATTTCTACTAGCCCTCGTCGTTTTACCTAATTGATCCTCTGCCCCCTTCACCACTTCATCCCTCAAAGCTACCTATTCTTCTTCTACTGTATTTCTTTCCCCCATTCCTGTCAGTTGTTCCCTTATGCTGTCCCTGAAACTCTGTACAACCTCTGGTTTTGTCAGTTTATCCAGGTCACATCTCCTTAAATTCCCAATTTTTTGCAGTTTCTTCAGTTTTAATCTACAGTTCATAACCAATAGATTGTAGTCAGAGTCCACATCTGCCCCCCGGAAATGTCTTACAATTTAAAACCTGGTTCCTAAATCTCTGTCTTACTATTATATAATCTATCTGAAACCTTCCAGTGTCTCCAGGTCTCTTCCACATATACAACCTTCTTTCATGATTATGTTATGCTCTGTGCAAAATTCTACCAGGCGGCTTCCTCTTTCTTTCCTTACCCCCATTCCGTATTCAAGTACTACGTTTCTTTCTCTTCCTTCTCCTACTATCGAATTCCGGTCCCCTATGACTATTAAATTTTCATCTCCCTTGACTATCTGAATAATTTCTTTTATCTCCTCATACATTTCTTCAATCTCTTCGTCATCTGCGAAGGTAGTTGGCATATAAACTTGTACTACTGTGGTAGATATGGGCTTTGTGTCTACCTTTCCTGTAATAATGTGTTCACTATGCTGTTCGTAGCACCTTTCCCGCTCTCCTATTTTTTTTATTCATTATTAAACCTACTCCTGCATTACCCCTAATTGATTTTGTATTTATAACCATATATTCACCTGACCAGAAATCTGGTTCCTCCTGCCACCGAACTTCATTAATTCCTACTATATCTAACTTTAACCTATCCATTTCCTTTTTTAAATTTTCTAACATACCTACCCAATTAAGGGATCTGGTTAATGTCACAAGGCCAGATCAGTCAATCATCCAGACTGTTGCCCCTGCAACTACTGAAAAGGTTGCTGCTCCTCTTCAGGAACCACAGGTTTGTCTGGCCTCTCAACAGTTACCTCTCCGTAATGGTTGCACCTAAGGCAGGGCTATCTGTATCGCTGAGGCACACGAGCCTCCTCACCAACGGGCAAAGTCCCTGGTTCATGGAAGGGGCAGGGGGGGGGGGGGGGGGGGTCAGTGAGTCCTAAAGGCATTCTCATTTTATATGGCAGTGAGTCCTAAAGGGATAAGATGCCATATAACATGAGCCTGCACTTGTATAAGTCCAGGTGAAATTCAACCTCTCGTTTTTCCAGAATCAGATTATAACATTTATCAGTGTACATGGTCACCACTTGAGATGCTTGATATGACAGGCATAGTAATAAATACATAATCCATACATGAGTTATGTCTTTGCTTACATTTGTACATAGAGCAGTTGTTTGTGAGAACTCTTCTCCTGATGACAGGACAGTGGCTGCATCTCTATTATCTTCTTACTATTTCATCGAGTTCCACACGATATGTTTTTGAAATCCTCTTCAGAGGATCTTTTGAGTACCACAGACAAAAGAGTATAGTTGCATTTAAGGAACAAAATCAGTGTCACAATTCAGCAGCTATAAACATTAAAAATTTCTTGCTTGCATCAGAAAATTTGACACATTGTTTGTTATAACTTAGTGAAAACCATGCCTTGATATATTTAAAACAATTATCATTTGAACTTCAGTCTCAGTTGCTCATTTTTAATTACATGATATGTTTTGATCACTCTGGATCATCCTCAGATCTAAGTAGTTATGTCAGCAATCCTTGAGAACATAGTGGTTGCATTGGAGTGCTATAAATTGCATGTAATTGATACCAAGTAGTCACGTGACCCTGCATCACTTGTGCAAATGGTGTGTAGGTGCTAGTCCGTTGTATGGAAATGGCACAGTAGGATGGATTGACATGGAGATGTGACAGAATGACAAAAAGGAGCTATTGTGTTTGGGTGTACCCGTGACACCCCACTGTGAATGTAGTTGCCTGATTTGTTGATGTGTCATCATGGACTACCCAAAGTGTCTACAAGGAGTGTGTACTACTCAAAAGTGCCACACTGCCAACTGTTAACCGAGGTACAAGCATACAGAATAGGTTCCCAGGTATGTGAGTGGCTCAAATATTTCTTAAGTAACAGAACTCAGATGTTATCATTGATGGCGAGTGTTTATCAGAGGCAAGCTTATCATCAGAAGTGCTCCAGGGAAGTGTGATAGGAATGCTGTCATACATATACATAAATGATCTGGTGGGCAGGGTAAGCAGAGACCTATGACTGTTGTGGTGTATAGGAAGGTGTCGTCATTAAGTGACTGTAGAGTGTAGGAGATTACAAGATGACTTAGACAAAATTTTTAGTTAGTATCGTGAATGGCATCTAACTTTGAATGTAGAAAAATGTAAGGTAATGCAGATGAGTAGGAAAAACAAACCCATGATATTCAAATACAGCATTAGTAGTGTGCTACTTGACACACTGATGTCAATTAAATATCCAGGCATAATGTTTCAAAGTAATATGAAATGCATTGAGCCTGTAAGGATTATAGTGGGGAAGGCAAATGGTCAACTTCGGTTTATTAGGAGAATTTTAGGAAAATGCCTACATTGTACGATCAAAGCCTACATTGTATGATTAGGAAAATGTAGTTAATCTCTGAAGGAGACCACATATAGGACACTAGTGTCACCTGTTATTGAGTTATGTTCTTGTGTTTGGGATTTGCACTAAGTCAGATTAAAAGAAGACATTTAAGCAATTCAGAGTTGGGCTGCTAGATTTGTTAGCTGTAGACTCAAACTACATTCGAGTGTTACGGAGATGATTCAGGAACTCAAGTTGAAATACCTGAAGGGAAGGTGAAGTTCTTTTGGAGAAACACTATTGAGAAAATTTAGAGAACTGGCATTTGAAGAGAACTGGCATTTGAAGCTGACTGCAGAATGATTCTATGCCAACAACATACATTTCACATGAGGACCATGAAGATAAGGTTAGAGAGATTAAAACTTGTACGGAGGCATACAGGCAGCTGTTTTTCCCATCACTCTATTTGTGAGTGAAACAGGAAAGGAAATGACTAATAGTGGTACAGGGTACCCTCTGCCACCCATCATATGGTGTCTTGTGGAATGTGTATGTAGATATAGATGTAACATGATCTAAGAACAGTGGTTGTAAAAAGACCCTAGCCAATACAGACAAGAGATGACTGTCACAACTTGTCAGTAACAGTCGGTTTCAAATCTGAAAGCAATTGCTGCCATCAGTGAATATAGATTCATCTCAGCCAGTTAACGAGCAAACATTGCAATGGGAACTACATGCAATGATCTTTTGAAGTTGGGTACCTTGAAAAGACTGTTACTTACAGTGACATGTAAAACTGCGCATCTTCAGTGGGACAAACAGAAACTTGACTGTATGTGAGTGGAGGTACATACTGTGGCGTGACGAGTCACTATTTTGCCTCTTTTTCACATGATGCAGGACAACAAGTGCACTAACAGGCCAGTGAGGAATTTAACCCACAGTGTGTGGAGGGTGCAGTTCAGGCTGGAGGTGCTTTTGTGATTTTTGAGGTTGTTTTTCATATCGTGACTTGGGCCCAATCATTCTGGTTGTGGTGAGCATGACTGAGATGTTTACTTCAGTATTCTCATTGACTAGGTGTTGCCCATTTTTCTACATCTTCATGAGGCAGTGGAAACTCACACCTTACAAAATAGCGACATCCACGTTCACACTGCATGCATACATTTTTGGTTTAACAAATGCTGTGACAGCCTATCATACAGTCTGGTATCTACGTGGGATCTGACCATCAGTGAGTGGCTTCAGTTGGATGTGTCATTCCTAAAAAAACGTACAGACTCCTTTTCATCGAACTGAGATTTTCAACGACTACTCTGTGACTCCATTTTCTTATTCCTTGTGTTGATTGAGCTATGCTGAGTAATTTTTTAGTTGGAAGCATGACACTTCCCATTTTTGTATAATCTTTTCAACAACATTTCATTCTTTAGTGTGTTAAATGCAGCTAGAAGTTACTGTTAACTTGCATTTTCTGATTAATGCTAGGGAAGTGATCTTCTCCCTAGTGTAGTATTAAAACAAAGACTGACTTGAAGCAAGACCAGATACACAGTTTGTATCAACTGTGGGACAGTTTTTGAAAGTAATAGTTGGATGTTGGAGTCAACTTATCAAACTAATGAGAGATAAATATGTTATATATTGTAATGGTCTTCTATTGAGCAGTTATGAGAAGTTTACAGCTAGATTGGTGCACATAACTTCCACGTGCATCCTCTGCACCCCATCCTCCTGTTTCAAGAAAAGTGGTTTTTCATTTGGCGTATGAGGTGGGGCGGGATGTCCCAACATCAGTTATACACTATTACTGACTGTCTCTGTTACAAGTTCACACCCGAAAGCAGCCAGAAGATATTTAGTGTGACCCGATATTTTCAATCTGCTAAACAGTCACTGACCAATGACTACTTGCAAGTTAACACGTTCAGTCATTCAGTAGGCTTCTTGGAAAGAAGTGCTCACCATAATGTCTCGCTATCTGCATGAAAACACCCCATGGAGTTAATGGATGACATGATACATTCACATGCGAATATCTCCTAAAATAAATCACTCACAAAAGCTCAAACTTTCACAAAATACTCAACACTGTAGTCATTTTTCATCAACAATGTGAGAACCAATAAAACGCCCCAATTTCTTCATTTTAGTACAAATTTGATCACCCGGTTTAATAGGTGTTTGCCAGAAGACGGCTCCTGAGTGACTCTCTCGACTCATAGATATCGGGGCCCAAATCCCCACTCAAATGCACGAGAAATGCTGAATTCCTATTGGATAGTTTGTTAAACAGCCAATCAGATCATCTCGAGCACTTCTATACTTGTGGTATTTCTAATGTCAGCCAATCAGATTACCACAAGTGATTTAGACTAGAAATCTCATAATTGTGAAACTAGATAAAATTTCACCCGGTTTAATAGGTGTTTACCAGAAGACGGCTCCTGAGTGACTCTCTTGACTCATAGATATCAGGGCCCAAATCCCCACTCAAATGCACGGAAAATGCTGAATTCCTATTGGCTAGTTTGTTAAACAGCCAATCAGATCATCTCGAGCACTTCTATACTTGTGGTATTTCTAATGTCAGCCAATCAGATTACCTCAAGTGATTTAGACTAGAAATATCATGATTGTGAAACTAGATAAAATTTAACAAAAACAAAATATGATTCCTTTCCATAAAATAAATTACTAATAAATTTAATACTCAACATGCCTTCTGGCTGCCTTTCACAAAATGAAGCTCACTCAGACATATGTCATAAATTCCCCTATTGCACAACTTTCTCACACATGCATTTACATAGTTTTAATAAAATATCCCATTCTCACTTTATGTATGTCCTCTATTCCCTTTCTCAGCCTCTCCGAAACACACACGCAACCAAAACATGATGAAATAATAATTTTCTGGAGTACTTTTAAGTACGTCAGAAATCTGTGATAATGACATTAAAGAAAATTCCAAAATTTAGATTATATGAACCTATGCTCTTGGTTGTAGTTTCAATTGATACTTTAAATGAATACATTACAGACCCTTACTCAGTTTCACAGCAGCAGCATGGTTATTATGTGTTTTAGATAAAAATTTATATCTCTGAAAGTATTGAAGTTATTGATTTGAAATTTTAACATTATCTTTGTGTTATCCACAGAATTTGGTATACTAAGTATAAAAAGTTCGATTAACATTTAATAATACTTCTTCAGATTGATAGGGAGTATGTGTAATGTATTGCATGCAGCGTTAGTCAAGTAAACATCTCGCTCGGCCCTGTAGTGTCAACTGTGCGGAGCATGAGAACCAAAACCTGCTCTCCTCCCAGCTCCACACCAAGCTACACTTTCAATACAAGATGACAAATAGTAATAATTTGCTACTTGGTTTGGCACTTCATTTACACACATTGGGTAGTATTATAGATTGTAACAGCAGTGGTATGTTATTTGTTGCAAACTCAACTCATTATGAAAAAAAATTATTTAAATTCCTAAATTTGTAATTTGTGTGTTATTTTTCTTGGAGGAAAAGCATCTTATTTTCTCATTCTTTGCAGACTACGAGATGTTGGAGAAGAATTGCTCACTGCAATTGCTGAAGTTGTGCAGAGTGAACTGACCTTTTTGCGTTTGGTGGACACTGTTAGGAGAGACTCTGAGGTAAATTAGAATAAGAAATGGTATTTGCTCAACTCTCGCAACTGCTTTATCAATCTGCTTTTCTGCTTTGTTGCAGGAGAGTTTCCCAACCAATATTTCATTACTCTAATATTGTTGAAGAGCTGTTTAGTGCTCACACTTACTAGTTTCCTGACAATATAATGCTGCATCAGTCTGGTTTGCACTATCATTACACCAAAAAAAGTAGTTTGTTATTGTGTTTGCTACATTCTTATGTTTTCATTCAGATATCAATTAGAATAAAAAAACAGATAATATTTCCTTGTATACAAAAGTACAATGTTCTGTGCTAGTCTTATTGTTGGTACTTATTTTAGATTTTTCCTGTTCTTCTTCCTTTTTTTATCTTCCAAGAAGGAAACAATTTGTGATCAGAATTTGGGAGTGAAATTATTTCTCACTGCCAGCTAGAACACCCAGAACTGTTGAGACATGTAAAAGTTACATATGACAGTACACTAAAGAAAATAAAAGAAACTGCTTGTAGGAGTAACTTAAAATGAAGTGTCTTCAGTCTATAGGTCTGCAGTATTGACATAATTTGAAGTTTTAAAAATTCTGATTTAGTAATCTGAGAAATTATACTCTGTGAATGGTTTTTATTGGATTATTTACAAGATAAAAGTCATCTCTCCAAACACTTAAATATGATGGCTCTGGGATATGAATTGCTTTTGGGTTATGCTTTTAAGAAGATATTGCTGTTAATGTGGTGGTGGGCAATTCAGTTTTTGCATCAGCCATGGATTGTGTGTGGAAGATACATGTCTCTGGCTGCTTGAACCAGATGAAAATTATGTAAACTACATTCTCATAAAAATGATTGCTTTAAATATTTCAGCTTTTTTTTCAGTGGTCCATATATGTGACCTTCGTATGATGACAAATTTGGGTATTTTACACAAGAGTGCAGTCACCATACTGTTTTGTGTTCTGAACCCTGCTAGTGTGGAAGCGTGCTTACAAATTTTTCTCCTAATTCACACATGGGATTTTGGCACCAGTGGAGCACATCTGTCAATCTCAGAGCTTCTTCCTGAGCAAAACTATGCTATATAGCTTTGAAGACATATCTGCTCTTGTCTCACTGTCTGTACACCACTCATGATCCCGCATCAAGATTATTGGTAGATCTGTTTCTTATTCAGTCTGTATCTTTTCATCATCCCCAGCATTAGTAAGAAAAGAAAAAAATTATAAAATGCATGTCACATGGTTCTATGTTTAAAAGTGACATAGTAATGAGGTGGTCAACAATCACAATCCATAATAACAAACACGATTCATGATCATGGTTTTTATACAGGACAAACTTGGCTAATTTTGTAATATGGTTAGTTTCGCAGTACCATACATATCCATTCACTGCAAAATTGTACGAGCTGATTTTAAGTATGAACATTGCACCACAGGTGGCAACACTTATCAGCAGTGTGTGGTCGAGAAAACAGCTACCGGAGCACATTCTTGCGGCTGTGATAGAAATTTTTCCAGTGTGGTTGAGAATATTTTCAGTGTTGCACGTGTTTAGTGACAGCTTTCTGGTTTTTTTATTGATACTGCCAATATAATCTGAAGTGTAAGTGATGGGTTCTTCACTGTTCTCTATTTAATTTAATGTCTTGTTAGCCATTTTGACACCAATAGTTTGCTTGTAATTCACTTTTGCTGGTACTGCAGTTCTTAATGATTTGGTGCCACTGACGAGTGCATAAAGCAGTTCGAGCAGCACGCAAATCAAATAAAAGAACGTATTTTACATGTTGTTTTGCTGAATTAAAGTGCTTTCATGATTTGAATGTGATACTGACATTCGTTAAGGAAGGCTTAAGGTATTTATCAATTTAATTTGTTACAGATATATAAACCTAGAGTCAAATATGGAGAATAGTCCAGCAAAAGGATTTGGAAGAAACTGTACGAAGGGTGTTAAAGGATGGCTGGTCAGTTTATAGATCCAGTAAAGATTTTGGCATACCTTACAACACCCTAAAGGATAGACTAAGTGTTTGCGCCAATCCTGTGGACTGTGTTCTCATGAAAAGGGGTGCCCCTTCTTTTTAGCAGAGGAGGAGGAAACTAATGAAATTGAATGCAAGAACTGGGTTTCGGATTGTCGGCAAGTGATATGCATTATTACACTCACAAATTAGCATCGAGGAGACCTCAAAGGAACCCATTTGGGGAAGAAAGAGACAAGGCAGAATGGTGGAGTTCATTTAAGAAATGATATGGACTAAGTTTACATCAGCCAGAAAATCAATTATATCATAGGGCTGCAGCTTCAAATCATTCTAATTTGAACAATTTTTATGATGTGCCAAGTACTGTGTATGAGAAAACAGGACTCATGACAAAGCCAAATCTAATTTGGAATCTAGATGAAATAGGATTTTCAATGGTGAATAAGCCAAGCAAAATTGTTTCACCAAAGGAGCAAAATGTGTCCACCAGCAGATGACTGGTGAAAAGGGGGAGACTACAACAGTTATGTTTGCTGCCAATGCTGTGGGACAAACAGTGCCTCCTATGTTTATTTTCAAGGGGATTCCTGTCACTGATAGCCTGAAATAAAATGCTCCTACATTGAGCCAGGCAGCAGTGTCAAAAAATGGCTGGATAAATTCAGAAATTTTATGGAGTTCTTGAAGCACGTCATTAACCACATTCCTCCTGCTCATCCTGTTCTGCTATTGATGGACTCACATTCTAACCATGTCTCTCCAGAAGCTCTAAAATTCAGACAAGAAAATGGCATTCTTTTTGTTACCTTTCCATCACACACCACTCAGATCTTACAGCTGTGTGATGTGTCCGTGTTTGGTTCTCTAAAAATGGCTTGGAAAAGAAATGTGAGGGACTTTATGAAAACTTGTGGTTACAATCCTACAAGGATGGATTTTTACCATCTGTTCAAGAAGCCCGTGGATGAAACTATAACTACAGCCACCATCAAGAGTAGTCTTTCTAAAACTGAAATTTTTCTCATGAATAGAGATGCCATTCCAGACGTCACTTTGAAGGTTTCCCAAGTTAATGAGACCTTTAATGCTGGGCAAGTAGAGCTACCTGAAAGAACAGTAGATGAATGCATATCAGCTGAGCAAAAAGAAGCTGTTGATAATATGCCATCTGAGACAGAAGCGTCAACAGATCAAAGTGAAAGTATTCAGGAGGAAATTAACATGCCTCTTCCAAAATCCATAAAATCATGGCGAAAGAGGAAACATGCAGTTACTTCAACCAGAGTTATTGCTCATGAAGGCATGTTGGTTGCAATAGGCCTAAAGACCCCTGAAGAAAGGGAAGGAGACAGAAAATTCCAAATCAAAGGGGAATGTTCCAGCAGAGAGGCAACAACGAAAAGTGAGCACCTCAAAAGCTAAAATGGGAAAACAGCAAGTGCATGCACAAGTAGTTCCTTTTACAAGACGATGTATGCCTGTACAGAGAAGATTAATAAGAAATGTAGGAAAGGATGACAACATTTGTTCGCCATGTGGTGGAAATTACAAAGATGATAATGATGGCCAAGAATGGATTTATTGCTTGAAGTATGAAAGACTGAAGGCATACTGTGCTCAGTTCACATGCCGTTTATGCACTGAGGCTGATTCTGATTAACTTGAATCACATATCCCATTTTAAGAACTAACTTCAATTACATTTCCGATTTTAAGATGTTTTATGACTGCAATAATTAATTTTGTTTATTGTATTATTCCTTTATATGTTAAAGTATGTAATTAATTAATCATATTACCATTGATTACATTACTTATAATAATTTAGCAATGGTAAATACAGTAGATGTTAAGTGTATGATGTTTTGGTTACTTTAAATCATGTTCTGCTGACACTAAAGTATTCTTTTAGAACTATAACTGCTACTGCGAAATTACCCAAGTAGTATTGTGAAATTGCCTGAGTCCTTATTAACGCAGTAAATTAGTACTATTTTAAGAAAGTTTTCTTGTATCTGAAATTTAACTTTCAATATTTAACATTTATATCAATGAATTATACTACTTTTACATATAATTTGAGACAAAAATTTCATTTTTAAAATATTTCTTTAAAATACTAGAGCCGAAAAACCTTAATACTGTGAAATTAGCCAAGTTTGCCCAATCATTTTATTTTGTACAACTATTCTACCAGTGTAACTAATAAAGTTCTGCATGAGTTTTGGATAATTACATTAATCCGTATGGGTAGAAACCTGCATTTATCATGTTGAAGGAAACAGACAATGTCAGATACACAATTATTTTTGTTATTTAGTCTCAAATTCTGCCTTTAGAGGCATTGTTTTTAATTTGTTGTTATAATTCTTGAACTGGAAATACACAAATTTACAGGTGCTATACAAATTAGTGAATGTAAAATTAATTGCTCAAACACGACACACTAGGTGTAACAGTTACACTCTT
Source organism: Schistocerca piceifrons (assembly GCF_021461385.2). Taxonomy (NCBI): domain Eukaryota; kingdom Metazoa; phylum Arthropoda; class Insecta; order Orthoptera; family Acrididae; genus Schistocerca; species Schistocerca piceifrons. The sequence continues at coordinate 85,362,203 of NC_060140.1, forward strand.
CATATTACAAATGACAAAAACTTTGCAATATAAGGCAGTTGGAGAGGGTCTCTTAGAAGATCATCCTTTGTGCAAGTTATTGAGCATGAAGGATGTTGAAGCATATGACTTGTAATTTATTGTTGTTCACAATCAGAATACACTCCACCCTAATAGAAGTCCCATGGTTCAAGCTCCTGAATGTAGCATGTTAAGCACTTTACACACCAACCAGCTTTAATTGTGTCTTGAGGTGGTTGATTGCTTATAGCCGTCCTTCTACAGAGGTGATGTGTCTTCTTCTTCTTCATCACAGTTCCAGCCATGTTTTCTGTGATCATTCCAAGGCCTTTGATAGTGTATATCATAAAATGTTGCTAGGGAAACTAAAATTATGTGATATTAAAAATCTTCCCCTTGCATTGGTGGAATCTTCTTTTGGCGATAGAAAACAGAGAACCACATTAGCAAATGAAATGACAGGCATAAAATTTAATTCAGCGTAGGAAAACATTAAATGTGATGTATGCAAGGTACAGTGCTTGTCTGTCCTGCTTCTATTCTTAGCTTGTGTAAATGATTAACCTATGACATTGGAGGATTCTCCAAAAACTGAAGAGTTAAGTATATTGATAGAGGGCCCAAACACACCCATACGAGGCACAGCCAGGAGAATCATGAAACAGACTTGCAATTAATGGGTCCATGGCAAATAATTATTCTCTCAATATTATAAAAACTCATATAATGGAATTACAAACAAATAAAAATTATATCAGGTAGTAGAAGCAGAGATGAATGGACATTCACTGGACGAGTCAAACAATTTGATGAGTAAGAGTGTATGAAGTGTATGTGCAAACTTTCCACTTCTCTTATACGAGTCGACTTACTTGGTGTACAAGGCCAATCTACTTCCTTGGATAACCAGCTTCTAGAATCTCTATAACTTCTTCTCCAAAGAATGATGCTAGTTACAGGAACCTTAAAGACTCTCTCTCTACTTGTGAAATAATCAGGTACTCAAAGAATACTTTTCAACAACTATCAGTATATTTGAGCTTCATAAAGAACAAAATTCACTCTTCGCACATAAGCATTAGACTTCTTTTTAGTCTCTCATATCATCTCACATTAGAAACAGATTTAAGTACATTTAGCAAAGAGTTGGCTTAACAACCAATAACTCTATTACAAACAAATCGTCAAGTATGTCTTCCCTCCAGTAAGCCCAAGACAAGAGCTTTTTTTTTTAGACTTCAGAATCTCAATTGTTCCTGTTATTTATAACAAAGGTCACTTATACAATTGACACAGAATAACCTAGAAGTTCCATGGTTCTTCCTATACTTTCACTAGAACTTCCATGGATCGCCCAACAAGACTTGTCAGTGCCGTTTGGCCGCCGCGTCTACCTTCTGCTCGCCACTGATTTCACACCTGCTCACACAAATGTGTGATGCGCAGTAGGTAGGATTCTAACATCCCACACTAAAAAAATAAAAAAACGCAGAAGTTCTCAAAACCCTAAATGAGGTGCCATCTTTGAGACTCCTGGGCATCCAGGTGGATAGTAAACTGAGGCAACACCAGAATGTGGATAAGTTAACCAAAAAACACAGCTCCAGGTTCTTCTACACTAATAAGTATCTGTCAGTGTGCTGACCTACAGACATGAATGCCAGCATACTTTTAATGAGTTCTCTCCTGTGGCATAATCTTCTGGAGCATTAAGTTAAGGTGAAAAAAGTGTTTATTCTGCAAAAATAGGCAGTAAGAACAATGGGTAAAGTTGATAACTGAGCATCTTGTAGAGGTCTCTTTGGGTACCTACGGTTCTTAAACTTACATGTCAATACATACATAAATGCTATGTTTTAAGTGTTAGCTGAAAAACATGGCTGAGTAGTACAAGAGGAGGAGCAGTGGATTTTTTCAAAGTACCTATTTTCCTACTAACATACTTATGCACAGATCAGCCAGAAAATTATGACCACCTTCCTAATAGCCAGTATGTCCACCTTTGGCATGGATAACAGTGGCAATAGATCATGGCATGAAAGCATTGATGCCTTGTTGGCATCATGCCTTGTTGGTATCATATCTACACACACACAAGTCCCTTAATACCCGTAAATTCTGGGAAGGCTGGTGATGAATTCTGATGTCATGTTCAATCGCATCCCAGATGTGTTCGATCGGACTCAGATCTGGTGAGTTAGAGACCCAGCATATCAACTGGAATTCGTCACTGTGTTCTCGAACCACTCTATCACACTTCTGACCTTGTGCCATTGCACATTATCTTGTTGAAAAATATCACTGCTGTCAGGAAACATGATCATCAGAAGGGCTGTACATGGTCTGCAACCAGTTTGTGATACTCCTTTGCCATCATGGTGCCTTGCATGTGTTCCACTGGCCCCATGGATGCCCAAGTGAATGTTCTGCAGAGCACCACCAGCTTGTCTTCATCCCGCAGTACAGGTGTTGAGAAGCTGTTCCCCTGGAAGACAATGGATTTGGCATGATGATATGATGAAGGTATCAAGATTCATCAGACCATGGAACACTCTGGCACTGCGCCAACATCCAGTGTTGATGGTCATGTGCCAATTTCAATCGTAGTTGCCAATGACATGGTGTTAACATTGGCACATGTTGAGTCATCAGCTGTGGAGGCACATCATTGGGAGGGTTAGGCACACTGTGTGCTCAGACACACTTGTACTCTGCCCAGTATTAAAGTCTGATGTTAGTTCCACCACAGTTCACCACCTATCCTGTTTTACCAGTCTGCTCAGCCTGCGACATGCAACATCTGTAATGAAGGTTGGCCACCCAACCCCATTAGGTCTGGACATGGTTTCACCTTGGCTTCACCACTTGTTGAAGACCCTCAACATAGAACTCCTTGAACACCTGACAAGTCATGCAGTTTCTGAAATGCTCGTGCTGACCTTCTGGGCCATCACAATCTGTGCTCGGTCAAACTCAGATAGGTCACATGCTTTTCCCATTCCACACATGTACCGTGTGTATGTCTGATCAGCAATCATTCCTCGCCAAGCACAGGATCAACGACAACTGAAAAGAATCATTCAGTGTGACAGAAGTGCAACCCTTCTGCAAATTGCTGCAGATTTCAATGTTGGACCATCAACAAGTGTCAGAGTTCAAACCATTCAACGAAACATCATCGACATGGGCTTTTGGAGCTGAAGATCCACTTGTGATGACTGCACAACACAAAGCTTTACACCTCAACTGGGCCCATCAATACTGACATTGGACCGTTGATGACTGGAAACATGTTGCCTGGTCAGTCAAGTCTCATTTCCGATTGTATCGAGCAGATGGATGTGTACAGGTATGGAGAAAACATCATGAATTCATGGACGCCGCATGTCAGTAGGGGACTGTTCAAGCTGGTGGACGCTCTGTAATGGTGTGGGACTCGTGCAGTTGGATGGGACCCCTGATACGTCTAGATATGATTGTGAGAGGTAACACGTACTTAAGCACCCTGTCTGATCACCTGCATCCATTCATGTCCATTATAAGTTCTGACGGACTTGCGCAATTCCAGCAGGACGGTGCAACACCCCACATATCAAGAATTGCTACAGAGTGGCTGCGGGAACACTTCCGCTGGCCACCAGATCCCCCAAACATGAACATTATTGAGCATATCTGGGATGCCTTGCTACATGCTCTTCAGAAGAGATCTCCACGCCCTTGTACTCTTACAGATTTATGGACAGCCCTACAGGATTCATGGTGTCAATTCCCTCCAGCACTACTTCAGACATTAGTTGAGTCCATGCCACATCATGTTGCGGCACTTCTGCCTGCTCGCAGGGCCCTACACAATATTAGGCAAATGTACCAGTTTGTTTGGCTTCTCAAGAATGGGCAGCATGAATGCTGTATGAGTTAGTTTTTTCAAGTCTGTAAATTCATTTCAGTGAAAAGTGGTCTGGTAGTTGACTTCACCACCCTCTGTCATTTACTTGTGCCATTTTACTCACCTTTGAATGAGTATGTCAAGAGACTACAACAGTATCACTGACTGTTATTGATTTTTAGCTTACAGTGGCAAGCTTGTATGTTAGACCACACATTGGAGTAGAGATCCAGAAAAGTTGAGTAGAATAGTGAAACAGTAAGGCTTGGCTATACGATATGAGTCATAAACACAAATAGTGAATGTTCTTACATTTATGATGCATATGCACATTGCAGGATATGAAATTTTATTGTTGGTAATGATTTTGTTTGGTTCTAGTATTTTATGTGTGCCTTTACTTTCTCATTATCATTTCTCACATGTCATCTACTTTTATCTTACAAGGGGACAGTGCCTATTTGTCATCATCAGTTTCGTCTAAATTTATTGTATATGCAGGACTTGGCCAGGAGGAAAGTGACAGAAGTGGGAGGTGTAGATGATCAAGAATGTAGAAAAAAATAGCATTTTTGGTGTGATTTGGGTGAGGCATGTGCTATTTTGTTACCATTCTTTCCAGGAAGTGGTTGGCGCTACAGAATGATAACTTGGGGGGGAGGGGGGGGGTGTCATGTGATCAAATCTCCACCCACAAACTTTTTTTAATTTTTTGCTTTTACATTACTTACACTTCAAATAAACCAAAATAATGCCCAGTATATTGTATTTATTAATTTTTTAATGAAAGCTTTTGGTAATGCACTGATGATTATGTTATAGTCAAAATCTATATCTGCTGCAATAAATTACAGATTACAAATTTAGATTTTCATAAAAGGCTTAAAAAGGAAAAGCAAAGTAAAATTTGGGATTGTAAAATAATTTCCAAGAATGGATTATAAATCCACATACAATAACTTCAAGTATAAAAGTAGGTACTATTGTTACTTTACAGTTGACGATCTACCTGTGTTTGGGTGATATACGCCATAAAACCATGGGAAGCCGTAATTTTTTCGGCATCTTGAATACATTATGAGTGCCAAATTTTTGTCTGTATGCTTTAATTACAATCCTTTCTTGGAAATTTAGTTGCAGTTTCAAATTTTCCTTCGATTTTCCTTTCCATGCCTTTTATTAGAATTAATGAATATTAATCTGGAAAAATATTAATAAATACTAATATATTAATAAATTAATTAATATTAATAAAAACTATATGTTGAACATTATTAAGGTTTATTTGCAGTGTAAGTAACATAAAAATAGGAAATAAAAATTATTTCTGCATGAGGACTCAACCCTACAATCCTCGAATTACCATCCTGTACTCTTTCTGCTGCACCAACCACTGCCTGTAATGTACGATAGGTTAATGCCTCATCTCACTTTTGTCGAAAATGTAATTTTTCTGCCCTAAATGCTGGGCCATCTGGAGCTCCCACTTCAGTCACTTTCATTTTTGGCCACGCCATGCATATATCAGTAATTCTGACGAAATCAGTGATGACAAGGAGGTATGGTCCTCTTGCTAAAATGTCTAATTTTTTGAAACTTACAAAAGTTTTCTTCATTGTTATCTACAATTTTTAGCTTTGGCTCCATATCGGTACAGACTTTAATGATTGGCCACCACAGTTGCAAGATATGAATGTTGTCTGAGGGCCTGTTATTTACGAAACAGTGGCTCAGATGAGACATTGAGTAATTGATTGGCAATTGCTTGTTTAATGAAAATGAAAATCAGCTGTTTTAACTTTGAAATATTTCTTATTTGTTAGTATTGCAGCTAGAGAATTCCAGTACATTATGAGGGACAAATAGTTAGCTGATGGAACTCTACTGTCTATTTATACCTACTTTTATTTACCAAATCACTTTATATTTTACCAAAAGTCTGCAGGATACACTGGTCACAAAGACAACTTGACACTGACAAGTGTGGACTATTACACACAGTACGATTTGGATGTGCACTCTGCATTGTAATAAAATGTTCTTGGATGTTTAACTACACAAGATATTATATTGATTCATACTGAAGGGGAAGTAATTAACTTTTAAAATGCTTATTTGACACTACAAATAGCATCAAGCCACAGTCACTAAAACAATGAAATTTTTAAAAGAGTACATAACTGCTTTCGATGCACTGAGTTGTCATTTTCAAATATAATCACAACTTGGAAAACTGCATTAATAATTGCAACCACACTTCTTTCAAATATCACAAAAAATACACCAAAAGCAGTAAACTGTAGCAACGGCAGCAGAAAATGGTCACAAGATGTCATGACAGTTTTTGGTTGATTAGTCATTTCACACCTTAATGCAGTGTAGACAAAAACTGCATTGGCATGAAAGATATTATATACTCTTGCATTATGTCATGCAATGATCATTTTGCAAACAAAGGCTTAGAGTCATAATCTTATAATGTGCAACAAGCCCAAAACTAGAACACAGTACAATTGCATGCATGCTGTGTTCTTGTTTTGGCTAGGTGTATGTTATAAGATTATGACTGTGAGCCTTTGTTTGCAAAGTGATCATTGTATCACTGCAGGACTCAATGCAAGAGTATATAATATCTTTCATCCCGATGCAGTTTTTGTCTTCACTGCATTTAGGTGTGAAATGACTGATCAACCAAAAATTTTCATGACATCTTGTAACCCTTTTCTGCTGCCTTTGCTTCAGTTTACTGGTTTTAGTGTAATTTTTGTGATATTTGAAATACGTTTGGTTGCAATTATTAATGCAGTTTTCCAGGTTGTTGATTACAATGATGACTCAGTGTGTTGAAACTAGTTATGTAACCTTTTAAAAATTTCATTGTTTTAGTGACTGTGGCTTGACAACCATTTATGGTGTCAAATAAACATCTTAAATTTCATTCAGTCACACCCCTTGATGACAGTTATGTTGAAACACAAAAATTAACTTTTAATATTTACATTTTGTTTAGTTGTTTATGCTGTCAAGGAAGGTTTACACATTTTTAGACATACAGAATAACAGTTAAATTTCACTATTGTATTGTTTTTACAGTAATCAGATATAATTATTGGCCCACTGTAATGACATAATCATCCTATTTCCTTTTTGTTGGTTTGTTTTCCCCAGGAACCAACTGAACCTGTGACCACAGAAAATATTGCAGAGACTTTTACCTTGGCAAACAAGCAGGTATGTTCCTGATAGACCAATATCTTTGGCTACACTATCCAGTACTAGGACATACTTAATTTATAGTCATTTACTATCTACAGATGAAGTTAATGAAAAATGTGTTGTTAGAAAGGGGCACCTGAATGCATTGTAAGTTAGATGTTTCAAAACTGTAAATTCATTCCAGTGAACTGTAATCTGACATTTGACTTCTCCACTATTGTGTGTGACTTCTCCACTATTGTGTGATTAAAATACTTTGCAACCTTTACTAGTTCTCATGGAATGACTGGAGAGGACATCTTTACCAACATGCACTGAGCGCATCGTGTCTTCTTTCAGTTTGCGGTCATTAACCAGCCATCAAAAAGAAATTTTTATTAGTAATAAACAAATTAAAATAGAAAAGAAGACACGTATGTCAACTAATATTTTATAAATACTCATGATTACAGAATAAGCAGTATGACTCCAATGAAAGAATTATTTCTGCCCTCTTTCTTGAACCTGGAACTGGAGCTGACTGAAATGACCATCTGTTTGAACTATTCTTCCAGAATTCCTCCATGAATCAGGAATCAATGTTTCCGCAACTGTTTCCTTGGTATGACTCACAACTTGAGACAAGTCCTGTGGGTTAATAGCTTCTTTTGTCAACACTTACCGTACACCTTACTGACATTTATTGCCGTGTTGCTTTCCACCTTGGCCTTAAAGTTCAATCAATTTGAATTACATAGGATGCTGATTATGCTATGCCCTTTCAGCATAGTCAGGTTTCCAACCAGGTTCTGTGGGACTTTTAATTTGTCTCATCTGGCCACACAATGTCTCTGAATGACGAAACCACACAATGTCTCTGAATGAAATGCTCTTCATGGCATGCAGATACTGGCATCTCCAGGCCAATTTGTCGCTTCTCTCTGTGATAAACATTGGAGGTGAAAAATGTTTGTGCTGGAAACCAAGTTCATGTAGACAGTTTCAATGAAGCAACCTACACCCATTAAATAACTTCTTCTTTCAGGCTGAACAGGAGTTTGTTTAAAGTAGGATATCCCTTGTGTTGATAATATGGTAACAGTGTACAAATCTACATATTGCAAGCTGCTTCAATTAGTTGATCTTGGTTACGCTTCTATTGTAACTACCTTTCTTGCATTGTTTCCAGGGAATAATGACCTGTTGTTACTTCATCATTTCCACGTACCTTCTCCTTTCCAATTTTCAGTGCTGTAGGTCTATGAATGTTAAGTACACCTTGTTCTTTCCAACTCACTTAAAAGATGTAAAATTGTATCCTCACTATTGCACACCAATTTGAAGCACTCTCTCACAAGCACAAAAATTCACAGCCTTATTTGCAGAATGTAATTCTCCTTGTAACCCCAAGTACTTTTGAAGCCAGGGAATGTGTTCTTGGACATTATCTTTTAAGGTGAACTATGGGTTGAGACATGTAACACTGTTACTAAAACATCACTAATACAAATAAAAACATTCACCATAAACACAGAACATTCCAACAATTGAAAACATTACTCTTGACAATGAGAAGTGACAATTATAGAAGCAATAAATGCCCAGGACTTCATGCTACTGTTTACTGACAGTATAGCAACAAAAGTTGGCTATCTGTTGGTTACCTGGACATAAGCTTCATCCCTCCCACTAGAACGAACCAACAGAAGCTGCAAGTTGATTTAAGTGCACAATAAGTGTAATGTGCTTGTTCCATCACACCTCTGTGCATAGCCACATCAAGAGAGTATGTGAATGTCTTTGATCAGTTGTGCACATTGTTGTACTTTTATTAGGGTCACATGTCAGTCATTGCAGCCAGTACTAATCTTGTGCATATCTTCCTGCATTTTACAACAGCTCTGTCATGTGACCAGGGCTATATAAATAAAACGCACCATATGTGACCAATCGTACCCATCTATTGAAGGTACCTGTCTAGACACTTACATACATAATGAGCAGCAGTTATCCTATAACATTTCCCAGTGATTATTGATGTGGCTCTACACATGGAACTGCATAGCAAATTCCACTTAACAAGAAATTCTCATTTCAATCACATAACTAAGCTAATGTCTTTTTAGGTAAAAGTCTAGGGCAACATCAAAAATGAAAAAGGCTAGTATTCATCTCACTGCAATTATCTGCTGCATTGTGAATTAGAAAATATTGTCTCGTCCTTCACTATCCATACACACAGTTCCGAGAGACATCATTATTTTTCAGACATTGTGTGTTTTTTAATATAATTTGACAAAAAATAAAAAATCATCATGGTGTCATCTACAGTTGCTTAAAGATAATGCTTTTGATGATAAATTAAAGAGGGGGTCTAAGACATGTTGAGGAAAGGAGTAAGGACCAGGCCTTGGCCGAATGTAACGAATCATAGACATAGACTTGTTAGAAGTTGCTACCATCTTCAATTACTGTATTCTCTCATTGCCTCTATCTTTGTATTTATTCACGTTAGTGAAAGTGCTCATTTACATTGTGCCTATACGTGTTTCAAGGCATGAAATTTTATTGTTGTTGATAATTTTGGTTGGTGCTAGTATTTTATTGGTGCCTTTAACTTTGTATTTCCACCTCTTGCCTGCAACATTTACTTTTATCTCAGATCATCTGGGTTTACAAAGTTACAAAATTTTTCTTCATTGCTATCAGTCAGTTTTTGGTTTTGGATCCCTGTCTTTTGTTATGGATTTGTTGTCATCATTTTCTTTGGTTTGCTTTTTTTATAAAAAAAATAAAAAAAAACAGTCACCACAGCTGCAAATCAGAAATGGTCTTTCATTAGTGTTGAATATCTGTAAAAGTGAGTTGTCACTGCATTAAGTATGCAGCTATCCTGAAACTTGTCTAGCTATTCACACAAATTTGCCTGACTCCTCTTTACTGTGTGCAAAATCTCCAGATTATAACAATGTACTTCCTTAGTATGATTTGCAGGATGACTGTGCATTGTTGTAATGAAATGATCTTGGATGTATAGTTGCACCAGATGTTTATTTTTTGATCCATACTGATGGAAGACTAGATATATACATGCACACATAGATACACCTTCTGTCTCTTCTCAGTAATGACTGAGCTAATGGGATCATAACGTATACAACTCACATAGTTGTGATAGAAAAAGAGAACATGTTAACTTCCAATTTTTACTTTTGATATGGACTTCTTCATACTTCAAAGGAATATTTACAGTTTGTGTAAACACATAGATTAATAGTGAAACTTTATAATATCTACATTATTGGCTCACTGTAATATCATTACCATCAAATGTCTTTTAGTTGTTTTTTTTTTCTCTGTCTCCAGGAACCAGCTGAACCTGCCTCCACCACTGAAAATATTACAGAGACTTCTTCCACAGTGACCAGTCAGGTATGTGTCAGACAATGTACAAATTTAATACTTTGTCACACCAGATAGACAAAATCTTCATCAACAGCATCCAGCACTTAAGTAATAGACATTTACTCTGACATACCCTTCTTTGAATTGTCATGTCAAAATGCTAAATATATACCATTGAGCGTTCCTGATGTAGGACTTGTAGCACAATAAAAATACAGAGCTTTTGATTTAGTTGTGCATGTAGGTGCACTTACCTTAGGGTCCCCTCACAATTACTGCAGCAAATACTACTTTAATATCAATCTTCCTGTTCTTCATCTACATCTACATTTACACTCCGCAAGCCACCCAACGGTGTGTGGCGGAGGGCACTTTACGTGCCACTGTCATTACCTCCCTTTCCTGTTCCAGTCGCGTATGGTTCGCGGGAAGAACGACTGTCTGAAAGCCTCCGTGCGCGCTCTAATCTCTCTAATTTTACATTTGTGATCTCCTCGGGCGGTATAAGTAGGGGGAAGCAATATATTCTATACCTCATCCAGAAACGCACCCTCTCGAAACCTGGCGAGCAAGCTACACCGCGATGCATAGTGCCTCTCTTGCAGAGTCTGCCACTTGAGTTTATTAAACATCTCCGTAACGCTATCACGGTTACCAAATAACCCTGTGACGAAACGCGCCGCTCTTCTTTGGATCTTCTCTATCTCCTCCGTCAAACCGATCTGGTACGGATCCCACACTGATGAGCAATACTCAAGTATAGGTCGAACGAGTGTTTTGTAAGCCACCTCCTTTGTTGATGGACTACATTTTCTAAGCACTCTCCCAATGAATCTCAACCTGGTACCCGCCTTACCAACAATTAATTTTATATGATCATTCCACTTCAAATCGTTCCGCACGCATACTCCCAGATATTTTACAGAAGTAACTGCTACCAGTGTTTGTTCCGCTATCATATAATCATACAATAAAGGATCCTTCTTTCTATGTATTCGCAATACATTACATTTGTCTATGTTAAGGGACAGTTGCCACTCCCTGCACCAAGTGCCTATCCGCTGCAGATCTTCCTGCATTTCGCTACAATTTTCTAATGCTGCAACTTCTTTCAAGTGATCAGTTCTTTTTGAATGCCAGTGACATGCATGATAATTATTACCAACCTACAGACATTGTCGTTCTAGTTATTTACATACATAATAAGCAGCAGTGTTCCTATAATGTTTCCCTGACACATACTTCATGCTACTTTCATTAACACTTAATGTTACTTTCATTGCTGATAATGTTGTACACTCAACAAGAAATTCTCATTCTAGTCACATAACAAAACTGATATTCTATAGCCACGTGGATTTTTTTAAAGCAACAGTTCAGGACAATCTGAAAAGTAAACTGCTGTTATTTGCTGCTGGAGTAAAAAATATGGTACCTCCCCCTGCTATCACTGTACAGAGTTCTGAGTTCCATAATTATTTCCCAGAAGTTTTCTTGAAAAAGCCTTTGAGACCAAGCATAATGTTTCTGAAACAGAAAAGTAATTTCAGACTGCCAGCACAGTTGTATACACAGAGAAAAAACTGTGTAAAATGGTAAAATTCATCATGGTGTTACCTGAAGTTGTTATGCAAGGTACAGGGTAATGTTTCTGATGGCACATTAGAGAAGCGTTTCAAGTGAAATTGAGTAGTGGTATGTAGCAATAAGCTGTGCCTAACTGATAAAAATCATAAATATAAAAGAATTTTTAAGTTGTCACTATTTTCAATTAATGGATTAGTGCAAAATCACTGTCTTAAATCACAGTCTTCATACTAACATTAGTGAATTTCCTCTCATATGTAATATACAGGGTGTTACAAAAAGGTACGGCCAAACTTTCAGGAAACATCCCTCAGACACAAATAAAGAAAAGATGTTATGTGGACATGTGTCCGGAAATGCTTAATTTCCATGTTAGAGCTCATTTTAGTTTCGTCAGTATGTACTGTACTTCCTCGATTCACCGCCATAATTTCATACGCGATACTCTACCTGTGCTGCTAGAACATGTGCCTTTAAAGTACGACACAATATGTGGTTCATGCACGATGGAGCTCCTGCAAATTTCAGTCGAAGTGTTTGTACGCTTCTCAACAACAGATTCGGTGACCGATGGATTGGTAGAGGTGGACCAATTCCATGGCCTCCACGCTCTCCTGATCTCAACCCTCTTGACTTTCATTTATGGGGGCATTTGAAAGCTCTTGTATACGCAACCCTGGTACCAAATGTAGAGACTCTCCGTGCTCGTATTGTGGACGGCTGTGATACAATACGCCATTCTCCAGGGCTGCATCAGCGCATCAGGGATTCCATGCGACGGAGGGTGGATGCATGTATCCTCGCTAACGGAGGACATTTTGAACATTTCCTGTAACAAAGTGTTTGAAGTCACGCTGGTACATTCTGTTGCTGTGTGTTTCCATTCCATGATTAATGTGATTTGAAGAGAAGTAATAAAATGAGCTCTAACATGGAAAGTAAGCGTTTCCGGACACAAGTCCTCATAACATTTTTCTTTCTTTGTGTGTGAGGAATGTTTCCTGAAAGTTTGGCCGTACCTTTTTGTAACACCCTGTATATGCCATGGCAAGAGATGAAGTTTTATTGATGTTATAAGTTTTGCTTGGCCCTAGTCCATCACCTGTACATTTCCTTTTGCAGTCCTATTATTTATCTGCATTAGTTACAGTAGAACTTGTAAATAATGAACATCTATGGGTAAAATAAACATGTTTGCTTTTTTGAAGTGTCTGCTGTTCGAACAAGGATAAAAACACAGTGTACAATACATTTATTTATTTATTTACATTTTCCTTGTGTGGAGCCATCATAATGATGGCTTTTGCAAACATCAGACTTAATACTATGGTTATATTTATACTTATAAAATACACTATATTCTGTAGCTGTTGCTTCTTATGTCTATTTTTTACATTTATCAAATTACAACTGATATGCTAATGCCTCAGGTTACAATCACTATCTTAAAATTCATCGAAAGAATATAAACATTTTTCTATTATAAAAGATTTTAATTTTGTTTTAAAAACATTTCCCGTATACGTTCTTTGAGAGTTTGGTAGTTTGTTATACCAAATCAAACCACTGATATATGGACTTCTATCAGTCATTTTTAACCTTGTTCTGTTATGGAAATAGTAACACTTTGCTCTAGTGTTGTGATCGTGTACATCACTGCCTTTGATAGCTTCTGTTGGTTGACTTATAAAAAATACAACTATTTTGAAGATGTACAGAGAATATATTGTCAGATATTCGTGCTGCACAAACACTTCATGACATGAATCTCAATGTCCCATTCCATGTATAAGTCTTATTGCTCTTTTGTGTAGTAGTAGTATCCTTTTTAAATGTACATCAGCTGCACAGCCCCATAGTTCAATTCCATAATTGAGAAAGGGGTAAAGTGTTCCATAATATACTAATTTCAGTGCTTGGCTAGGAACTATCTTTGCGAACTGGCTGAGGAGATATATGGCATTACTGACTTTTCTGCATACTAAATTAATGTGGTATGTCTATCGCAAATTTTCATCAACATATGCACCCAGGAATGTACAGTTACCATTTTCTGTTGCAGAGATATTACACACACTATTCAAATTGTTGTGATGCGAACTGCCTGTTTTAAATGTCAGTAGTTGAGATTTGGTGACATTCACCTTTAGTCCCTGATCATTGAAGTATTTTGTTACTTCTGTTACACCACTAGTAGCAAGAGAGTGTAGCTCTTTAGATTCGCTCCCATAGAATAAGATTGACGTGTCATCTGCATAGCTTACAATATGGGAGTTAATGGGTTGTGCAATGTCGTTAATATATATAAGGAAGAGAAAGGGTCCAAGGATTGAGCCCTGTGGTACACCTTGTAATACAGGTTCACTGGTGGACTGGGAGTTCATGATTTTATTATCTAGTTTGTATGACAATTTAGTGCTTTGCTTACGATTCAACAGGTACGTGGTTAAGAGATTCATGGCTTTATCCCCAATACTATAAGATTTTAGCTTTTTAAGAAGTACCCTATGGTTTACCATATCAGATGCTCTTGTCAGGTCCAAAAATATACCTGCAGTCTGCATCTTTTGGTCCAACAGACAGTAAACTTCATGGATGAACTGTGTAACTGCTGTGGTTGTACTTAGCTCTTTTCTGAAACCATGCTGCGAATCTACAAGCAGTTTATGTTTTGTGAAAAAGGCACTTAGCTGAGAAAGGATAATGCTTTCAAATATCTTGCTAAAAGTGAGAATTAATGATATTGGTGTACAGTTGGAGACTTCTTCCTTACTTCCCTTTTTATACACTGGTTTCACTACACTCATTTTTAGAACCGTTGGATACATGTTTTCTCTAATGCTACAATTAATCAGGTGAGTAAGAGGTTTAGAAATTTCTTTTAAGCATGCTTTAGTAATAGCACTGGATATGCCATCCCATCCCGATGAAAATTTTTTTCTTTACCATGTATATTGCCCTGTGAACCTCCTGCTCATTCACTTCCACAAATTCAAATTCGGTACATTGGGGGAGATGGCACAGGATCTCTATCTGTGAATCTGTCATATGCATTGATTGTTTACCAGAAATGTAGTAGTTATTAAAAATATTACATATAGTATCTGGGTTTCTTATAATGTTACCATCATGTTTTATGCTGAGTGGTTCCATGTTCATCTTGTTGGGACCTTTTCGGTATTTGTCAATCAGCTTCAAAGATGCTTTGCTTATGTTGTCAGACTGTTCTACTGTTTTGCTGTTAATCTGCTTCCTTAGATTGACAATTTCAGTTTTAAAAGTTTGCTTGGCCCTATTGTATTTTTCCTTGAAAACCTGCATAGTAGTAGCTTTATAAAGCTGGTTTAGATCATGTACTTGCTGCCTGAGCCTAATCAGATTTGCTGGGAGTTTCAGTCTAGGATTACTTCAATTTTGACAGTGTTTAACTACCTTCTGGATTTCTCTGACTGGACAACTATATTCATAATGATGCAATAGGGTTGAGTAGAATTCATTCCATTTCTCATCCGACCCTTTTACCTGGTACATACATACAATGCACTGTAGATATGCACTGTAGATAGAGAAGGATTCTTTTGTATACTGTATGAGTAAATTAGTGAAAATGTATCTTTATTTAAGTACAGTACTACGTTAACAAACCCCCATATGCTAGTATAATACAGCATTAAATTTCTTTCATGCATCTGGAAGGTTAGTTTAACCTTGAACCAGCGAGTCGTTTATAATTGTCTTATCAATGTGTATTTAACTGCTAATGTTAAACTGAGTCCATGTTTACCACTTTTCATTAAAAAGCAGTGTTTCCATTTTTTTATTTCTTCAACTGCTAGTTACTTGAAAGTGGAGTAAAGTCTGGTTCAGTTACATCATCTTCATCCTGTTGTCCATTCTTGAGATTGTCACCACACCCTTCTTGGTGGATCTTTTGTATGAGTTCAGTTACACTAAAAGATGTACTTTCTGTGAACAGTGCATCATTGAGGTTGTCATATCTCTCAGATCCACCAAATTCCACACTGAATTTATAAGGAGTGTCAGACTCGCCGCTATGTGATATTAATCCCCCACTATAGTTCCAAAACTGTCAATTTACTGTTATAACAAATTCATTACTACCTTCATTAAAAAAAAGACAGCAGACAAAATACAATTACCAATGATGTCATATGTATGTCAGTCCATTTAGACAATATGTACATCACTTGATCATAGCAATTTAGCTGAAAGAGATTTGTAGTGAAATTGAAAGAAATAAAAGTATCATACAGTAGTGGATGTAGACATTCCTTATAAATATGTTACTTGCTAACTTATACTTTGCTGCAGTCCCTATGGAACATAAAATTACTATCAAAGTCTGAAGTTCATGCTCATATTCCTTGAGATTGTTTTCTTGGATGGTATTTTGAATTGCTGAAGCATGGTCATTGAAAATGAACCATGTCTTCTTGAAGCGGTTGTATTAGATGTTACACATTTTAAGACTGAAAATATCCACAGAATTGCTTTCAATACACTGATAGGTTTTCGGAGTTCATATCCAGATTCAACATTATTCATCTAAGACAAAATATGTCTCAACACTTTTTGCCTGTAAAACGTTTTGAATTCTGAATAATACACTGATCCCACAGTTGACAATGATAACTTACTTGAATTTGCCAGTAAAAAGATTATTTTTACATTTTTAGTGCTGCATTGCAGTGGGAATTGGCATTATCCATGAACAAAATCACTTTCTGCCTTTGTCTTTCCAATTGTTCTATCAAGTGCCAGCAACCATTCAGTCATTATTGCTGTCATCATCCAAGATCCTTTATTAGCAAACCATTCCACATTTAGTTTACTCAAGTCAATACCTGTAAAACATCTAGGCTTCACAGCCTTAGCAATAATTAAAGGCTTTTGCAATTCACATATCATATTAACACACAATAGAACAGTGTGTTCATTCTTTTGAAATTTTTCCTCCTGAACAGTTTTCACCTTTCAAGTCCTTTGTTACACTGGGAAGAGTTGTGAAGAAAAGACCAGTCTCATCGTGATTCTTTCTTCATAATCCTCACAGATTCCCATTACTCATTTTTGTCAATCTGACATGATAGTTTTGTTCATTGGGCTGGATTCACAACACGCAGTTGGAAAAGAGAGGTTGTATCGACTCCTAAATTTGTCGAGCCAACCTACAGATGCTTAAAAATCATGAAGTTGTAACTCCTTGCTGATTGCAAGTGCTCTCTCGTGGATCATAGGTCCACTAACTGGCAAGTTATTGCTGCGAGCATAGTGGAACCATTCAAAAGTGAAATGTCAACATGGGAAAAGCACATTGACTGATAAGTTTATATTTCCAGTCCATGGTTTCAGAATGTCATTTCTGTTTCATTTTATGCCTTTCATCTGTGTTTTTGCAACACCAAATCTCGTGGCCATATCTCTAACACTAAGCTTTTTGTTTTCGTAGATGCTGATGATTTTGACCTTTTCATTCAGCACTAACCATTTCCATTTTCCTGACATCTTAGCACTACAGTACATAAGCTCTTTCCTTTGAAGACACAAACAGTAAAGTTGCAGCTGAAACCGAAACATAACCAAATATCAAATATTTGACTCCTCTTCTTCTTGTTTTGGCTGAAAGCGTAACCAAAACTGGAACTTATGTATTTAAGTTAAAAGTTCACTAAATTTACATTATACCCCAAACCACTAGTTTTTTCTGACTGTGCAACAGATTATCTATTTAAGATAAAATAAAAGTTTTCGATTTATTAATAAATCAATTTTTAAGTCTTTTGTTGCCGATCACAATCAGCTAGTGTCCTCAACTACTTTTTCATACTAACAGGTTCAAAGCTAAATGCATGTTCTGTAATATATTTTATAATTTTTATTATTTATATTTGATAGTCTCCTATAACAATATGCTTTCCATGATTCAGAAGCAAGTCATTAATTAAATCACTGAGATCTTGCATTTGTCAATTTTGTACTATCAGCCTGAAAATAACAATATGGTCAAATCTTCAAGACAAAGAAAACTGAATTAACTTACAAAACAAAACTATTTGCAAAAAAACTAAAAACTAACAATTATTTATAGACAGAAGTAACATCAGAAACACTTTAAATGTTTTAGCTAATTTAGTAATTCTACTAATTATCATTAAAAAATCTTATATTGTAAGCTAAGAAAAGATGTTTTTCCACATTTTAACCAAGCAAAATATTTTGACGATCTGCATAAATTTGTCAAGAGTGACTGAACAGCTGTTCACTAGGAACCCTAGTAGATGGAGCAGAAAGGTATAGAAAGATACTTCAAGACTGCTTTCCTTAGAGTGAGAAAAGGTACTGGAGTTCCAGTATGAGTATGTGTCAACCTAGTGTTGTAATAGTGGTTCTGAGAGATAACACTGGATGATCTGCTTGAACACTAAAGTTTTATCCTGCAGTACCATTGTGTCTTTGTCTGACTGCACCTCATCAGAGACATGGTAGTATGAATTCCTTAAATTTTCTCCTTTCTGCTGAATACTGTGCACAGACTGGCTCTGTTCTGCAGAAGTTGAAGGCTGGCTCGTTCCCTCTGTGTACTAATACACTATTGTTGTGCCCCTTCGAGAATCCAATTATTGCAGACATTGCAATTTCCAATTTGTTGGAAGTAGGATATTTAGATTTAAACTTTGGAGTGAGCAGTGTTGCAGCAAGCAGTGAAGGATGTCCTTTAACATAGGAGAATTTCTTATTTAAAGATTCACTCAGTGTTTGTGGTATTTGCCACTGTCTCACTTCATTTTCACATTGAACTTGCATCTTGCACTTCAACAAAGATGACAGGGGTATTATTACAGCAACACATGCATCACTGAGACATAATTCCAATGTGGCCTCGTAGAAATATTTCAAGGCGTCTATGAGAGGTTTAATAAATTTCACTCAAAACGGGAAAGGGTGGTAATTCCTCCAAGTTCACCACTATACAATTTTACTGCCCTTTTTTTGTTCCAGAAGTTTTTGCAACACCAAGTATGTGCTGTTCCATCTCACATCAACATCTTTTATAAAAAATAACATTTTGGCACTCCACACTGAGTCTTGACAATTTGTTAGTTATCTTGAAGCTTGCTCACTGTGGTGGAAGTAGCACATGATTTTCCTGCCCTTTTTTATTGTGGCTTTAGTTTGTTCATTTGAGAACAGGGAATGTTTTATCTCCAATTTCAGTGTGTGTGACACACAACCTATAGGCATGTTGGTCACACACTGCACAAACCATATTTGGTGCAGTGTCACGTAATTTCAGAAAAGTCTTGCAGCTTATGCTCCATTCGTTAACCATCTCTGTTAACTTTTGTTTGATATATTGACTAGTATGATCTTGTTCTAAGGCAGTTGCACCTAGTATATCTTTCCATTGTTGGTGCTCAATGATGACATGCCCTGTATAAAGCTGAGGAGTGAGAACGTTTTGCTTGCATTGTGGGTCCATATTTCGGTGGCACTTAACCTCTTGCATTTCACAATCAGATTCTTTACATTGACTTTTACTTTGTGATAGATCTGCAGGATCAACGTGATTCTAAAGAATTTTTCAGATGTGAGTCGATATTTGTGAACAGCCTGTGGATGAAACTTCCTGGGAGATTAAAACTGTGTGCCAGACCGAGACTCAAACTCAGGACCTTTGCCTTTTATGGGCAAGTGCTCTACCAACTGAGCTACCCAAGCACAACTCACGCCCCGTCCTCACAGCTTTACTCCCACCAGTACCTCGTCTCCTACCTTCCAAACTTCACAGAAGCTCGAGATGTTTATATTTTCCCACCTTCGCATTGCAAATGTTTTGACTTTTGAGTGAAATGCCCAGTTGATGTGCTGTTGTTTTCATGTCAATTCTACCAACAGTGAGAGTTGTTTAGTTCTCAGGGTGTTGTAAAATTCCTGGATTCGTCTTGTCGCTGTGCAGCCTATGAAAAGGATTGCGGAAGACTCCCAAATAAATTCCAAAGTACAGTGCAGTTTTAACACCAATATATTTCCAGGACACTGGTGTCCGAGCCTGGTGAACTGTACCGGTTACATCACATGTACCCAAAGTTGACATCAAACGACACAGTGTTCACAACAATCAACAAACGAGTGAGCCTACAATACATTTGCTCGCAACCCTAGCCAAAAAACGAGTGCCCCAAGGCGCCTGCGTGACCTCTATTTATACTTTTGTTAACAATTACAGACAATGAAAATTACAATTTTATGTAAAATCACAATTA
Organism: Schistocerca piceifrons; assembly: GCF_021461385.2. Taxonomy (NCBI): domain Eukaryota; kingdom Metazoa; phylum Arthropoda; class Insecta; order Orthoptera; family Acrididae; genus Schistocerca; species Schistocerca piceifrons. Next base: position 85,382,561 of record NC_060140.1, read on the forward strand.
AAAGTTAAACCGAAAATGAGATACACATTGCTAAAAATTTACAATCTCAGTGCTGAACAAGGTGAACCTATTTTCAACTTAGTTACAAGTTAATATAACATTTTCTGACTAATTAGGTTACAGGTAACAATTACATTTCTAAATTTGTTTATAACAAATCAACTAGTGCCTGAATTTTAGTGCTAACATATATCAGAGTTTCAATTAACGTGCTTTATTTATATGCTGTATTTAAATTGCTGTAGTAATTTTATCATGATAGGTTTACTGGTACATCCTGACCATGTGCTTCATTTCTTTCGATTAGTTACAGTATTAATTTCACATTTATATTGTGTTTCTCATATAAGAACAATGTTAATCAACAAAGCATCTTTTCGAATTATATGTATACTGAAATAGTGGTTATTTTTGTATGTAATTTGGAAACAGGTCACTTTACAATTGGACAATTAGGACTGGTGTTTATCTTCAATGCTCTCCGAGGGGTTCTGATACGTGGCAATGAGATACAGTAATATTTCAATACCCCATGAAGCGTTTTGCCTAGCCTGATAGACGAAACTCTTCTCACAGAAATATTTGTGTGATTGATGTGATACAGTACTAGTTGGACAAAATAACACAAACTGCATATATCTTAAAAGGTACAAAATTGGATCATGAAACTTCACATACAGATAAATTTTCCCAAATAGCTACAAACATATACTTCAAGAAAACAAGAATTGTAAATATGAGATTACAAAGGAATTTCCAAACTTTTACAAAATCAATATTTACATCAAATTTTCTGAATGAATGTTTATCCGAAACTATCACTTCTATGGCATCCTTATCTTTGTCACTTCTAGAGCGTCCATTAATTTTCCATCCTTCAAACACTCAAACACAACTAAGCTAACAAATTACAAATTTGATTGAAATGATTACGTTGCACTTTCAAAGTGTCCATACGACATGTTCTAGAATAATAGTATCATAGAAAAGACAGAAGAATAAAATTTATCCTAACAGTTTGCAATACCATAAAATATTCTACAAATCTTGTCAAACACGAACATTCAAAATTATATATGTATATTTATATTGTGACAGTATAGAAACTGTTCATTTATATCCAATCCGGGTTGTTGTCACGAGTACCTGAATATACTACGTATAGTCACAATTTATATATGTATCTATATTTCTTGGCTTTGTACATCAAATGCAATAATGTTTCAAAATGTTTACCAGGCATCCAGAAAGTTAGATCAAATTAACACTGAGAGACAGCTTCAAGATTTTATAAATTGTGAGAAAATAAGTAATATGTCAATAAAATTCCTGAAAGTGGCAAGATACACTTAAGCAAGTGAAAATGCAATTGTGCTATAGTTAGCAACCTTGCAGTAAGGAGATTTTATTAAAAAAAATCCAGAACCTTGTCACATGGCATCTTATATTTCATTTCGTCAAAGTCCTCAGTCTGTTTATTAAAGTTGTCATTTCCTACCCCTCAATACCTAACTATTCTCCATATAGTGTCTTGCGAGATGTGAGTGGTGTAAAATAATAGTTTTTCAATGTGATTTATGTGCTAGGCATTGTCATAATTGTTCAAAATAACTCTCAAGTTTAATTTCACATCAGCATTTCCTTCAATCAAAATGTATAAGAGTTCTACTTCATGCGATTCAAATGATTCACTAGTTTCGTTATGTGTGACTGCACAGTACCATCATCATCATCGTAATCCTCTCAATAAAACTAATCATCAAAACCATTAATAAATGATGGTTGAATACCACCGAACCACCTCAGCATCATTGCATATCATATAACTTAAACCTATCATCACCATCATCATCATCAACAACATCCTCATCCAAATACCCCTACAAAAATGCAATATAAAATCAAACCATCTTCCATTAATAAACCGTAAACATCAATTCATGTGAATCAGAAACAGGAGTGAGTCGGCAACCTCAAATCCTTAATACAAATGCAAATCACAACATCACTTACCTTATTTCAGTACAATCCTCAACAATTCATAGCAATTTCAACATCTCTCTCGTGTGTACATAACTGAGTGAAACATGTATATAGTATATCATGGTGATAATCCCTTCTTAACAGCATAAATCACTTCAACCCTTTCATAAATCATAACGTCTTTCAACATCTCATGTGGTCTTATATATAGTAACACATAAATTCAGTTGTCAATCGTATAACGGTATGAGAAGCAGAACATAGTAATTCCTTCCTTGTGGATAACCTATATAAGATAAAAACAGTGAAAAGATGTATATAGTTCTTCTTAACTGCATAAATGTACCATAAAATCTTTAAGTATGTATTAATAAGCTTAGTGTATCTTCACACAATCCACCTTTCATTTCTGCATAAGCTGATATAAATACAGTATGGTCTGTTGTCTGTAAAGATGTGTAACTGTTCCTCACTAGAAAATACATATTGGTTTTTCCTGGCAAATCATAGTCCTCACATATCAGTAATAGTCACAATCGGTAGGATGTAAATGTCAAATTATCAATACATCTGATGATGCAGATTACTCAATAAAAACAAAATGTATCTTATACTACAAATTAAATCACATGAAAACATCTTACATAACAAATATAAGCAAACATAGGTACAAAAAATTAACGTATGTATTGTCGGAAGTTTGTGTGTCAGAAAGGTATCGTAGAATGTGGCATCAGTGTTTTCGAGATGAAAAGCCACACGCATAGTACTCAAAGATTGTGTACCCCCCTGAGGGATTGCAATTATTGCACATAAGGTTTCAACTGAGTGACATTTCTTAAACCAAATAGCTTTTTTGATTTGGGATAGATAAGTCGGTAGGCGTTTGGATGTGGTTTTTCATAAACTTCAAATGGACCAATGTAAATATCGAAAAATTTCTTGATCTCTCTATTGATTGCCTTGGATTTCTCATAACTTTTGATTAAGGCTAGATCACCTACATTGTAATGTGTAAACTTTCCTTTTGAATCATGTTTAAGCTTTCTCTTGGCACAGTGTGTTTCAATATTTTTCTTTACTATTTCCATTCTCTCGTCCGGTGTTAACTCATTACAGACAGGAAAATTGATCAATTCATACAAGATGTTTGGTGGGTGTTTGTTAAAATGGACTTCATAAGGTGTAAAGCCAGTTGTTGTATGTTGTAAGGTGTTCAAAACATCTTCAAAATCACATATGTAACTTGACCAATTTGTATGATCTTTAGAGCAGTAAGTTCTACAAAGCCTGCCTATTTCACGCATATAGCGCTCAGTTGGGTTGCAAGACGGAGAATATACGGAAATAAGAACGTGCTTAATGTCTTCATCTTTCATGAAATCTTTCCAAACGTTAGATGTAAATTGGCTCCAATTGTCTGAAAGTATGGCTTTTGGTTTTCCAGTCTGTGTGAAGTAATCATTACAGAAACAGTTTAAAATTTTCCTGCTTGGTGCCTTCTTTAGTGGATACAATTTTACTAGTTTAGTGAATAAGTCAACAACTACAAACAAATATGTATAACCCTCTTTAGTTCTCAGCAATTGACCAAACAAATCAATTCTTATCAGTTCCAGTTTGCCTTTTGGCACAATACTTTGTAAATAACCTTGGTATTTCTGATTTGTGACTTTTACTGTTTGACACCGATCACATTTTTGTATAACCTGTCTTACTCTTCTAAACATATTATTAAAATAGATGTTTTCCTTAAGTTTGTCAGTGCATTTCATGATTCCACAGTGTCCATAGCTCTCATGTGTGTCCTTAATTAAAACGTCAACACATTGTCTAGGCCAACAAACCTTCCAGATGTCAGAGTCAGTGTTATGTCTCCTGAATAAAATACCTTTAAAGTTTTGATAATACATGCCAACCTTTTCATAATCCTTTTTACCGATAAGGCTTTTCACAAGTTTCAAATCATCATCCTGGTTCTGGTATCTCCTAAGCTGACTGCAAATGTTAGTAATTTCCTTTTCACCCTTAATCCCTCTCATGTACATTATTTTAAACACTTTGTTAACCAATAGTTCTTCTTCCTGACCACCCCCCCCCCCCCCCCCTCCCACAGGTAATCTAGACAAAGCTCAGCAATTATATTCTGATCCCCTTTTATATACTGAATACTATAATCAAATTGTTGTAAAAATATGGCCCACCTGGTTAATCTACTATTGAAAAGTTTACAGTCTTGAATATAACATAGAGCTTTGTGATATGTGAAAACTATGACTTTATGGCCTGCTAGATAGTTCCTGCATTTAGTGAAACCCCATACCATGGCAAGTAGTTCCTTCTCAGTCACTGTGTAATTACGTTCATGTTTCTGCAGACCTTGGCTGGCAAAACTGATTGAAAGATGTTCTATTTTTCCATCAATTTCCTTCTGTTGAAACAAATGTACACCCAATCCGTAATCTGAACTATCTGTCATTAGGCAAAATGGTAGTGAAAGGTCAGGTCTGTGGAGTAATTGACTGTTATTTAGTTGTTGTTTGATCTCATCGAATGCTGCTTGACACTGATCTGTCCATTCCCATATGGTGTTCTTTTTTAATAGCTCTCTCAAACACGGTGCATTTAAAGCTTGGGTGCTGACATACTTACGATAAAAATTACATAGACCATAAAATGACCTCAGCTGTTTCTTGTTCTTTGGACATGGAAACTGGACAATTGCAGAAATTTTATCACTGTCAGGTAGAATGCCTTCTCTTTTAATTATATGGCCTAAAAACTTCAAGTCTGATACTCCAAATTTGCATTTACTTAATTTAAGGGTCATACTGCCTTGTCTGAACTTATTGGCTAACTTGTACAAAGTATCAAGGTGTTCCTCCCAGGTTTTGCTGGTTATTAATATATCATCCACGTAAATAATTAGTTTAGATAGTAGTTCACTTCCAGTCACATGATCCAAAGCTCGAATAAACTCGGCTACAGACACATTCAGCCCAAACGGAACAACACAATACTGAAAACATTTACCATTATATAAAAAGACTGTGTACTGCCTTGAATCCTATGCTAATGTGATTTGATAAAAATCTGAGGTCAAATCCAGGCTAGAAAAATATTTTGTGTCATTGAATTTGTACAGGAGTTCCTCCATGGATTCAGGATGATCTGTTTCTCTTTCTACCGGTTGGTAGGACATGTTCTGAGGCAGGTGACATGAATCCAATACCAGCCTAACACCACCATCCTTTTTTGAAATACAGACCATCAGGTTGCTATATGGTCTGTGACTTCTCTCTATTATTCTCCATTTTTGCATTTTCTGGAGTTCCCTCTCCACTTCTTTCCTTTTACAGATGGGTACCCCATAAGGCTTAATGAAAAAGGGTTCGTGTGGCTTTAACTTCAAATGACATTCATAATCTTTGACCCTACCAGGTTGATCACTAAAAATGTTACAGTTTTCCCAGAGAAAATTTTCTAATTCCTGCTTTTCAGACTCAGTCAAGTCATTTGCTTCTTTTACCTTTTCTGATATGGTTAGGGAGTAACTATCATCAACCAAATTCTGGTTATTGTGATCCCTATTTTCCTCTTTCTCCATGTAATGGCTGCACTCTGGATAAACTATTTCCCTAATATGGTTACTACTGCTTGTACTTGAATTTAACTGGATCACTACTTTTCCTTGAATACTGGTCTTTGGTTCAGTGAACAGTAATTCTGAATTTTGCCAATCAAAACTCACACATGCTCTAACTATCCAGTCCATCCCTAAAATCATTTGCTCATTGAGGTCTGGAATAACTAAACAACCATGTTCAAAATAAATGTTGCCAACAGAAAATGTAATTAAAGCTTGTTTATTTATTAACTTGCTAAACTTGCTAGGGGCACCTTTGATCCGTACACCTGTGATTGGAAATTTGATGTAACTTTCTGTGTCTTTTATCCTGTTCCTTAACTTGTCTGAGATACTACTAATGGGACTGCCAGTGTCAATCAAAGTCCTGTCCAATTGTTAATGCTTATTTCTATGTAAGGGCTACCTAAGGTAATATTTGGGTGACTATTCACATTCTCTGCCAGCAAGTCACTTTCTAATTCAGTTGTATCGATGTTGTTACATACTTCTTCACTACAGGTTTCAATGTCATAATCAACATAAGACTGAGTGTCATTATGACTGGAATCAAATACACATGAAACAGATACCTTACTTTCACTAGACTTAAAATTATCTTTCATGGATGGATCTGATTTGATGGCTTCACTTTCCTTATTATTTTCTAAACAAACTTAATTTTCACTGATAATAGATTCCAAAATCTTCTCACCTGTCAACTTAGCTTGTTCCTTCTTATTAGTAGATTTACTTAAGATTTCTTTAATACAAATTGGTACCAATACATTGTTTGCACTCTTAATATCTTCACATGAACCAATTTCGCATTCAGAGTTACTTTCAGCTGCAACACCATTATCAATAACTTCAACATAAATATTGCCATCTAATTCCTCTTGTGTACATATATCATGAAATACATCATCCTTCACAGCACTATCTTTACCAAAATCATCATCAAAATAATCTGTAGGTGATGCCTCTGCATGCACATCTGCCTTAACTACTAAGTGTTCAACATCTGAAGATACACTACTGAAATCACTACCTGTTTCATTATCTGAGTCTGGTGTTATTTCCTCATTTTGGCTACCAATTTCAACTAATATAGATACCTCATTATCCTTACCTTCATCAGAAAACAAGCTAGTGATACCATACATATCATAAGTTCTGTCTACATCAGGTGTTAATGTGTCATCAATTAATGCTAAGTCATGTTCATTAAGTTCAAACTGTGGTCCTGCTTGAGTATGTGCATTATTCAATTCACTCAACATGTGATCCCAAAAGTTTTGCTTATAACTAGTATCATCTAAGTAGTAGTCCCTGTTTACATTACATTTATGATTGCTTTTATGTTTCCGTCTCTTTAACCTCCTATTTGCCTGGTTTGTGCCATAATTATTCACCTCAAATTGACAGGCTCCCAACGAGGTGGTTACCTGTTTCCCTGGTTGGAATTACTGTTGTGAAACTGGTTACTGTTTCTCTGTTATTGATGGTTTTTCGTGTCTGTTGTAACTACTGTTTTGGTTACCACGCCAGTTATTATTTCTGTGTCCATTATGTTGTTGTGACCCCCCCATTCCTATTGTGTGTGTTTCTGAGGTTTTGATTATACTGTCTGTCATCATTCTGCCATGCATGGTCAATTTTGTCTACATGACATAAAAATTCGTCAACACTGTCATCTGGTCCATATACAAGTCTCCACCAAAAACGGTGTGGTAGGCGCCGTTTCAGTGCGTCAATCTGTATCAGTTCATCCAAAGATTTGCTCAAATGTGACAATGTCTTTAATTGTTTTTCACAAAATTCTCGCATGCTAATTGCAAGCCCTTTGTGATATTTGCTACCGTTAAGAAATTCATATTTTATTATTGCCTGTTTGTTTTCCGACCAAAACTTTGCCAAGAATTGGCGTTCAAAATTGGCAAAAGACGTAGTATTTGTATCAATGTTTTGGTTCGCCCATGTAAGGGCTTCACCATCCAAAAAACGTTTCACAAATTTAACTTTAGCAGACTCTGGCATGTTAGGTTGGAAACTGTCTTTGCACTGATGCACAAAGTCAACTGGATGCAATTTCGTATCACCTGGGTAACATTTTAAACTAGCATTGTTACAATTATGCACAAACATCTGGTTTGAATCAAAATTGGGCATTATATTATTTTGCAATTTTGAAACTTCAGAGCTGACTGCTAGCAGTTCTATTGTTACACTTTCTACTTTCTCGTCAATACGAAATATCTTATCAGAAACTACTTCAGAATTTAATTTCAGTCTTTCCTCTACCAATTCTTTTTCTGAAACAGTGAGTTCCTGCAACATTTTTTACTCGTCTTTTCGATTCACTAATTCATTTACAATGACTACTTCCGTGTTTTTGACATGTTCGTTAACTAATTCAATACTTTTGTTTGTTTCTTTAAATTCGGAGATTGTGAAAGCCTCCAAACAGTAAACTTTGGTTTCTACCCTTTCTATGTCACATGCAACAATTTGTACTTTGTTATTTGTTGCGTTGATGTCTTCTCTCAATGATTTCAAATTTTGGTCCAGCTTTTCTGTGACCTCTTTAATGTTGCTACCTAATTGGTTATTTTGAGATACCAGTTGTTCGAGTGTATTATTCAACAATTGAGATATCTGATCAATTAAATTCAGTTGCTGATTTGCTCCCGAAAAACCATGAAAAGGCGAACAACTACTGCTCGCGAAATTTGCTTCACTGCTTAAGTGTACATTTGGAGTTGAAGCATGAAATTGACGGCCTGGTCATGCCTATTTGATTTAACTGAGTTTCACTCATTTTGATCAAAGTGGCTAGACACTAGACAAAACACTTTCCTGTCTATCAGGTGAAATTGTCACTTGCACACTATTAAACAAAAACAGATAATTGTAGGACACAATTAAAAGGAGTACTTATCTGATTCATTCGCGATATCATTCCAGAATATCACTTTTGCTCCTGGCGACGTCCGTGGCACAGTCTGCAGCGTACAAGATTATGGTTCCTGCCTCTTTTACATGGAATTCTTGCGAGTCGTCCTCTGCACAGTCTTCCACTTGATCCCAGCTCCTCCACCACGTTGAGATGTTTATATTTTCCCACCTCCGCATTGCAAATGTTTTGACTTTTGAGTGAAATGCCCAGTCGATGTGCTGTTGTTTTCACGTCAATTCTACCAACAGTGAGAGTTGCTTAGTTCTCGGGGTGTTGTAAAATTCCTGGATTCGTCTTGTCGCTGTGCAGCCTATGAAAAGGATTGCGGAAGACTCTCAAATAAATTCCAAAGTACAGTGCAGTTTTAACACCAATATATTTCCAGGACTCTGGTGTCCGAGCCTGGTGAACTGTACCGGTTACATCACATGTACCCAAAGTTGACATCAAACGACACAGTGTTCACAACAATCAACAAACGAGTGAGCCTACAATACATTTGCTCGCAACCCTAGCCAAAAAACGAGTGCCCCAAGGCGCCTGCGTGACCTCTATTTATACTTTTGTTAACAATTACAGACAATGAAAATTACAATTTTATGTAAAATCACAATTAAAAGTTAAACCGAATATGAGATACACATTGCTAAAAATTTACAATCTCAGTGCTGAACAAGGTGAACCTATTTTCAACTTAGTTACAAGTTAATATAGCATTTTCTGACTAATTATGTTACAGGTAACAATTTCATTTCTAAATTTGTTTATAACAAATCAACTAGTGCCTGAATTTTAGTGCTAACAGATATCGGAGATTCAATTAACGTGCTTTATTTATATGCTCTATTTAAATTGCTGTAGTAATTTTATAATGATAGGTTTACTGGTACATCTTGACCATATGCTACATTTCTTTCGATTAGTTACAGTGTTAATTTCACATTTATATTGTGTTTCTCATATAAGAACAATGTTAATCAGCAAAGCATCATTTTCGAATTATATGTATACTGAAATAGTGGTTGTTTTTGTATGTAATTTGGAAACAGGTCACTTTACAAGTGGACAATTAGGACTTGTGTTTATCTTTAATGCTCTCCAAGGGGTTCTGATACATGGCAATGAGATACAGTAATATTTATACAGTAATATTTCAAGCTCTCCTGCGAACCTTGCAGGACTAGACTCCTGGAAGAAAGGATATTGCGGAGGCATGGCTTAGCTACAGCCTGGGGGATGTTTCTGGAATGAGATTTTCACTCTGCAGCGGAGTGTGTGCTGATATGAAACTTCCTGGTAGATTAAACCTGTGTGCCATACCGTGACTCGAACTCAGGACTTTGCCTTTCTTCAAGGAGTGCTAGTTCTGCAAGGTTCGCAGGAGAGCTTCTGTGAAGTTTGGAAGGTAGGAGACGAGGTACTGGCAGAAGTAAAGCTGTGAGGATGGGGCGTGAGTCATGCTTGGGTAGCTCAGTTGGTAGAGCACTTGCCAGCAAAAGGCAAAGGTCCCGAGTTCGAGTCTCGGTCCTGCACACAGTTTTAATCTGCCAGGAAGTTTCATATCAGTGCACATTCCACTGCAGAGTGAAAATCTCATTCTGGAAGCCTGTGGATGAGTAAAATTGAGCTGACAACACAGCAGCATGCCAGCAATTATTAAATCCATAATAGATGTCTATTCTTTTTATAATTTCATGGTTTCCTCACCAGTGTGCAGATTTAAAGGTCAAACTTGAAATGGTCGACTGAATTAGACTGGGTTTTTCATCCTTCGCTGTACTGGTACTCAAGAAGACTGTGGAATCCATCCGCTTTGATTTGGTTTCATCTTTCAAATTATCCAATTCTGACTGATCTTTTAAAATCTGTTTACATTCTGAGCCATGAAACTTTGATAAATATTGCTTCAGTCCATGCAGTGTTTGTCTTTTGGGTTATGGCACTCCAGTGAAAGTGGTTTGTTGCAAAACTGTGCAAATGGCTTTAGATGAATTGGTGTTACTTTCATTAAAGTACTTCCAAATTCAATTCTTTTCTCTTTGTTGTGACATTTTATGCCTAAAAAAATTGAAATAAGTTAGAGAATAATTAAACTTAACTACATATAGATACCACAAAAAATCCTATGTCATATTCATAATGTTACAGTCCTGCATATCTTCTTGTAGGAAAATACTCTTTAGGTGTGCTACAAACAAGCACAGTAGATACTACAAAATGCTATGTGTGTACATGATTAGCGGCATATCACACCACAATACAAAGTACACAGAAAGGAATAATTTGTTTCCAATTCCTTTCTAGCGAGCACTAGTTTCAAACAGCCATCTTCACTTCTCTTTTTGCAGTCGACAAACAACCTAACATATCTCCTGTTTGTCATTCCTAATTACATAATGCACATTAGTTACAGTCAGTAAATCAACTTCAATCAGTGCTGTAGAAAGTAGTTTGAAAAATAGCATCACAGTTCTGACTAACAGTATGATTTTTGTCATTGTAAATTTACACAAACTGAGCCATAAAAGCTGTGTACCACATGAGAAATATTTTCTAAACCAATGTCGGTTATTAAAAAGGCACTAGCTTTCAAGAAAACTCAGTAAAACATTTCAGCATAACAGTATAAAAACCCATTCCATTAAATACGACAATGAGTAAGTTAAATTGTTATTAACTCATTATAAGAGTATCACCATCAGATGCAATTACATTGTATTGTAATTAGCAGCAAAATACTTGCAATTTTTATGCACAAGGAAAAACTCTCATAATAGTTAAACAGTGCCCCACCAACTAAGGTCAAGCGCTATTGTTGACTCAATCTATTCTGACGTGACCTGACTTCATCCATGAGTTTACAAAAGCTGGTTTCAGCCAAGCTGAAGATCGGCTGATTTCTGGCTGAAACTGAAACTGCAGCTGAAACTAACATTTCTGTCCAAAACTGAAATTTTGGTCGGTTCTTATTGAAAATGTCCACTATTTGGAATAATTTTACTATAAGTGCTGTTGAGAGGAGTCCATTATTGGGAAGTGTTCATTTTAAGGGATGTTTCACTATATTAACACAGCAAAGTAAAATTCAATTGAGGAACCTTATAAATTATGGGACACAATTGCTGGTTAACAGATCACTCAGACTACAGGAGGAAAGGGATCCACTATTAGTGGAGATGAGGGTTGACAGAAGTGAATGGGAAGGCATCAGAGAGAGTAAGAGGTTAGAAACAATCAATGCGGCAAGAAACAATCAATGCCTTCTCTGCACGATAGCAATGGAGATACTATCAAAGACAGTGTTGCCAAAGCAGAGTTACTAAACATAGCCTTCTGAAATGCCTTCACTAAAGAAGATGAAGTAAATATTCCAGAATTCGAATCAAAAACAGCTACCAATCCTCACAGTAGTGAAGCAACTTACATCACTTAATAAAAGCAAGTCTTCTGATCCAGACTGTATACCAATTACATTCCTTTCAGAGTATGCTGATGCATTAGCTCCGTACTTAACAATCGTATACAACCGTTCGCTCAATGAAAGATCTGTACCTAAAGACTGGAAAGTTGGACAGGTCACACCAATATTCAAGAAAGGTAGCAGGAGTAATCCACTTACTTATAGGCCCATATCATTAGTGTCAATATGCAGCAGGATTTTGGAACTTACATTATGTTTGAACATTATGAATCACCTCAAAGAAAACAGTCTATTGACACACAGTCATCATGGGTTTAGCAAACATCATTGCTATTGACAAGGGATTTCAAATTGATTAACAACTTGTTACTGGGTTCTACATATACATCTACATAGATACTCTGCAAGCCACACGGTGCATGGTGGAAGGTCTACTTGTCCTTTCCTTTCCTGTTCCACTCGCAAATAGAGCGAGAAAAAATAACTGTCTATATGCCTCCGTATGAGCCCTAATTTGTCATATTTTCATGGTCATTACATGCAATGTATGTTGCTGGCAGTAGAATCGTTCAGTATTCAACTTCAAATGCCAGTTCTCTACATTTTCTCAATAGTGTTTCTCAAAAAGAACATCACCTTCCCTTCAGGGATTCCCATTTCAATTCCCGAGGCATCTCTGTAACTCTTAGGTGTTGTTTGAACCTACCAGTAACAAATCTAGGAGATTGCCTCTGAAATGCGTCAATGTCTTCCTTCAGTCTGACCTGGTATGGATCCCTAACACCCGAGCACTACTCAAGAATATGTTGCACCAGCAACCTATATGCAGTCTCTTTTACAGGTGAATCACTCTTTTCTATAATTCTCCCAATAAACCTAAGTCAACCATTTGCCTTCCCTACCACAGTTCTCACGTGCTTGTTCCACCTCATATCACTTTGCAACATTATGTACAGACATTTAAACAACTTGATTGTGTCAAGCAGGACACTAGTAATACTGTATCCAAACATTACAGGTTTGATCTTCCGACTCATCCACATCCACTTACATTTTTCCACATTTAGGGCTAGTTGCCATTCATCACACTGACTGGAAATTTTGTCTAAGTCATCTTGTATGTTCGTACTGTCACTCAACTTTGATACCTTACCATACAGCAAAGCATCATCAGCAAACAACCGCAGGTTGCTGCCCACTCTGTCTGCCAAATCATTTATGTATATAAACAACAGCAGTCCTATCATACTTCCATAGGGAACTCTCTGATGAACATTCGCTGTTGAGCACAACATACTGGGTTCTGTTGTTTAAAAAGTCTTCGAGCCATTCACATATGTGTGAACTTACTGCATATGCTCGTGCCTTCTTTAACAGCCTGCAATGAGGCACTGTATCAAGTGCTTGCTGGAAACCTAGAAATGTGGAATCTGCCTGTTGCCTTCATCCATAGTTCTCAGTGTATCATGTGAGAAAAGGGCAAGCTGAGTTTCTCATGAGCAATGATTTATAAAACCAGGCTGATTCATGGAAATAAGCTTCTCAGTCTCAAGAAAGTTTATTATATTTGAACTGAGAATATCTTCAAGGATTCTGCACAAACAAAAGTTAGGGACATTAGTCTGTAATTTTGCAGGTCTGTTCTTTTACCCTTCTTATATACTGGAGTCACCTGCTATTTTTTACAGTCACTTGGGACTCTGTGCTGAACAACAGATTCACAATAAATGCAAGCTAGGTAAGGGGCCAATGCTGGAGTGTACCCTTTGTAAAATTGAACTGGAGTTCCATCCGGACCTGGTGATTTATTTTCTTTCAAATCTTTCAGTTGTTTTTCTATGCCAGGGATGCTTATTACTATGTCGTCCGTATGAGAGTCAGTCTGATGGTGAAAGGACAGTATGTTCGTACAATTCTCCTGTTTGAATGATTTCTTGAACTAGAAATTTAAAACTTCAGCTTTCATTTTGCTATCTTCAGCCTCCATACTAGACTTGTCAACAAGGAACTGAATGGAAGCCTTAGACCCTCTTAGTGATTTATGTTAAGACCAGAATTTTCTCAGGTTCTCTGACAGATCTTTTGCTAAGGTGTGATGATGGTAATTGTTGAATGCTTCACGCATAGATCTTTGCACGGATGTGCAAATCTCTACTAACTTTCGATTGTAATCATTTGTGCATTACCTTTTGAAGTGAGAGTGCAACAGCCTCTGCTTCCTCAGCATCCACCAAAATTTGTTGTTAAATCATGGTGGGTCTATGCCATCCTTTATCCACTTACTAGGCACATAACTCTTCAGACCACGATTTACAATCTGCTTAAACTTTGCCCATAATTCCTCTACATCCATCTTACTGAAACTAAATGATGCCAATTCACTGTGTAAATGATAACTGCTTATCTGCTCTATCTGGCATAATGCTCTCCTAGCATTCTTAACTGATTTATTACCTTTCATAATCATAGTTGCTAAAATGAGATCATAATCACTAATCCTCATTTCTATACTGACATTGTCGATAAGGTACAGCCTATTTGTAGCTACAAGGTCTAAGTTATTTTCATTGTGTGTGAGCTGCCAAGCTAACTGCACAAGTCTGTTTTCAGAAAAAATGTTCATAAGCATTTTACATGACTGTCTGTCTGGCAGGTTAAAGTCGCCTCCAACTATTATTGCATGATGTGGGTATTTACGTGCTATTGACCATAGACTTCCTTTGAATGACACTAGAACTGTCACAGCACAATTGGATGGTCGGTTAAAACATCCAACAATTAATTGGTTTCACCTACCACCTGTTATATGCGACCAGATACTTCACTGTCACACTCAACTTCAACCTCAACAGAAAGAATATTTTTGTCAACTGCAATGAACACTGCCCCTCCTATGACCACCAATCTACTTTTCCAGTATACATTCCATGACTCACTAAATATCTCAGAGCTTTTCACTTCGTGTTTCAGCCAGCTCCCAATCCCAAGAATAATCTGAGCGTGAGAATGTCCCTGGAGGGCAGTAAATTCAGGAACTTAATTAAAAATACTTTGACAGTTTACTGATAAAATTGTGACATCCAAAGTGTATTTATTCTGAATACTGTCCGACTTCCCTGACTGCATATTGATTGACGAGTGTTCATCAGAGCACCTCAAACTACTGTGTAGCACAAAAAAAACCTCATGTGCACTCCACAAGTACTTTGCTATCTGAGTAGCTGCTTCCTTTGCATAGTGCACTGCAAGGGGAGTACTACAAATCCCCACACAATAACGCAAGTCTAGAAATCTGCAGCCAAGACCGTCACAGAGTCAACTAAGTCTTTGGTTGCGACTCTCCACTTGGCTCCAAACCAAAGGACCCCATCAGCTCTGGGAATGATGCTGCAAATTGCGAGCTCTGCTTGCACCCTGCACAAGATGCCAGCAGTCTTCACCATCTCCACCAGTGGTATGAACTGAGGAATGCCTCAGAACCCATGCGACAGGCTTTGTTCGTGCACTCATGAGCCACAACCTGCAGACGACTGCAACCTGCACATGCTTGATAGCCACAGGAAAGACCACCTCCACATCTTGGATGAGACCCCCCAGGAGATGTACCGAGTGCACATTGGCTTTCTTTCCAGTCCTGAATGCTATCTGCCTAAGTGGCTCTATAATGCACTTAAAATTGGAGCTCCCAGTAACTAGAAGCCTCTCCCTCTGTGTGCATGCTTGGATCCTGCTGTAGGAGTGGCCACCTGTCCACTCATAGGGTGAATGGGCAAGGCTAAGCATCCAGTCTCCACATTGGCCCTCCACCTTGAGCGATGCAATCGTGTTACCACCTGCCACTCACCCTCGTGTGATGGTGGCTCCACCACATCAGATGCACTAGGAGGTGCTCCGGAAGCAGAGCCCATGGACAAAACAAGTGATATCTGAGGTGTCCCATGTGATGTGCCAGATTCTCCACCATTGCTACAACCTGAGGCAGCAGCCTGAATATGACTGACCATAGCCAAAACCATGTTCTGGTGTTCATGAACTACGGCCAGCTCCCCCTGCATCTGCATACAGCATGCACACATCCTAACAAGGCTAACTGAAGAAGTGAACTATAATAGCCGACAATTCTAGGTATGCAACTTGCTGACATGTGCCACCAATGGATGCTGATGCATTAATGAGCTACATAGCTGGCTGTTCAGTGAGGAACTATTGTGCTACAGACTAAATGAACTTACACTTACAAAAACTCGAGATTAAACCTCTTAAACAGAGAAACATACACGAAATTTAATAAATATACTACAAGCGAAACACAGGAAAAGATAACACTTAACTTGCCACTGTGTAGTAGTACTTGTATATTAGTCGAGAGCTGAAGCTTGGGAGCTGGGTGTACCCAAAGCCCATTCATTCCTTCAGCTAGTTTAATAATGCTCAGACCTATATAAAATGCTGCACAGTGGACACAAGCTAGTTGCTAGACAACATACACAGTTTTGCAAGTTCCTGTGCCTTTGATATTGTAGGATGTACCATCGATAGGCTTGGGGTAGGTGGCAGTGGGTAGATGCATGGGGCAGATTGTATAGTGGAATGATTACAGAGATAGGTACCTGGGGATTCTGTTTTGGGAATATCATATGGTTTCACTAGGATGATATGGACTTCAGTAGGGAAACAGAAGGCAACAGCAAGTGGGGAGGGGATCGGGGGGGGGGGGGGGGGGGACCTCATTTCAGGGCTTGACCTGAGAAAGTCATAGCCTTGATGAAGTAATATATTTAAAAAAATCAAAGCATGTGTTATACTGGGTGACAAGGGGAGGGGAATGCTTCTGAGTTGTTTGACAGTAGGAACTGTGTTAGTCATAGGGTGGGACAAGGATGTTGCCTGGGAGATTTGTTGGTGAATAACATCCGCAGGATAACTGAGTATGTTAGGAATATTTTGTGTGTGTAGGTGTTGACAAATTTGGTGGTGGAGCAGAGATGTTTACCATGGAAGCCTAGGCTGTAAGGAATGAAGTGTCTAATGTGGAAGGGGTGGTAGCTGCCAAAGTGCAGGTATTGTTGCTTATTGGCTGGCTGTACATGGACTGAAGTTTGGTTATGGGCTTCAGTTAAAAGGAGGTTGATGTCAAGGGTGGAGAAGTTCTTCCTCAGCAACAGTCCAGACCATAAAAATGTCATCAATAAATCTGTAACAAACCAGGGGGCTCCATTTCTGATCCTTCAGGAAAGTCTCTTCCATGCAGCCCACAGAAAGTTTGGCAAACAACAGGACCATCTTGCTTCCCATAGCAGTTTCCCTGGTTTATTTGTAGATCTTGCAACCAATCCCTCCTTAAATTTCATACTAATGAATCCTTAGCCCTTTACTCACCTTGTCCTTTACCAACACATTACCATTGGTCCTTTACCAACACATTACTGTTGCCAACCACCACTCTCACCAGCCACTATCTCCTCCATCCCTCAGCCACCACACCCAAAAAATTCAGAAGCATCCCTCTTGTCATTCCATACTGCCCTGGTATTGATTGCTTCAATACATTTCTTGCCCAAGGCTATGACTTCGTCAAGTCAAGGCCTAACAGGACATCCTTTTTTCCTGATACTACTTCCCACACCATCCATTATCACCTTTCATTACCCTCCTAACCTCTGTAACACCCTAGTGAAAAAACAAAGAAAAAAAGATTAAGGCTGCTTGGAATGTAATTGGTGCCTAAAGAAAGGAAAAAGATCAATGAAACAAAGAAACAGAGATCAGGTCAATGAAAAAACGCAACACAGTGGTTACAGGTGGTTGAGAAATAGCTGACACACTCAATGACAAATCTATCAATGTGGTAGAGAACTTAAAATTGGAAAGAAATGGTCCAGAAAAGAAGATTACTAAGGTATCAAGAAAATCAAGCTGAACCATGTTCTTGAAACTTGGTACAGAAGATGGACTGAGGAAAGCTGTACAGAAAGTAAAGTCCAAGAAATCAGCTGGTGATGATGAAATATTGACTCACATAATAGAGCTAGTAGTGAAGATGTTAGGTCATAGACAATACAACAAAAAGACTACTAAACATGTAAACAGAAGGCATTCTTCTGAAATAAACAACACACACACACACACACACACACACACACACACACACAACCACACAACCACACAACCACACAAATGCTTCGACAGCCAGAGACAGTGTTCATGTGTGTGTGAGCTGCATTTGTGTGAATGTGTATATGTGCATTGTCTATTTCAGAAAAAGGCCTTCTGACCAAGAGCGTATGTGTTTAGTAGTTGTGCTTATCTTCACTATTGGTGAGTAGCAATCCATCATTTTAATAATATTGTCATTATTCCATCCTGGATTTTCCATTGTCTAATAGAGCTAGTAAGTGAGCAAATAATCACACATAGCAAACACCTTTTTCAGAGATGGGCTTTTTTCTGAAGAACTGAAGGAAGGCAGGGTGGTGCCAGTGTACAGAAAGAGGATAAGGATTACCCCAACAACTACATAAGTGTATGTAGAATGGATCAGTTGATTATCTGGACAAACATTACATTCTTGTTCCATCGCAGCATGGTTTCACAAAGGGCAAACCTACTGAATCAGCAATTGCCACAGAATAAATTACACAGTTCTTATATGAAAAAATAGTATCTGCAATGTTTCTGGATCCCTCCAAAGCATTCAACACCATTCACAATGAAATAATAATACAAAAAGCAGAAAATATGGCATTCAAGGACACACTGGAGAGTGGATACAATCATACTTATGCAACAGGAAACAGTTTGTTTCAATAGGGAATGCATACCAATCAGAAACTAGGGCTATCAAATATGGATTGCTACAGTGGTTGGTAATGGCGCCATTGCTTTTTAATTTGTTTATTAATGATATAGGTGTTGAAGGGAAAGAGAAGAGAATATTGTATGAAGAAGACATCACAATATTGAACCTTGACCCAGAATATGAAGCAACTTGAGAGAAGAGTTTACATTTCTGCAAACATCAGAACTCAGTGGCTCTTAGAAAATGGACTGGTTATAAACCTGAAAAAAACTATGTTTGCAGTGTTCAGAAACAACGAGCAGGCTTGCGGAGCATGTATATAGATGTAGACGAAACCAGGCTGGAATAAATAGAATTCAGTAGATTCTTAGATATTACTGTGGCTTATGAGCTGAAATGGAAACAGTGTATTAATTCTGTCTGTAAGAAACTCAGCTCTGTCATATTCATAATGAAGCAGCTATCACAGTATGCAGACATACAGCTTCTGTGCACAGTATAGTGTGGACTCTTTGAACCATACCTGTAATTTGGAGTGACAGTGTGGGGAAACTCAAACATTCTAGAAACAAAAAGAAAGTTCACATTACAGAAAAAAGCACTGAGGATCATTTTAAGAAAAAAGACTTCTGAAACATCCAAAACTGCTTAAAAATGTAGGCACCTTAAAATTTTACATCTTTTAATACATATAAAACAATAGCATACATCACAAAAGATAGTGCAGAGTGGATTACAAATGCTAGTGTACACCCTCACATTACACAGAGGAAAAATGGTGTATGAAGCATACACTACTGACTGGCAGTGATGGGAAAAGGACATCAGTACACAGGTACTAAGAATTCTGCCTAAAAAATTGCTTGACAGCAGGAGTGTCTCTTTCATCTGGGCCAGAGGGACCCGGCCCCACCAGAATTTTGTTTTATTCTGCATATTTTTTTTCAATATTGTATCAAACAGTTTGAAAATGATCTGATTTTGGTGTAGTATGGATGACAGAGATCAGAGATAATCAGTCTCAGTTTCTACTGCTCCAATGTACTCTGAGCTCCCAGTAACAGGGCCAGATCTTCTGCTACTCCTCCCTTACCCCTCCACTCATTCCATCATACCACAGTGACGGACCTGTTTTCCTTTCCCCATCCCTTTCATCTGAGGGCCAGTGCATCGTGGCCTGTACTCACACCTCTGGCTCGATAAACTGCAATTGTAATGACGTGACCAAGCTGTTTCCCTTCCCCTACCTCACCCCTTGCCATGGTATAACTTGGGGCCAGCTTGGGTGGATGGATTGACTCACGCATACCCCTCGTTCCTCCTCCCCAGCAAACCCTGATCTCTCTGTCACGTTACCACTCTCCCACCCATCTGCACCTATAAACAGTGTCTGTGGCCCCATAACCTAAATATTTTCCTATATCACTTTATGCATCTTCCTCCATGCCAATGGGAAATGTCATAGACAGCAAAAGTAGCTATCTCTATGTAGTGTTCTGTATTCTGGAGCTTTGTGGCTGAAACTCAAGTACTCTTCCAATGATTTTAAAATTAATAAAGTAGATCATTTGCTAAAAAAAAGCTTTAATTTATTTACCGTTCTCATACTAAATAAATCAAAAGGTTTTGTGCACATCAATCAGAATGTTTTGTAATGTGTGAACATGATGGAAGGAAGGACACAACTTTCTGCAAAAAGTAGTGGTTAACAGTTTGTAAAGAGAAAGGAAAGTTATTTTGGCCAAAATTTGGCTATTAAGGATCCAAAGCGTTTAAGTCAATGGATTAAGACACGTGCAAAAGCAGACTGCATTTAGAAAATTATTGTAAATAGAAAAAGTTTGGCACCATAACATTGCTGCTCAGATTGATTTATTGTATAAAATGTCAATTGAGAACCTGACATAATGAATTAGGTATGAAGAATAGACACACATTAAATGGAGTAGTAGAGTGCTTAACATTTTGAGGAACTCGTGAGTTTCTTAAATTTCTTGCCTCCTCAAGGATACCTTGACAATGTTTTAGACAGATTTAGTACTTCCATCTGTAAATATATTCACATATTTTTTCTTTTCAGGTTTTATATACCTAATTTACATTGAAGAGCTGATTAAAGACATTAATGCTGTCACTTTTGTTTCTGTGCAGGCAAATGAAACAGCGCATATTACTTGCAAAAGTCAGTTGGTCATTATACTGCAGTAGATTAAGGGAAAGAAACCTGTTGAAAGATTCCTCGCCTTTGACATAAGTGACAGACATGGAGGTTATATAACAACAGTGCAGAACAATTCCATTATAAACTTAATTGACTTTTTATCTGGGCCTCACCAATGAAAATGAGCATGAGCCGCCATTGCATGACAGTGTATGTAACACTAACTTTCCAGAGAAACTCAAATACTATCTAGTGGAAAAGGAATTTTAAAGTGTTGAGGAATACTTGTAACATTAAATTTGTAACTGTTTGTATTTATAATCAATTATGTTAAAATGTAAGCAAAGTGGTTAGGTAAAACGCGATAATGAACATTGTTCATTTTTGAAATGTCGTATATAACACGTACATTTAATGTGCACTGTGTAATCCTATCTTCATTTCAAATCAGGAGACGGGAACATACGTTCCAACATATCCTTGCATCCAACCCCCATCATGATTTGACTCTGTTAACACCTCTCTTTTTTCATTATACTTTTTACTGTATACTAGCTGTGCCTGGCATGTATTGCAGTACGTCTTTTTCTTTCTAAGTAGGTACACATGTACTAAGCAGACATATTTACATGTACAAAACAAATAAAAGACAGTGGTTTTTTATGAATTAAATTAAATTTGAAAAAGCTTGTAAGTGTAGACTTTCACAGCCATTGTCACAGTAAATAAAATTTTTCTGGCTCTGTGACCACATTGTCATTGTTTAAGGCTTCTCACATTTTGGCCACTGTTGTAAGTGGCCTTACTTGGGGTGTTTTTTTTTTTTTTTTTTTTTTTTTTTTTTTTTTTTTTTTTTTTTTTTTTTTTTTTTGCTGACAGCTGAATGAGGAAAATTTGGTTCTTACATTTTTACACTCCAAACCCTCAGCCATTGCTATTTAATCTGTTCATTAGACCTGTCTTACTATCATAGTAAATTCTTCGAGACAGCAAGTGATACGTGTGTCAATTTTGCTAGAAATTCCTTCAGGCATTATATAGAACCACTGATATGTGGTCTGTCTCTGCACACTCCCCACCCCCTCCTCCCCTTAGGGGTGCACTCGAGCGCGCGCGCGCGCGCGCGCGCGCGCGCACACACACACACACACACACACACACACACACACACACAGGGGTGAAATGTCAAGTCTAGAGGCCCTGAGAACCCCTTAGGAGTGGTTGAGGTTTGTTACATACATTTAAAAAAAAAATAATGATTCATGTTTATATAGAATTTGACTGAAATTGCTCCAGTTGTTCATGAGATAAGCTTCTGTGCCACCCTCCTTTCCACCCTCACACTTGTGGTTTCTGAACCCCACAGAAACCGTTGCAGCTGTGAGCGTAAGAACTCACCAAAGCTTCATTGTATTGGAATAAATGGTATAGGAATGCATAGATGATGAACAGGTAAACATAAATTTTTACATACAAGATATATATTTGTCTCATTTATTTTGTTTATTGTTTCTATTTTTTTCATTCTCTTCTCTCTAATCTGTCTTTATTTCTCACACTTCACTATTATGTATCAGGTTTTGGGTTTGGTTCCATATCTATTTAATTTTGTTTTTGCTGTTGTCATTTTCTTGGATTTGATTTTTGATAAATGGCCACCACAGCTACAAAATATAAAGCATGTCTCTCATTATACTAGAATGTAGATAGAAATGATTCTAACAGAATGTTGTGATGTCATGAAGCTTGTTATTTACTGAACAGTTGTTGAGGTGAAGCAATAATAGATAATAAATTGGTGATTGCTTGTTTAAGGAGCAATTAAGATCAGCTTGGTTATCTTTCAAATAGTTTCATTAATTGGTGTTGCAGTTTAAGAACTGCAAAATGCTGTGAGGCTCATATATTTATATGATGGTCAACTCAACTTTCTCTTGGTGGGAGATTGAGTATTCTTCCATTCAACACTCTGTCCTTTACTGTCAGGCTTATCAACAAGAACATTACATCAACCATATATTCCTGTTACACACGTTTTTTTCTCTTCTTAATAATGTAAGATGTATTGTTCACAAGATTGTGCAAAATGAAAGAACAGATGACTGTGAGTTTTTACATTTGTTGCAGTCTTGTTTGTACTTCCGAGGAATTTTACCTACTTTCTTAAAGACACTGTATAATATCTTAACTTTTGTAACTGTATTGTATTTATAGTAATCAGATCTAATCATTGATTTTCTGTAACAACATTATAGTATTACTTCCCTTTCACTGATTTGTCTCCTGCAGGATTCTCCTGAACTATGGATCATTGAAAGTATTTCAGAAGCGTCCAACTCACTAAATGATCGGGTATGTTCCAAACAATGTACAAATATATTACTTTCTCACATCATACAGTACCTGTAGCTGCAGTAATGAGCACATCTTAGATTATAGTCACTTACTATCTGCAAATAATAATAATGATAATGAAGATGCTAATAATAATAATAATAATAATAATAATAACAACCATCAGGAATGGTTACCTCATGGTATTGTACTCATATGCACAGGTTGTGTATGTTCAGTTCTGTGACATTTTAAATTTCTCACCAGGTCGCCAGCCTTTCCCTTAAATCTCTCCAAAAGGTAAGGTATCCAGCTGTCAGTTCAAAGCAAATTATAGACCTTAATTTTGCACTCTCTGTAAGCATTTGATACACTACTTCTGCATAATTAAAAAATAGGTGCAGCATTGTGTTGTACAAGTCAGCTCATACGTTCGCGTCCATTGGGGTTCAGTGCAAGTAGCACCATCATATACTGGTCATTGCTTTAGCCTGCAATTTTTTGACATGGCAGTGTCATCTTGGCAACCTGTGGATAAAGGTGCCTATGTACTTGGCCACACATTCCCATTAGACAACTCCATTGTGGGATGCTTACCTGTCATGAGTTTGTGGCAACTGGGTATCTCATGTAGTGAATGACTGGCTCTTCACTGTGTTGATGGCCAAAGTCCATTTTATTATCCATGATACAGATCATCACAGGCAGTCTGGAGCCTTCACTGCATGAGCTGACAGCTGTAACCGGCAGCTAAACAAACAGTAGTGAGTAAGAAACTATCTTCTTACCCACATCATAGGCTGCATACCCAGGGAAAAAGGGCACAGCAGCAGACAGACACAACACTGGTCACCATGTCATAGTGTGACATGACTGTTGGCCTTGTCCAGGGGTCTAATGGAACAGGACATGATAACAATGACAGGAGAGAGAGAGAGAGAGAGAGAGAGTGCGTGCGTGCGTGCATGCGTGCACATGTGCGTGCCTGTGTATGTGCGTGCGAGCGCGCTCGTGTGTGCATGCATGGCCTCTGCTAGCCATCCTTACATTGATATACTTCACAACAGACTCACTGTATTATAAAGAGGGAAATTCAAATCACTGCTATGTTGAAAGGATTTTGTGCTTTATTGTTTGGTTTGTGATAGGCATATTTCAGCTACAATGCCATTGTCTAGCTGCCTGTGTATATAATACATAATTTTGTTGACCATTGTTAATATAACTATTGACACTATTGGGTGATATAATGTAGTGCTTATATCTAGATGTTTTAGATGTCCCCAAGAACACAGACTTGGTATATCTGTGGAATGCAGTCCAGCCTGGTTTTGTGTTGCTCTAAATTCTTGGTTTTTGGGCTGGACTTGGTTATGATTTTGGACTTGTAACTCAGAACCATGTTTGTAGATAGTGTTCTAATAATTATTTTTTATTCACCACACAACAATGGTGAAGATAGAACTACAAGTAGAGCATGGAAATGAACTGTGTACCTGCAAGATACTGGTGGTAAAGTGAAGCTCTGAACACATGATGTGTCAAAATGGACACAGCACTGACCAAGTTATTAGAGATAGTCATACAGCAATAGATAATAACATCAGGCAGTGAGGTATCATTTACACCAACTGTTTCAGCATTTCCATTGTTTTATAAAATTAAACACTATAGGAAACTGTATCAGCAGCAACTAATCCAGTTACTCAGAAATATTCTTTTTTTTATCTTGGTCTTTGCAATGTCTGTTAAATCTAGTTAGGAAATTGTGCTTCATAGAACAACTTGATAAATTGTCCTTTGACCAAATTTGTGAAGTATTATCATCATATTATGACCATAATAGACATCAGATTCATTTGTTTCGCAGTTTGAAACGCAAGTATGTAGGCTCCATCTCGCCTGAATATGTATTTTACTTCCAGTGAATCAATGACAAAAAATATCAGTTTCCTCACAGCACATTTAAATCTGGAAATCATGTCAATTTTTCATCTTATAAGCAACATCTGGCCACTATATATTGTAAAGTATTTATTATCTGTTTATGAGACTGGTGAATCATGAACCAAATATATTCGATAGTCAACCAGAGATGATGGTGCGCCCTTAGCTACTTGAAAAGAGATTCTTCAGAATCTGTAAATCAATCAGTAATTTGTGGGGATCACTCTTGTCAGGATTCCATAAAGTTTGTATGGCATGCAAAGAGTCATTTTTTAATGTGTATTGCTTCTCTATTGCCTTCTGTTTTGCAAACTCATGGAACAAGGAAATGAATATTATTGTGGTAGATCATCAGGCGAAAAGAATTAAATGTGCACTGTAATTCACATATCCCAATCACCAGTGAAAATGTTTCTATGCTGATTCTGTCACAAGGGATTGTGCTGTTTGCTATGGACCTGACCAGCAAGTACGCACATGGATATTGCATCTTTCTGACCTGTCGTTTAACAACTTCTTGCAGATAGTGTGAAGAGTTTAGGCTTACTATGAAACAGGGAAGCATTAGTCAGTGTTGTTACAATCAGATTCCACATCCTCTCAAAGTTCAAGCAGATGTTCCACAAATGTTCCTCTCTGGCAGAATCTTTTGCCATCCTGTTCAGAATGCAAGCAATTGTGACTTGAGGCAGAAAACTAGAGCACCTCAGACATAAATGTTAACTATTCACTTTCAAACTATGGAATACTCACCTAAGTGCCTTCTAGCATGCTTCTTTTATAAGTTTACAATAATTAAAATTGATAATTACCTGACATGTCAGTTTTCTAGGTGGTGATTTTTAAACATAGTGTTGTAGTTTTCTTTTGCGAAACTCCTTATTTGCTGAGATAGAAGGATAAGTAGATTACTGGTTTTGACCAGTTAAATGGCCATCTTCACACCACGTAAGAGAAAGCAGTGTCTACGTCAACTGGTGAAGCAAGACATTTTGTTGTAATAATGTTTAAAGTTACAAACTCAAATACTGTGGCTACAATATATACATGTTAGATTTAGTTTGAAATTGTAAACATGATAGCACAAACCATCTTGCTTCAATTGTCAATGTAGACACTGCTTTCTGTTAAGTGCGCTGGAGATGGCCATTTAACTTGTTGAAACCAGTAATTGATGTATCCTTCCTTGCAAACTTGGCAAATAAAATGTTTTCCTAAAGAAGTCTACAACACTATATTAAAATTGAATTTATACATTGTTGTTTTCACAAATTACAATTAACAGTTTGCTTTTCTAAGTAACTAATAGTGGATGGAGGTTAAATTAAATATGAACCTTCATACAGTCATAATTTCTATACAATTATGCTGGTTAGTTTGCATAAATGTGCAATTCTACTTCAGTAAATAGTATTCTGCATAAAGATGTTAATTACTTCAAAACTAAATGAATGCTAGTGTTTCTAAAATATTTTCATCAGTGACTGCATGAATACTTTATTCATTTCTACAGCTTTTCTGTCTGCCTTGTCAGGAAGCCAGTAAATGTTTACATGTTTATATATGAACAATGGTAACAAAACTTTAAGTTATTGATGTTTTGTAATTAGTGCAGTTGTCAGTCAAACTAACCAGCTCATTATACTCCCAGTAACTAAGCAAATGTAATAGGTAATGAAGTTAGGTTGAATTAGCCCCTGGTCAGTATTTGAAATTTTTTGTACTGAGCACATGTTGTATGCATGACAGTATTGAAGATAACATAAAATCTACTGCCACTGCATTGCAATGGCAAACTTCGTTTGCTTGGCTAACATATATGTCCAATGTGAGATGATTCCCATTCACTTCAGGAATTGCTATAATTTTCCAACTTGTGTGCAAATACCACCGGCACCCCACAAATAGAATGTGATTCTGCACAAATAGAATGTGATTCTGCAGAATCACTTTGCTGACTTTGATGTTTCTTGCGGTGGCAGCCAAGACAGCTGATATGAATACTGCAACAGTTTGCTGTGGTGTGCTCACATGCCTGGCAATTTATACGAGGAAGGTGCAGGGAGATTATCCACTGTCAGTGGGTGGAAAATTCAGTTAGTTAGTAAGAGTCACAACAAGAGCATTGCTTTACTCTCAGCAAGTCCCTGTGGCTTATTGGCAGTGTCAGTTGGTATGAGAAAGGTGTCATGATGTCTTGTTGCATTGTCTAGGTAGTTGGAGATGGCCAATTTTGGGGCATTGTTCCAAGTTTGCATGTGGAATTTAATGTCTCGACTGCTTCTGGCAATATCTGGCTCAGCATGCTAGGAGTTGGCAATACTGACAAAAGGCTCCTCATCTGTAATTTTGGCTGTATGAGCTTGGGGAAGAGATCCCTCGGTGCTAGTTGGCTTCACCAGCACAGTATAGTTCACTCCTGCACATGCTTTTCCTGCACTACCACCACCCATCTGTGTTGGCTTTTACCTCCCTCTTTTTAGCCTCAGCACACTTTTTTACCAAATATCCTGCAAGCTGATCATATGCTACTTTCTGCAGAGTGCACAGTTAGGTAGAACTTGTCTTTAGTGAGGAGACAAACACAGTTCCAGTATCCACCTGCACACTTCACACACTTCTAAGGTATGGAGCAGTGCTTGAGCTTGACTATGTGTCTAGATCTTAGCAGTGGACACTATGTACCAGACTGTGCTTACTACATAGTTACTCGGTGGTCACTGAATGGTGAGAACTTAGGTGACTTGAAGCAGAAACCTCTTTATGTCATTATTAGCAACAACACACAGACATACTAGTGTCCTTTCCCTTGCCATGAATGAATCAGTTCAATAGTTGAAAGCCATCTTCTGAAGTCTGTCACTAAGGATATGTTGTCCTGGCTGCTGAAGGTATAGACCATTATCTCCTTTTCTTATAAGATATCCGTCTGTGTCCTGTAGACTCTGAGAGATGAAAGTGCAACATTGTGGGGCTTGTTGCCTACAGCTGTTACTGTGAAATGTGCCTTGGTTGTTCTGGTTGCAGGATCATACAGCTCTATGTGCATTCCTTTAAAGTCCATGGTAACCAGAGATGGTGCCACTTCTTTAGGTAGTGGTCCAGCTGTCAACTCACTCCACTCATAATGATAGGGTTGAAGGATGACAACTTGTGTTTCACTGAGTACTTATCTTTCATTCTCCTTGTAGTTTCAAAATTATTTTCCATTGTGGCAAACTTCCTGTTATAAATAGTGAGTGTTATGCGAATCAAGTGCCCACCTCCCCTTTCTCTCTCTCTCTCAAACATTATACACAGTTTCGATTTGCATCTTTCCATTATTACAGAAAAAGACAGCATACAGCATTAAATGAATGTGATACTTGCCATATGGAGCTTTGAAAAATTCTGCATCCCTTGGAATCTGTTAAATAATTCATTCTGATTGCTGGCCTCATGAATTGTTCTGAGTGTTCAACATTCGTATAAGAAATAGCACTTTTGACAACTTTCTTTTTCAATTATGTCTGAAACAGTTTTTGTTCCGCTCAGATCTTCAGTCGGTTTAACACTAACCTGAGTCATAGAACAAATTTTATACATTTAAGAATATAACACACTGGAAACATTCTGAAGCTGACAGAAAGAACTCAAGGGATAGGAGGAAGGGAGAGATATATGCAGAGGAAAGAATCAAGATAAGAATTTGATGAATTATTGATGATGGGGAAAGAGATTTATCATGCAGTTTTTACGCTACAGCATGCATATGGTTTCTACGCTGATTCTGTCATAAACTGCTTTCTTTAAACAAGGATGAAATCTTCCACATGAAAAGTCATTTCTGATATGACCTGTTTTTATTTAGCAAGCCACAAATCTCCAGCTGGAGGAATCTTTTTAGCATTAAGGATTTCATGAAATATATGTGTAGAATTCATTGTTGCTGGCTCAAAAATAATGTATTGTCTGTAATTATAATATGAAGTTTTATCTGAGCAGTATAGCAGTAATGTGTTTCATTGAACAGTGTTCGCTTGGCTGGAAAAGGTTTTAACATTATGACCTATCTTACACATCAAGTTAAAATCACAGTATTGGTGTTCACAGGAACACATGGAAACTGTTGCTCCAGAGGACTTCAATGGAGATTTGGCAGAAGCTGACCAGTCATGCCCTGATGACGGTGTCGACGTCCGGCTCCATACACCTGTTCCTGCTGCACCTTCCGAATGCAGTAATGAAGTAAGAAAATATTACTAACGTAAAAAAAAACTATGGTGTGCTGGTGAAGCCAACCAGCACCAAGGGATCTCTTCCCGAAGCTCAGATGGACAAAATTACAGATGAGGAGCCTTTTGTCAATATTGCCAACTCCTAGCATGCTGAACCAGACACTGCCAGAAGCAGTCGAGACACTAAATTCCACATGCAATAGAACAATGCCTCAAAATTGGCCATCTCCAACATGTTACACCTCAAATTCGAAAAATCCCTTGAACAGAAAGAAGTATAGAGTTGTGTTCCGTGCAGTTTTTTGAAATATAAATGAATTTTTTTTTTCTGAATGTCAAAACCATACAATGTTTAATTTCTTGGAACAAGTTAACTCTTATTTTAGCATCTATTTTGCATTACCACCTAGTTACGGCCCATGTCCATTTTCTAATACTGTTGTATGTTGGGGACATGTGTCTTTATAATTCATAGCAATTTGTATTGCATGGGAGCAGGCATTTATTTCCATACACTAATCCTACTTCCTTGTATTTAAATACAATAACAAACAGAATGACTACAAGCAGAAATTGCACACAGTTGGTACAAAGTGCAGAAACAGAAAACATCTTTGCAAGTAGAAAGATGCATTGTGGTGTGAAAAGTGCCTGGAAGCTAGATCAAATCAAAATTTCATCAGGTGACATGCAGCGCAATATTTACATGCAGTCTTTCTGGTGTTCCCACATAACTTGAACTGGTTTTAAATACAGGGTGATTCAAAAAGAATACCACAACTTTAAAAATGTGTATTTAATGAAAGAAACATAATATAACCTTCTGTTATACATCATTACAAAGAGTATTTAAAAAGGTTTTTTTTCACTCAAAAACAAGTTCAGAGATGTTCAATATGGCCCCCTCCAGACACACGAGCAATATCAACCCGATACTCCAACTCGTTCCACACTCTCTGTAGCATATCAGGCGTAACAGTTTGGATAGCTGCTGTTATTTCTCGTTTCAAATCATCAATGGTGGCTGGGAGAGGTGGCCAAAACACCATATCCTTAACATACCCCCATAAGAAAAAATCGCAGGGGGTAAGATCAGGGCTTCTTGGAGGGCAGTGATGACATGCTCTGTCATGGGCTGCCTGGCGGCCGATCCATCGCCTCGGGTAGTTGACGTTCAGGTAGTTACGGACAGATAAGTGCCAATGTGGTGGTGCTCCATCCTTCTGAAATATGAATTGTTGTGCTTCTTGTTCGAGCTGAGGGAACAGCCAATTCTCTAACATCTCCAGATACTGTAGTCCAGTTACAGTAGCACCTTCGAAGAAAAAGGGACCAAAAACTTTATTGGCTGAAATGGCGACCAAATGTACAACTAAATGAAACTTTATAGCTCCCTTAATTCGCCGACAGGTAGTGCTTAGCTCTGCCTTTTGTTGTTGCAGAGTTTTAAATTCCTAAAGTTGTGGTATTCTTTTTGAATCACCCTGTATAATGATACAAACAGCATTGATGTCAAGGAAATTTAAAAAAGACTACAGGTCAATACTGGCTAGTAATGCAGAATAAATGGTAGAATGCAAGTTCAGCTTCTTTGAATAAATAAAACAGTTTATGTTGGACAAAACATTTTACAACTTTCACTTATTACTTTGAGGCCGTGAATTCTTATATCGGGGAATCAAAAGGGGAAATATAACTATTTTATATATATTTTTGTGAGTTTATCGTTTAACAATAATATGAAAAGAAAAATTGCTACTCACCACATAGAGCAGGTGTCAAGTTGTAGACAGACACAATGAAAAGACTGTTAAACTTTTAGCATTTGGGCAAAGTTCAATCAGAACTCACACACACACACACACACACACACACACACACACACACACACACTAAAAAAAAAAAAAAAATCCTAGGTGTTCAGGCAGAACAGATGGCAAGTTGTCGTTGAAAGCCCATATTCAGGATCCTGTTCAAAAACTGAATACTGCTATATCTACCATTAAAACAGTATATGCAATAGCGATAGGCCAACATGAAAATTAGTTTACTTTGCTTATTTTCTTTCCTTATAATATACACCACCACATTCTGGGGTAACTCTTCCCATTTGCAAAGGATATTTTTGGCTCAGAAACATACAGTTCAAACAATATGATATGTAAGTCTGCAAACCTCTTGTCAACCCCTGTTCAGGAGTGTGTGGATTCTGACATTGGCCTCTCAGTGTGTGTGTGTGTGTGTGTGTGTGTGTGTGTGTGTGTGTGTGTACATGCTTTTGGATCCAGTGCCGGAAGGGTTGAAGGGGAAGGAAGAGGGATGAAGGGTGAGGTTTAGGAAATGATGAGAGTTACGGAAAGGTCGTCCAGAATCCTAGGCCAGGGGAGATTTACTGGATGTGATGAGTACGAAAGACTGATTGTTTGGGGGAGGGGGGGGGGGGGGGGTACATTGGATGACATTTGAAAACCTGAGAGCTTAAAGCTGTAAGGTAGTCTAAGAAGCAAGAGAGAGATTACTGCAAAAACATTCTGCAAGACTTTATAAGAGCAGCAGAATGCTAAGTGCATTATATATGATAATGGGAAAGGGGGGGGGGGGCGAAGTAGACAGATGAGAGAATAAAAGATACAGAAAACTAAAACGGAGTGAAGAAAGAAGTAGTTACTGAGAGGAAATATTGGGAAAAAAGAAATTAACATAAATTAAGGCCAGGTGGGTGACAAAACAAGGATATGTTGTAATGCAAGTTCCCACCTGTGGAATTCTGAGAAACTGGTGTCAGGGGAAAGAATACAGATGACATGTGCAACAGGATGTTATATGTTGTCAGTATACGTCCTCTGCTATACCCATTCACTCTAATGGATAGCTTGGTGCTAGTTGTGCCAATGTAGAAGTTGTACCAATGTAGAAGCTGAAAACAGCACAGAAATGGTACACAACATGTGTCCTTTCACAGGCGACTCTCCCTTTGGTAGTATAAGTTTTATGTGTTACAGGGACAGCAGGGATGGTCACAGGGGTAGGAGCCATAGGGTATGGAAATGGGTGCAGAAGCAGCATAGTTTCTGACCAGGATACTGCAGAGATTTGCAACCCTAGGAAACTGTTAAATAATGTATACTGTAGAAATTGGGAGGGGGGCGGGGGGGGGGGGGGGGGCATGACAAAAAGCTATTCTGGCTGTAGTGTGTAAAATGTCAAACAGAATGGACCTCATTTCATGGCACGGTTTTAGGAACCCACAGCCTTGTCGAAGTAGGTGGTTAATACATTGAAGATCAGTACAGAATTGAATGACTAGAGGCGTATCCCTAACCTGTGTTTTCTTGGATTGGATGTGAAGGCCCAAGAATCTGCTTTTAAACTAGACTGAAGAGTCTGCATCTCAACAAATATGTTTGCCTCAAATGCCAAGGCTGTATGGGAGGCAACATTTGACATGGAAAGGACTGGTAGAGGTGGTGCTTGAAGGGTGCATAGGGCAAGTCCTACAACAGGGATGGTCACAGGGGTAGGAGCAAAAGTAATCCGGGGTGAATGGTTACTGCTCACATCAGATGCAGGCACAGGCACAAGCAATGAACTTCTCTCTTGAACTCAACATTCATCACTTCCAAGCTAGTGTCATCTCCAAGCAGAACTGCTTCAGACTCACCTGTCATACTAGAAAGCATATCATTTATGTATATGATGAAGATGATAGTTTGCTACTCACCATAAGGATGACATGCTGACTTGCAGACAGGCACAGCAAAAAGACTGTTCCACACTGAGCTTTCGGCCAAAGACTTCTTCAGAAAAGAAGACCTAGGGTCGTCATTCAGCTGTTGTATGGACATGAGCATGAGCATGTATATAGTCGGTGCAATATACGTGGCATTTTATGTAATGACTGTTTTATACTTGACATGCTGATATACTATGGTCTTCATGTTCTTGAAATGTCTCCTTAGGATGTGACACGATATAAGGTGCACATCATCATGATTCATTGAAGTATATTGCACAAGATCCAAAGATGGCAACATAGTTTGCTGAAACCGGTAATCTAAATGAATGCTGTAGTAAGCAATCTTGGCTCTTTGAAATTTTTACTCCTAATTTCATATAAAAGCACAGGGTTATTACAAATGATTAAAGCGATTTCACAGCTCTACAATAACTTTATTATTTGAGATATTTTCACAATGCTTTGCACACACATACAAAAACTCAAAAAGTTTTTTTAGGCATTCACAAATGTTCGATATGTGCCCCTTTAGTGATTCGGCAGACATCAAGCCGATAATCAAGTTCCTCCAACACTCGGCGCAGCATGTCCCCATCAATGAGTTCGAAAGCATCGTTGATGCGAGCTCGCAGTTCTGGCACGTTTCTTGGTAGAGGAGGTTTAAACACTGAATCTTTCACATAACCCCACAGAAAGAAATCGCATAGGGTTAAGTCGGGAGAGCGTGGAGGCCATGACATGAATTGCTGATCATGATCTCCACCACGACCGATCCATCGGTTTTCCAATCTCCTGTTTAAGAAATGCCGAACATCATGATGGAAGTGCGGTGGAGCACCATCCTATGGTACGTTTAGCTCCCTGCTTGCTTTATTCGTTGACTCCCGCGGGCTACGCGTGAAACTTGCCCGCAAGCGTTCAACCGTTTCTTCGCTCACTGCAGGCCGACCCGTTGATTTCCCCTTACAGAGGCATCCAGAAGCTTTAAACTGTGCATACCATGGCCGAATGGAGTTAGCAGTTGGTGGATCTTTGTTGAACTTCGTCCTGAAGTGACGTTGCACTGTTATGACTGACTGATGTGAGTGCATTTCAAGCATGACATACGCTTTCTCGGCTCCTGTCGCCATTTTGTCTCACTGCGCTCTCGAGCGCTCTGGCAGCAGAAACCTGAAGTGCGGCTTCAGCCGAACAAAACTTTATGAGTTTTTCTACGTATCTGTAGTGTGTCGTGACCATATGTCAATGAATGGAGCTACAGTGAATTTATGAAATCGCTTCAATCATTTGTAATAGCCCTGTATATGTGGAAGATACTGCAGGGCAAGAGGGGGGGGGGGGGGGGGCAGCTGAGCTCTGAGCTCTGTTCTGGGTTTGTTCCGTTTCTTTCTTGATAGGGTATACCACTAAACATGACAGATGGAGAAACTGCAACATTCATCCAGTAAACTCTAGACAGAAAAAAATGATATGCATTTGGATAACACTCACTGAAGCATTGTACAGAAAGTTGTGCACTATTCAGCAGGTTTCATTTTCATTAGGCTTCCTACAGATCTGAAAAAAGTATGGTAAACCCCTGGTATTCATATCTAACTTGAAACGTTTCTTTATGGCACACTTTTATTCCGTACAGGAGTTTCTCACTGTAGTTTGGAATTTTTTTCTCTTCTATGTTATTTATACTTTCTCACTATTCTTTTTGCATGGGATTTATTAATATTTTGTTTATAAACTTTCTAATCATCATTCTGTAAACCATGTACTGACTTATTCCGTGAAGAAATAGTACTAACTGAGCTATCCAAGCATGACTCACTACTTGCTCTTTCAGCTTTACTGCCACCAGAACTTCTCTCCTTCCTTTCAAACTTCACAGGAGGACTCCTGCATACCTTGTGGAACTAGTACTTCAGGAAGAACAGTTGTAGCAGAGAAATGGCTTAGCTACAGATTGGAGGATTGTTCCCAGAATGAATTTTCTCTCATCATCAGAGTGTGCACTGACTTGAAACTTCCTGACAGTTTAAAACTGTGCACTGGACTGGGACTCAAACCTTGGACTTCCTCCTTCCATGGGTAGTTGCTCTGCCAACTGATACATCAATGCATTACTCAAGAGTTGTTCTCATAGCTTTATTTCTACCGGTACCTGTCAGCACACAAGATTTCTTTTTTTCCTGCATTAAGCTGACAAATCCTATATCATTGTAAAATGGTCCCTGGAGGAATTAATTATTATAGTACTAAAATAATGATTTTACAGAGTTTGAGACAAGTTAAGAACATAAATGAGCGGAATTTTTAAAATCAGTCTCTAGGTTATAGTCAGTACTTCAATCAATCCTAACAGACTGTTTCGTATGATGCAAGATGAATAAGTTTATTAAATTGGAGGGACATGAGAACGAGTCAAAATAGGCAGCAGTAACAATGTCACTCATATGCAGACAATAATTATCAAATTAAATCAGTTTCCAGCCAGAAGTGGGCCAGCTGGAGCATGGAAACTAATGAATACATCTCCAGGACCACACACGAGTTAACTGCGCTGGAAATCATAAGTAACAGCAAATGATAATTTCACATTACGAAATTTGTGCTACAAAAGTTGATTCTAACACAAAAAAAAAAAAGAGCAAAACATGACAGAATGTAAAATAGCAGCATATTGTGTACACCACATAATACGTTTATTGTATGTATAAAAAGAAACATGTATTACAAGCCATTGAAGATGCTTTCGAAATAAAAGAAGCGAAATGCATATGGCAGTAAACAAACTGCCTTCAATTAGTTGCATAGATGGAACGCACCTCCACGAACAAAAGATGATTCATTGAAATGTTTATGCAAGACTTGTATCTCACAAATCTTCATTGACTGATCATCTTATATAATATAGTAGCTTGCGTACCTCTTCATGGTAATTTCTGCTTACCACACTGCTCTCTCTGGCGTCCTTTTGTTTGCATGGTGCAAAAATTAATTAATTAATATGTAGTAAATATATCGTGATGATATGAATCCATTTTGTTGTTTTTCAGTTTTTCTTGTTGTCACAAAAAAGTCTTTACTTCATCTTCACTTTCCACAATTTCAGTAGAGGAGCTCGAAATTGTTTGCTTTTCTGTACTTTCAGCGAATTTTTAACAAGGAGACATCCAAAACACCAAAAAAGATGTTTGATATGAGGTATAAAGTAAAGTATTGAAATTAAATGCAATCTCATATAATTGTACTTGCATTTTGACATATTCATTTCTTCATGGAAACTCTTAACATTACTTATGTGCCCTTTAGTTAATATTTGTGCAGTTCTATTTCTTTCTTGCTTAATCACCTAATGGTTAACATGACACCAACAATAATGTCTATGTTAATGTAATGTAAACGTTGTGATACTGTTGATACAATTGTTTCATACATACTATATCCTCATGAGATATTTGGAGAGAAACATCAACACCATCATAACTTTTTCAGGACGCAAACGGAAAATATGTCTCAAAACTGCATTCAAGTTTGCTCACTTTGTGCTACCATACGTGTCAGTGTGTGCTCTAAATCATTAGAGATGAATTGTATATCAAAGGATGCTAATGTTCCAAAATCTATATTATTAAAGGCTAAAATAGTCACCCAGTTTCAATTGCAGGTTGCTTATTTAACAGCTTCCAGGGCAACAAAAATTAGATTTTCAATATTTCATGAAACTATTGACCCAACTTAAAATTTTAAAATACTGTCCTAATCTACTCATTAAGAGATATAATTTTACTTTGAAGATTTAACACAAGAAGTGCTGTATTAAAGTTAGAAACTGTACATAACTGAATATGTCTTAAGGCAGCATAACTCATTGCGCACAAATTATCCACACTTTATTCATCCAGTATTTGAGAGTGGGAGCATTTAGCAATCTCCAAAACAACTTCACACATAATTTCAATCTTTTTTGAAACTTTTTTTCACTGAAACTACTGCAAAACAACGAAAGGAAAAAAAATATTGTTTACTACATTTTTGCAGTTCATACAGTCAAATTTAAGTGGCAATCATGATGTCTTTGAACAGTTCTCGGGTATCCGACCGGGCAGCGTTGTAATTTCTCCACAATATTTCGGCAGACGTACATGATGCCATCTTCAGGTGGTTCCTGACGAATGCTGTGCTGTTCCTCTCGGCGCTCTATATATACTAGCCGTTACCCCCTCCACCATTCCTTTCCTGGTGTCTTTGGTGTGGCCGGTGCGGTGGCTACTGGAGGTGGTGGGGGAAACGGTGCCTGGGTCTGAACTGGGGTCTGCAGTCTCCCTGCTGCTGCCGTCGGGGGCGGTCCTCGATCTCTGGGACCGCATCTTCCTCTCCAGGCTGAGTGCAGGGTTCCAAGCACCTGACTAAGTTGAAGGCCACTGTCTTTATTAATTAGATCGGCCTGTAGTCGGATTTCGATGGCCTCTTTAGTAACGCAGTCCCAGAAGTAGGAGGATTGACAGAGTATTTTTGTTTTTTCATAGTCCATAGTATGGCCAGTCTTTACACACTGGTCAGCCACGGCTGATTTAGTGGCCTGGCATAATTTGGTATGGTGCTTGTGTTCGCGGCACCTCTCTTCTACAGTGTGGACTGTCTCCCCAATGTATGATTTTCCGCACTGACAGAGAATTTGATAAACGCCTAGTTTTCAAAGGCCTAGGTCATCTTTCACTGAACCCAGTAGAGTGAAGGTTTTTGCAGGGGGTTGGAATACACATTTCACATTGTGTTTCCCCAGGATTCTACTGATTTTTCTTGAGGTGTTTCCGACAAACGGAGTGCACGCCAATGACTTGTGTTCTTCTGTTTCTTCTCCTTGTTCTCTTGGCACAGTCTGTCCAAGTGCATGTCTTATTTGCTTCCGGTTGTACCCATTTTTCCGAAATGTTGTCTCGAGGTGCTGCAGTTCTGCTGGAAGGCTCTCCTGATTGCAGATCGATCGTGCCCTGTGAACAAGTGTGCGCAAAACGCCTTCACGCTGGGAGTTGTAGTGGCAACTGAAGGTATATAGGTACAAATCGGTGTGTGTAGGTTTTCTGTATACACTGTGTCCCAGCTTGCCATCAGGTTTCTGTTTCACCAGGACGTCAAGAAACGGTAGGGCACCATCCTACTCCACCTCCATCGTGAATTGTATGTTGGGGTGCAGCGAGTTGAGGTGTTCGAGAAATTCATTTAAGCTGTCCCATCCATGTGGCCAAACAACGAACATGTCATACACGTAGCAGAAGAAACAAGTTGGTTTTTGTTTGGCTTGTTCTAGTGCCTTCTCCTCGAAATTCTCCATAAAAAAGTTGGCTACAACCGGTGAAAGCGGGCATCCCATGGTGACGCCATCTGTCTGTTCATAATTATTTCCGTCGAACAGGAAGTATGTTGAGATGAGCATGAACTCGAAGAGCCTTGTTAGGTTGTTGTTGAATTACTTGCTTATCAGATCGATGGAGTCTTTCAGTGGTACCCTAGTGAAGAGGGACACTCCATCGAAGCTCACTAACCAGTCGCTATCCTGGAGCTGAAGTTCTTGTGTACGTTGCACAAAGTGGATGAAATTGCGGATACGGTGTTCGCATTTTCCCAGGAATGGACTAAGGATACCCGTCAGGTGTTGGGGCAGTTCATGGGTTGCTGCTCCAATGTTGCTGACCATTGGACGCATAGGTGTCCCATCCTTGTGGACCTTTGGTAGCCCATACAGTCATGGCGGTGCAGCTGCTTGTAGTCGAAGTTTCTTGACAGTTTTTCCATCAAAGGTACTGCGAAGAAGTTCAATGGTTCTTCTTTGAAGGCGACGTGTCAGGTCACTGCGTCATCGAGAAGTACTGTAGCAATGCCTTTGTCAGCAGGCAAGACCACCAACTCAGGATCGCTGCATAACTCACGGATGGCCGCTCTCTCCTCCTTCGAGATGTTCTGTTTCAGTGGTGCGGCCCTGGTGAGCGCACAGCACGTTTCACAACATATTTCTTCTGCTTCATTGGCTGGCAGAGTGTAGGTGGCCTGCTCCACACTGCTTATAATATCCACAATCGATAGAACTGGACAGAAAGATACGGTCCCAGAGATCGAGGACCGCCCCCAATGGCGGCAGCAGGGAGACTGCAGACCCAGGCGCCGCTTCCCCCACCACCTCCAGTAGCCGCCGCGCCGGCCGCACCAAAGACACCAGGAGAGGAACGGTGGAGGGGGTAATGGCTAGTATATATAGGGTGCCGAGAGGAACGGCACAGCATTCGTCAGGAACCACCTGAAGATGGCAGTGTGTACGTCTGCCGAAATATTCTGGAGAAATTACGACGCTACCCTGTCGGGTAACCCGAGTACTGTTCAAATTGGAAATACACCGGGAAAACTTCAGATCGCAATCATGATGTCATATTTCTTTACTACCAACACTGCTCACAGAAAATTTTGCAGCAGTATCCACATATATCACAGAAAGAACCTGCAAAATTATATCATTGTATGACATATAGTTCAGGAGATATGATGTCATAAACATTGAGGTGCCAGAAAAACTAGCTTTTCTTAAAATGGACAACAAATCAACTGGACTATACTCACCCATTGTTTGATAATGGGTAATATAAATAAAACAGAGAATGTACTTCATTCTTGGAATTTCAGAGAACACACTCAGGTTCGCATGAGTATACATCACCTGAGAATATTCTCGCTTGAGTGAAAGAGTGGGGAAAGTTGCTCAACGTGAAGAACATTCTTTGATTTCAAGTGAATGAAACTAGACAAATTTCTCCATTTTTCAAAGTGAGATCTGTGGCATACTTTGAGCAAAGTAAGTTCTGTTGGTGTTAAGTTTTACAGAGTTTCTTTTAGTAAAAATGGCAAAATTTATGTTGCTTGGAGGACAAAAAATATATATTTAGGCCAAAGAAATACTGAAGAAAGAAACTTCAAACATTGATACTGGTTTAACAATAAAAAATTATACATGATTGCTTGACACTTCACACAGCAAACATATTTTTAAAAAAATACAGGCGTTAAAACTATTCAAATAAAACTGAATGAAATGTCCGTTAGTCCACTGTAGCTGTATTTATTCAGGTCACTTATAAACCCACACAATTGGATGGCAGCCACAGCACACACTTCATAGGACGCTCATAGCTTATGTTGTCAGCTGCTATGTTGGTGGCAAATACACATGAGCATGTCAGCTTTTGTCACTAATAACATGTATGAGGGGCATTTTGTTGCTTGACATAGGCTGACAAGAGCATATTTTAATAGGAATGTGTCTAGTTCGCAACATAGCACAGACTTGACTTTCATGATTGAGAATGGTTTTTTTATCATTTGAAGATGGTTTTTTATCAGTTGAGAAGTGCTGAAATTTTTACCTAGCCATACCAATTGTTACACTGTGGCATTCTGTAACCTATGACATAGCACTTATATACACCATAAGATGCGACTCAAAAGTTGCGAAACTGGTTGGGTAGATTTATAAGTGATCTGACTAAATACAGCTACAGCGGTCCATTGGACATTTCATTCAGTTTCAGTGTAATA
The DNA here is from genome assembly GCF_021461385.2 of Schistocerca piceifrons. Classification (NCBI taxonomy): domain Eukaryota; kingdom Metazoa; phylum Arthropoda; class Insecta; order Orthoptera; family Acrididae; genus Schistocerca; species Schistocerca piceifrons. Next base: position 85,423,318 of record NC_060140.1, read on the forward strand.
ATTTTAATACCCGTATTTTAAAAAGCTGTTCACTGTATGAAGTGTGAAGCAGTAGTGTATAACTATTTTACCAGTGGTTGCCCCAGTTTTAAAATTATCTGTAATAAAAATATTACTTTGCTGGTGAACTTCCTTCCCAAAAATCATGAAAGAAGATGGGCAACCTTTCAAGAAAATGAAAGTGAAAACATTTTTGTACTTTTTAGCAGACCCAAGTCTTCAGACTAGTTTTCGAGAAGACTTAAGTATCCACCACACAACTGTGTCATTAACATTTTCAGTTGTTCATCACCATGTTTTCTCATAGCAGAAATTAGTAGCCAGATCAGAAAAATTAATAATTGATTTATTACAAACATAGCTATCTGTTTCTTGTAATGAAACTGCAAAGCCTACCACTTTTGAGCAGATCAGTATGTGTCATATTTAACAAAAACTATCTCATGTTAGAAAACTCCGACAGAGTTTTGGTTTGGAGTAGACGAGAATGTGATGCATTCTTAAGATTTTGCTTGCATAAAGCGTTCACGTACTTCAGTAATAAAAAAGTTTCCCACATGGCAAAAATTCGATTCGATAGCATTATCAGAAAATGCATTTTTGTAAACTGTCCATAATTGTCTTAATAATCTGTTGCTACACAAAAAGTAAAATCAAAACATAGTGCAAATCTTCCAGAACACATTGATGTCAGTTCCATACTAGCACATTGATAAGTTTGCCTGTTTGAGTGAGTTGAATGAAATGTGAGATTAAGTGTGTGTTCTGTGCTGAACATGGCTGACAACACGTGTCGAGAACCTTCTTAAGGAGGAGAGGAGGTAGTAAAAAGGAACTCCTGCACAAGAGAATATGCTTCAAAATTTTTATTCATATGAATCAGAGAACTTTTTCACAGAATGTTCTTTTGCTCTAAGAACCTTCTCCAGACAATTTTTCCCTTTTTTTATTCATACAACCCAATGACACAATTAGCAACCTCCAACAAACTTGAAACATAATTTCAGTTGCTTTTGATTTTTTCATTAGTCCATGGGTGAATAATCCAAAACTAATAAAAATCAATACAATTAGGATTTTCCAGTTTCAGCCATCAAGCTTTTACAAGCTTCTTGTCAAATATTTTACTCATTAACTCATTCGTAAAGTAATGAGACATTTGAAACTTTTTTATACATGAAGTTTGATTCTTTAGGGGGTAATAGGGTTACTCCCAGAACGTAAACTCGCAGTTTCTATAATTTTCTGTTACAAATGTCAAGAGACCGTCCAAATTGAATATCCTTACATAAAATTTGTGAGGGGTAAGTTGACACTTTTTTATTTATTTGTTTTGAGTACCTGTTGGTCATTTTCATTAGTATGTCATCCATGCCTTAAAACTTTTTAAAATATCTACCAGCATAATTATACTGAACAATATATGCACAAACACAAGACCATGTGTCTATGAAGGTTTTTGTGGTGTGTCAGTGCAATAAAATCTTCACAGGTTTCTTTTCATACATGATCACAGAGTGAGCACAATGTTTTGCAAAGGTTATTCTTTCTTTCCTTCTTTTGACTTCACCAGAAGATGGAAGGAGCGGAGAAGATTAAAGGTCATGTGTGTAAATCTATTTGGGCTTAACTATTATTGCTGCTAGTTAGCTATTTATTAACACTCTTGGTTGTCAGTAAGTTTTATACTGGTATCCAGAAGTCATTTCATAGAGAAACATGATTTTAGTCATGGCCTGAAAATCATTTTATGTTGTCTATCCCACACCATATATAGGTACAAAAGCAAAGTTAAAGATTGATGATAGATCAAGGAAGCTGTGAGTTCAGGGATATGATTCGTGCAGTAAAGTAAGCAAAGTAAAGAGATTACAATAAAAATGTTATTTGTTTCATAGATTCATAGCAAGGAGATCCTCAAAAATGTAGAACATGTTATAAAACAAGAATACATAATTGTTTACAACAACAAAAAAGGGTATGCTAATGTCACTTCCTAAGCAAAATGTTCCTCATGGATGTGGAAAAATTCAAAACTCTCATTTGAAAATAAATTTAAAATCCAATAACAAACTTGTCACAAAACATCTATCTCTATACTCAGCAAACCATTATGATGTGCATATCAGTGTACAATACAGTGAGGTGTATATGATAATTCTTAGGCTATCATCAAACAGAAAATCAGTTTACAATTTCTTTTACACTGATCACATTACTGCACTGAAAAATTTGCAGAAGTAAGACTTATTTGAAGTAATTAATGTTATTACATCAATTAGTTTTAGCAGTAAATTTGTAGTTGGAGTAGAAGGAGTGGGCCACCAACAAATCCTGCAAACTCATTTTATTAGTATGAATATTAAGAAAACCACACAGCTGTTATTTTAGGAACATTTATTTAGCCACGACCACTTTCATTCTGTATGAACATCCTCAGGTGACATAGTGGCAGAAATGTGCCATTGTCATCATTTAAAATTCGTAATCCACAGTAAAACACTGAAACATATATGCTGGAATAGGGCAAGTACAATGTTTCACTTCATTTATTACGCTTGGTGTAAGTGCAGTCAGCTGTAGGTATTGGGTGCAGAACAATATGCAGCTATCCTTGTCCTACTCAACATGTACTGCTGGCTGTGCTTTTACAAAGAACAATCAACACAGTGAAACAAAGTATTTTTTATATTCCAAAGTGTATCTTTCAATGTTTTATAGTGGGATTAAGCATTTTTAATCATGACCCTGCCACATTTCTGCCACTTTGTCATCTGAAGATGATGTATAGAAAGAAACAGGTCATGGCTTTAATATATGCACTTAAAATAACAGCTGTCATGGTTTTCTTAACATTCATATCAAACTACTGTGCAAGCAAAATGTGATAAACATTACTTTATAAGTAGTTCAGCTTTTTGAAGCTGCTGGGAATTTACTGGACATGTGTGTTTCTGAATAATGGTCACCGTTCTGGTCCAAAGAAAATGACTTTAAATCTTTATGAAGATTATTTTTATTTCTGATATTAATACTGGGAAATCTTGAAAGTGACTTACCAAAGAATTATTATGTTCTGAAAAATGTCTACGTAATTTGTTTCAAAAAGTAACTTGCAATGTTCAGCATCCAGTTTTTACTTTGAGGTCCCAAAATCTATACAGTTAATTAATGAGCATTCCATTGTGTTCAGTGTTAAAAATGTTAAGTATTTGTAAATACTGAATCGTATTACAATATTCTATTGTTTCAGGCCGAGGCCCACTGGGAGATGGATCAGTCTTTAGACCAAATTCCATCTCGACTTCTTAACAGCTTTCATGGTGTTGGTATGTACTTAATAAACATATAATTATCATATATCTTATTTGCTTCAGTTAATAAGAGTAACTGTAGCTTCTCAAAATATGGGGAGCACCTGATTGTGATGAGGGAGTTAGTTTCAATGGTCATATACACAAGAAAGTTTTAAAATTACAAGAAAACAGTTTCGTTGTTGAGTAATTATCTGTTCCAAATACTATTGATAGACAAACATAAAAGTAGAAGAGGGAATATAAACTTTTTCATTTGTGTCTACTGGCAGTAATTGGAATTCCACTTCCTTAAAGTTAGTATTGGGCACCCATTTGTTTTTCCTTATAATATTACATTTTTCTCAAAAAAATTTTCATTTCAATAGTAGAAGATTTGTGAAGATGTCAGTTTTTTACCCAAGGCATTCCCTCTGGATAAAAATGAAAAACAACTATTTCATGAAGACAAGATGAACGAATTAAAAAAATAGTCTTCAAGTGACACCTTGATCTTCTTACAGTTACTTTGTAGCAGCATGTCATTCTCTCTCTCTGTTGCAAATGTTCTGTTGTTCCAGTTTTAGTAGCAAATTTGTTTCATAAATTTGAAAGGACTTAGTTGCACAGCAGACTGAAAATTGATGATAGAACCATCACACTTTTTTTACAACTTCAGTAAAACTCCTTTACACTCAGAGATTACATGTTCCATTATTGACGGCCAATCATGATGTCTCATTTTCAGTATTTTACTTACTAGAAGTAAAAATGTTGTTATATCACACAAAAAAGAATGTAAAGCTATCCTCAACCTAAAAAGTTGGGTTGAGAAGTGCTGTACTGCTATTGGTATGGTTCTGGTGGACACCTGACCACCAAAATGTGTAATGACTAAGGATTGAACATTACATCTTTGGATTTGTAGCCAGTTAGTTACCCACTAGTGCACCAATTACATCATAATGGACAACAAAATAAAGCAACTTTTACTATAAGCATTACAAATTGGTACCCCCCTCAAGATAGTTAATGTTGCTAAAATCTTAACACTGAAACAAATAGTAAGAAAAGGATGTACACAGCATTGTTTATTCAGGAATGTAAACTATGAGAGAGACAAAGACAGACCATAGCTCTGCTTTCAAAAGAGCTAAGACGTGTTACATTAAAAGAATTTGGATAATGCAAAAGGTAGCATAAAATGGCTGCCAGCAGTTCTTCAAGATAATCTTTGAGTTTCAGTTATGTTGCACCACTGGTGATCAGTATATTGATTATCACCTTTTTGAATCCATAACTATCATTCAGTCTCATTATTGATTCTTCTATATTCTCTTATTGGTGAGAAAAGTCCATTTTTCTGTGTAATTGCTTCCTTTGTTTGTATATACCCACAAGATATTTTGGCGACTTGTATCATACTGAAATTGTGTAAGCTCACCAGTAATAATACTGCTTGTTGGCAGTTACATACTCTTTTTCTGTATTTACATTCATGATTGACATTATTTACAACCACAATTTTATCAAGTGTTGATTGTAATTTAATCGGTGGAATTCTTGTAGAGGAGACTGAATGGTGGTATGGTGTGGAAACAGCTTTGTTTGATGAGTGGCATAAGCCACTGTGTAGAATTCAGCTGTTTTTCTACTCTGTTGTGATACTGTGCACACACTTTAACATGATCAGTTGTTGTGGGGCGGGGTAGCATCAGAGGATGCAAGCCTTACTCTGAACATTGACTGCCATGGGAGAGCAGAGCAATGCCAATAGAGTAAGTGTCCTTGACACAGTGCAAGCACACTAACTATGCTTTGTAGCAAGTGACTATGAAATCAGAATGACACATACAACTAACATATGTTTAAATGTTTTGTGTGATTGATATTTAAAACTGAACTCACCCTCAGTGATGAAGATTTTATTACAAATTACATATCAGCAATATGAACACATTATTCAACAACTGCTACTACAGTGCTGCTGCTGGAGATTAGTAATGTTTGATATCTGAGATTGGCAGCAGTTGGTTGAAATGTGACCTACCTGCAAACCCTTATTCTGCCTTCAGTGTCTCGTTGAAGGAGGTCATCGATTTGCTGTGAAACTGGATTTCAAGAATTACTCTAATAATGTACACTATGCTCTTTTTAATTAACTTTGACTTTTTCCACCTTTATTGTAACCAATCAGTCTAATGACGACTGGTTCCAGTTCTTACATAAAAAATTGTTTACAGGTAGTCAGTTTCACAATCCCATCACACAGTATGACAGTGGCAGACACAGTGCACTTTCGAACCCCTGAGGCAAGTTGGCCTCCAAATGTTGTATATGGTCCCAGACCTAGATACTGGCACTGGGGCAGAGATAACATCATAGTTAGTCCCACACATGTTCTATCAGGGACAGATCTGGGGATCTTAGTGGCCACAAGAGTATCTCATCATCACACACACATTTCATTGCCATGTGTGGACAGGACAAGTGTTGTCCTGTTGAAAAATGGTACTACAATACTGTTGCTTGAGAAGTAACATAAGAGGATGCAGGATGTTTTTTATGTACCATTGTTACGATAAGAGTCATACCCAGTGGCTCCCCATAGCGTGAGGCCAAGAGTAACATCGCTTTCCAAAACATTGGAAAACTGAGACCTCTCCCTAAGCTGCTGCCATACTTACCACTGACGATTGCTTACAGTATCGTAGAACAATGCTTCATTGCTAAACACCATTTGATGCTATTCATCAGCAGTACATGCTTCCCAAACACAGCAACACTCCGAACACAGCCATTAGTGTTGCGGTGTTATTGGCACTACAGGTAGGATGAGGATTCCATAGTCAGGCTGCTCCTAGTCTATCCTAGTCTATGAGCAATGGTGCAGGATGACACAGAATGTTGCAGGGAGTCCATTACTCATTATTGGAGGGCAGGTGCAGATGTGACCAGAACCTTGTTGATGAGTATGCCTACCCTCACATTCCCATCCAGTCCAACATAGGGCCCTGCCAGATCTCAGTGTGCCACAAGTCTGCCTATTGCACAGTTTGACCAGCTGACCAAGTGGAGACCCACTGCAAGGCTCCTTTCAAACTTTGTTATCTCATGTGAGTAAATGTCATCTCTGTATTATCGCAGTGATCACTCGATATCTCATGCTGTTCTTGCCCCTTATATACCCTAACAGGCCTGGTAACAACACTAAACATGAACATCATTAATGCACTCTGGTGGCCATTCTACCTGCTACAGAGAACTGCAACTCTATAATCATTTACCTACACTATTTGATCAAAAGTATCCGGATGCCTGTCGGAAAATGACTTACAAGTTCATGGTGCCCTCCATCGGTAATGGTGGAATTCAGTATGGTGTTGGCTCACCCTTAGCCTTGATGTCAGCTTCCACTCTTACACGCATATGTTCAGTCAGGTGCTCAAAGTTTTCTTGGGGGAATTGCAGCCCATTCTTCACGGTGTGCTGCACTGAGGAGAGGTATTGATGTTGCTCGGTGAGGCCTGGCATGAAGTCAGCGTTCCAAAACATCCCAAAGGTGTTCTAACAGGGTTCAGGTCATGACTCTGTACAGGCCAGTCCATTACAGGGATGTAATTGTCCTGTAACCACTCCACCTGTGCATTATGAACAGGTGCTCCATCGTGTTGAAAGAGGCAATCGCCATACCTGAACTGCTCTTCAACAGTGGGAAGCAAGAAGGTGCTTAAAACATCAATGTAGGCCTGTGCTGTGATAGTGCCACGCAAAACAACATGGCGTGCAAGCCCCCTCCATGAAAAACACAACCACACCATAACACCACCGTCTCCGAATTTTACCGTTGGCACTACACACACTGGCAGATGAAGTTCACCGGGCATTCGACATACCCACACCCTGTCATCGGATCGCCACATTGCGTACCATGATTTGTCACTCCACACAACACTTTTCCACAGTTCAGACGTCCAATGTGTACGCTCCTTACACCAAGTGAGGTGTTGTTTGGCATTTACCAGTGTGATGTGTGACTTATGAGCAGCTGCTCAACCACCCAACTGTCATAGTACTTGCAGTGGATCCTGATGCAGCTTGGAATTTCTGTGTGATGGTCTGGATAGATGTCTGCTTATTACACATTATGACTCTCTTCAGCTGTCAGCAGTCTCTGTCAGTCAACAGACGAGGTCTATCGACTGACTTTCATACTGTACGTGTCCCTTCACGTTTCCACTTCAGTATCACATTGGAAACAGTACACCTAGGGATGTTTAGGAGTGTGGAAATCTCGCGTACGTGTGTGCAACACAAGTGGCACCAAATCACCTGACCACGTTCGAAGTCCATGAGTTCTGCTGAGAGCCCCATTCTGGTCTCTCACAATGTCCATTGACTACTGAGGTCACTGATATGGAGTACCTGGCCGTAGGTGGCAGCATAATGCACCTAATATGAAAAGCGTATGTTTTTGGGGGCATCCGGATACTTTTGATCACATTGTGTACCAACCACTGGTGTGTACATATACACAGTTCCATCAACACGTGACTATGTCTTGAGGGTGCCTCACTTTTTTTATGAGACAGTTAGCTAAGTGACAATAGTTGTCCAAAGTGGCCTCTATTATATAATTCATATAATTGAATATGACACTGCACGTTCTTACGCACATGATTAACATTTGTTGAGGAATTGGAGCAACACATCATTCAATCTCTGTCTGCAGTTTGGGAATAATGTGAATGTGGGTGCTGTAAACTGCATTCCTAAGGTACACACACAGGAAAATGTCATATAGGAATAAGTCAGGAGCCCAAGGGGACCACAGTTCGTATGAAATCAGTTGTTCATGATTAATTTGACCTGAGAAAGTCATGGTGGTGGTCAGTGTGTGAGGAACAGCATTGCCCTGCTGAAACCATATGTATCACTTCTGGTCTTCAGGTATAGTGTTTACAAATTATTACATCATCAGTATGCAGTGTTGTACACCATACATCTTCCTTTGTCCTTGCAGAGGAGACTCGCGCATTTCATGTGGATTTTCCATACTGGTAGTCAAAATGCATTATTTTTGTGCATTTACATCCTCATTAAGATGGAACTACACGTTGTCAAACGAAAACCAATCATTGAGCCCCCCCCCCCCCCCTCCTCAATAAGGCATTACAAATGAACTAATGACAGGTAGCCACTCATGAACAGTATGTGTTCTGTTTGAATGGATGCTTATGCACTTGCTCACATTTGTGTTTACTGCCAATGGTGAGACCAGACTGCCTAGATAGGTGCTGCACAGACTTCATAGAACTTGATGAATATGCAGCTTACACACAGATCAACGTTTCTGATGTCAACTGATTTTGGCAATGTTTGCCACATTTCCTTTCTTTTGAAACTTTTCATATTGCCACCAGATGGTGAACTTAAATGCATGGTTACTGTAGTTTTCTGTGAAGACATTTTGATTCACTGCATAACTGACACATGTAATGTATTTAATGACAATGAATGCTCTCTGTTGTGAAGTATAGCCAGTTTCTTCCTCACTGAAACAAGGATCATACCTGCAACAAATAAGAAACATTCATTTAAAAGGCTGTGTTACTTTTTGAACACACTCAGTTAACTACAATGCTTTATGAATGCAGTTATTTCTGGAATTATTTTGTTATTTTTCATTTGTTGTCTGAGGTTTCAGGAAAGTTTTATAGCAGGGAAGTTACTGTGCACCCTGAAGTAATGAATTGATTACACATTGGCCAAGTCTCAAAATTACTGGTAGCTTATTAGCATTACACCTGAATAAAAAGGCACCCATATATATGAGACTAAAATATCCTATGATTCCTGGCAAACTTAGCTCAAGATGTGGAAACAGTTCTGTGATTGAGTCTAAAAAATATGAGATGTATTTCAATATTAATAACAGTATAGTTGTGATTATGCCACCAGTGGAACTAGGAGCTGTCGTTTTTTTTCACAGTGCGATCACTCACTGTTCAAAACATTGTTCCTCTGCTTTCTGAGTGTTCCCGATAAAGTATTTGTGAGAAGTAAGAGCAGAAATCAGCTGCCAGTAACTTAGGAATGTTAATACCAATAATAAATTAGAAGGGATAGGAAGTGTAGGAGCACTTGAAGTGTAAAATTTGTGGTAGTCTACTTTCATATTTCTTTCTACACCAACTCTTTTTGTTCATAATTTTACTTTGCTGGGGTATTTTAGCCACAATTTCACTGACAGAGCAAGAAGTCAAAGTAGCAAGAAAAGTTTGCCTATAAATATTGAAATAAAATGAATGCAGTTTTGACTGAAATCATAATTTGATGATTGTGCATCATGAACAATAAATCTGTTGCCTTAAGGAGATGTAACTTTCACAAGCCATTAAACTTTCAATCTGTGCTAGATGTACCTGTGAGTTTCGTTGGACTAGGTATCATATAGATAAATAATTGACTGACTGAATTTATTTCCTGTTCAGATGTACCTGCTACAGTATTGGAACCCTCCACCAGCATTTTCCTATATCTTTAGCCAAAAGATATCGGAATTCTACCTGTTGAACAGTAGTCCCCCATAAATAAGAATCTTACTGGTTTGGCACATTTGTAAAATTCCGAAAAATGTCCAGATCAAAAACAGTTTTATTTCCACTAACAATTTCACTTAATGACTCAACTGTTATCCTTTATTACAGGTTTGTATTTACTGTACTTTTGCTCATATTAGTACTATCTGAATGATTTAGAGTGAAATACTACATGAGTTGCCTGTTATAATGTGCAGTGTCAAAATATTGTGTCTTGTCTGGAATTCTTTGTACAATTGTGAAGATTCTTGTCATGTTCTAAATGAGTCTCTTCATTCAGCTATGTGTCATGGACGTGAGTCATTGTGACTCACAAACAAAAAAACAACACAGAACAGGAAAACCAAAGTATTCTCACCAACTACTGACACTTCCAAATAGCAAACACATACACAAAGCTGTACCACCAACAGTCTTGGGAATCAAGTTCAGTGAAGTCCCAAAACAAAGTTAGTGACAGGCGTGTATTGAACATAGTAAGATGTCAAATTCAACTGTTTTATTCTCCTTCCCCATTTTTTTTATTTGCTTTGACATACATTAGTGAATTAAGCATATTTTTAGACAGCCTCATAATACTTGCTTATAATTGCTACACAGTCTATAAGACATACCAGTCTGGAAAAAAGGAAATTAATTTCAGAAATTTACTGTGTGAAACTATCAGATCACCTTTGTTTCTGTTTTATGAGTTACTAACAGCCTCTAAAACATCTACTTAAAGAGGGTCATTGTTGACTCTTCAGCACATAAAGGGTGTTTCAGAAATACTTTTGCTAAATTTGGGGACAGGTTCCTTACACCAAACAAAGAAAAAATGTCTAGTAAGCATGGGCTCTAAAAAAAAATACCTAACGAGCCATGAGCAATTGTTCATTTTCGATTCTGTGAAACACATCTATTCTGCTGCGAGCTCTTTGCTTGCCATATTTTGGGTGGAGGTAGTACGGACCAAAACAAGAATAAAATGTCCAGTAAACATGGGCTCCAAAATGCATACCTTATAGGCTATGAGCACTCATTCATCTTCACCATGGTGGAATACATTTCTTTTATTGAACAGGTGCTCACATCTCTTAAGGTACACATTGTAGAGCCCATGTTTACAGGACATTTTTTCTTGTTTTGGTCCATACTACCTCTTCCCCCCCAAAATATGGAAAGCAAAGAGCTTGCAGTAGAAGAGATGCGTTTTACCATACTGAAAATGAACAAGTAATATGAATTTTAGAGCTCATGTTTATTAGACTTTTTTTCCTTGTTTTGGTGTAAGGAACCAGTCCCCCAAGCTTGTAAAAGTCTTTTTGAAACACCCTGTATATTTTATCTATCAAGATCCATACAGACAAAAAGAAATAAGCTTTCTGTCTTACCTTTACTTAATGAAGTTTTATCTTTTTGTTGGGTGTCTTTCACACTATGTGGTACCTTTGACAGCAGTTCAAGTTCACTTCCATTGGTATCAACAGTCACCTGTACATTAAATCCAAATTAGTATCACACCTTATGAATTTTTGAAGAGAACATATAATTTGAAGGTAGCAAATAGCACTTAAAGATAGTTGTGAAAAATATAATGAAAAGGATAGATTGCTACTCACCATATAGTCGAGATGTCGAGTAGCTGACAGGTGCAACAAAAAGATTGCTTAACAATTGAGCTTTTGACCAATAGGCCTTCTTCTAAAGTAGACAAAAAACACACACACACACACACACACACACACACACATCACACAGACACATGATCACTGTCTCTGGCTATCGAGGCCAGACTGCAAGCAACTACGCATAAAGGGAGAGGCAAATCTGGGTGGTGGAGGTAAGGAATTATGCAGGTGGGAACTCTCCCGGCAATATATCCTATGTTCCAGTAACCCCCCTGGCCTTAAGTTTCATTAGTCACTATCCCCTTCCCTGCTCCCACTCCAGCACTACACAGTTCTCTATTCCACCAAAGTGCCCAGTCTTTTTGCTTCTCTCCTTTTCAGCTCTCTTCCCACGCCACCCCCAGACTACCCTCCCACCTGCACCTAGCTGCCCAACCCTGTCCCCACCACATCCTTGTATGCCCCCAGAAGCAGCACATTACCATTGCCCACCCCTACATTGCTCTCTCTCCCCTTTCCTGCCCCAGCCTCATCCTTACCCTATCACCCAGATTGCTTCTCCCATCATGCGCAGTTACTCACAGTCCAGCCTTGGTGGGCGGAGACAGTGGTAGTGTGTGTGTGTGTGTGGGGGGGGGGGGGGGGGGGGGCTGTGCGTGCGCGCTTTGGAAGAAGGCCTTTTGGCCAAAAGCTCACTTGTTTACAGGCCTTTTTGTTGTGCATGCCTGCAATTCGACATCTCCACTATATGGTCGATGGCAATCTATCCTTTTCATAATCTGTCATTATTCCATCCTGGATTTTCCATTATTTGTCATGAAAAATATGATTACACAAGTGAATATCATAATCAAGCAAACAGAAATATTTAAAGGTAAACCGTTAGTTTCAAAATCATTGACGTGTATTCTGTTAGTACTTTGTCCTGATTACAAGAACTGTTATGGGGCAAAAAAATTAACAAATATAATTATCCTTATCCTTTCTGTTCAAGAAACTGAAAATTCTGATATATTATACTGCTAGGATATGGATGAAGAATATTAAATAAAATAATCAATGAAAGAAACTTGAATATAATGAGGGTGAGGCTTTGCTATATGATAATGCAATATTCAGGATTCACAGATGAAACAAAATTAAAAAGGCATAAGTGACTTCCTTCTTTTTGAGGGGGTGGGAGGGGAGGTTTACATGAAGATAAGAAAGAGAAATGTGTACACGCATGTAAAAATAGATGTAGCAAAGTAATTAAGAAATTGTGTTACATCACAAATATCGAAGTGTTGTAGGTTGAAGTGAACTCACTGAAAAATCTACATAGATTTGTTAAACTTGGAACATTTGTTCTTATTAAGGGAGATGGAAAGATCATATTGACCACATAGTTACAACAGTGAATCATTTGGAGGTAGTTACAGCTGGAGGGAGGAAGGGGGGGGGGGGGACATCATTTTGCACTTTCACACTTCCATACTGTAAAGTGCAGTATTAAAAACTCAGAGTGGATGTTGTCTGAATGAATTATAGTTCAAGTAAGACTGCTTTTATCCACTATAGTGAAATAATTAATCTTATTGCATGTAATACTTTGTCCACATAGCTGACATTTGGTTCCATAAACTATATTGAGGTGACAAAAGCCATGGGATACCTCTGATATTGTGTTGGATGTCCTTCTGCCTGGCATAGTGCAGCAACCCGACATGGCATGGACTCAACAAATCGTTGGAAGTCCTGTGCAGGCTGCCGCTATAGCCATCCATAATTGCAAAAGTGTTGCCGGTATATGATTTCATACATGAACTGACCTCTTGATTATGTCCTATAAATGTTCAGTGGGATTCATGTACATGATCTGGGTGGCCACAACATTCGCTTGAATTGTCCAGAATGTCCTTCAAACCAATGACAAACAATTGTGGCCTGGTAACACGGCGCATTTTCATTAATAAGATTTCCATTGTTGTTTGGGAACATGAAGTCCATGACTGGCTGTCGATGGTCTCCAAGTAGCCGAACATAACCATTTCCAGTCAATGCTCAGTTCAGTTGGACTACAAGACCCATTCCATTCTCTGTAACCACAGCCTACACCATTATGGAGCCACCACCAGCGTGCACAGTGCCTTTTTGACAACTTGGGCCCATGGCTTAGTGGGGTCTGCACCATCCACATCTACATCCATACTCCGCAAGCCACCTACCGGTGTGTGGTGGAGGGTACTTTGAGTACTTCTATCGGTTCTCCCTTCTATTCCAGTCTCGTATTGTTCGTGGAAAGAAATATTGTCGGTATGCCTCTGTGTGGGCTCTAATCTCTCTGATTTTATCCTCATGGTCTCTTCGCGAGATATACATAGGAGGGAGCAATATACAGCTTGACTCCTCGGTGAAGGTATGTTGTCAAAACTTCAACAAAAGCCTGCACCGAGCTACTGAGCATCTCTCCTGCAGAGACTTCCACTGGAGTTTATCTGTCATCTCCGTAACACTTTTGCGATTACTAAATGATCCTGTAACGAAGCGCGCTGCTCTCCGTTGGATCTTCTCTATTTCTTCTATCAACCCTATCTGGTATGGATCCCACACTGGTGAGCAATATTCAAGCAGTGGGCAAACAAGTTTACTGTAACTTACTTCCTTTGTTTTCGGATTGCATTTCCTTAGGATTCTTCCAATGAATCTCAGTCTGGCATCTGCTTTACCGACGATCACCTTTATATGATCATTCCATTTTAAATCACTCCTAATGCCTACTCCCAGATAATTTATGGAATTAACTGCTTCCAGTTGCTGACCTGCTACATTGTAGCTAAACGATAAAGGATATTTCTTTCTGTGTATTCGCAGCACATTGCACTTGTCTACATTGAGATTCAATTGCCATTCCCTGCACCATGCGTCAATTTGTTGCAGATCCTCCTGCATTTCAGTACAATTTTCGATTGTTACAACCTGTCGATATACTACAGCATCATCCGCAAAAAGCCTCAGTGAACTTCCGATGTTATCCACAAGGTCATTTATGTATATTGTGAATAGCAATGGTCCTACGACACTCCCCTGCGGCACACCTGAAATCACACTTACTTCGGAAGACTTCCCTCCATTGAGAATGACATGCTGTTCTGTTAGCTAGGAGCTCTTCAATCCAATCACACAATTGGTCTGATAGTCGATATGCTCTTACTTTGTTCATTAAATGACTGTGGGTAACTGTATCGAATGCCTTGCAGAAGTCATCAACCTGGGAACCTGTGTCTATGGCCCTCTGAGTCTCGTGGACGAATAGCGCGAGCTGGGTTTCACACAATCGTCTTTTTCGAAACCCATGCTGATTCCTACAGAGTAGATATCTAGTCTCCAGAAAATTCATTATATTCGAACGTAATACGTGTTCCAAACACTACCATAACCTCTTCCCAATTGAAATCAGGACTCATCTGACCAGGTCACAGTTTTCCCAGTCATCTAGGGTCCAATTGATATGGTCACGAGCCCAGGCAAAGCACTGCAGGCAATGTCATGCTGTTAGCAAAGGCACATGTTGGTCATCTGTTGCCATAGCCCATTAATGGATATGTTCATCATATGTCCCACATTGATTTCTGCTGTTATTTCATGCAGTATTCCTTGTCTGTTAGCACTGACAACTCTAAGCAAACACCACTGTTTTGTCTGTGGTGACAGGCAATTGTGGATCTCAGAATATTGAATTCCCTAACAATTTCCGAAATGGAATATCCTGTGTGCCTTGCTCCAACTACCGTTCCGTTTTCTAAGTCTGTTAATTACCAATGCACTGCCCTTTTGTACATTGTGTACGTGATACTACCACCATCTGCATATGTACATATTACTATCCCATGACTTTTGTCACCTCAGTATTGCCCTATAATCTTATAAAGATTAAAATTAATTCTGTATATATGTCTAGAACAACAAAATGCCATTAATCAAATGAAATGTCTGATTTCAGATAACTCATCACCATCATGTTTGTGAAGTTGTAGCTGGCTCTAGTACACCTATATATTTTTGGAAGACTGGTTATTTATATTTATTAAGTTGTTTTTGTGTACTATGGGCAACATGAGTGTCCTGCTTCCTCATAAGATATATTGACCAAATAAATTTATTTCTCCCATTTTTGAATGGCTCTCTTGTTTAGTGAAGTCTTCTCTCAGTTGTAAATTACAAGAGAAGAGAATCAAATTTTATTTGTACATAAAAGAGGTGACAAAGAAAATAATGATCATGCCAGCAGGAACACTCAGAAATAAACACTGAATCTCAGTCATCAAAAATCTTGATAAAATGACAAAATAAGAGTGAGAGCAAATACTATTCATGGTTTGTTAATCATTGTACTATGGCTAGTGTAACTTCCATATACTTCCATCTTCTTGCAGTGTGCAGTTCAAAAATGTATCCTTGTGTCGGTGTTCATTTATCTCATCTTTTTCGTGCACATCATTAATAGGGTGTCGTGTTATTTTTCCAGCCTTTTTTAAAGCACTCTCAGTATTTGTAACTGGCCAAGTTTCTTGCAGGGCACATTCTGAAGTACAAAACCAAACTACTAGATGCCTTGAATAGCCCAAATTATTTGTCTCTCTCTTGAAATAAAAGCACGTCATAAAGAAAAAAAAATCTTCTCAACACAAATTTTGCTTCTTCTAGACATGTTACATCTTACATGACCAATGTTTTGCTCAGTTCCACACAAAGTGATCATAATTTTTGCAAATTCATTTCTGCTTAGTGGGAAGGGCACAGTGCTTTTTCTCCCAGTGACACTTTGTGAATCATATCTCAGTTGTCACCCATATCTGCATCATTATTCATATTCTTTCTTTCCTCGAAGTATTTTGACTCCAAATTCAAACTATTACAGTTTTAAAAAACCTTTATCTTTCTGCTACTTTTGATTCAGGACTTACAGGAGGGTTCCAGTTTAGTTCATTGTTTACATTTATGCGTTCACTGGTTTCAGTGAAGTTTCCACATAGATTATATCTTTCATCCCATTTAAGACTGTTGTTTTTGTTCATATGAAATATCTGTTTGCAACTGGTCACACCTTTTAAGAACTGCTGGAATTTCAATTTTGACTATATTTTATTACTTCTAAAATAAATCATTGTGAAATTTCAGCGACTAACTTTGGTCTAACTCTTTTTGAAAAAAGAAAAGAAACAGTAATGCAATTTTTTCCTCAGTACGTTTTGTCCTGTTAGGAGAAAATTTTTAATACTTGGTTACTCGTTTTATCACAGTCAATCATTTCATTGTTGGTATGCTAATTCTGTAGTTCCATATTTTTTTTACACCTTGGTATAAATGCATTGTTAGCTTCACGTCATATTGCACTTGTATTTTTTTCCTTATAATTAAGTTAGTTTATTGAAGACTGATCCATTGAAATGATGTTGTGAATAAGAAATAGTATTTTCATTTTGCTGCAAATTATTTAAATATTAATGAAGTATTTTTAGAAGCCACTGTAAATTCAGTTTGTAAATAAAGATAATAAACTTTTTTTAATTGTGTTATTTTTTTATTATATGAATCCAACTCTTAGTAATAGAAATTATTTGCAGCATTGCTATTTAAGAAGAAGCATCATGGCTATATGAACTGTTGCAAATATCCATCTTGCAGGTAATAGGAATGACTAATTTTCCTGGATTGATCTCTAAGAAAGACAGTGAAAAATGGCTTCATTTTTAATATGTTGGTTAGCACTTTGCAGTCCACCATACCACAGAGTGGGACAGTACAATTTTACAGTTCCAGTCATTTGAGACCAATTAATTTAGTTGTTGTATAGTGCGAGCACCCCATTGGTGTGTGTGTGTGTGTGTGTGTGTGTGTGTGTGTGTGTGTGTGTGTTTCAATATAGTCTCTTTTTTTAAAAGAGAATTCCACTAGGTTGTACTGAAGTTTTTAACTTGAAATCATTAATTTTATTATTACTCTTCAATAACTGGACAGCAGCTATCAGTGGACATAATGTTTCCATTGAAGTACACTCATCTTAGTGAGAATGAAACTGAGGAACTTCTCAATAACAGGAATGAGTCTAACTGTGAAATACATGATACAGAATGTGAAGAATTTGACAGTGGCTCAAGCAACAATGTTCTTCTCAAAACTGAATGGTGAGTGCAATGAAATAAGTGATGACATAATAGATTATGGTGGTTGAAGAGGGCTGCATGACATACTGAAAACATCATTACAGCAAACTAAAGTTTCTGTTCAAAGAAATGGCATTCACAATTCACGTACTAAGCATCAGTCACCAGAAACACCAGTGTAGTTTTTTCAGTGATGAAGTGCTTCAGGGCAAAATAGATTTAAAAAAACTAATACGCTGCATAAAACTTTGCCTATTGTGTGTTGCAGTAATATTCTGTGTGGAATTACTGGATGAATGTGACTGTGCAGAAATTTAAGTCATTCAGTTATTTACACATTGTTTTCTACAAATCCCATCACGATGGAGAGCAATTAAGGATGTGGGACAAGTGAAGGTTTACATTAACAGACATAAACAACCACTGAAGGCTAGTTTTGGAAAATGGAAATGAGCGTTTGGCGTCATGGCCGGGAGGCCCCTTGCGGGGCAGGTCCGGCCACCTTGGTGCAGGTCTTATTACATTTGATGTCACATTGGGTGACCTGCGTGCCGAATGGGGATGAAATGATGATGAAGACAGCACAACAGCTGGAAATCAAATCTGGGCCCGTAGGATGGCAATCCATCACACTGACCATTCAGCTATCGGGGTGGACGGCTATTTTTGTAAAGTGTACTAACAACAAATCATCACTACTACTAATCTGCTCACACTGATAATTATGAAAACTGATTCTAAATTACAAGTATATCAGGAGAAAAACATCAGCTTTGGAAGCAAAAAGCATGGCTAATCCTTTTCTACAAACTCATAGTGGTTTGCAGAGTATAGATGTAAATGTAGAACTCAGTTGGTGTTTTTATCCAATACTTCACACAAAGTGTTTATATTACTGTACCACAGCAGTGTCAGCTGCCTGTATGCTAGCAAAGTCAATGCTTGTTTCTATTAAATGTTAAAATGAAGCAGAATTTACATCCCTAGGTCCATATATTCTGATATGTTATAGTGGCAAATGAAGTACTCTTTTATTTTGTTTTTTTCTTCAGTTTCCTACTTGATGTCTACAACAACATGCGCTTGACTTTTTATCAGAATATAAAACTCCACTCGGAGCCTAGATAGCAGTGGAAAGTCTACATAGAAATAATTACTTTTTTTCTAGTTTTGTGGCATTTAACTCTGCAGATGACTCTTGTTATTAACCCACTATACCATTACGGAGTATACATATTGGCATGTAAGTGTAAAAATTCCCAGGGCCCTGAAGATAGGAGAGAACCGAATGAAAGTATGGTGGTACTCCTGTCCGTATGTCAACACAGCACAAAAATATGTAGTGGCTACTGTACTGCAGTTTGCTTTGACCATTAGCAATAGAGACAGATGACCCTGCCAGACCTGTGGCCTAGTTTACATCACATTTTAAATATGTGCAACGATGCCATGCCGATTTTGTGTATATTTCGTGATGGAGCCACCATGGCTTCATTGTTTTAGGACAAGCTTTAAAACAGGTATGCCTCATCATATTTTAAGTGCATGTTTTCATATGCATGAAAGTAATAATTTTTCATTATGGCATATTTTATTGTTCTAAAACACAATCTGTTCACTAGTTGTATTCCATTTCCCATGATTTGCTACAGGTCTGAAGATGGCCATTGTTGACTGAAACCGATAGTCTAAGGACCAAAAGTTTGTGATCATTGGCAGAAACAAAAGGAATTCATCGTGCAGTGAAAGATGTTTCTTACAAAGAGATCACACGATAATCAGATTTTTGTAATTTTTCATATTCATGGTACGTGAAGTTCAGAACTCAAATAAATACACTTCTCCCAAAGTGGTTTGATGAAACTCTAAAAAATTCTTAAGAAAATTGACTTTGAAGTTTTCTGGCCACGTTTAATATACTAAAATAATGTAGATATTTTTCAACAAGCAATGTGCCTCCGCAGTAGAGTACTCACTCAATGAGTGAGGGGCCTGGATTTGTAACCTGTTGGGATCAAATTTCTAAATAAATGTGCGTGTTCTATGAGTATTTACATAAACTATAAAATACAAAAATATAGAAAAAAACTTATTGTAATTTTTTAATTATAAATCTTTTATAAAGGAGCAGTAGCTAGAATTTTTGTTTGTAATGAAAACTGTATTCCGATGTGCAATACATGTATAGAAATAAGACGATGTACATTTTCATAAAAAAATGACTATTAGGTTTGTTAATTACCATATATTTGATGAATTTTATATTTAAATAATGTAGGTATTCAAAATGAATGGGGAAAAATAATGAACGAAATGAGACTCAATATAATATAGCGATTACCATTCTCGTGTGCCGTATGATTCTACACTTCATGGAAATGCTCATAGAATGTGCACTTGTGTTTAAAAATTTGATTCCATCTGGAATCGAACCTAAGCCCCCCACGCAGCAAGCGAGCGCTCTACCACAGAGCCACAATGCATGTAGAGAAACATCTATGTTATTTTGGTGTATTAAATGTGACTGGAAAACTTCAAATTTGATTTTCTCGAAAATTTTCTACAGTTGCATTGAACTGCTTTGGGAGAGGTATATTTAACCTCTGAACATCTCGTACCATAAATATACAGAATTGCAAAAATGTGATTATGTGGTGCAAAACCAGACAGAGCTTTGTTTTTATATTTTTATTACCTTATCCATGTGCTGGTGCCACCTCAGTTTATTAGATGCCCAGTAGTTTCACACATGGAGCCACATCCATTGTATGTCCATTCATCACTACTTCCAGTACTTGTACGCCATTTTTCTTTGTTTGGAATTGCGTTGTATGGGTTTTCACCATATTAAGGGTTTAATTATTTGCTATGGATCCGTTAGTTGTAAACTTGTTCCGTGATTCTCATGGTTGTGCATCATATGGATGTGTTTGGGTGTCTTGCTGGTATATTAACCCCATCAGCAAATACCATAGTCTTTGAAGAGTAGCCCAGTGTCCCAGGTAAATCATATATTTAGGTTGAGAAGTGGAGTGGGCCAAGAACCAAACCCTGTGGCTCACCTTATTTAATGTTTTTCCTTTCAGAACTTAGTCTTATTCTTGTGGTACCATTTCTCAGTTTTATCCTCTGTTTTTTAATGTTAAGATAAATTACTTGGCTTCACTGGGACTTTGCAAATCAACAGGACTTGCACACCTGTGGAAATAAAAAAATAAAATTAAACTGAAGCACAGTGATGTTTGCGCTTTACTGAAAGGTGACAGTGAATGTATTGGCTTGGCAAGATAAGAGACAGGTCTGACGCTGAGCACGTTCCACAATGTTGATAAACAACAGGTGGAGCAGAGAATGCGAATGCACAGTGGCTAATAACAACTGAATAACTAACTGTAGTCACAACATACATTAAACAAATGGAAGCTGTTAATAGAGCCAATAATTACATTTCCAAGTATAGTTCTGCTGCAAAATCACTGATGTGATGGAGAGATGATTTTCTTCAATTGCTTGAAATGTCTATAGTAAACAGTTTTACTCAGACCGAGATTGCCCAAGAGAACAAGGAAGCTAAAAAGTGTTTATACCTTCAGTGTAGGAAAGCACAAAGTAAGGAACTTGTCAGAAAAGTTTGAAACAACGTGCCAAGAAGAAGGGGTCGTGTTTTTGACAAAAAATTCTATATTTTACTGCAAGACATGTACATGAAATTCAGGCCGTAACCCTATTTACTGTTTTAGACAGGTCATACTTAGCAGTAATATAAATAATAAAGAATTTTTAATGAAACTGTTGTTATCTTTCAATACACACGCTAAAAGCCTATAGGCATGGACAGACACAGGTCAGCATCTGCAACCCATCTTATAGAGTGCTGGAAAAAGGACAATTTCTGCATTGTTCCTTTATTTTTCAAAACAGTTACTTATGTGACTGAAGCATTTTTTCTGTGTGTACAAGGATTACCATTGCATAGAAAATGAAAGTAGCATTTTGCATATCTTGGCCTTCACTTCACTGTGAATGGGAAATTACCTGCTCTGTATGTTCCATTTTTTCATTTCACCAACACACCAGTCATCAACTGTGCTGAGAAAATGTATTTCTTTGTTTTCTCTGAACAGACAGAAGGCCAAGGGTGCCAGGTCTACGCTGTATAGGAGATAGGGACTACACTGGCAAGCCCAGATGTGCAGTTGGTCCTCTATGGTACGAAAACGCGATTCCATACATTGCCATGCAACAGCTGCACATTTACTATGTTGATGTTGATAGTGTCCGTCAAATTTTGTAATGTCTACTTACAAGCAGCAGCATTCGCAGTGGTTCACGTGCTATTGAAATCAGCCAAAATCATATGATGTACATCTCAAAAGATAGTTGTCATCGTGTGTGTCTTGATGTTTTCAAGGCATAATAATTCATCTATTAAATTTCCCCTGATATTTCAGCCATATAGCTTTCAACCATCTTCAGGGTGAGGCAAATGAAGCTGCAGTACTTGTTCCATCATTTTAAACCACAAAACACAGTGCCTGGCTTGTTGATTAGCAGCCGGAAGTGTCCGTAAACTGAATCTGTGGCAACATGGCCTATCCATGCTGGGATATTGATGTGTCATTATTAGCTGCACTGTAGTAATATATTTGCAAGTTTATTAAAGAAAGTTCTGAACTGGGTGATTTATCTGAGTTGGAATCACTATCCTGGTCACTGAATTCTTCAAAAAACAAATTTCAGTTGTTTCTTTCTTTAATAAACGTACAATGATGTCACTACAGTGCAGTTCATTACGACATATCTGCCACCAAACAACATGCATGGTGCTTGTGTTTTCTATGGTTTAAAATGACAGAACAAGTACTCCAACTTCAGTTGGCTCATTCTGAAGATAGCTGGAGGATGTATGGCTCAAATATTAGAAAAAGGAGAAATGAAGTTTGTGCAGCTGCACTCACAAAATTTAATGGATGTATGGGAATCGCCACTGACAGATTAAATTGCACAGTCTGTATTTTGTGTGCCTTGGAAAAGACTCAGTTGACATTACATTTACTCTTGGGAGTAAAAAATTTACACTTGGTTTTTTCTCATTTTGACAGTTCTGTGAGCTGAGTTAATAAAACTCATTGTAGCATCCAAATTGTCTTTTTAGTTAAATTACTAAGAAGGGAAACATGCAGGATAGCTACAAATTGGTGACCCCAAAGATGTCGAAAAATTTGCAAACAGCAGAGACTACACAGAGTTGTATGGTATCATCATATCAAGAAGTTAGTCAAACTCTGGCTGAGTGGCAGCTGTCAAAACTACAAGAAGACGTGCAGAAGCAGATTAAAGATCTTCAGGCTGCAACAGGAATGCAAAATAATCCAGAAATGTGCGCAATTGTTGACAGACAACAGAAATTCAGTAAACAGGTGAGCTGACAAATACGAGGGTCACTCCAAAAGTAATGCACACTATTTTTGTAAAAATACAGTTTTCATTCTGCATGTGTGAAAGTTTTACAGTGTGTAGATACATCCTTCCCGCTTGTTTTCAAACTTAGTTCAACCTGTTCCCGTGAGTGGTGCCATCACAGCATGTCTTCAAGATGGCTGCTACACTTGACATTCGTCAGAAGCATCGTGCTGTCATAGAATTCCTGTGCTGTGAAAACGAGACAGTGGGAAACATCTACAAGAGGTTGAAAAAGGTGTATGGAGATGCTGCTGCTTATCGCAGTACAGTTAGTCGGTGGGCAAGCAGGTTACGTGATGAAAGCGGGCACGGCAATATTGAGGATTGTCCTCGCAGCAGTAGGCCTCATACTGCACACACTCCAGACAATGTGCAGAGAGTTAACAAATTGGTGACTGCTGACAGACGCATCACAGTGAACGAATTGTCATGCTACGTTGGGATAGGGAAAGGAAGTGTTTGCAGAATACTGAAAATGTTGGTGTTAAAAAAGGTTTGTGCCAGGTGGGTTCCCAGGATGTTGACAGTGGCTCACAAAAAAACAAGAAAAACGGTATGCAGCAAACTTTTGGAACAGTACGAGAGTGGTGGAGATGAATTTCTTGGAAGAATTATGACAGGTGATGAAACATGGCTCCATCATTTTTCACCAGTGACAAAGAGGCAATCAGTGGAGTGGCATCATGCAAATTCACCCAAGAAAAAAAAAATTCAAAACCAC
The DNA here is from genome assembly GCF_021461385.2 of Schistocerca piceifrons. NCBI lineage: Eukaryota > Metazoa > Arthropoda > Insecta > Orthoptera > Acrididae > Schistocerca > Schistocerca piceifrons. Next base: position 85,447,153 of record NC_060140.1, read on the forward strand.
ACCTTCTGCTGGAAAAGTTATGGCTACGGTGTTTTTCGATTCCGAAGGACTCTTGCTTGTGGACATCATGCCAAATGGAACCACCATAAATTCTGATGCATATGTGACAACGCTGAAGAAACTTCAAGCTCGACCGAGTCGTGTTTGACCACATCGGCAGAAGCAGGATGTTTTGCTGTTGCAAGACAATGCACGGCCACATGTTAGTCAAAAAACCATGGAAGCAATCACAAAACTCGGATGGACAACACTGAAACACCTGTCTTACAGTCCTGACCTGGCTCCATGTGATTATCATCTCTTTGGGAAACTGAAAGACTCTCTTCGCGGAACAAGGTTTGAAGATGATGACTCACTTGTGCACGCTGCCAAACAGTGGCTCCGACAGGTTGGTCCAGAATTTTACCGTGCAGGTATACAGGCGCTGGTTCCAAGATGGCGTAAGGCAGTTGAGAGGGATGGAAATTATGTGGAAAACTGAAAATATTGTTCCTAAAGGATGTATCTACACATTGTAAAACTTTCAAACACGTAGAATAAAAGATGGATTTAAAAAAAAATATAGTGTTCATTTCTTTCGGAGTGACCCTCGTATGAGATAAGAGTCAGTCACATATGAAAGTGCAGACTCCACAGTTCTTGCCAGAAAAGCCGCAATTATGGTTTGCAGTATTAGACATAGCATTTGTGCAGAAGAACATGACCAATGATCACATAAAATTTGCGGTAACAGTAAACAGTTTAGATGCTGGGTCTATCGCTATAGTCACGGACTTTATATTGAAACCACCACACATCTAAAGAAGACGCTAATCAACTGGTTGTGTAAGACAGTAGATCAGAGGGTGTAGCGGGTGCTGTGTAGTGAACAGATAGATGACCGAATGCCTTCAGAATTCTGGCCAGCATTTATGAAGTATAATTGCAGAAGAAGAGTTGTTGGACACGACACTAAGACGTGTATGGATGGCGGAGCTGCCAGTAATGGTAAAAGCAGCTTTAGTTATGCATGAAAGGATTGACATCGACTCTGTAATCACGACTGCAGACAGGGTGTAGACAGTACTAGATAAGCCGATCATGTTAAGGGTAATAAAAGTGGCTAAAGAAAGCAACACAAAAGAGACTGTGTTTATCCAAAAGTAGCAACATACAGACATTAGTAAGCAGTTAAGTAACCTGAAAGACCAGGCAGAAATGTTATGGAAGCAGGTAGCCATGCTGGCAGAAGGTAACAAGAATACATCCTGACAAGACACTGGAAGTGAGAGTAGACAGTATCATTAGCATAAACAAGGTTAAACATGGTATCATTGGCATTTTGACAAGCAAGCCACATGATGTACCTCTCTGTGTTCATACCCAAATGATGAAAGCAGCCAGCAGTAGGTGCAGTGGGTGGCAGAGCTCAAGAAAAGCACCATAACAAAAACAGGGTGGGTCCCAAAAGAGTGAGCAATCAAGCAAGATGCTAACATTGTCATGAAGATTACATGTGGGAGATGTTAAGACATGACTATCCTTTTGACTCAGGGTCTGAAGTTAGCACATTACCGGTTGATAAAAAAAGAAGTGGAAGACCAACCTAGCCTATTCATATTACAGCAGCAAACAGTTTGCCCATAGCAACATACGAAAATCACAAAGCGAAGGTGGATTTGGGATTTAGTAGGAAGTTTATAGGAAGTTTCATACTAACACACATAGCAGAACCCATTCTAGCTGCAGATTTTACTTGCCAGCAGAAGATTGAGGCAAAACTCAGCACAGCACAGATAAAGATGGATGAAGAGATCATAGCTTGAGCTTTAGGCTGAAGTGTTGTGAGCACCATGGGTATTGGAGAGAAGATAAAAAAGGTGTAGTGCAACACAGTACACCATATTTAGATAACACCAGGCCAACCAGTCTCACAACAGCTGAGAGAATTAGTGCCCAACAGTTTTGTTGCAGGAAAGGCAGATTTTGAAGACAAGCTACAAATGGGCATTATACATAGGTCAGAGAGCTCAAGGGCATCATCGCCAATGCATCTAGTCAAAAAGAACGATGGCATTCAGAGGCTCTACACTGATTTCCATGTATCCAAACATACAATTCTGGATCGATACCCAGTACAAAATATTTAAGATTTCGCCAACATGCTAGCAGGAACCACAACATTCAGTGTAATCATTTGCAAAAAAGCGTACAATCAAATACCAATGGCAAAGTGGGCAAACGAAAAACTGCTGTAATAATTCTGTTAGGATTGTTCGAGCTTTTACAAATGCCATTCAAGTTGAACACTGCACAGACATGGCAGTGTTTCGTGCAAATGGTCCTCAGAAGGCTAGATTTATTATTTCCATACCAAGAATGCCACATCACATGAGGAACACCTCATGACAGTATTTGACCAGATAAAAAAGTAGAACATAGTGTTCGATGAAGGGAATTATACTCTGCAGCAGACACAAGTGAATTTCCTTGGCCGTGCAGTTTCAACAGCTGGCATCTGCCTGTAGGCAGACAAAATTTGAAATAATTAAGAACATGCCTCGCCCAATAGATTTACATCAGTTAAGAAATTCCTAGAGGTTGTAATCTTCTAGTGTTAGCATCTACCAGGAGCAGGCGAGGTACAGCACTGCTGATAGCAGCACTAGCAGGTTAAGATGCCACAGGTCAACGGCCACTGGAGGCAATACCTGAGATGCCACGAGCCTTTCCCCAGGTAAAAGGTAGCTTGTAAAAAAACAATTCTTTTAGCCCATCCTATGCCACTGTTAGCAATAGTCATAGACACCAGCCAATAGGCAATTGGAGCCACATCCACCGGTATATGAAAGGCTATTGGCAACCTTCTGGATCCCCCCACCCCGATCCCCCCACCCCCTCCAGAAGCTCACAGCATCCCAGGTCAAATGGGGCACATTTGATTGTGAGTTACTAGCGGTTTATGAAGCATTGTGACACTTAAGCTATTACTTAGAGGCCAAACCATTCACAGAACACAAGGAAGATTGGTCCCCAAGACATTTCTAACAGTTTGAGTTTATTGGGCAGTCTACTACAACTAATAGACAAATTAAAGGGATGGGACTAAAAATGTAGTGGATTATGGGCTGCTGCCCACAGAATAGGCTACTGATGCTCCACTAAAAGAATGTTTGCAAAGCAAATCAACTGTACTGGGTCTGAAGCAATTACAGCCTGTAGGGTCCAAACTAAAGATCTAGTGTGAAATGTCAAAAGGGAAACCCAGACATTTCATACTCAAAAGACTACATAATGCAGTTTATGATAAACTTCATAAGTTAGCCCACCCTAGTGCAAACCTATGATCCAACTTAAGAAGGGACTGTTGCAGGTAAGCAATAACATGCGGTGTGCCAACATGTAAAGTGGACGGGCAAGCCTGTAAGCTAGTGGGGAGGATTTCGAAAAACAAAAGACCATTTCTCTCATGTGCATTGGGACAGTGTAGAACCACTTCCTCCCGCCCGAAGGATACCGATACCTGCCAACAGCCATCAACAAATACGCTTGGTGGGCACAGGCAGTCCCAATGAACGACACCTCAGCAGAGACTGTGGCTAAGTTTTTTTTTAGCGATGCGGATAGCACATTGCCGTAAACCTGGGGCAATAGCTTGAATTGAAGCTGTTCCTAGGGCTGGCTAACCTGCATGTGTTCTGACATTATCTTAAAACTAGCTACAATCTGGCAAATAATGGAATCAAGGAATGCTGGCACAGGACATTGAAAGCTGTCATCATATGTCATGAAGCCAGAGCTGGACCTCTACACTGCTGCTGTTATTGCTAAGCCTACAGGTTGCATATAAGCATGATACAGGATACATATGTCGTCATGCCTGCATCACAACCTGTACTCGTACATACATTAAGTAATTCTCATACAAAGGAGTACATTTTAACTGAAAGTTTCTGCCTGGTGTCAGCAGACAAATATGACACTGCAATGCTTGTGTTGTTAAGAAGAACGATTCAACAGTCCTTCAGACATGCATGCATGCATGCATTTGGCATAACCAGAACCAAAAATTGACTAATTTGCTGTACTTGCTACAACAGGTACAAAACCAAATAGCCAATTATGTCCATCACCTGCATCACAACAGGGGAACATAAGTTTTTCATGCAAAAGGGTCCGAGTACATGCTCACATTTGATGTTGAGGACAGATGCAGTACGTCCCCCTCTGTATGCCAGATCATACAGAGTCCTAAAATGTGATGGAATACAATCCAAATACAGTATAATGGCAAGCAAAGGACAGTTTCCTTATAACGAATGCAGCTCACATATGTACTACCATAGGCCAACAAAATGGTTCATGAAATGGAAGAGGACACTATGCCCACAACTGCGGAATGGAAAGCTGGAACAGAGCCAGCACAGCAAATTCAGCCCTCAACTCTACGAGTAAACCCAGTGGAGAAGCCTTGGAACAGATTCAGCTGACATTAAATTTTCTGTTTTGAGTTAACAATATTACCCTCTTTATTTTTCTCATTTATGATAGTTCTGTACAGGTTCATGAGCTGAGTTAATAAAACTTACTGTAGCATCCAAAAGTGGCTGTGCGTTAAATTACAGAAAGTTCTGATTGAGGATAATGAATTATTTAGGAATAAAGGAGATGACTCACTGAAAGACAGAAGCACCATGTCATTGACAGGTACGCAAACAAAAGGAACATATCTTCACTTTGCTAGCTTTCGGAATGAAATTTCTTTCTCAAGCTTGTATGAGAAACACACACACACACACACACACACACACACACACACACACACACACACACACAAGTATCATTGGGTGGGGGGACAGCGATTCACCTTAGGTTTAGGCCTGGGAGGTCATGGGAGCGAAGGACGTGCTGTAGGGATAGCTCCCTCTGCGCAGCTCAGAAAAGCTGGTGGTGGTGGGGAGGATCTAGATGGTAAGGGTTGTGAAGCAGCCATCGAAATCTCGCATGTCGTACTCTGCTGCATGTTGTGCCACTAGATGGTCCACCTTGTTTTTGGCAACAGCTTGGTGGTGGCCATTCATTGTGCTTGCAGCTGGTTGGTTGTCATACCAATGTAAAACACTGTGCAGTGGTTGCAGCAGAGCTGGTATATGGCATGGCTGCTTTCACAGGTGGTCTGGCCTCTGATGGGGTAGGATAAGCCTGCGATGAGACTGGAGTAGGAGGTGCTGGGTAGGTGGGCAGGGCAGGTCTTGCATCTTTCACAAGGGTATGATACCTGTGGCAGGGAACCGGGGGGGGGGGGGGGGGGGGGGGGTCGCATAGGGATGGACTAGGGTGCTGTGGAGGTTCGGTGGGTAGCAGAACATCGCTTTGGGAGATATAAGTATCATGGGTAGGATTTCCCCCATTTCAGGGCTTAATGACAGATAATCAAAGCCCTAATGAAAGGCATTTCAGTCATTCCAGTCCCAGATGGTATTGGATGACAAGGGGGGGGGGGGGGGGGGGGGGGAGTGCTTCTTTGTCGTTTTTTCCCTCACCCCACCCCACTCTGCACCACCGCCTCATTCCAGTACACTCACCATGGGCCAGGAAAGAGCTGGCACTCGACTGAGCACCGTGTGTGTGTGTGTGTGTGTGTGTGTTTCTCCTACAAGCTTGAGAAAGGAATTTCATTTCAAAAACTAGCAAAGCTCTGTGCCTTTTGTCTGCGTACCTGTCGACGACACCATGTTTCTGCCTTTCGGTGAGTCATCTCCTTTACTCCTAAATAATTTGTTAGTTAAATTACTAAGAAGATGAACATGCAGGATACCTACAGGTGAATTGCTATCATGATCTCATGTTCTCCCATTTATAATTATTATATTGTAGAGTAGGAGATCAGAACTGATGGACAACAGAGTGGTAGAATGTTTTGGTTTTGGTCTCTGTCTAACTAAATATGTAAACTTACAATTATTTTGAGATAGTGCAATGATTATTTTAATGGTCCTTAAATATTTTAACCAAGTCCCACTGGTGGTCACACTAATTAAAGTCTTAGAGGTAGTATACTTTTTGCATTGAAATTAAGCCAACAGTGTAATGAACATGCCAACAGACAATTCTGCATTACAACATTGTCCAACCTCATCCTTAAAAGAATTAAGACTACTTACTGTATTTATTTATTCTCTCTCTCCCCAGACTTTGTGCACTGGTGGAACAGGGGGCTGTGTAGTGCTGGAATGGGAACAGTGAAGAGCCTCTATTTGGTCCTCCTCAATCAAACAAACCACCTTCCTCGATGTTGACCTCCAACTCAAAGTACCTCTGTCCATATCAAACTTACTAACCACCAGCAATACCTTCACTTCAATAGCTGCCAGCCATTCCATACCAAGAAGTCCCTTCCATATAACCTAGCTACCTGTGGCCGTCACATCTGCAGTGACGAGCAGTCCCTCTCAAAATATACTGAAGGTCTCACTGTGGCCTTTACAGACTGTAATTACTCTCCCAACCTTATACAAAAACAAATCTCCCAAGCCTTATTTTTCCAGTCACCCACCACCTCCCAAAATCACACCATCTGTCCATAGAGGAGCATTCCCTTCGTGACTCAGTACCAACTAGGAGTGGAGCAACTGAATTACATTCTCCACCATGGTTTCAACTACCTCTCGTTGTGCCCTGAAATGAGAAATTTTCTACCCACTATTGTTCTCACCCTCCTACAGTGTTATTCCACTGCCCATCAAACCTACACAATATCCTCATCCATCCATCCACAACCCCCGCTCTCAAACCCTTGCCGCATGGCCCATTTCTCTGTAATAGACCTAGATGCAAGACTTGTCCCATACATCCTCCCACCACCACCACCACCACCACCACCACCTACTCCAGTCCAGTCATAAACATCACCTATCCCATCAAAGGCAGAGTTACTTGTGAAACCAATCATGTGATCCAGAAGCAAAGCTGCAACCACTGTGCTGCATTCTATATGGGCATGACAGCCAACAGGCTGTCTGTCTGCACGAATGGCCACCGAAGAACTGTGGCCAAGAAACAACTAGACCACCCTGCTGTTGAGCATGGTGCCCAATATGATGTTCTGTATTTCAATGACTGCTTCACAGCCTGTGCCATCTGGATCATTACCAACAGGAGCTTTTCTGAATGGCGCAGGTGGGAATTCTCCCTGCAGTATATCCTATGTTCCCATAACCCTCCTGGCCTCAAACTTCGTTAGTCGTTGCCCTTACTCATCAGCCCCTTCCCTGTTCCCATTCCAGCACTATGCAGTCCTCTATTCCACTAACACATCTTGTCTTTTTACTTCTCTCCTTTTCCACTACCCGCATCTCTCCCCTGCCCTCCATCTAATCTCCTGACTGCACCTAGCTGCCCTACCCGCTCTACACCTTGTCCCCGCATGCACCCACTAGCAGCACTTTACAGTCCCCCACCCCTACCTTGTTATCTCTCCTCTTCCCCACCCCAGCCTCCTCCTCCTCATCCCCTCCGGTTGCCTCTCCTAACATGCACTGCTGTTCGTAGTCTGGCTTGCCAGAGACTCTGTCTGTGTGTGTGTGTGTGTGTGTGTGTGTGTGTGTGTGTGTGTGTTTTTGTCTATTTTCGACAAAGGCCTCGTTGGCCGAAAGCTCATTTTGTGACAGTCTTTTTGTTGTGCCTATCTGCGACTCAGCATCTCCGCTATATGGTGAGTAGCATCTATCCTTACCATATAGCGGAGATGCTGAGTCGCAGATAGGAATGTAAGAACATTATGAAGAGTAGCATCTATCCTTTTCATAATGTTCTTACATTCCAACCTGGATTTTTTCCATTGTTTGATAAAAAGACTGAACATTCACAAATGTGTACATGAATTTCCACTGGGGAAAAATATTTCGGTTCCAACTACGAGACAGTAAAATTTAATGTACAGAATTGTAGCCAGTGGATCTGAAAGGGTTAATACTAACATCTATTGATTATAGAATGAGATTTTCACTCTGCAGCGGAGTGTGCGCTGATATGAAACTTCCTGGCAGATTAAAACTGTGTGCCCGACCGAGACTCGAACTCGGGACCTTTGCCTTTCGCGGGCAAGTGCTCTACCAACTGAGCTACCGAAGCACGACTCACGCCCGGTACTCACAGCTTTACTTCTGCCAGTACCTCGTCTCCTACCTTCCAAACTTTACAGAAGCTCTCCTGCGAACCTTGCAGAACTAGCACTCCTGAAAGAAAGGATATTGCGGAGACATGGCTTAGCCACAGCCTGGGGGATGTTTCCAGAATGAGATTTTCACTCTGCAGCGGAGTGTGCGCTGATATGAAACTTCCTGGCAGATTAAAACTGTGTGCCCGACCGAGACTCGAACTCGGGACCTTTGCCTTTCGCGGGCAAGTGCTCTACCAACTGAGCTACCGAAGCACGACTCACGCCCGGTACTCACAGCTTTACTTCTGCCAGTACCTCGTCTCCTACCTTCCAAACTTTACAGAAGCTCTCCTGCGAACCTTGCAGAACTAGCACTCCTGAAAGAAAGGATATTGCGGAGACATGGCTTAGCCACAGCCTGGGGGATGTTTCCAGAATGAGATTTTCACTCTGCAGTGGAGTGTGCGCTGATATGAAACTTCCTGGCAGATTAAAACTGTGTGCCCGACCGAGACTCGAACTCGGGACCTTTGCCTTTCGCGGGCAAGTGCTCTACCAACTGAGCTACCGAAGCACGACTCACGCCCGGTACTCACAGCTTTACTTCTGCCAGTACCTCGTCTCCTACCTTCCAAACTTTACAGAAGCTCTCCTGCGAACCTTGCAGAACTAACACTCCTGAAAGAAAGGATATTGCGGAGACATGGCTTAGCCACAGCCTGGGGGATGTTTCCAGAATGAGATTTTCACTCTGCAGCGGAGTGTGCGCCGATATGAAACTTCCTAGCAGATTAAAACTGTGTGCCCGACCGAGACTCGAACTCGGGACCTTTGCCTTTCGCGGGCAAGTGCTCTACCAACTGAGCTACCGAAGCACGACGAAGTTTGGAAGGTAGGAGACGAGGTACTGGCAGAAGTAAAGCTGTGAGTACCGGGCGTGAGTCGTGCTTCGGTAGCTCAGTTGGTAGAGCACTTGCCCGCGAAAGGCAAAGGTCCCGAGTTCGAGTCTCGGTCGGGCACACAGTTTTAATCTGCCAGGAAGTTTCATATCAGCGCACACTCCGCTGCAGAGTGAAAATCTCATTCTGGAAACATCCCCCAGGCTGTGGCTAAGCCATGTCTCCGCAATATCCTTTCTTTCAGGAGTGCTAGTTCTGCAAGGTTCGCAGGAGAGCTTCTGTAAAGTTTGGAAGGTAGGAGACGAGGTACTGGCAGAAGTAAAGCTGTGAGTACCGGGCGTGAGTCGTGCTTCGGTAGCTCAGTTGGTAGAGCACTTGCCCGCGAAAGGCAAAGGTCCCGAGTTCGAGTCTCGGTCGGGCACACAGTTTTAATCTGCCAGGAAGTTTCATATCAGCGCACACTCCGCTGCAGAGTGAAAATCTCATTCTGGAAACATCCCCCAGGCTGTGGCTAAGCCATGTCTCCGCAATATCCTTTCTTTCAGGAGTGCTAGTTCTGCAAGTTTCGCAGGAGAGCTTCTGTAAAGTTTGGAAGGTAGGAGACGAGGTACTGGCAGAAGTAAAGCTGTGAGTACTGGGCGTGAGTCGTGCTTCGGTAGCTCAGTTGGTAGAGCACTTGCCCGCGAAAGGCAAAGGTCCCGAGTTCGAGTCTCGGTCGGGCACACAGTTTTAATCTGCCAGGAAGTTTCATATCAGCGCACACTCCGCTGCAGAGTGAAAATCTCATTCTGGAAACATCCCCCAGGCTGTGGCTAAGCCATGTCTCCGCAATATCCTTTCTTTCAGGAGTGCTAGTTCTGCAAGGTTCGCAGGAGAGCTTCTGTAAAGTTTGGAAGGTAGGAGACGAGGTACTGGCAGAAGTAAAGCTGTGAGTACCGGGCGTGAGTCGTGCTTCGGTAGCTCAGTTGGTAGAGCACTTGCCCGCGAAAGGCAAAGGTCCCGAGTTCGAGTCTCGGTCGGGCACACAGTTTTAATCTGCCAGGAAGTTTCATATCAGCGCACACTCTGCTGCAGAGTGAAAATCTCATTCTGGAAACATCCCCCAGGCTGTGGCTAAGCCATGTCTCCGCAATATCCTTTCTTTCAGGAGTGCTAGTTCTGCAAGGTTCACAGGAGAGCTTCTGTAAAGTTTGGAAGGTAGGAGACGAGGTACTGGCAGAAGTAAAGCTGTGAGTACCGGGCGTGAGTCGTGCTTCGGTAGCTCAGTTGGTAGAGCACTTGCCCGCGAAAGGCAAAGGTCCCGAGTTCGAGTCTCAGTCGGGCACACAGTTTTAATCTGCCAGGAAGTTTCATCTATTGATTATGGCTCCAACACTCAGGGGGAAAAAATGAAGGAAAACTTAAAAGAAGTTATAGACAAGGCAGAAAAATTTTGATTTGTAGGAATGCGACAAGAAGAAAGACAACATAAATGGTATTATGGCAAATCTGAAGGAGATGGAATGGTGAAGGATGGATGCCATACATCTTTCCATGATTAAATGCTCCTTAATCACAATGCCAGGATTCAAAAGACTATGGCATGAGATGGCAGTGCATATTTTATTTATTCTTTATTTATTTATTACAAAGTGTTTTCTCAGTGATACTGCAATAGGTAATAAATAACTGTTAGGTCATCATATGCTGATGTTTATCTAATAAAGTTTTTCAGTTCTGCAAGGGCTTTCAAGCTCATGTAAGTATATTTTAAGTGTTGTGTATGCACATGGTTGAAACTGAGCTTGCAACACTGCCACTAGCAGCCTTCGCTATTCTGAAAAATGCAACTGAGGTGACCACCTCCAGCACTTCTTTTGTCATTCGTTTCACAATTCTATAGACAATTTCCAGTAAAACTCTAGATTTTACGAATGACTGTATTTCCAACTTATTCTCAGACTATTTCATTTATACAAAACTTTCATTGTCTAAGTCATCTTTATGGAACTACATTAAACCTTAAGAATTCTGTCATGCCCAAAAACCTACAGCCCTGCATGGTGGCATGGCTCACCTCCCCCCCCCCCCCCCCCCCCCCCTTCCCCCAGAACCAGTCCTGCTTGCATTCAAGAGAACAGTGATCCAAATTCTCATATGGCCACCAGATTTACGTTTTCTATGGTTTCACTAAATTGCTTAAGGCAAATGCTGGGATGGCTCCTCTGAAAAGAAGAAACATTTCCTTCTCCAATCTCAGACTGTGATCCATGTCTAATTAGGCCTACCTCGTCAACACAACATTAGATCCTAATTGTCATTCCATCCAGTAATAGTGACTATATGGCTGCCATTGGATTGTCGGAATGCAGTGTTTGACAAATAGACCATTTTGAGATTCTCATGGCATTTTTTAAATAAGAGTCATGAATGAAACTGAGTGATCACATCCTATATAACAAAATACTTTTGTGGGATAACTATCCATCATTCTTATTGCAAATACAACTGAATCGGTGAATGGAAAAACAGTAAAACTCCAAAATTGTCAGTTTTCAATAGAGACAGTCAAAACCACATTTAAATGTGGGTTAAAGAGAAGTATAACTTAAACACTGTGTATACATTTATAAGGGTGCCTGTTACGTTAAAGGATGGAAGAACGATACAACTCCAAGCATTATAACACTCTTCCATCCAGTATCAGATGTTCTCTTCCTTGCCGCTAGCAGTTGACATGTGCAGACATATCTGTGCACCTGCAACCTCATTTGAAGTTACCAGTGTTTTTTGTTCAGATGAAAGAAGCAACAGGAGTTGCTCTCAAGAAGTGTACTTGTATAATAATCAGATACGTACATAATGTCCAGTAGTGAGTGTTCAGATGAAAATACAGATAAAGGAATAGGTGGAAGCATGGAAGAAAAGTGCAAGAAAACAAGTTCATCTTCATGGAGAACAGCATGTCACTGAAAGGGGAAAGTTGGGGGAAGAAAGCTACTGGACAAAATTGCATATAAGTTTTCTCTTTATATCATTAACTGATATAAAATGTTAATAAAGAAAATTAACAAGTGAAATATGTATTTTTTCCTTTTTGTCTAGTTGCAAGAAGAAGTGCGTGTGAGTCATTCCATGTCAAATCAAGACATCTATTTTACCTCACCCTCTTACATTTTACTGAAAGTTGGTATACTTATAGTGGGCACTGAGACTAAGAAAAATACCAAATTTCAATTTTTTATCTCAAACCATTCCCGAAATATGGCTATGTAAACCTTTCAAAAACCAGCCAAAAATGTGTGAACGGACTTTTTTTCAATTGTCCTAGGAGCTGCCCTAATTGAACTAGAGAACTGGGAAAGGTGTCATTTTGCATGCTCTTTCCAGGGATATACAACAAAACATAGCTTCTAATTAATAACCTTTTTCAAAATACTAATTAATATTTCGATTTAATTTTAATTTTTTTACAAAAAGTACATAATCGAAAATTTTCAAAATATTTCCATAACTACTTCATACTGTTGTAAATCACATGGAAAAATATAAATCTGGGATAATGATGGGTTTATTGTGAAAAAAAAAATTATTCCAGACTCTTGTTTTTCACTAACGGCCCTAGTTTGACCAAATTGACCTTTAACAAACAGGAATTTCTTTAAAATATACTGAAAGGTAAGTAAAAAAAGTATTAGAAATATCAAAACATCACCTTATTAAACCAAAACTAATCAGCATATTTTATAATTAAGTTGATTGCTTATTTTAATTTCATACAACTTCACTAACAGTATATTAACCAATATAACAAAAACAAGAAATTGAGCATTTAACTACAAACTGAAATAAAGTATGAATAAGTACAAGTATTTACGTAATAGTTCTGGTCCATGATGTTTGAAATGGAACTATTAATCAAATTAAATACATAATGCTTGTTTTTGAGTAACAGGTATCTGTACGTAGCTAAATTTAACACAATAGGTACTAACAATAATTTTGAAACAACTTTCTATAAAATATACATTAACACTTAACACAAAAATCAAGTTTTGAGTTGAAAGCAGTTTCCCAATAAATTGTCTTGGAACTTCACATATTACATTTTAATAAAGCTGACTAGGTTTGGTTTACATCACTTTCATTAAGAATATATGTTCTCCCTGTCGGAGTAAATGGATTCACTTTTGTGAGAACATCCACAACCGACACCCACAGGACATCTGCATGTGCAGGATAAGAGAATGACTTAGCTGGTCCACATGGATGAAGAAAAGTTATTTTCACTTCATCAAGTTCTTCGTTTTTTTTTTTTTTTTTTTTTTAATAAAATGTACCCAAGCCACCAGTTTCTGCCGTATACAGTGGTGACATAGCCTGATACATCTTGTAACTTCAGTTTGTCTGATGATGTAGTTACTTCCCTCTCCAAACTCTGCATATCACCTGAGAAGTATTTGACTATTAATTTTGATGTAGTGTTGGTAGTGAAGGCATGAAATTGCTGTGTTCCTTTGATTGTCAATGCCTCTTCAAGTCGGCTTTTTAAGAATATTTCTGAAGCAGCGTAGTCTTCTTGAGTGGAATATGCAAAATCAACATTTGTGATATTATCTACTGACCACTCAAATAGATCTCGTGCGGTTTGGATCTGATTTTGGTATGGCCTTTGCAAACTTGCATGAACTGCCAGTCTCTTTACTGAACCCCCTACTCCATCACAAGGCCCTTTCCCATGTACTGTGGCTGAAAAGTGCCACTTGAAGTCTTCCTCATGAAGGCAAAGGTTCAGGAAGTTTTTCTTATTTTTATACTGAGCGGCAGAACCGTCAGAATAATAGTATATCTTTTTTGGAATCTTTTGAAATTTATTTGTTAGATATGAAATTAGCTTCTTTTGAAAGGTGTAAACCACAGTTGTATTGTGCTCCAGGCAATCAGAAACAATGACAAAGCTCGTATGCTCAATTTTGCCTTCCTGTTTGTAATATATAACAAAAGGATGAATGGTAATCTGTTGTCTTGTCCAGTGAAAATTCTGAGCTTCATCCTGTAGAACTATACTACAATTTTCTGAAAAATCACATATGACAACAATTCAGATTCCAGAAGGTTTTCTCTTGTGGAGTTAAGGAATGTTCGTTGTTGCTTTGCAATGAAGTCATGCCAAATCAAAGTCAACATCTTACTACAAAATAAATCTACGAATTCTTCAGAAGCTTTCTGAACAATTTCCAGATTACATCGGTTAACTGACATCCACTGTAGGAACTGAACTTGTTCAATTAAGTTTTCATGAAAAAGAGTCTTTTAAAATTTTACGTATGACAGTTTCTCCTGGGCAGTATTCACAGTTTCCCATGCTGCAATCAACTGACGATGGGTTGCAAAGCATTTTTGCAATGCACTGCTTATAATTGTTTAAGCTTCTGTTTGTTACTGTATTTAGTTTGGCTTTTTCAATCATTAATTTTATGTTTTGGTGAGTTGTGCACACGCAGACAATGTGTGTGCCACTCCGGCCAGCTAATACACAATGTTTTGGTCTCAACTCAGCAAAGTTAGAGAAACCTATTTTTATGTTAGGAAACTTGTCTTTAAAATGCTTGTAAGCTTGTTTAAGGTTACACAAAATAAGTCTTTTTGATATTTTTGTTTTATTTCCACTTGTTTCTGTAATTGTCACACAATCTTTAATACCTGGCATTGCCCTGCTGACTTCATCATTTTCATAAAATGAAGGTACAGTTTTGACAGTTTCTGTTGGTAAACACTTCCCTGGTTTTGGGTTTGGATCTTCCATGAATCCTTTCTCTTTCAAAATTTTTTTGGACTGCCAAACAATGTAATTAGGAGCATTAAATTCCCTCATTATTTTCCTGACACTCCACTTTTCAGGTAAAATTGTAATAATCATTAGTTTTTTTTCTACTTATAGAATTTTTAAAGTTTCTTTTAAGATTTTCAAGAACGGATTCATCAGTATCAGTATCTGATGAAGAAGTTTCAGGAGCAACAAAAAGTTTACGTGTCATTGATGAGATTTTCTTCACTTTTGATTTGGCGTAATGCCTAGATGTTAGTTTTCTCTTGTCAATTGGGGACTCACCTAATTCTTGAAGTGTTGTATTAAATGTTTTAACAGCTACTGAAGTTGGAGTGAAGTCAGGGTCTTGGTCTCGGGTGATTATCTCTGATCCAGAAGATTCTTCTTCAACACTTTCATCACTGATGGGCTCTGATGTATTTTTCAATTTGGTTACATCTTTCCTACATTTATCACAAATCTTGGCACCACTTGGTATTTGAGGAAATAATTTGGGCATCCATGTTATGACATTTCTCAGTTTTTTTCTGTCTCTAATAAAATGATTTGACTTCTTCAATGGATTACAGCACTGCACTTTTTACTTGGTTCCATATTTATACAAAAACCACTTATAAAATGTCCTTCAATGTATAGATTTACTTGAAAATGAACTATTAAATATAATAGATACAGACTGGTCAACACAGAGGTAACAATTGATTTGCACTAAAACCACAGAGCACAATAATGCTGTAGGCACACAAAGCCTTAGAAGGTAACAATGCAGACTACATCATCTCAACAATGGCTCCAGTCTTTGAATTATTGTACAGACATCAAGCCCTATGTATATGGTCCTCTACTGACGTACTACCTTAAAGGTCAGTTTGGTCAAACTAGGGCCATTAGTGAAAAACAAGAGTCTGGAATATTTTTTTTTTAACAATGAACCCATCATCATCCCACATTTATATTTTGCCATGTGATTTACAACAGTATGAAGTAGTTATGGAAATATTTTGAAAATTTTCGATTATGTACTTTTGTAAAAAAATTAAATCAAAATATTAATTACCATTTTGAGCTATGTTTTTTTGTCTATCACTGGACAGAGCATGAAAAATGCTACAAAATAACACCTTTCCCAGTTCTCTAGCTCAATTAGGGCAGCTCCTAGGGCAATTTAAAAAAAGTCCGTTCACACATTTTTGGCCAGTTTTTGAAAAGTTTACACGACCATATTTCAGGAATGGTTTGAGGCAAAAAATTGAAATTTGGTATTTTTCTTAGTTTCAGCACCCACTATAAGTATACCAACTTTCAGGAAAATCTAAGAGGGTGAAGTAAAATTTTTATTTAAAGTGTGTTGATTTGACATGGAATGACTCATGTCCAATGTAAGTCGAGCAGAAAAGGAATCCTTTTTGACTCATTTGTATCAAGGAGGTTCTGGGGACCAGCAAGATACATATTTGATTAGCCTAATGGAATGTCATGAAGTAGCTAGACGTCATCTGAAAGGAGAAACCAAGTAAAAAAGTAGGACCACAACAGTTTCATACTTTATACAAAATGGCTCAGGCAAACTTTCCACTTGTAAAACTGCTTTTCTGAATATACTTTCAATAACTGATTTACATCTTCAGCAATTGAATCAGTTATTGATTTCTGGGCAGAATCCTAAAGATTCACATTGCATGGATAACAATAGGCCACATGTATTCTCGCCTGACATATCTGCCAAAATAAAAAGTCACATATAGTCATTCCCCATAAAGATTTCTTATTATCATTCCAAAAAAAGTACACTACCTTGGCACATATCTAAGTGGGAAGATTATGTATTACCTATTCCCAAAGAAATATGCAGGAGGAAGGAAGAAAGTTAGGTATGAATCTACTTGCAGTTTTTCAAAGAAAATTTTGCTCCGAGATTCAGTAGGCCACAGCTTGATGTTTCTGGTGAATGTGAATAACTCAGTACAAAACAACTAAATCACAGTCTCAAAGATAAAGCAAAGTGAGCTGTTGCAGCAAAAATTATGGTACACAAAGGAAAAGAAAATAAGTTGTATGCCAAACTCAAGAAAATTAAAGCTTTATGTCAGGAACAAGAAGCTGTTGGTGCTATAGTTTTTGATTATATTCAGAATATGCCACTTCCATAGATATCTGTTCAGAAAATGTTTTACTATCAACAGTTATGGTTCGACAGATTTGAGATTCATGACTTGAAAAGTGATACTGGACATTTCTCCACATATCATGAAGGGCAGGCTTTGAAAGGTTTCAATGAAGTTCGTAGTTTTATTTACAATTACTTCAAAAAGTGCCCCACTGAGGTATTAGAACTTCATATTTTTTCGGACAGTTGTCTGGGGCAGAATTGAAAGCATACAATTTTGAGATTTCTCTTACATATTGCACAAAGCCAGCATGTGAGACAGCCCTTGGAAATGTCAAATGAGTCACAAGAACACGATTCTATTCATCTACCAGGAAATTATCAGCACATGATTGCAAGCAGTTGCAAATTAAAGCCATTTACAGTATCAGCAATCAAATACACAGCTGTAGCTGACTTCAAAAGGTGGTGGCCAAACTATTACAAAAAGAACTTGCAAGTCAGCTGTTCATGGAAGTAATGAAACCTTCCAGTTTCAACCTATAATCAGTTAATCTATGACAGATCTACACCAGGTTATATTTCTGCTACTCGTTTTATTGGAGGACTGCATACAAATGATTTTAAAAGGCTCAAGCCTCACATCATTGCAACTTTTCCAAATGAACCAGTCTACAAGAAACCATTACCAATTAATATGAAATAGTAGATATAAAATAAATCTTGAAGTATACATGTGGCAAAATCTTGGAGTTTCACGTTTTACTGTTGTATTACGTCTTGGGAGACAAGCAATGAAGATCAGCAGGAATCATCAGTTCTAGGCCAGCATATTATGTAAAAAAATAGGTATTAAAGGCATCCTTATTAAAATGAGTTCCTTTTTTTACATTTAACAAATATTAACTGGAATAACAGTATAATGTCAAGTTTTGTTTTTGACTGTACAGCTTCTAAAGATGCACTTAATGAAACATTCTTAGCAAGGGCTTGTTGAGTGTCATTCCTTACAATTCTCTGTTCACTTGATTGTTGTGAAATTTACAGTTGTTACCCAAAACATATTTTTGTGTTTATCTCAAAACAAGGATTCTGGAGCTGTACTTTTTTTCCACTCAGTGATTGAATTTAAAAGGCAAAAATGTAGTGCACAGAGAAAGCAAGTAGTATTGATCAATAGGACGACACAGACACAAGACCGGTGTTTATAAATTTTTACTTTGAAGTTATATAAAGCCATTATAGTTGTCACAATTACTCATAAGAAGTTACAATAGTAAATGCACATGTGAAACATTTTGGTTAAGGCAAGTACCATAATTTTTTTCCACTTCAGAAAAGCCTGGATTCACATGCATCAATCAGGAACAGGAAGTGTTATGATTTCCATTCTCCATGGTGTTAAACAATACTTGCAACTTACTACCTTGTGGATGAAAAATCAGCAATATCTAAATATGCAGATACAGTGTATGAAACTTGGAGAAATTTTTTTTTTACAAAAACTATAACCAGGAAAAATTCAGAATCCCCCACTCTCCACACTCAAAAGTCCCTTTCTGTCAGAGCATGATGTCTGCATGGTTTTCGTTTATCTGTAGTTGTTCCTTTACGTTCCCATTTCATAATCACATCACTGACAGTTGACTTGAGCAGCTCTTGTAGCATCGAAAAGGACCATGATGGATTTGTTATTCACATGACATCCAATGACTGGTCCACATTCTACGTCACTGAACTCTCCTTACCAACCTATTTTTCTGTTAGTTCTCTTCTGGTGATACAATACTTCCCACCTCTTTTTATACTGGTGGGTTCAAATCCGCGTTTAACCTTATAGTTTAGGTTTTATTTGGTTTTCTGAAACTGATGAAGAGAAATGTCAGGGTAGTTCCTTTGAAGTGAACATAGTTGATTTCCTTCGCATCTTTGCTCTGTTCGAGATTATATTCCACCTTTAATGCCCTTGTCATCAACGAGACTGATTTTCCTTCGCTGCTATTAAAAAAAGGTAGCAACAGAGAAGCTGCAACTAAACTACATATTTTATTTTTAAAGTATTGTCATGCCAGGAATTGAAATCAAATACATGCAACAGGAATTTGGTGAGCGATATTTGTGTCAGCTTGTCCCAATGGTAACACAATGCACAAATCATTACATTGAGAGACAGGAAGAACTACAACAGGATCAAACTGGCGCAACTGATTAATGCTTTGTCTGGAATACCAGACAGTCTGGACGTTGCTCTGCAGACAGTTTTTGCGCATGCAGTTTGCTAATTCAATGTTATTTCTCCACCTCACATCATATAATTCATATTTTAACAGTTAAAATATGAGGAAAAAAGAAGAACAAATACCGCATAGTCTCAAAGAAATGTCACCTATCATTTTCTGCCAGTCTGTGGCCGAGGTGATGGTGACAACAACAGCACTCATTTATGGAAACAAATTCGACTGAGAATGGAATGTGATAAGGAATGCTCAATACTGGTGTAAAGTAACCGCCCATGTGCCATTCATTGTGCAGTGGCTTACAGAATATATCAATAGGTGTAGACTTAATTTTATCAAAGGCTCCATGTGCCAAAATATTTTCGATTGCTAAGCTCCCTAGATTTGAACCATTAGTGTCCAACCAAAGCCAACTTTACAGTTATAACAACAACAACAACAACGTGATACCTCAGAATGATTGATTAATCATGTACTTCCAGATGTTCAGTTGAAGGCATGCCATTAATAATAATAATAATAGTAATTACTGTAAGTAGCATCAAAGTAATGAAACATAGTGAAAGTTGTGCTGTGCTGTTGATTTCTTTGTTTCAAAATGAGTGATGGGGCAATTCCAGCCCCACAGCAGGCACTGCTTCGAGTAGGGGCAGTAAAACATAAGCCACTTCTACTGTTCTACTTTAGTAGATTTTCTGTACAAAGCACAAAGTTAAAGTGCTGTACTAGCACAGTGTGGAAAACGTGGAGTCTCCACACACCCTCCCTCCTCCCCCACTGCTGCTCTTGACACTACTGTAGTTTGTGTGCTGGCCACAGCTTGCCTTTTTTCATCCCCTACACCCTCTTCTAGTAGCGATCACAAGTAGTTTGACGAGTAGTACAAAACAAAGGTTAAGTTATTTTGTATGCTGTGCAATAGTATACCAAATTTTGAAACTAAGAATTTGTGTGACAAATTTTACTGCATGAATGCCTTTTTTGTATTAAAAGAAAGGGGCAAACAAAGCAACTGGAGAAATCCATGATGAACAATTGCCACAATTGGCAACATTAACTAACAGAAACTTTGAAACAAATCATTAGAATATGTTGGTGTTTTATGTGATTCCAAACCCACATACTTAATATTAGAACTTTCAGTGTCAATGGTGCACTACAACTGTGAGTACAGTTGACCAACTACGTTTCTGCATCCACTTTATTATTGACAGTTGTTATTAATTGTAACACGTTGACTGCCACACACACCATCAGGCAGAGCCAGGCACACAGTCAGGCATGTGGTTCTACTGTGGCACATGGCAGTCATTGCGTTAATAAAGAGGAATTAAGGGATAAATTGATCCAGACAAAGCACTTTTCTCAGTTAGAAAAAAGTATGGATAGAATGACTGACCATAGTCTTTTGAAACAGCCATACAGGTATCTGTGTAAACTATGAGACATCACAAGCAGGATGGTCAGGATGCTAGTTTTAACCAAACAGAAATTGGATACCTCAAGTGCCATGTTGTCAAAACAAATTCTTCTGTCATTTCCTTATACAAATGATTCGATAAAAACAACAGCTTCAAGTCTATAAATACAAAGAACCATCTTTATATTGATAGTACACCAAAATTATTTGCCCTCCAGAGATTATGCTTTGCAAAACACACACACACACACACACACACACACACACACACACACACACACACACACACACACACACACACACACACTACTTAACCCTGTACTGAATATGGCTGCCACAATATATCATGCTTCACCGTTATTGTAGTTTGTTTGAAAAGACAAAGCCAGTTTTTCTTACAGTTCAAATATTCACACCTGCAATAAGCATATATTTAACAATGCAAAGACTTCCAACAGCATGTGTAAACACTGATTCATATGTCTTCGGCTGCAGCTACGGCTGCATTTCAATGATCAATAAGTAGAATCATGAGCACTGAATATTTTGTATTTGCATTTGTTTGTGTAGAAAGAGAGAAGTCTTAAAATAGAAACTGAAACCTTTTCTCTGTTTATCTTCAACACAAAGAAAATAATCCTCATCCAGAAGAGCAGTAAATGGTGCAACCCATGGGCATTCTTTACCAATTTAATACCATTCATAATTTTAGTCAAATTTATTTACCTTAAAAAACTATCTGAGCTATTTTTCTTGATCACTGAACTTCTTGTTACAGGGCAGTAGAAATCTGAGGACTACAGGATAATTTTGCTTCAAGTCCAGCCACGGCCAAACTTATGATATTGCAGTGCCTGTGCTGTGGAGAATCACGATGCAATGTTCCTTCGGACATGCATGCATGTCCAAATAAACTGGCACTCCATCGAGTACAGTCATTATGAAACACATGAAAAGTATTCGCAGTTGTTAACATGGATGACAATCAGCTGCGTCGTGGAATGACAATGAAAATTTTTATTGTCATCACTCCATTATACAGCTGATGGTTGTCCACATTTCACAACTGCACACTCTCTTCACTGCCTAACTTAGTGAACTAAAAATACAATTTAATAGTAAATGCCATGGAGTAGAATTGGTTTGTCATGAAATAAGACTCCTTGGGGTGAGACAGTTGGAATACATAGTTAAATAACTTATATATACATTACTGACCATTCCTCCTGAGACACCCTGCATATGTCAAACCAAAGCACACGTATAGTGTCTACATGGCATGATTAAGACAGAACTTGTTCCACACTGTGCTGCTCCTCTCCAGTAGCTGCCTGTGTGCTGTGCAGAGTTTGCTTCCTGCACAACCCACACGCCTTTTCATTTAATGATCAAGAAAAGTCTGATAAATAGTAATTACACTGCTTACTTTTCATACCCACATTTTCTAGTGAGTATATTGCATGTGGAGAGGGGGGGGGGGGAGAGGTGTAGTAAGCACACTGTAAAATCTCTGTAAAAGTTGGTTATCTTATAGGCATACATATATCACTCTCCCAGTCACCAGTCTTTAGCAACTTGAGCATAGACCAGTCACTCAGAAGCCACTACTTCAACCTGCCTAATCTAAATTAAAAAACAACAATTTCAAATGTATTCTTAACTAGAATAAGTTCCAGTTGTGTAGCATTTAACAGACCAAATTGTAACACTATTATCTTCCTTCTAGTTTCAGTGCCAACATCATACACATGGTAAAGGATGTGTTCAAGTACTTTGGGGTATGGATCTAACGACTGAATAATTATTTTTTTTAAGTTTAGCAACAGCTTTCTAGACAACAGCCGTGTTGAAAGTAGTTATCACCAATCTATATGTGTGAATTAAAAATGCACACAAAATTTTACAGCACTCTCAAATACCATTGCAAAACAGTGTACACCTGTTAGCACTTGACAGTGCTCTGCAGAGTTTGAAAGTAGATATACAATAAGGCTGGCAACTAGGAACATACCAACCAGTTGCTCTTCACTTTGTACTGGTGTATCAATGAACCTGAAACATAACCAATTTCAAATAATATCACAGGAAAAACTCATGGGAATGAGGTTTAGCTATTGTGTTGGCTTTAAGAAAGAACATACATTTCCAGTTGTTACAAGCATATCGGCTGTTTATGCTTTTTATTGAAGTAGTATAATTCACAGGGATGACGAAACCAAATCTCATTACAGACAACGCAAGATACAGTCTGCAATAAGGAAAATTGTGTATGCCATCTTGCACCACTGTTATAAGGCAACTACCTACACACACACACACACACACACACACACACACACACACACACACACACACAGTTACCCACAGGGCACCAGGAACATTAATAAATCTTCATTCTCCATGAAGAATAATAAATAACGTCCAGAAGATCATAAATCTTCATAGCATGCTTATAACACCTCATTACAAGCACTCTACAACCAGAATACAGACACTGATCAAACAAAAATGCCTAGCAATTAAACACTAATATTCAAAAGAATGCAATCTGCAGCTTATAGAAAATTAGGCACAGAATATTCTTTCACTAATTCCATAAAAAAGCTGAAGAACCCTCCCTTGATTTTTCAGAGCCATCAATAAGCAAAACTTTTCTATTATTATAGAAGCTATCGTCTGGGAATGACTTGAAATAAATACCATACAGGACTTTGATTAGAATACAATATTTATTATTACAACTCACAATCAATACAAAACTGTCAATACATTAAAAAAGTATATAAATTAAGTAATTAGTTACATGTTAGATGTCACAAGCAGAATAATAATTATATATGTCACAGCCGTGAGTATATTTCAATAATTGTTCCAACGCCAATTCACTTTCTTCAGAGGTATGCCTCTCAATGTCCTTTTCACATTTAGACACAGGCTCTAAGGAACAAAAAGAATGATCTCAAGGTAAGTGTTATGTTCTCCCAATGTTTTAAGCAAGAAAATATAAAAAGTAAATGATCAACTAAAGCCACATTTGAAAATTCCAAAATTTTCAATACAATAGTATCACACCAAATGACCCATGATGCACCTTGGATAGTGTGCGTCTAATTGCTGCATTGTTGTCTGTCGCGCCGAAAACCCTGTAACGGGTAGCTCTGAAAAGCAACATTTATCCAAATTTCTTTCCAATCGACATACATATTAACGTTACTTGACGGGATCATGACTGAACATCTTAAAAAGTAAAATGACTTTAACAGTACGTACCTTCGCGTCTGCTTTTCTTGGCGCCTTGCTCGTGCGGCTGCATGTCTCTGCTACAGCGCTTTCGAGTTAATCCCGGAAAAGCACCAACATTTTCGTTCTGACGATGGGCACAATGCGAATTTAGACCTAATTTAGTCCAAGAGTTTGTATCATCAGTGTCCATTTCACAATCATCGGAGCGAGGAAACACTGGCATGTATCCATAATATGTGTTGGTAGAAAGAAATGGCTGGAAATTTGGAACTCGTCTTAAGTCTGGAAATTTGGCCACATTTACACATAGGTTTTGCGTGACGCCGGCTAACGGCTCAGCGTCGGCAGCCCATTTCTCATTTACTTCACAACTCATAATGCTGAAGTGGAACGACTATTTTATACAACGCGTACACAAAGTCAGTTCTCTTTAACAGTTTTAACACTTCACAACATGCACTTCCGATATTAATCCCCCACCTTCTACCTAAGCAGGAAGACGGCCGTTGAACCAATGCAATACGAGATTCAAGCGTGCAGCTTTTAGCAGAATATTTGTGGAAGTGGAGGATATATTCGGAAGTGAGATCATCTGATATTCCCGTTATATTGCTTCATGCTACGTTACGGGATCGACTACAGCACCTGGTTTCCTACGCAAGTCATGACAAAAGACGTACAAATAATTCCATTTTGAATTTTTCATCGGAAAGAAACTAATTCAGTTTGCAACAAGACTGATTCCGAAACCCCCTTGGTAGCCCCACAGTACTTTTCCACATATCAACTGAATTTCAAACACGGGGTGGTGTATTTTAACTACGGGGCGAAAAATTCGTAAATAAAGAATGTGTTACTGACAAAATTACATTTAGTTGAGAACATAATGTCAATGAAATGACATCCTCTTTGCGTGATATTTGTTTTATTTAATTATAAACAATTTTAAATTCCGATACAACCAATCAAAAGTTTGAACGACGATGCGCAAAGATCATAAAATGTAAAGAATAACCACACAGCTAATCTTCTTTGTTAAATATGTATGACGACTGGTATCGACAGGACGCCCACAGCATTCATCTGATCTGTGCCTCTTCCTTCACATCACTTGTGAATAAACAAATAGTAGCGTGGAGCCAGGAATCAACGCAGATCTGAGATGTGCACATATCTCAAAGCTGTAGCCGCGTCTTTCAGCAAAATTGCTGAAATCTGTAAGAGCAAACTACATCTGTGAAGGTAAAGGATAGCGTGGGTACAGGAAATCACAGCGAAACTGGAGTTCTCACTCGCATGTTTGTTCATCGAGAGATTCCAGCCTTTGACTGTATAATGAATTCTGAAATTCTAAAACGGCTGATATGCATCAGTGCTCTTGTGGATTCATTGCTTGAGGAAATAGACCAATGAACACAGTGATTGGGACAAGAAGGCAACTGCTTATAATTCTTTAATAGAGAAAATGATGCAATAGACTCTACAGCAAAGAGGGAAACAGTTATAAAAATTGCGAGCTGTTTCTCACAATAAAGCTAAGCAGCATATCGAAATTTACCTAATTTTAGGTACTCTGCTAGTGTACATGAAATACTTCTTCAGAACATTGTATTTTATTCATAGCTGTTATTTTTTGAGAAACTGTAGTATACATTTCAGAATAAAATTCAGTCTGCAGTTGCATAGATTTATTATTTCGTTTTACAAGTTGTCAACAAGTTAAATTGTCATCTTAAGAAGCTTAGCACTGGTTCAGTAGAGATCAATATCTACTTCACAGAAGAATAATGTCATGACATGTCCAAAATTATACATATTGTATGTGATTATTGTGAACAAAGATCGACAGACCGATAATTTATGGTAAATGAATCACGTCTATAAGACATTCGCTAAACCAGCACTAAGCTTCTGAAGATGACTAATTTGTTGAAAGTGCTAAAATGAAATAAAAATGACGACTGAATGTTATTCTGAAGCCTTCGAGAGTGCTCACTACAATCTTCCTCACTGCTTGCGAGGACTATGCAGCCGAAAATTCCAAATCTCTATTAATTCTTCTTTTTATTGGAATATGTAACGTCGCTGTCAGCTTTAAATGAGATGAACTGCTTTTCCATTGGGTTACAGTTTCGTCCGATATTAAGAGTTACGAGTTTTAATAAATAATTTTATGTTTGTATGTACAGTGCCAAATAATTTCTCAAATCTTGGTGTCTGCTCTGTAACTTGAGAACTAAAATAATGTGACAAAATTGTTATTGCTTAAAAAGCTGGTGGCCTGTTCATTTAGACAGTTCTTGATGGCTCTGACGCATCATTAGCAATTTATCTGCAAGAAAAGTTGCGAACACTGATCACAGAATAACTTCCTCCTTTAGTGGTACTGTCCAAACTGAATCTAAAATATCCTTTATGACAGAGCAACCATTTGCCACTGAAAGTTATTTCATTAGACTGATATCTGGATGACCAGCAGACCAGCAGAAGATTGTCGTTGTTTAATATGGGCACACTAAATATGAACCTATATACAGCATTCAAAAATGCCTGCACACACAAATTGTAGTATGTGGACTAGCCTTTAATCGCCTGGTAACTAGAAACATTTCTAATGTTATGTCTGGATCATTCCATTTGCTGGTAGACTAGGTCAAAAAGGTCACCCTTCCTCATGGAATTTTAAATGAACTCACAATCTGCAGCATAATCGCCAGGACTGATCGTAGCCCCCCTCATTGTACGTAAAGTGGAAGGCTTGAACCAGAGACTTCAAAGTTTCTGTGACAAGCTAGGCTGTGGCTTTGTTAGCTTGTGCTACAGGTGAGGGATTTTTACGATTCGCCAAAATGGGTCAGGGGCTACAACACATCAGAGTCTGCTAACCAGGCAGCTCACTGTCTGAAAAGTGCATGTCAGAGCTTTCTAGATTAGACAACTTTCCATCAGTTGCAACTGATACGAGACCATGAAATATTAATATAAGACCTAAAGAAATTCTTATTACAGACAAGACTATTAAAATTGTATTAATCAACTGTCGAAGTTCGAGAGCTATATGTGTTTCTAAAAGCAGCTGAGCTCATATGTTACTAGGTACAGGAAACTAACTAAAAACAAACAGTTTGCAGTGAGATTTTTATAGTAGATCTAAGTGAATATCAGATGGATAGGATAACCAGAAATGAGATTGGTATATTCATTGCAGTAGAGAAGAAACCCAAATCCACCAAGATAGAAATTATATTCGCATGCTAGAGTATATAGGCAAGACTCAGTATAATAGTGGGCATACATTTATAATTGAGTCCTTTTATTGACCACCAGAATCACCCAGAGATGAAACTAAGGATAACTAAATCCAAATCGGCACCAGTGACTGCAACAAAATTGCAGCAACAAGGATAACTGAAGTAAAAAGAGCAGCTAAAACAAGTAGAAAATTTGCAGGTTCAATAAACTAGATACAGAGGCTTTAGTGTCATATCTCAAGGAACACATCAAAACCTTTAGCTCTCTACACGAACATGTCGAGGAAAAGAGGCCCAGTATTAGAAAAATGGTTTCCAAGCACATGATAGATAAGTATCTACAAGGTTGTACAGCAAAGTAATGCCTCAAAATTTTTTATGTGACAACTCTTAAAGCTTTTTAAATAAAGCACCTTAACATTCTACATCTTTATTCTTCATATCTACACATTTGTTTCTCAACATGATCACCCTGCTGAGAGACACATTTCTCCCAACAAGAGAGAGGTTACTTGATTGTGTCAGTGTAGAGTGTTTAATTTGTTGTCAAAGCCACAACCTTATGTCTGCATGCACTGCTCACTCACTATCAAAGTGAAGTCCTCAAAGGTGTTCTTTAAGTTTTAGGAACATATAAAAGTCGGATGCAGCCAAGTCAGGACTGTATAGATGATGATCGATGACAGTGAACCCAAGTGATCAGATTGTTGCAAATCGTTATTGATATCGATACAATCATAACTGTACACAGCTTTCATTCCTTTATGGACATCAACTGAAGACACGTTTCCTGTGGTTAGGAACTCGTTTATAACTTTCTGCTCACCAACGTAGTTACGTTACACACTGTAATGTTACAGCTGCCCTCTAGTGGCATGGAGGTTCCAAGAAAGTGGGAAAGTCAACCAAGTAATATGGGTGATACTAAAAACAGAATAATAAATTCGGAGTCATTACTTTTCAGCACGCCCTCATAGTAGAACGTTTTTGGTAGGACCCTCTATGAGGATAAACTTCTAAAAATACAGTGGCTACTGCATAATAGGTGTAAAACAAAGCATGACGCTACAGGTAGAGAGATGATAAACCAAAAGCATTTGGCTACCAGAAGGGCAGTGCACAAATCATAAATTGACTACTGTAGCAGAATCTTATTGAAATACCTCTCACAAAATCTAATGAAAGTCCGGTCGTAGGTAAAGGCTGTCATTGGCACAGAAGTTAGTATGTAATGTATGACACAAGAACTGAAATTGAGAGTAACTAAGCAAAAGCAGAAGGACTGATATCCATTTTCAGATATTCCTTTACAAAGGAAAATCCAGGAATACTGCCAGGGATAGATTAATGTGCTTTTTCAAAGGTTAGAGCTATAGATATTAGTGTAAGCTGAAATCACTAAATTTCAACAGGCTTCCAACACTTGATGGAGTACCTATCAAATTCTGTACAGAATATGTAAGTCAATTAGCCCATCTTTTAACCACAATGTACCATAAACCCTCAAACAAAACATTGTGACCAGTAGTAGTTAGACTATATAGGTAACACCAATCAAAAAGAGTAGCAAAAATTATTCTTATATCTGCTGTCCAGTATCCCTGACATCCAGCAGTTATTGAAATTTAAGAACATATCCAGAGCTCAAACATAATGAGATATTTCAAACAGAATAACTTCCATCTTGCAGAGTAGCAAGGATTTCAAAAACATCCATTATGTGAAACCCATCTGGTGCTTGTGGTGGGACAGGATTATGTTTATCATTGTTTATTTTTATGTACTTCCACACTCAGCTAATCGAACTTTCCCAATACTAGAACTTCATGATTCAACGTTATTTGCATTTCAACGTACCAAAAAAAGTTTCTTCCATCCATCATCTTAGCTGATATAGCCACCAGCCTAAAATTTGAGATAAAAATACGATCTTGGCTGTGGAGGTTTTTATTTTCAAATTTCAGTGGCGCATTTCGCCTGTGGTAGGCACCTTCAGATTATCTACGAAGCAAAAAATTATAAAAATAAGTATAAGAAAGTCTTCTAATTCCATCTTGTGGAAAACCGATCTCTTTGGGAAAAGGTTTCATCAAATTTACAGAAACTGACCATTGCACACATCATTTATAAAATGATTACATGACACGATTGAGATATCAAAAAGGTGAAAATCCCCGATGCTTGTCAACTGGGTTCCTGGAAAGAACTGGAACGATGCAAAATTGCAACGAAAAAGTTTGTAATGGAATTAATTGGATTTGAAAATGGCAGCTAAGGAGACCATTACAGTAAATAACGAAAAATTCTTTAATTGCCCTACTTATTGCTATGTGTAATGGACGCCACATAAGTTAAGAACAGACGCACAGCAGAGTTTCATGGAGCAGGAGCAGAACATGTGTGAGCAACCACTCTCACAAACAGAGAATGCAGAAAATTATGGTAATCAGACCTCAAGTGCAAGTAGTACAGTAGAGTCAGACAGATTGCGTTGGCTAGTGTGTTACATAAACCACTGCATATGAGAGTATTCACATACAAAACATACATAGCCTTATAAATCACAATGTACATACTTTCTAAAATAACAGCCCTAAAAATAAGAGCAAAGTTAACTGTCATCTGTCCCATAAGATAATTATACCTCATAAAAAGGTCATCATAAATATAAAAATAAGAATTAAAATTATGTCTTAAAGATAAAACAGTCAAATAAATAACAAAGGAGATACCAGCACACTTCACAGTAAAAAGGCTAACCTTCTTTAAAAAGGGACACCATTATACCAAAAAATGATTGATATTTGCAGGTCAGCCGATCATTGAGGAGGCAATCAACACCAAAAAACATGCGTTAGTTACCTCAAATCCCTCAAGTAAACTGCATTTCCGTCCCTCATGGGCAAACGCAAAATTTGAAAACAGGAAGAATGTTTAAAGCCAGTTTGAGGAACACTTGCTCACAAAAAGAAGGCAGATAAAACAACACTCGCCATTTGCAGAACATTTAAAGCCATCTGGTAATTGCTCGCCTACTATCAATAATATCTAGATTTTGCATTTTCCCCATAAGCGACGGAAAGTCAGTTTACCTGAAGAATTTGAGATCACTAAAAGGACGTTTTTTGGTGTTGACTCCTCAATTATCAGACGATGTCCCTCTTTAAAGAAGTTTAGACTTACTGCTGTGAAGTATGCTGGTATCTCCAGTGTTATTTCATAATTATTTCCAGTTTATCAAACATAAAAAAGTTTTTTGCTGTTCTTACCAGGGACCCAGTTGACAGGCTTTGGGGATTTTCAACATTTTCATATCTCTGTCGCATTTTGCCAATGTATTTGCGTCGTGTAATCATTTTACAGATGGCATGCGCCATGACCAGATCCTAAAGTTTGATGGAACCGCTCCTGTAGAGTACGATTTTGCACAAGATAGCCTCAGGACATTTCCTTATGCTTATTTTTAAAACTTTTTGCTTTGTAGATAACCTGAAGACGTCTGCAACAGTCGGAATGCGCTACTGAAATTTGAAAGTAAAAACCTTCACAACCAAGACATTATTTCTCAGCTCTAAAAAAGTTACGTTTAAAAGAAAACATAGCAATTTCTTGAGCACACTGTTCTTTAGTTAAAAAATAAAAAGTTGTTCATTCCCTGAAAGAAAATTCTTGTTCACTATGGTTGGTTGTCTGTCTCCATGTACACATTGGGGGGAAGGTATGCACCACTATTATTACTGCTTCCTCAGCTTCTGACAAAATAGCAACGTCACATTGTTCTCTATTTTTTTCTTTTTTGTTAATGGGTTATCGATCTTCTAATTCGTTTGATGTGGTCATTACAAATTTCTGTCCTGTGCTAACATCTTCACCTCAGAGTAGCATGTTCATCCAATGTCCTCAATTATTTCTTCAATATTTACCAGTCTGGCTTCCACTACACTTTTTACCCTCCATTGCTAGTAGACGTTGTAAGCTGGCTTCTGCTTCTGCTCATTAAATGGAAATTGAAGCAGTAAAGGAATACGTATTGTAATTGCCTCAGATTGGTGTTGGGAGCAACACAATGAAAGACTAAGACCGATGGAATGTTTGAAAATGCAAATTGCATATCATGATCTGATAATTGCTCTATGCTGTGCGGTAAGTTAAAATTCTTGAACTTCTTCTTCGAATGACTACAGGTTCAGGGTGTGCGAATTCGAAGTGTTGCATCTCTCCCATAAAAAAGGTGAAAATGGAACTAGCAGCATAATTATTATTAAGATAAACATGTGGACTGGTACTGTAATAAAGTATTCAAAATGTTCACATGTGTGTGAAATCTTATGGGACTTAACTGCGAAGCTCATCAGTCCCTAAGCTTACACACTACTTAACCTAAGTTATCCTAAGGACAAACACACATACCCATGCCCGAGGCAGGACTCGAACCTCTGCCAGGACCAGCTGAATAAAGTATTCAAAAACATTTTGAATGAGTGTTGTCTATATTACAAATTATTCGGAGCTATAGGCAACAATGCTTACATGACACGATCAAGATAGTAAAAGACAAAAGAGAACAGCCAAACATCTCCTAGCTGCCCTCAAAGAAGAAATTGAAGAACGCGCCCTCGTTTATTTGTACACATAGTATAAGTGTTTCCATATGGGCACTCTGGTCGTTAATCGATGTATCAATTAATGTTCCTTTAACCAAGCACACACAAAATTTTATAAACAGAAAAAATGTCTTCTAAGAAGGTCTCACATTGCCCCTTTGAGAAACTACAAAACAGTTTGTTAGTTTATTGTGAGTAGTAATTCAGCTCATTGAAGTGATAGTTTCCCTACACCTAGAAAAGAAAAATTAATGAATACATTTTTGCGTGTCTGTCAAGAACAGTCCCATAAGTTAATGATTCATTATTTGTCAATTTCCTGGTATAAATATGTTTGTAGGTATGCATCAACATGACATGTGAGTGACATTATTGTTCTGAGGATGAGAGCAGAGTCCAGACATTTCTTGATTTGTGCATGCGACACACTGCAGGTCATCACTCCAGTGGAGGAGTAATGCCAGACAATGGCTGCATGACAGCACCTGGGCAGCAGTAGGTCAGCTGGCACGTTTCTCTTAGTATGCCATATGGTCTATGTTCACAATGCCATCTTAAGGCTTTTCACTCCGGTGCCCTCTCACATACATGCAGCAGTACTGAAGTTCTGGGATTTGTGGATCATTTGTATCATGCCATCAGCTGAATGAAAAAGATGTGCTACTGTGGTACATACAAAGTTAAAATACATAGATAAATACCTGTACAATGGATAAAGTTCGGTTTCTTTCATAATGGTAGTTAATAACATGAGTTTAGAATATTCACACTATGGACAGTAGAAATTACTCATTTTCATTTGATTTTTGTTAATTGGAGAGACTCAGACATTGACCAGTGCATAAGCACAGTTTGAATTCAGACAAAGCTGAAAGTTCATTTCTTTATCGTGAGAGTAGCCTGCTTATCTACAAAAGAGAAAAGTTGATAAATTCACACGAATATTGTTGTGTCCATGTTTTGTTTATATATCCACATTTTATTGTGCACATCTGAATATTCAGTAATGTGCTGCTCACAACTATCCAGTGTCAATTACATTTCACTGTAGGCGCTCCTCCGGTTTATTTCAGACATGACCATTGGATGTGGCACTCTGTGTTTCTTGTGATATTTTTCTCAGTGAACAGTGGTGTTGGAGACGCGTTTCGAGCACCTGTGCAGTGGAATCCATCGACACCCCTTTGGTGGCACTCTCACTTGAATGAAGCTGTTCCAGTTTTTCCACGACATAAGTGCCCATCTTTGTATCTGGCGGAAATGCTATTTATTCATCCTAATGTTCCTGCTAAGGATTGGGATTATGCACTGCCCACTAATTCTCTACCCCCACACACAATTGATCATTGTTTTATCACTTACATATTACTAGTTTGGGTTCACTATAACACAAGTTTAGGGACCTTTGTACGATGTTTTCTAGTTACTAGAAACTTTTAAATTACAGATCCACATATTTTTACAAATTTTACTTAGCGTATTATCAGCGTTTAAAATATTCTTTAGAATCTGGGTGCAGCCTATATACAGGGTGATTCAAAAAGAATACCACAACTTTAGGAATTTAAAACTCTGCAACGACAAAAGGCAGAGCTAAGCACTATCTGTCGGCGAATTAAGGGAGCTATAAAGTTTCATTTAGTTGTACATTTGTTCGCTTGAGGCGCTGTTGACTAGGCGTCAGCGTCAGTTGATGCTAAAATGGCGACCGCTCAACAGAAAGCTTTTTGTGTTATTGAGTATGGCAGAAGTGAATCGACGACAGTTGTTCAGCGTGCATTTCGAACGAAGTATGGTGTTACACCTCCTGATAGGTGGTGTATTAAACGTTGGTATAAACAGTTTACAGAGAATGGGTGTTTGTGCAAAGGGAAAAGCTCTGGACGGCCGAGAACGAGTGATGAAAATGTAGCACGCATCCAGCAAGCATTTGTTCGCAGCCCAGGAAAATCGACTTGCAGAGATAGCAGAGAGCTGCAAATTCCACAATCAACTGTATGGAGAGTCCTACGAAAAAGGTTAGTTATGAAACCTTATCGTCTGAAATTGGTTCAAGCACTGTCTGCAGCTGATAAGATTAAAAGAATCGATTTCTGTGATTTTATCCTTGCTCAAATGGAAACAGATGAATCTTTCGTTTCAAAGATTGTGTTTAGTGATGAAGCAACTTTCCACACTAATGGGAAAGTCAACCGTCACAATGTCTGTATATGGGGCACTGAGAATCCGCGGGAAACAACTCAGTATGAACGTGACTCGCCTAAGGTGAACGTTTTCTGTGCCATTTCAGCCAATAAAGTTTTTGGTCCCTTTTTCTTCGAAGGTGCTACTGTAACTGGACTACAGTATCTGGAGATGTTAGAGAATTGACTGTTCCCTCAGCTCGAACAAGAAGCACAACAATTCATATTTCAGCAGGATGGAGCGCCACCACATTGGCACTTATCTGTCCGTAACTACCTGAACGTCAACTACCCGAGGCGATGGATCGGCCGCCAGGCAGCCCGTGACAGAGCACTTCATCACTGGCCTCCAAGAAGCCCTGATCTTACCCCCTGCGATTTTTTCTTATGGGGGTATGTTAAGGATATGGTGTTTTGGCCACCTCTCCCAGCCACCATTGATGATTTGAAACGAGAAATAACAGCAGCTATCCAAACTGTTACGCCTGATATGCTACAGAGAGTGTGGGACGAGTTGGAGTATCGGGTTTATATTGCTCGAGTGTCTGGAGAGGACCATATTGAACATCTCTGAGCTTGTTTTTGAGTGAAAAAAAAACCTTTTTAAATACTCTTTGTAATGATGTATAACAGAAGGTTATGTTATGTTTCTTTCATTAAATACACATTTTTAAAGTTGTGGTATTCTTTTTGAATCACCCTGTATATTGTGAAGTTAATGTTCTATTTACTTGTATACATGCAAAAGGTCAGAGAAAAGTCACTACAACACATCATTACCTAAAGTACGTACATGAGTGAAAAAAAGCAAAGTACCTACTATCGGAAGTGAATCAAGCACAAATCAAACAGATGTTCACCCAAAAAGATCAGACGGAAAAGCCCTAGTTACAGCAGTACACTACCTTTCATATTGCTGAGCAGTATTTCATTTGAGTGTACTACTGAGATTTACTTTGTGGACAGGCTAGCAAATTATGTATTTGTGTGTGACTGTGTTGTATTCATATGGTACACAGTGCAGTGTGTCTGTGTAAATGTTT
Organism: Schistocerca piceifrons; assembly: GCF_021461385.2. Lineage (NCBI taxonomy): Eukaryota > Metazoa > Arthropoda > Insecta > Orthoptera > Acrididae > Schistocerca > Schistocerca piceifrons. The sequence continues at coordinate 85,482,089 of NC_060140.1, forward strand.
TTATTTATTGACAGGACATAATTCTTTGCCATTTTACTACTCATTCAGTTTTATTAGTTTATGACCATCTTTTATTCTCTTCACAAAATAAATGTCATGGTGTTAAAATGCATTAGACATGGTTTATATCCAGAAATGTATAAGTCTGGGATGCATCTCTGCACTCTGAGAAAATATCGTTATACCTATACAGGTGAAAATACTTAACATCAGGAAAGACTTGGTGAACAATAGATAAAAGTGAGTTGGCGCTATAGCGTATCTTCCTTAAATTAATACATGTGAACATTTGCTAATGAATCAATACAATTTCAGCTAGTGTAGGACTTGTATCATTGATACATATGCATGTTTCAAATGTAATACTTATTCCATAACGAAATCAGGATTTGTGATGTTTCATGTGTTTTATTTCATTCAGAGATTATTAAGACGAATGTTCTTTTAGGTGGTTCTTTCCTTTCATAATGTTCATTTACTGGTTTTGTGTACTTTG